>NC_052646.1:16881807-17487491 GCF_016161935.1 Mauremys reevesii
GCCCACACGGAGGACGGGACCCACCCCGGCCTTCTGTCTTCCTGATTAGCCGGCCTGCCCTGTCAATCAGGCTGACCTGGAGCATTGGCCTCTTGCCATTGTTCCTGGGGACTGTCAGTCTCAGGGTCCTGATTTGCCATCGATCCCTCCCCTTTTAGTGCTGGGAGCTAGCAACCAAAACACCCCCACTGAATGTTAGTAAGGGGGCAACAGTCCCCTTACACAGGCAAATTGTAAATCAAGATTGGATATTTTTCTGAGAGATTTGGTTTGGTAATGATTTTGGGGGAGTTTTATGGCATGGGCTATATAGGTGGTCAAAGTAGATGATTACAATTGTCCCTTCTGACCTTATGGATAAGGCATGAATAACACAGACAGACTTGGCATAGGATTCTAATACACTATTGCCCTTTACTTAAGCAGGAAAAATACACAGAGTGAGCAGATCATAGAGAAAACCTCCAACATCCTGAACACGATGACCCTCACTCTGGAGCACCCCCTCTGTGAGAACCCAGGCGTGGGGGGTCTCACAGCAGAGCAGGGTGAGGCTGGCTCCCAGAGTTAAGGATTGGAGTGACCTGGAAGATCACCGGTCCAGATAATACCAGGGGAACATCACAGTGGGTTTCTGTCAGTCCTTTAATGACCCGTCCTCCCAGCCCAGACCTGGCACAGACCCCCTCATTCTCCTGCTCTGCCCACAGCTGGCTGTTTAACCCTTTGACACCCGCTGGCTAGCAGCCCCTAGACAAGTCAGTCCTTGACAGGCATCGCATCCAGAAAGACATTGCAGAGAATTCCCGCTTCCCCCCAGACATTGAAACCCTGGGGTAGAAATGAAGCATCATCCCTAACTCCTGTTGTTGCTAACGGTGCACAAGTGGGTGCAGACTTAACACTGGCCTCAGGCCCCCCGGTTCCCCTCTCCAGGCTGCCCAGGTCAGAGGCAGATGGGGTCTCTGAGAGTGAGGGGCTCCTCCGTGGGCTGCTTGTGTAACACACAGATGGAGGTTGGAGTCGTTCTCCCCTGACGGCCCCTGTCACAGGCAGACGGGGTCCCCGTCCCTCTCTGAGATTCAAGTCAGCTCCCCGTCCCTCAGAGCACACACAGAGTGGGGGTCAGCCCAGACCCCACAGGGTCACTGGGGGCAGAGGGGTTAGTGGCTAGTACCATACTCTAGGCTGACTCCGAGAGAAAAGAGGGGAGCCACTTAACAGCCACTTCATCTACCCTGAAGAGAAACCAACTTCACGCCAACAGCCCATGGTGGCCAAAGGTACTGCAGGCGGGGTCCGAATAAAGCTGTGCAGACGCCCGCCCTCTGCTCATCGCCAGAAGCTCTGTGACAGGGGCGAAGGGCAGCAGAGGCTGGAGCTTGCCAGAGCCAGCGTGCTGCAGCCTGCGGCCCCCCTGCCCAAGAGAGGCCGGCACAGACCGGGCTGCAGGGGCCTGGCAATTGGAATCCAGGAGGAGGTTCTGGAGACTGGCTCTAGCCATTGGCACTAGCTCAAAACCCAGCTTGGTTCCCATTTGGGGCAGAACCTGAAATTGCTGAAATTTGCCATGAGGGGGAAGGTCGTGGGGTCCACTAGGCCCAGCTCATGGGTCTCAGCCCAGACTGGGGGCTCTGCCAGTCTGTGCTCTGCGAGGTGGGAGTTGTTCCTCGGCCACAGAGTTCAGCCCTTTCCCCAGGCAGCACCATTCTCTGCAGACAAGAGCCTGCCAGGACCCCGGGGTCGTTAGCCGCCCAGCCTGCAGGTCCCAGCTGGATGGCAGGGGGACGATGGGACGGAAAGGGCTGAGAGACATTGAGCGAGATTATCATCCCCAGAGACTGCCAAGGGCTGGAGAGGAGCTGTGACAGTGGCGGGAGGAGAGGGTCGGTTCTACCCCAGCCAAAGTGAGGGTTTGGTGTTTCCCCCACACTGAGAACCTGCACAGCAGCAGAGCGGGAAGGGGCATCTCGCACCCCGGGAGCTGCAGCAGCCCAGAAACATCACCTATGGGAGCAGTGAGACCGTCTCCTTTCCAAGTGCAACGGTCCGCTTTCTCCAGAAAGGAGACATGGCTGCCTTGAGATGGATGATTTAGAGTGTCCGGGTGCTGGTCCTCAATGCTATAATGGGTGTAGGAGCAAAATCCCTTGGCACGCTACACAGCTGGGTTCTTTCCTCCTCTCGCTCAGTTCCAGGAAACTCGGCAGATGATTCAGCAGGTGACCTGGCCATGAAGGGAACCTAGATCCGCACGCAGCCTGTGGGTGATGCACGTTCTGCCCCCTTCACACTGAGGACTGGAACCAGCTCCTGTTGCAGGCCTCACGCCTGCTCCATCAGTTCAGGCCGTGCAGCCTCCTGCTGCTCCATCACCCCGAGCCCCCAGCTGCAGCCCCTGCCCAGACACCCAGTGAGGTGTGTTACAGGGCCCCGCAGCCGCTGTCCCGCTGCCTGTGCGAATACCCCGAGAGAGGCTGTCTGGGGGAGTGAGAGCTGCTATCGCCTGAGCTAGCAACTCCGTGAGCTCAGAGGCCATAACAGACAGGGGCAGGGTGAGGAGGAGGGGCTGTATGTGGGAGGAGAGCTATGGGGGGTGTCTGTACAGCACCTGGCACAACAAGGCCTGATCTCAGCTGGGGCAGGGACTGTCTCTCACTGTGTGACAGGGCAGGGCCTGGTTGGAGAGTATATTTCTCAGAGGCGTTGGTGAATGGGATGATCTATTTTACAGTAAAAGGGTGATTGGGGTGAGGAGTGGCTGTGGGGCGTCGGTGTCTCAGTGAGGTGTGATTGGGGTGGGGGGGCCGGGGGGGTCTGTGTCTCAGTGAGGGGTGATTGGGGTGGGAGGTAGTGTGGGGGTTGTGTGTCAGTGAGGGCTGATTGGGTTGAGGTTGCTGAATGATCTGTGTCTCAGTGAGGTGTGATTGTGTAGTAGGAGGAGTTCATGTTTGTATTTTGTATAATTCTGTATCTGAACAAATTTCAAGGCAGTAACAGTCACCACTTTGTTGCAGGTTTAGCATTTTCAAGTAAGTAAAAGAACGCCATGAGTGTTTTTCTTTTGCAATTTGATGTCCCTGTTCAAAATGTTCTGTGTAAATTAATTCTGTTTTGTGTGTGAATAAGGAACATGGGTTAAAAATAATTCTCAAGGCCGTTGCTGAACCAGATGTACAAGGAAGGAACTGGAGACAAACACAAGGGTGCCCGGAGGCTGCTACAGACCCCTATTAAAATGTCAAGAAAGACAAATTAACAACTCTAAAAATAAAACAGGCGCCTGTCAATGAAAAGAAAATAACTGTGATCAAAACCAGCATAAAACAACTCCCTAAAAAAGTAATAAAAAAAATTAAAAAAAACCAAAAAACCAAGCACTCGTCAAACAAAAATTAATTACAGCATAACGGTGCAAAACTTATTAATCCCAATAAAAAAAATCACAATATAAACAGGATGCACGTTCTGCCCCCTTCACACTGAGGATTTCACAGCCTCCCACGGACACGTCCTGAGCCAATGGGACCCTGCTCGCCCCTTCTGCACCCTCAGCAGATGCCCAGGGGCAGGGGCTCCGGTACAGTCCAGTCTCCTGTGTCATTGTCCCAGATCCACACTGAGGCACTAGGCGCCACCTGCCCGCTGCAGCCCCTGAGCTAGACGTGCTCTGAGCAGGGCTGCCCCTGCCTGCTACATGGCGTGGGAGCCCCAGGGAGACCTGGATGGGAGCTGGGCCTGAGCCAGGGGATGGGGAACATGTGGCACGTGACCCCGCGACCTTTCTGCAGTATTAACTCCTTTCTCTTGACAGCCGTTCTATGACGGACAGATTCCGTTCACAGAGCCTGGCTTGCCCAGTGTCCACTGCATTCTTCAATCCCTTTGTGTACCGTGATCGGGGCTCAGACACAGATCCTCCTGCCTTTTTGGAGAAGGCTCTCAACTCAGGCATGTGCTTGAGGTTTTGGTGAGGAAAGGATGCTCCGCAGCCATGCCTGCCCTCGGCCCCTCCCTCTGCAATTTCTTTGGGTTGGACCCCACTCCCTTGTGAAACTTCCCAAATGCAACGTTTTTCTTTCCCCAGCCCTGAAGAGACAGACTTATCTTTTACAAGGGTAGCAGGAACAACATTTTTAATGGAGAGCTTTGGACTGGTAAGATCCCCTCAGTTACTCCACGCTCTGTTCCCAAAAGGTCAGCTGCGAGGACTCTCCCCTCCCATAGATCTGACCCCCAGTCCTCCCTTAAAACCTGATCCACAGGTGAGGGGTCTGGCATTTAAATGCAGATCCTTCACCCTCCTTCTGGGGAAAAGCTTCCCTACAAAAGATGAGCAGACCCTCCGGTCCCCCCGCACCTTCCATCTGGACTTTTTTCTCTGGGCTCCCCTCTGACACAGACACCCCTGTGTCGCCCAAAAGGGAAGGTGACCCTGATCCAGCTGTGGGCTCACAGCTACCAGCTAGGACAGACCCTTCACTGGCCAGCAAAATCCCCCCTTTCACTCAGGTTGGGCTTGCTTCCAGCTACAACCCCCTTCCCACCACAGTGGTCACCAGGACCCCAACTAACATCTCCGGGATACTTGTCTCTGTGAATCCCAGAGCAGGATCTGTCCCATGATGACCTGCAACTTCCTGGCAGTCAGCAGTTGGGATGGGCTCCCTGTTACAAGGAGAAACATTCCCCTTCCTCCAAGGAGATGGTCACAGACAGGAGCTGGCTGTATCCTGCCCTTCCTGCAGGGACCTGCCTTGAGCCCAGGGCTGCAGAAACGGCTTACGACCACCCTTGCTGCTACCGAGGAATTAAAGAAACACTCTACTATTCCCCCAGCAGCACTTGTGACTTTATCCTCCCCGCTGGGATTTTCAGCACAAGATTCCTTCTTGCTGCTAACAAACCCTGGGACAGATTCTGCCACATCCAAAAAATCATTCCTCAGTAGAAACGGTGCAAAATTGTGTGCCACCGCTGCAACAGTCAGGTCAGGCTGCTAATCACCAGTGTCCATGTGTACCTTAGCTAAAGGTGCAAGGACTTTGTCACCTCCCACCAGTTCTAATTCTCCCATTTTTCCTGATAACAAATCCTTCTCCTGGATCAGGTCCCTCCTGACCAGAGACATTTCTGCACCAGTGTCTCTCCATCCTTGGAGCACTTTGCCATTAAGCTTCACAGCATGCACAGGCTCACTGCTTGGCTGTGGAGAAGCAACCTTTACAAATCCTGCCTGGAAAGAGGCAGTAGCCCAGGATACCCCTGTGCTCTGGGAAGCAGCAGCTTCCTGTGTTACCTGCTGCCTGTTCCCACTTAGCCTCGGACATTTATTCCTCAGGTGCTCAGTGGCCTTACAATGATAGCACCTCTTGGGCTCCTCTGCTTGTACAGGAGACTTGGGACAAGTGGTTTCCCTTTGCCAGTGGTTTATGTTTAATTGCAGCTTGTGACTGCTTGTAAGAGTCTGCAAACTCAGCTAATTCCCCCACTGCATCCACCTTTTCTCCCACAAATACTGTTTTACATCATCACTGCACATATTCAGGAACTGCTCCTGAGTAACCAAGTCATACATTATTTCAAAGCTTGTAATAACTTTTCCCCTCACCCACTTGTCTAACAAATCTCTCATTTCATTTAAATAGGCTCCATTACTTAATCCAGATCCCCTCTTAAGACTCCTGTATTTAATCCTGTAGGTTGCAGGTGTAATCTGAAACTGTTTCAAAACCAGCTCCTTAAATTTACCATAGTTTGAAGAATTAGTCAATTTTGCAACTCAAGTAGTAATATTTGATCTTCAGGAATCACATGGAGAGTGCACAGTCTCTCAAAGGTGATGAAATATTCAGCAATATCACTGGATTCATCATACTGTGGCCATAAATGTTCCCATTTGTGGGTTTTTGGGGAAGCAGAACCAGCTGCTGAAGGGTTCTGTCTCTTCCACCCCATTACAGCCAGTTCATGCTTCTGGGTCTCAATTTGGTCCTCTATTTCTCTGTCTTTTAGCTCCAGGACTAGCTGTCTCTCTCTTTCCTTCTCCTCCTGAGAATGTTGCCTCTCCCTTTCCTCCTCCTCCTGGGTAGCTTTCTGTGCCTCAATTTCCTTGTCTTTTAAGTCCATGGCTCTTTCCTCCCTGGCTGCCTTTGCTTCTTTTTAGCCTCATTTGAAACTCACTGTCCTTTGCCTTCTCTTCCGCTTCCAGTCTGGCCAGCTCTAGTTTTGTAGATGATTCACTGGTAGTCATTTTCCTGCCTTTTTGTGCTTATTTCACTTACCAGAAATAAACAAACAGAAAATAATAAACCAGTAACCACTTCGTTTGTTCTCCAGCCACCACACTCAAAACTCACTTACAATCACTACCAGTATCTCAAAGCAATCAGCTGTGCACAGATCCTGCCGACTACGCCACTGTGATGAGTTCAGTCACAGAGACCCCCTTGGGACTGTCTCCTGATGTGCTGAGACTACCTCTGAGCCCGTTTTCTCTGCCAGTTTGGGCCTCCAGAACCATGACTTGTTGAGCCAGACATGCTACCCTGCTGCAACACAGACCCAGGATCTGAACCACGCCCCCAAAGCTGCAGACTTAACTGAAAACAGCTTAAGAAGTGCTCCTGTCTCCAGCACCCAGACACCCAGCTACCAAGGGGGTCCAAACCCCAAATAAATCTGTTTTATTCTGTATAAAGTTTATACAGGGTAAACTCATAAATTGTCCACCCTCTATAACACTGATAGAGACACATGCACAGCTGTTTGCTCCCCCGGGTATTAATCACTTACTCTGGGTTAATTAATAAACAAAGGTGATTTCATTAAGTATAAAAAGTAGGATTTAAGTGGTTTCAAGTAATAACAGACAGAGCAAAGTAAGTTACCAAGCAAAATAAAACAAAATACGCATGGCTAACTTAATACACTAAGGCTCTAGTTACAAATACTAACTTCTCACCTAGATGTTATCTCAGGTACAATCCTTTTGAGGCCAATGTTGTAGTTTATGGCCTGGGTCCAGCAATCACTCAACCCCCGTAGTTACAGTCTTTTTTTTCCAGTTTCTTTCAGGCATCTCTTTGGGGCGGAGAGGCCGTCTCTTGAGCCACCTGAAGACAAAAATGGAGAGGCTTCCAGGGCCTTTTATATTCTCTCTCTTGTGGATGGAAACCCCTTTATTCTTCTGTGCAAAATCACAGCAACAAGATGGAGTTTGTAGCCACCTGGGCAAGTCACATGTCCATGAATGATTCAGCGTTTTGCAGGCTGACGCCATTGTTTATATATTAGGTTGAACGTTCCCAGGACAGCTCAGATGTGGATTGACGTCTCTACAAGTTCATTGTTAGTTAAGCACTCCCAGTACTTGACTTGTCCCTTCACAATATGTTGGCCAAACCTCCCTTATGTTTACTCTAGAGCAAACACTTCAAATACAAATATGGAGCCAACACTCCTAACTTCAGATATAAAATGATACATGCCTACAAATCGGATGAATATATTCAGGAAATCATAACCTTTGCAAAGATACGTTACATGGCATATCTAGCACAAAGCACATTCCAGTTATGTCATATTAACACTCATAAGCATATTTCCATAAACATATAGAGGGCAACGTCACAGTCTCATGAAACCACTTCACTCCAGGAATGAGAAGGAACAATTAGGCCATGTCTACACTTATGTGTGGTGAAGACGCTCTCCTGCCAGCATAAAAAACCCACTCCCGTGAAAAGGAAAAACTCTCAGGAGGAAAATCTCTCCCGCTGATGTAGCGCCGTGCACACTAGTGCTTATGTCAGTGTAACTTACGTCACTCGGGGGTGGAATATTCACACCCTTAAGTGACATATGTTTTGCCGATGTAGGCAGTGATGTAGACACAGCTTACATAATAATTCCGTATGGTAATAAGCAACACCATTAGGGGAGTTGTACCTCTTCAATTATATCAACACAAAGTGCCTGGGTGACTTAGGAACCTACTTCCCATTTTCAGATGTGTGCTCCAGGCCAACGACTGCCGGGGTTATGACCTGTTTCCTGCGGCCTGACCTCGCTCAGCCTCTCTCGAGTCTCAAAAACCTGGGGCTGCTGCAGGATGAGAAAGTGAGTATGAAAGTCTGGGCTACAGCAGGATGTGGTGGAGGAAAGATTAAGAGGAATGAGGGTGTGACGGGGAAGGAGGAATGGGAGGGACATGGGGAGGAGAAGGAAGCAATTGGCTCTCACTGCAATCACGTTATCAGGGGTTGGAACAATGAGGTGTGCAGTGCCCAGCCCAGCATACAGTATAAATACAGTGCTCAGCCTGCCATCTCCCACTCAGCGTGCCAGACCAGAAACAACTCCGCTCCAGAGAGAGAAAAGACGCAAAGATGAAGGTGTCGTACGTGGCCGCTTTCCTCATCGGGCTCCTCTCCCTGGAGAGCCCCAGAGCAGCTCCATTGGTGAGATGATGTACCTATTATTTATATTACAGTAGCACTTAGAGGGTCCATCTGAAATCAGGACCCCGTTTTGCTGGGCGCTGCCCTGACACAGGAGAGACAGTCCCTGCCCACACTCTGGTGAGGATTTATTCTGCTGGGTGTTCAACAGACAGAGAGCGAGGGACAGACGTGGACCCAACTGGAATCAGGGCCCTTATGCCAGGTGCTGCACAGACACACCGTGAGGGCAGCACTGCAAAACGGGCCCATGTAGGAGGCAGGATACCAGACTAGAGGGGCCCATTCCTCTGTTTCTGCCCCGGCAGGATATCAGGCTATGCTGGCCCAACGGTCTCATCAGGAGCAGCAGTTCTTATGTTACTGCATGACGTAACCTCTGGTAGCCTGGTGGGGGCAGAACAGGTTTCCAGAATTGGGTAGAATGATGTTGGGAGCAGGGCCAAGCTGTTGGAAATGCCCTGTAGATCTACTGGAGTCAAGGAGGCCAGCTCCCCCAGATGATGTAAATTGTCTGTAGCTCCATTTGGTCAATGGAGAATCAGGAAGGGGCCTCTAGAAGAAGGGCCGGCTCCAGACCCCAGCGCGCCAAGCACGCGCTTGGGGCGGCATTTTGCCGGGAGGGCGGCTGGCGGGTCCAGCGGACCTCCCGCAGGCATGACTGCGGACGGTTCGCTGGTCCCGCGGCTCGGATGCAGGTGCGGGAGGTCCGCTGGTCCCGCGGCTCCGGTGCACCTCCCACAGGCATGACTGCTTGGGACGGCCAAATTCCTAGAGCCGCCCCTGTCTAGAAGTTACCGTAATACACATAATAAATACCCCTCATCTTACAGGGCTCTGGTAGCTTCAGTGACGACAAAGTGGGTGATAGCAACTTTAATGACAACAGCATAAATATCAGTGATTCCCTCCTCCCGTCATGTAGCTTTATACATATCAGGTCAATCAACCCTGCTCCAGCTGGTTTCTTGTCTGGTAAGGTTACCAAGCAAGGGGCATTTCCATGTTACAAAGGCAATTTAGAAATGCCACCTGCTGCAGGGAGCTTACAAAAATCTCCAAAGGACTATGGCAGGTTGACTACCTTTGCCACAATTCCCCTGCATTCCTATAAATATGCTACAAGCGGATTTCCAATTTCACCCAGAAGAAACTGCTGCTTGGAGCTACTTCAGAAGGTCCCCATCCCATGTGAACACAGAGTAGGTTAAAGGAGCCTCATGGGAGAAGGACTCATTTCTCTGCCCCAGCTGAGGCAGGGATATTTAGACTGGCTCATTGTTCTGATTGGGTGTGTCAATTCTTTAATTACTCAGTGATACAACCCCTGATACCCTGGTGGGGAGCTGAACGGTATGTTTTGCTAACAAGTTCTGGTCAGCGATGGCTATCAGCGGTCTTCTTTCCTATCGGACTATCATGCTTTGCCTCAAAAGTATTCTGTATTGCTGCTCACTAACAGCCCAACCCTTTGCTGGCAAATCTCTCTACGCAAATGCCATCCTAAGCCTTTTTTTCCCATCAGTCCAGACTTATACAACAAATTTACGGCCTTGGAATGTTGGAGCTTTACCAAGAATTAACTCTTGGTTTCCACCAGTGGATGAGAAGGAAGTTGGTGAAGATCTCCAGTTCATCTAAATTTGCTGTAGTTTCATAGTAACCAATGGGGCCAGGTTCCCACTGGGGTAAATTGTCCAGAGAAGCACTGAAATCAACACACCACATCCCCAGATGCTATAAATCATCGTTACACAATAAACATAATAAACATTACTCAACTTGCAGGGCTCTGGTAGCGTAAACAGCGGCAACGTGGGAGACGGCAGCTTTGACGACAACAGCGTAAGAAGCAGAGATTCCCTCTCCATGCTATGTAGCTTCACACACATCAGTGAATGGGCCCCGTTTCAGCTAGTTTGATGTCATGCTTTGCCTCAATAGCATTCTGTGTTGCTGCTGACTAACAGCCCAACCCTTTGCTGGCAAAGCTCCCCACACAACTGCCCTCCTGAACCCTTTTCTCCCATCAGTCCAGCCTTGTATAACAGATTTGCAGCCTTGGAATGTCGGAGATTTACCAAGGATTATCTCTTGATTTCCACCAGTGGATGAGAATGATGTTGGGGTAGATCCCTAGTCAGGGCCGGCTCTAGCGTTTTTGCCGCCCCAAGCACACACACGCACACAAAAAGCCAAGATCGCGATTGGCAGCAATTCGGCGGCAGGTCTTTCACTCCGACACGGAGTGACGTCCCCGCCGCTGAATTGCCGCCGAATGGCCGGATGTGCCACCCCTCTTCATTGGCCGCCCCAGGCACCTGCTTGCTACTCTGGTGCCTGGAGCCGGCCCTGATCCTAGTTCATGTATAATTGCCGTAGTTTCGTATGAATCAACGGGTCCAGTTTCCCATTGGTGTAAATTGTCCAGAGAAGCACTGGAATCAATACACCACATCCCCAGATGCTATAAATTGCCTATGGCCCACTGGGTCGATGGAATATCTATTGGAGCTCTATAGGTGTTACACAATAAACATTCCCCATCTTGCAGGACACCAGTAGCATAAAGACTGGCGACGTGGATGATGGCAGCTTTGACGACAACAGCGTAAGTAGCAGAGATTCCCTCCCCATGCTATGTAGCTTCACATACATCAGTGAATGGACCCCGTTTCAGCTAGTTTGATGTCTGGTAACGTTTGCCTCCCAGGAGCATTGGCTGCATTTGCCCATGTTGCGAAGGCAGCATGGAAAGTCCTCTCATTCCACAGGGCTTATGAAAATCTCCAGAGGCTTATAGCAGGTTGACCTCCCTCTCCCATGGTCCCTGGGGTAAGAATGAGGCTTTTTTGATATCACTCAGAGGCACTTCTGCTGGGAGCTACCTCAGAGGGTCTCCAGGTGAAATTTGACCCCTGGGGGGGCACTGAAGGTCACTCTCCTTCCTCCCCCACCCAGCACCGGGAGGATCTTGCTGCCCCCCTCCCTTCACCTGGCCCCAGTCCCAGCAGGAACTTGATATTCGCTGCCTCCGCGGCCCTGGGGCGGAGAAGTTTTGTGCCCCCAATGATTATTGGGGAAAGGGGATGGGGTTGTGTCCCTGATCGCCCCGCCATGCGCACACCCCTGCTATTTGGAATCATACATACCGGGAGCTGTGATTCGCGGGGAATCCTGTCATTCGGCTCCAGGGGCTTGGGAGAGTGGTATCACCATGGACAACGTGATGGGGCAAGGCCAGATGGCTACAGTAAAGTGGTGAGGAACAGGTATGTCAGCCCCAGGCTAAAGAAATCCCTGGTACCATGGTAACCAAATGGCATTTGCTCCAGGTTAATCAAGACACCTGTTAAGATCGCCAATTAAGATCCTTCTAGAAGGCAGTGGAGATAGATTGATTGGGACACTCAAGGGCTGGCTGGAACTAATTAAAAGCCTCCCAGTTAGTCAGTGAGGCGCTGTTGGAGGAATGAAGCGGTATGAATCCATATCAGGTGTAAGGAAGGAGGCCCTGAGGTAACGGTGAAGGAGATATTGAGTGGGGGCTGCTATGGGGAAATGGCCCAGGAACAGTACACATCCTATTTTCAAAAAGTCAGCTACCATAGCTGCTAATTTTAGGGTTCCTGGGCTGGAGCCCAGAGTAGACGGTGGGCCTGGGCTCCCCCCTTCCCTCCCTGATTAATCATTGAGACTGGGAGACAACAGAGAATGTGCGAGGGAGGGTTGCTTCTCCTCACCTCCCTTGCTGGCTTATGAAAATGGCTCAGTAAGCTGTGACCCTTGCCTCTAGAGAGAAAAGGGCTACGTGGAGGATCACAGTGAGCCTCTGAGGCTAGCAAACATCCATCAGGAAATGCAGGACCCATGGAGTCAAGGACAGAACGTTGTCACAACAATCACAAACACACGCTTAACTATACACTGGAGCAGGTCCCCAGCATGTGGAAGTCAGCCTCTCTCCCCCGACGTCAATAAAGTAGGGCAGTTTATACCAGTATAGAACTGGGCCCACTTGAAAAAGAGTTTCCTAACATGGCAGATAATGAAACATGCAAGTGGGGGCATCTACGAGATATTTCAGTACAGGGTGTCAGAGGGGGATATCCCAGAGGGGGGTGTCAGAGTTAATCCAGGTGTTCTTTGCAGTGTCAGTTCTCCCATTCTCCCAATAGCCGGTTTGTTGGGCCTCTGTAGGCTCTGTTCTTTACAACCATGATAAGAACCACTTTTCAGACACACTGGCAGCTGTGATTCACTGGGACCCCTCTCATTCTGCACATCTGGAGTGGGGATAATAGCATCACCAGGGACAATCGTATCCATGGTCTCAACCACACCAGGGAGCAGCTCCCCAGCAGATGTAAATCGGCCTCGCACCACTGAAGTCAACAGAAATGCCCATTTACACCAGTATAGAATTTAGCCCATTTGAGAAAAGAGGGTTCATGACATGGAAGCCAATGAAGGACATGGGGATCTAGGAAATATTTCAATAGAAGGGAGGGCAGAAATCGACCAGGTAGCTGGGAAATTTCCCACGCCAAAAGCTGCCTGGCTCAGCCACTGCCCCGAAACCAGCATCATTTCAACGATATAGGAGAAAGAGCAGCACTAAATCACTCCTGCCGTTGTCTGCCTAGCGGTTTGGGGGCACATTGAGCCCTGCTGGTGGTGCTCTGCCCATAGATACTCCAGAGGCAGTTGACTCTGTGAGTCTGTAAAGTGATTCTGGTGCATGTAAGAGTGACCGATCAGACGAAATGAAGGAAGGCAAAGCGAAGAAAGAACAGCCCAGAGAGGGGAAGTGACTCACCTAAAGTCACTGGGAAAGTCATCAGCAGAGCCCAGAACAGATCCCCGAGCTCTTGTCTCCCAGCCCAGCTCCCTTTTCACCAGACCACACTGGCTCCCGTTTCCCAACCAGCAGCCGTTTGAGTCCAGTTCCTTTCAGGGCATCATTTTCATTTCACTGCTCCCAGAGAAAGAGCAGCAACAAGTAATTAATGTTTTATCAACTGTTTTCTTTTTTCTTCCAGGCTGATTTAAGCCATGAAGGTGATTTGTCTGTGAGTATTCAGAATTGACTCTCCTTTGGGGCTTTTACATTAGCCTTTAAATCAGATTAAACAAAGGAAGCCCATTGGCCTCCAGAGGTGGGCTCAGAGGCCAGGTTAGCTGAGAGAGCCCCGGGAGTCAAGCTCTCTCACCAACCTAGCGCTCTGCACAGTGCTGTTTATGCTAGTGAAACGTAAGCCTCTCACGGGGGTATTTTGTTCACAGCCCTGAGCGACATAAGTTTTGCCAACGTAAATGGTAATGTAGATATGGCCTTAATGACCGAAAGTCTTTAAATCTCGATGGGCTATCTTTCGGAAAGTTATGCTCGAAATAGAACAGAAGTTATGGGCTAGACACAGGAATCACTGGGTGAGATTCTCTGCCCTGTGTCATTCAGGAGGTCAGTGTAGAAAAAAATTCACATTGAGCCCGGCTGGTGATGCTCTCCAAAGACACTTGACTGTGAGTGTCTGTAAAGTGATTCTGGTGCATTTAGCTGCGACCGATCAGACGAAATGAAGGAAGGCAAAGAGAAGAAAGAAAGGCCCAGAGAGGGGAAGGAACTCACCTAAAGCCACTGGGAAAGTCAGCAGCAGAACCCAGGACAGATCCCCGAGCTCTTGTCTCCCAGCCCAGCTCCCTTTTCACCAGACCACACTGGCTCCCGTTTCCCATCCGGCAGCCGTTTGAGTCGAGTTCCTGTCAGGGCTTCATTTTCATTTCCCTGCTGCCAGAGAAAGAGCAGCAGCAAGTAATTAATGTTTTAGTAACTTGCTTTTTTCCTGTAGGTTGATGGACGATTTGAACGAAGCCTGGCTGTGAGTAGTCAGAATTTACTCTCCTTTAGGGCTTTTACGTTAGTTTGGGACCTTTAAATCAGATTAAGCATAGGAAGGCCATTGGCCTCCAGAGTTGGGCTCAGAGGTTAGCCTAGCTGAGAGAGCCCGGGGAGTCCAAAGACAAGCAGCACAATCTATTTAATTGACCACAGAGACAGTTAAGAGGTGACTCGATCCTGGTATACACATAACTGCAGGGGGAAGGGACTTCTGATGGGAGATGGCTCTTTAATCAAAGAAAGGAAGAAAAGATCCAATAAGCTAAAACCGAAGTTAGACAAACTGAATCAAGAGAGAAGGTGCTAATTTTAACAGTATTTGTTAACCTTTGGAACGATTAACCCAGGATGTGGTGGAGTCTCTGACAATGTCTATGCCAGAGACCTTACAGCAGCATGGCTGTACCGATGCAGCTCTGCCACTATAAGATCTCTCGTGTAGCCGCTATATGCAGACGGGAGAGAGCTCTCCCATCGATGTAATGAAACCACCCCCAACGAGTCGCCGGATAAGCTCTCCCACCAACATACCGCTGTGCACACTGCTGTCTGTGCTGGAAAAACTTATGCCATGTAGGGGGATGTTTTTTTCACACCCCAGGCAACATAACTTTTGCCAAGAAAAATGGTAATGGAGATGGGGCCTTAATCACCGAAAGTCTTTAAATCTCGATGGGATATGTTCAGAAAAGGCATGCTCGAAATAGAACAGAAGTTATGGGCTACATGCAGGAATCATTGGGTGATAGGGTGACCAGAAAGCAAGTGTGAAAAATCGGAATAGTGGGCAGGGTGTAATAGGTGCCTAAATAAGAAAAAGCCCCAAATATCACGACTGTGTCTACTAAATCAGGACATCTGATCATCCTATTGGCTGTAATTCTGTGCCCTGTGCTATGCAGAAGGTCAATCAAGAAAATAATCCCTTTGTAATAATTCTAACCAGCTTGAATTCTTATCCCGAGCAGTAGGGAAACTGTAAAACTCTGGAGATTAATCCCAGCACAGATAAAGAAGGGCAGTGAACGTTGCCCATCACAGAGCTGTCTGGAGACATCTCTACACCACAGACTTCTGCTGGAAAAGCGGTGTTGGTTTGGGGACCAAAGTTATTTGACATCAGACTGAAGTGGCTTTGCTAGCAAATGTCCCTAGTGGAGATACTTTCATAGCAGCAAAATCGTGCATTTGCCATAGAGATCATTTTGCTCAGAGACAGCTAGAATAAGCTACACCGACAAAAGTGCAGTAGTACGCTGGGATCACCATACTGACACAGCGCTGCTAGTGTAGCCGTGGTGTGGTTAAGCTATGGACAATGAGAGGGAATTCTGATGGCATTGGAGAAAGAGCAGCAGCAATTAACTCCCAGCAATTTCCTTGCAGGCTTCTGGGAGATTTGATAGAAGCGTTTTTGGGGTGAGTAATCACATTTGCTTTGTTGTGAGGCTGTTTTATATTATCCCAGCACCTCTTAGCAAGCCCAAACCCTGGAAGTGTCAGTTGGAATAGCCTGGGCAGATGTGGAAGGATTGGGATAAAAAACAGAGCAATGGGCTTCTAAATCCCAAAGGGGTTAATCCAGGAGTTAATCCACATGTTTTATGCAGTTTCATTTCCCCTCTAATACTAGTAGCTGGTTTGTTCCATCTCTGTGGGCCTGTTCTTTAGAACCATCTGAAGAATCACTTGTCACTTCGCAGGGGCGTGCGCAGGAATTTAAATTTGACCCCTTTTGGGGTGGGGCACAGAAGCTCACGCTCCTTCCTCCCCCAGCCGGCCCCAGGGGGATCTCGCTGTCCTGCCCCCCCAACCCACCCCGCGACAGCCCCGGCAGGTACTTGATATTCCCTGCCTCCACGGCCCCGGTCCCAGAGAAGTTTTCTGTCCCCAATGACTATGGGGGGGAGGGGGGCTGTGACCCTGATTGCCCTCCCATGTGCAGACCCCTGCTAGTTGGAATCATACATACCGGGAGCTGTGATTCGCTGGGAATCCTGTCATTCTGCTCCAGGGCCCTGGCATAATAGTATCACCGCGGACAATCACAAACACACTCTTAACTATACACTGGAGCAGGTCCCCAGCATGTTGAAATCAGCCTCTCTCCCCTGACGTTAACAGAGTAGTGGCAGTTTACACCAGAATAGAATTGGGCCCACTTGGAAAAGAGTTTCTGAATATGGCAGACAATGAAACATGTGAGTGGGGGCATCTACGAGATATTTCAGTGGGAGGGAGGGTGGAAAATTTGAAAAGCAATCAACAGCTTTTTCCATCTGGAAAAATTCCAACCAGCTCAAATTCTTATCCTGAGGAGCCAGGAAACTGCCAGACTCTGGAAGTTAATCCCAGCACCGAGAAAGAAGGGCAGTGGGAATGTTCCCCATCACAGAACTGTCTGGAGGCATCTCTACATCACAGACTTCTGCTGGAAAAGCGGTGTTGGTTTGGGGACCAAAGTTATTTGACATCAGACTGAAGTGGCTTTGCTAGCAAATGTTCCTAGTGGAGATACTTTCATAGCAGTGAAATCGTGCATTTGCCATATAGATCATTTTGCTCAGAGACACCTGGAATAAGCTACACTGACAAAAATGCAGTAGTACGCTGGGATCACCATACTGACACAGCGCTGCTAGTGTAGCCGTGGTGTGGTTAAGCTATGGACAATGAGAGGGAATTCTGATGGCATTGGAGAAAGAGCAGCAGCAATTAACTCCCAGCAATTTCCTTGCAGGCTTCTGGGAGATTTGATAGAAGCGTTTTTGGGGTGAGTAATCACATTTGCGTTGATGTCAGGCTGTTTTATATTATCCCAGCACCTCTTAGCAAGCCCAAACCCTGCGGAAGTGTCAGTTGGAATAGCCTGGACAGATGTGGAAGGATTGGGATAAAAAACAGAGCAATGGGCTTCTAAATGCCAAAGGGGTTAATCCAGGAGTTAATCCAGATGTTTTATGCAGCTTCATTTCCCCTCTAATACTAGTAGCCGGTTTGTTCCATCTCTGTGGGCCTGTTCTTTAGAACCATCTGAAGAATCACTTGTCACTTCGCAGGGGCATGTGCAGGAATTTAAATTTGACCCCTTTTGGGGTGGGGCACAGAAGCTCACGCTCCTTCCTCCCCCAGCCGGCCCCAGGGGGATCTCGCTGTCCTCCCACCCCAACCCACCCGGCTCCAGCCCCGGCAGGAACTTGGTATTCCCTGCCTCCACGGCCCTGGTCCCAGAGAAGTTTTCTGTCCCCAATGACTATGGGGGGGAGGGGGGCTGTGACCCTGATTGCCCTCCCATGTGCAGACCCCTGCTAGTTGGAATCATACATACCGGGAGCTGTGATTCGCTGGGAATCCTGTCATTCTGCTCCAGGGCCCTGGCATAATACTATCACCATGGACAATCACAAACACACTCTTAACTATACACTGGAGCAGGTCCCCAGCATGTTGAAATCAGCCTCTCTCCCCTGACGTTAACAGAGTAGTGGCAGTTTACACCAGAATAGAATTGGGCCCACTTGGAAAAGAGTTTCTGAATATGGCAGACAATGAAACATGTGAGTGGGGGCATCTACGAGATATTTCAGTGGGAGGGAGGGTGGAAAATTTGAAAAGCAATCAACAGCTTTTTCCATCTGGAAAAATTCCAACCAGCTCAAATTCTTATCCTGAGGAGCCAGGAAACTGCCAGACTCTGGAAGTTAATCCCAGCACCGAGAAAGAAGGGCAGTGGGAATGTTCCCCATCACAGAACTGTCTGGAGGCATCTCTACACCACAGACTTCTGCTGGAAAAGCGGTGTTGGTTTGGGGACCAAAGTTATTTGACATCAGACTGAAGTGGCTTTGCTAGCAAATGTCCCTAGTGGAGATACTTTCATAGCAGCAAAATCGTGCATTTGCTACATAGATCATTTTGCTCAGAGACAGCTAGAATAAGCTACACCGACAAAAGTGCAGTAGTACGCTGGGATCACCATACTGACACGGCGCTGCTAGTGTAGCCGTGGTGTGGTTAAGCTATGGACAATGAGAGAGAATTCTGATGGCATTGGAGAAAGAGCAGCAGCAATTAACTCCCAGCAATTTCCTTGCAGGCTTCTGGGAGATTTGATAGAAGCGTTTTTGGGATGAGTAATCACATTTGCTTTGTTGTCAGGCTGTTTTATATTATCCCAGCACCTCTTAGCAAGCCCAAACCCTGTGGAATTGTCAGTTGGAATAGCCTGGACAGATGTGGAAGGATTGGGATAAAAAACAGAGCAATGGGCTTCTAAATCCCAAAGGGGTTAATACAGGAGTTAATCCAGATGTTTTATGCAGTTTCATTTCCCCTCTAATACTAGTAGCTGGTTTGTTCCATCTCTGTGGGCCTGTTCTTTAGAACCATCTGAAGAATCACTTGTCACTTCGCAGGGGCGTGCGCAGGAATTTAAATTTGACCCCTTGTGGGGTGGGGCACAGAAGCTCACGCTCCTTCCTCCCCCAGCCGGCCCCAGGGGGATCTCGCTGTCCTGCCACCCCAACCCACGGCCCCAGCCCCGGCAGGAACTTGATATTCCCTGCCTCCACGGCCCCGGTCCCAGAGAAGTTTTCTGTCCCCAATGACTATGGGGGGGAGGGGGGCTGTGACCCTGATTGCCCTCCCATGTGCAGACCCCTGCTAGTTGGAATCATACATACCGGGAGCTGTGATTCGCTGGGAATCCTGTCATTCTGCTCCAGGGCCCTGGCATAATAGTATCACCGCGGACAATCACAAACACACTCTTAACTATACACTGGAGCAGGTCCCCAGCATGTTGAAATCAGCCTCTCTCCTGACGTTAACAGAGTAGTGGCAGTTTACACCAGAATAGAATTGGGCCCACTTGGAAAAGAGTTTCTGAATATGGCAGACAATGAAACATGTGAGTGGGGGCATCTACGAGATATTTCAGTGGGAGGGAGGGTGGAAAATTTGAAAAGCAATCAACAGCTTTTTTCATCTGGAAAAATTCCAACCAGCTCAAATTCTTATCCTGAAGAGCCAGGAAACTGCCAAACTCTGGAAGTTAATCCCAGCACCGAGAAAGAAGGGTAGTGGGAATGTTCCCCATCACAGTGCTGTCTGGAGGCATCTCTACACCACAGACTTCTGCTGGAAAAGCGGTGTTGGTTTGGGGACCAAAGTTATTTGACATCAGACTGAAGTGGCTTCCCCTGGTACAGTGGTGTTGGTCTGGGGTAGGAAGATGTTTGGTCCCTGGCTGACATGGCAAAAGCCCCTCATGTAAGACACAGTTATACCAGCAACACTGTGCTTTTGCTTGAATAGCTTATTTTGCTCAGGAGGGAGTAGAATAAATTGCAGCGACAAAAATGCACCGGGATAGCGGTAGTGACAAGGTGCTCGTAGCATAGCCATGGTGTGGTTCAGCTATGGACAATGTGAGGGAATCCGTTACATGTTGATGGTATTGGAGAAAGCGCAGAATCAAGTAACTCCCAGCAATTTCCTTGCAGGGTTCTGGGAGCTTATCTGGATGAGTTCCAGGGGTGAGTATTCAAAGTTGCTTTGCTGTCAGGCTGTCTTATATTATCACAGAACCTCTTCAGAAGCCCCGGTGCTGAGCCCAGTGGTCAGCCAGAAAAGCCTAGACAGATGTGAAAGGATTAAGGCAAAAGGCAGAGCAATGGGCTTCTAAATCCCAGAGGGGGGTGTCTGAGTTAATCCAGGTGTTCTTTGCAGTGTCAGTTCTCCCATTATCCCCAGAGCTCGTTTCTTAGGTCTCTGTGGGCTCTGCTCTTTACCGCCATGATAAGAACCAGTTCCCAGCGGAGTCAGACACACTGGCAGCTGTGATTCACTGGGACCCCTCTCGTTCTGCACATCTGGAGTGGGGATAATAGCATCACCAGGGACAATCGTATACACGGTCTCAACCACACCAGGACACAGCACCCCAGCAGATGTAAATCGGCCTCGCACCACTGAAGTCAACAGAGAAATGCCCATTTACACCAGAAAAAGTATTTATCCCATTTTTAAAAAATGGTTTCCTAAGATAGAAGCCAATGAAGCATGTGGGGATGTAAGAAATATTTCAGTAGAAGGGAAGCCGGAAATCAACCAGGTAGCTGGGGAATTTCCCACACCAGAAGCTGCCTGGCTCAGCCACTGTCACGAAACCAGCATCATTTCAATGATATCGGAGAAAGAGCAGCACTAAATCACTCCTGCCCTTGTCTGCCTAGTGGATTGGGGGCACATTGAGCCCTGCTGGTGCTGCTCTGCCCATAGATACTCCAGAGGCAGTTGACTCTGAGAGTCTGTAAAGTGATTCTGGTACATTTAACAGTGACCGATCAGACAAAATGAAGGAAGGCAAAGAGAGGAAAGAAAGGCCCAGAGAGGGGAAGTGACTCACCTAAGCTGAAGTGAAGTCTGCACTAGGGGCTTTTGCCAGACTCACTTCTTCCCCCACGCGTGCACCACCCTCGCTCCCACTCCCTCGCCTCCAGCACCTCCTGCCCACCGCTGCACACTGCTGGGGCAGAGGGAGGAGCTGATCGGCGGGGCTCTGACTCCTCTCTGACTCCCTTTCCCAGTCTATCAATAACACAGTTTGCAAAGGGCACTGATGTAAGATGCACCCAGCTGGCTGGGGATGGAAAGGGGTGGAATTCCTTCAGGGTATGGGGGAGGGTACTTGTCTAATTCCCAGTGGGTTACTGGGACTGTAATTGCTGTTTGCCATCTCTCCCTGGCCCTGCAGACCCTGGGATGATGAATTAATAAGAGACACGCTGATGAAACCAGATTTGATGAACCGTCGACGATGCCATTACCCTTCCCGTGCTGCTGCCTCTCACCTCTCCTGACCAATCAATTGCCTCGTGAGAATCATAAATCATACTGATTGGGACTCTAACTAATTACTGTGCTGTTCATTGATTGTGGTGTCTTTCGATGTAACGGGGGCAAAGAGCTCTGTCCCTCTGTTGCCCTGGGGAATGCCAAGAGCTTTGCAAAAATACAAATAAATGTAACTGCACAAAAAGCTTTGGGATTGTTTGTTTTTAAAATGTTTCTCTGTAAATTAATTTTACTTCCAGACTGGCGGGATTTGCTTCATTCCAAGGGCACGTCTACACTACAGCCCTATGTTAGTAATTACTGTGGTGGCTGATGTCCACACTACCCTCCTCCTGTCGGTGGTGCGTGTCCTCACCAGCAGCGCTTCCACACACTAGAGAGGGGCAGGGTGGGAGGCTGAGAGCCAAAGCTCTCGGTTCCGTGCAGCTCCCCTCCAGGAGCTCAGCTGCCTCCCCACCCCGTCACCCCCAGTGAGAGCAGGGCCAGCTGCCCGGGTTCTTGACTCCTGAACGGGAAGCGGGAGCCTCCGGCAGCAGCCTGGCTGGGAGTGGGGAACCGGGGTAGCCGGGCTCAAGACAGCAAACAGCTGATATAAGTAACACAGTGTTTGCACAGACACTGCGTCACCGTAACTACACCAACACAAGTGCTGCGCCTCTCGTGGGGTTATGATGTCGCTGTAGTGGGGCACTTTCATCAGCAGGACAAGGCTGCAGTGTGGACACTGACAGAATTAGGTTGAGCTGAACGGCCTCACGTTTAGACCAGGCCCAAGTGCTGTCATTTCTGTTCGGGAATTCTGAACTTTGTGTGCAAAACACATGGATGCAGGGCTGCTGTTTGGAGCATTTCAGGACGGGCGGCTGTCGAACACTGTTGGGAAAAACAGTGGTAGCTCCTTCCAGAGCCCCTCTCCTCACTCTCCTGGACTGTGACAGCACAAACAGCAGCACCCACACAACCTGTTAGGGAGCAGCTGTCACAGCTCGGATTGAGCGCCCCCTCTTGGCCACTCACCAGACTGCTGCAGGGAGACCCAGCTGCTGCCTTCCATATTTTAAGCCTCCAGAGTCTAAACAGAGCCCAGGCACTGCCCGTCTTGAGGTCCCTATGCCTGCTCTTCAGGGGCGGCTCTAGGAATTGCACCGCCCCAAGCAGGGCGGCACACCGCGGGGGGTGCTCTGGCGGTCGCCGGTCCCGCGGCTCCGGTGGACCTCCCACAGGCATGCCTGCGGATGCTCCACCGGAGCCACGGGACCAGCAGGCACGTCTGCAGGAGGTCCACCAGAGCCACCTGCCGCCCTCCCAGCCACCGGCAGAGCACCCCCCGCAGCATGCCGCCCCAAGCACGTGCTTGGCATGCTGGGGCCTGGAGCCGCCCCTGGCTGGGGGAAGGGCTCAGCTGCACCACCTGAGTCTCCCTGTCACATCACGAAGGGCCTGACCACGGGGCTTGCCCCTCAGATGGCCCATGACCCGGGAGACACCACGAGTCCATGGGGCAGAGGAGCCCCCAGGGCCTGGACTGTACCGGAACCCCCTGCCCCTGGGCATCTGCTGCGGGTGCAGAAGGGGCGAGCAGGGTCCCATTGGCTCAGGACGTGTCCGTGGGAGGCCGTGAAATCCTCGGTGTGAAGGGGGCAGAACGGGCATCACCCACAGGCTGCATGCGGATCTGGGTTCCCTTCATGGCCGGGTCACCTGCTGAGTGACCTGCCGAGTTCCCTGGAACCGAGCGAGAGGGAGGGACAGAACCGAGCTGTGTAACGTGCCAAGGGATTTCGCTCCTTCCCCCCTGAGAGCTCTGAGGAACTGCACCCGGACACTCTCCACCCTCTGTGCCCAGGCAGGTATCCAACCGCTCCCTTCTGGGGAATGCCAGACACTGCGCTTGGAAAGGAGACAATCTCACTGCTGCCATAGGTGATGTTTCTGGGCTGCTGCAGCTCCCGGGGTGCGAGATGCCCCTTCCCGCTCTGCTGCTATGCAATGGGGGAGGTATAAACTGGGGAAGTCTCTCCCCAGACTGCCAGGGCCCCAAACCCCTCAACATGCCCGGAATCCCCCCGGCAGCACTGGCTGTGATGTTCCCCGGCTTGCAGCCCTACAGCACCCTGGGCCCACAGGCTCTGGCCTCCAGGGCAGCAGGACAGGTGGGCAGCCCCCGAGTCATGGACCCCAGGGCAGGCAGGGTCTGGGCTCTAGGGCAGCCCCAGAGTCATGGACCCCACGACCTTCCCCCTCATTGCAGATTTCAACATTTCAGGTTCTCTCCCAAATGGGAACCCAGCCGGGTTTGGAGCTAGCGACTCCTCCCGGCAGTGGAATCCCCGTTCCCCACACAGCTCTGGCAGCCGGGCCTGTTCACAGCTGGGGTCAGACACCGGGAGAGTCAGGCACTGGCAGTGCCAGGGATACGCTGTACCCTGCAGTGCTGGGAGGGGGCTGGGCTGGCGCCTGGCATCGGCAGTGCTAAGGTTGAGCGTTAGAGCAAGAGCAAGAGGCACCGTGAGCACCTGACCCAGTCTCCAGAACCTCCTCCTGGATTCCAATGAACTGGCCTCTGCAGCCTGGTCTGTGCCGGCCTCTCTTGGGCAGGGGGGCCGCAGGCTGCAGCACGCTGGCTCTGGCAAGCTCCAGCCTCTGCTGCCCTTCGCCCCAGTCCGTCTGACCTCACACCTGGGCAGGGCAGGGAAATCGTACTCTGGCGATGGGCAGGGAGTGGGCGTCAGACCTACCCCCTGCCTGCAATACCTTTGTCCCCCATGAGCTGTTGGCATGAATTTGATTTCTCCCTGGGGCAGATGAAGTGACTGATAAGTGGCTCCCCTCTTTTCCTCTCCGAGACAGCGTAGAGCACGGTACTAGCCGCTAACCCCTCTGCCTCCAGCGACCCTGTGGGGTCTGGGCTGGTCCCGCACTCTGTGTGTGCTCTGAGGGACGGGGAGAAGACTTGAATCTCGGAGAGGGACGGGGACCCCATCTGCCTGTGACAGGGGCTGTCAGGGGAGAATGATTCCAACCCCAGCTGCGTGTTACATAGGCAGCCCATGTAGAAGCCCCTCACTGTCAGAGCCCCCATCTTCCTCTGACCAGGGCAGCCTGGGGAGGGGAACCCGGGTGCCTGAGACCAGGGCTAAGTTTGCACCCACTTGTGCACCGCTAGCAATAACAGGAGATAGGGATGAATGCTTCATTTCTACCCAAGGGGTTCTGTGTCTGGGGGGAAGCCGGAATTCTCTGCAATGTTTATCGGTTGAGATGCCTGGCAAGGACTGACTTGTCTAGGGGTTGCTAGCCAGTGGGTGCCAAAGGGTTAAACAGCTCGCTGTGGGGCAGAGCAGGAGAATGAGGGGGCAGCACTGATTCCGGGGGGGGGGTGCTAGATTGAGGATCAGCACCTCAAGAGCAGGCATAGGGACCTCAAGACGGACCTCAAGACGGGCAGTGCCTGGGCTCTGTTCAGACTCTGGAGGCTTAAAATATGGAAGGCAGCTGCTGGGTCTCCCTGCCGCAGTCTGGTGAGTGGCCAAGAGGGGGAGCTAAATACTTTCAAAATCCCGTCCCTGATCCGAGTGTATCTGGGCTGGGAATCCATAAACTGAGAAATATTTTTCCCACAGTACTCGAGCGACAGTGGTGGCCCTCTGATCACGAGTGGGATATGCCTGCGCATATCGCGTATAATGGTCGGTCACTACTAGAATGTTCCCAATATTCCTCTTGTCTACTTCTAAAGACAAGAAATCAATGCAAACCAGCTCCAGAGGTTTGTTGCTGGTGATGTACTTCAGATATGCAGCCTTCGTGGGCAGAGTTTTCCTTTGACACATCGAGCGCAGGTCTCACATTTCCTGCGAACATCTTCAGCCATCCGGGGCCAATAGAACCTACTACGAATAAGTTCTAGGGTCCTTTCCATCTCTAAATGTCCAAAGTCATCATGCAGGGCCCTCATGGCCAGGGCTCTGTACTTTTTCGGCAGCACTAGTTGAGTCCGTTGCTTTTGTAAAGGGTCTGTGGTCACGCGTGTAGCACTCCTGAATCAGTTTTAGTTTGGTCCAGTCTCTCAATAGTAGTTTACCCTCCGGGTTAGGTGGGACAACCACAGCTGGGCCTCACCCCTCCCTTTTGGCAAGTAGTGTATCACGAATGTCAATATCTTGCAGCTGGGCTTCCTGCCAGTCAGCTGCACTGAGCACGAGCAAGGGAGATTGGTCCAAAGCGATATAGTTCACTGAAGCAGAAGGCAGCATTCAGATGGCAGGCCCAAAGCTTCAGCAGCGCATCCATGAAGGCTCTCATGGGCCTCCGGCTCTCGGCGACTCACACTGCAAATACCCACGGATGGAGTGAGAGCTATCACAGCAACTCCTGCTGTCTGTGGATGCCTGGACAATGCATCTGCATCTACATTGCTTCTCCCTGATCGGTATTGAATGCTGAAGTCATAGCTAGCCAAAGCGCCACCCATCTTTGCCCTGTAGCATCCAGCTTAGCACTTGTTAATGCATAGGTCAGTGGGATGTTGTCTGTCCACACCTGGAACTGAGCACCATACAAGTAGTCTCGAAATTTCTCAGTGATGGCCCATTTCAAGGCCAAGAACTCTGGCTTGTGGGTGGGATAGCGAGTTTCACTATCAGACAGTCCTCGGATGGCAAAGGCTACAGGTTTATGCTTGCCTTCCACCTCCTGGTACAGTACTGCTCCCAGACCCTCCAAACTGGCATCAGTATGCAGGATAAATGGCTTGCTTGGGTCAGCAAAGACTAGGACCGGGGCATGAGTTAGGCAATTAATGATTTATCGAAAAGCCTTTTCACATCTCTCATCCCACCGTGGCCCAAATGGTTCGAAGGGGCCATAGTGTCTCTGCATAGGAGACCCCTTATTCTTGGTCTTAGATTTATTCTTGCTGGCCTGGTATCCCCTGGTAAGATCATTCAGAGGTTTTACAATCGTAGCATAGATTTTCACAAATCTGCGGTAGTAGCCACTAAACCCAAGAAAGGTCTTGAGTTCTCTGTAGTTACTTGGACATGGCCATGTAGTGAGTGCTTCTATTTTATCAGGATCAGTACTCACACCCTCTTGGGACACGATGTGACCCACATATTTCACTGAGGTCCTGCAGAACTGGCATTTGTCAATTGAAAGCTTCAAATCATAATCCTCCAACCTATCGAGCACTTTAAGAATTCTTTCTTCATGCTCCTCCAAGGTTCTTCCAAACACAATCAGGTCATCCAAATAAACTAACACTTGCAGTAAATTCATGTCTCCCACAACTTTCTCCATAAGACGTTGAAATGTGGCAGGTGCTCCAGAAATCCCTTGGGGCATGCGTTCAAACTGATAAAACCCTAATGGGCAGATGAAGGCTGTCTCCTCCTTATCTTCTTCATCCAGAGGGATCTGGTAGTATCCACTCCGAAGATCCAACACAGAGAACCACTGGCTTCCCAGCAAACAGTCTAAGGCATCTTGGACTCAAGGCATTGTGTACTGGTCAACCACAGTACGGCGGTTTAGGGTGCGGTAGTCAATACACATCCGGATTTTCCCATTCTTTTTACGGACCACCATGCGGGAGGCGTATGGGCTGCGGGACTCTGTAATGATGCCATTCACAGCCAGCTCCTGAAGATGTTGTCGCACATCTTCCATCTCGGAGAGAGCAAGCCTCCTAGATCTCTCCCTGAAAGGTCGAGAGTCATGTAGTCTGATGTTGTGCTCTACTCCTTTTGCACATCCCACATCCCACTCAGGCAATGAGAACACCTTGGGTCTTTCACAAAGTTTCCTCCTCAGGCGATCTTTCCACTCCTCTGACAAGGGTGAATCTCCAAAATCAAACTTTGCTGGGTCTATTGTCGGAACTTGAGTCTCGCACTGGGGTTTCACAATTGATTCAGGCTCGAAGAGGTCTGCTATCTTTTGTCCTTGCTTCACAACAACATCTCGACTTGTTTCATTAGCAATCAGTATAGTCACCTTTTCCTGGGCTTCAGCAGGTAGGGTTATGACTCCTCTGGGGACCAGCACTCCTTCCGGGAGCTCTCCTTCAACTGGCTGCTCTATCATTGCTAATGCCCCTTTACTGCCTTTCAGCCTGGTACTCATGACGAGCACCTCTTGCTCCGTCCTTGCAGGCACTACTAAGGGGGTTGTGCCCATGTACTTCAGTGCCCCAATCGGTAGCTCAGATGTCTCCTTTTTAGCACTCTCAATCTTCCTATAGGCTTCAGCACAAAGCGTATGGATCATCAGGGTACTCAGGTACTGGTCCCCAGCCCGTCGTCTGCAGTAATCCGCGAGCACCTTGAAGAGACTGGAGTTGGTCCCTATCAGCACAGACACATCAGAGGTCCCTTTAGGGTCAGGGCATATTAAGGCAGCTGTGTCTACCTCTTCCCTTACCCCAGCAACCTCCTCTGGGAATTCCAGGTGCACTATGACATACCCTTGGTAGGGGTATTCATCCATGCTGAGGCCACACAGACCAATGCCAGTCAGTGGCTGTACAGGCAGGTGCCTAAGCATCTGTTGGTAGAATGACTGAAATATAATAGTCACTTGAGATCCAGTGTCAAGCACGGCTTTACACTCCGCCCCTTCAATCCTCACCATGACCTCTGCTCGCGGCCCTATCAGTCCTGCAGGGATCCCAGCTGGACGGTCTCTTCTGGGGGAATCTTCAAATCCTGTAGGTCTAGGTGGGCTCCGTCCCCAGACCTTCTGGCAACTACAGGATCTCTCCCAACTGATCCTCAGCTTTCCATACACTAAAGAGGGGTTTTCTTCATTATGGCACTTGGCAGCACTGTGCCCATCCTGACCACATCGGTACCAGAAGAATTGTCCTTTCCACCTTCACCTGGGTGGGACGGTGGCTCTAAATGCTGACCTCTCCATCACCACAGTCTGAGGCTCCTTATTCCTGGAAATCTTAGCTCGGTCAATGGTGCTTTGCAGCTCAGCTATCCGTTCCGTCAGGACCTGCATTTGTTGGGCAAGTTCCTCTGTGGTGCTCACCATCAGTACACTGGCCATTTGCAGTGGCGTTGTGCTGGCTGGTTCCAATGTTTGGGCTTCCCAACACTCGCTGGCAGCCTGCCTTTCTTCCTCTTCCCTGACCTCCTTTATCAGCTGGGAGTAACTTGGGGGATGATCCTGCCGTTCTCTTAGTCGGAGATGAAGTAGGATCGGGTTCTGATACTGAGTCCCTCTTACAACTTGAGCCAGTCTGGTATGATCCATCTGCTCAGCAGTCACTGCTCCCCATAACAGCTCTCTGAAGTAGTCTCTCCAGCCTCTGTATATAGGCTGAAATTTTCTCACCCCTTTGCTGTCAGGAATCAAGGAATTTACAGTAACCGTCTTCAGGGCTCTCTACGCTCCCAAAGGTATTATCAAGGGCCTCTAGGCAGTCCTTCACACTGACCTCAGGGTCAATGAGCTTCAGGGTGCGAAGTACATCTAATGCTGGGCCACCAAGGCTCTCTATTAGACACCTTCGCTTTTCTACATCAGGTACGGCCCACTCCCGCAGCATTTCAGTGGTATGCTCCAACCAGGGTTCAAATTCCTCTTCCCCAGCAAATAACCTTAACTTACGACAAGAGTTTGACGTAGCATAGGCCAACACAATCTTTTCCAATATATGCCCCAGTGCTTTTGCCCAATCATTGGCTGAGGCTGCCGCCCCTGAGCTAGAGGCTGCAGGACTGGGGCCCAACAAACCCAACATATTAGCCATTATACAAACAGTAATTCCCTCAAAATATAAACACAATTGTTTCCCAATACAGTGGAACACTCAACAGGTGCTTGCGAGGGGCACTGACCCAGGGATCCCGGACGAGCCCCCAAAAATGTAACCCTTCTGCTCCTCTGAGTTGGCAGCAACAGGGCCGGGTTCAGTATCCAGGGGTTCTGTGTCAATAACACAAGGCAAAACCGGCTCGAGCCCCATCCAGTGACCTGGGACAATTACCTACCACCCCGGGCACCTCTAGGAGGCAACACTTCCCCACTCGCAAGCACGGAGTCCGAGTGTAGCAAAATCTTTTAATAAAGGAGGGAAACAATGCGGCATCACATTGGAGAGACACCACAAACAGGACTATACACAAACCATAAGCAAAAACCCACCTCCAAGTACATTTGGCACTGTCCTTTCCCCCTTAGGGTCTTAAGTCCAATTACCCCAAAGTCCAACAACCCAAAAGTCTGTGTCTCTGGTCAGTGCCACCCCAGAGTTCAAAAGTTTATCTGCAGAGTTTTACCCCACCCCCCCAGCCTGGGCCAGGGCCGACTGCTCTGCCTCTCCGTGGAGTTCTGCTGCAGCCTTCACCACAACTGGCTCCACTCCACCAGCTGTGCCGCTCCTCCAGCCGACCTGTGAACCGCATCAGCCATCCCCGCAAACCGCTCCACACTGCTCACTGTTCCATGGGCTGCTGCAACATGATGCAGACTGCTCCGCTCTGCCAGCCACTTAGCAATAAAGCTTCAGGCTCCCCCATTAGTTAACACAGCACTCCATGATCTCAGCTCAGTAAGCTTAGCTCTTTTAGTGATTTCAGCTTGTAGTAGGGGAGCCCCAGTGCCAGTACAACATTGGCCCAACATGAATTCAGGTCAGTAGCCTCAAGATGGACTCTTAAAGGATTCAAAATTAGCTCTGCTCTTTAACAGTAGAGAGAGGAGGATGTGCAATTGGTGTTCCAGGCCCTCAAAAGAGACCCATACCGGTGCGTGCGTGCGTGCGTGCGTGCGTGCGTGCGTGCGTGCGTGCGTGCGTGCGTGCGTGCGTGCGTGCGTGCGTGCCACCCCCAACCTCTCTCCATTTACTGGGTGTTGGAACCCATGTCCCTTGTCTAGCAAGTACTATTTAATGTAGGTTGAGTCATTTTTGTCATAAAGCAGTCTAATAGTTCCTCATTCACCTAATTAGGGTGACAGCACTTTTTTTCCTTCCTGCCCCAATAACAAAGAAATTGGGGATCCCAGCTGCCAAAATAACCATCCCAGGCTGCCATGGGCTATTGCAATGCGAATCCTTGCCTTTCCTTGAAATTCTTTCCACACTCCCCATAATTCACCACCAGATGTCAGGGTAGAGCTCATCCTGACTCTGCTTACATAAACAAACCCAGTTTTTTCAGTTTTCCCTCATAGGTCATGTTTTCTAGACCTTTAATAATTTGTGTTGTTCTTTTCTGGACTTTTTCCAATTTGTCCACATCTTTCCTGAAAAGTGGCACCAAGAACTGGACACAATACTCCAGTTGAGGCCTAATCAGCGCGGAGCAGAGCAGAGCGAAAGAATTACTTCTCATGTCTTATGTAAAACACTCCTGCTAATAAATCCCAGAATGTTGTTTGCTTTTTTTGCAGCAGTGGTACACTGTTGACTCATATTTAGCTTGTGATCCACTATGACCCCCAGATCCCTTGCCTCAGTACTCCTTCCTAGACAGTCATTTCCCATTTTGTATGTGTGCAACTGATCGTTCCTTCCTAAGTGGAGTACTTGGCATTTGTCCTTATTGAATGTCATCCTATTTACTTCAGACCATTTCTCCAGTTTGTCCAGATCATTCTGAATTTTAATCCTATCCTCCAAAGCACTTGCAACCCCTCCCAGCTTGGTATTGTCTGCAAACTTTATAAGTGTCCTCTATGCTGTGATCTAAATCATTGATAAAGATACAGCCCGCCAGCTGTTTTCATCCGGCCCTCAAGCTCCTGCTGGGGAGCGGGGTCTGGGGCTTGCCCCGCTCCGGCACTCCAGCCGGGGAGCAGAGTCGGGGGCTGCGCCATGCGGCTGCCACGTAGGGGCAGCTAGGAGGCTCTGCCCTGCACGCTGCTCCCACCCCAATGGTCACTTCCGCAGCTCCCATTGGCCAGGAACTGCAGCCAATGGGAGCTGCCGGGCAGTGCTGCAGACATGGCCGCTGCTTCCGGGAGCTGCTCGAGGAAAAGTGCCGCCAGCCCTGATCCCTTTCCCACTCTCTGAACCCCTCTATCCCAGCATCCCAATCCCCTTATCCCCAGCCCTACCCAGAGCCTACACCCCCATCCGGAGCCCTCACCTTCCCCACACCCCACACACCCACCCCACCCAGGAGCCCCCGCCCACACCCAGAAAAGCTCAATTATGCCCCCACCCAGAGCCGGTACCCACACAACCCACACCCACACCTACACACCCACCCCCAATTTTTGAAAATTAATGGCCTGCCAGACAATTTCTATTCTCAGATGTGTCTCTCGGGCCAAAAAGATTGCCCAACCCTGCCTTAGAATCATGAACTCTACCATTTCATGAGCACTTTCACCCAAGCTGCCTTCCACTTTCAAATTCTCAACCAGTTCCTCCCTATTTGTCAACATCAAATCTCGAACAGCCTCTCCCCTGGTAGCTTTCACCGCCTTCTGAAATAAAAAAATTGTCTCCAATACATTCAAAGAACTTGCTGGATAATCTGCGCCTTGCTGGGTTATTTTCACAATAGATGTCTGGGTAGTCGAAGTCCCCCATCACCACCAAGTCCTGTGATTTGGATGATTTTGTTAATTGTTTAAAAAAAGCCTCATTCACCTCTTCTTCCTGGGTAGATGGTCTGTAGCAGATTCCTACCATGACATCACCCTTGATTTTTACCCCTTTTATCCTTACCCAGAGACTTTCAACAAGTCTGTTTCCTATTTTCATCTTAACCTCAGTCCAAGTGTACATATTTTTTATATATATTGCAACACCTCCTCCCTTTTTTCCCTGCCTGTCCTTCCTATACCCATCTATACCAATATTCCAGTCATGCATATTATCCCTCCAAGTCTGTGATGCCAACTGTATTATAGCTGTGTTTATTTACTAGCATTTCGAGTTCTTCCTTCTTATTCCCCATACTTCTTGCATTAGTATACAGACATCTAAGATACAGACTTGATTCCCTCCCAGTTTTGTCTTTTCTCTCCCTTATCCCTGCTATAACAGACCATGCTCTCCTCAAATTCCAACCCTTCTCCGAGGTCTCCATGTTCTTGACTTACCTGTGGGCTTTGGGGGTGATTCCTCATCGCTCTTTTCCAGGACAGCATGACCGTTTTCCATCACCATGGTGGGTGGCTTTGGAGTAGGAGTGGAGCACCACCTGCTGCCAGAAGTAACCAGCAGCCAGCGTCCTTCCTGTGACAGGGCCATAGCCTCCTCCCCCAGTGGTGTGACAGCAGTCCTCTCTAGCTGGAGCGCTTCCTGAGCCTTGGATCTCTCTGTATGAATACTCTCAGGGAATTCCTCATAGCTCAGATGCTCATCAGCCTAGCCACCTCCTCCTGTAGCTCTCCCACCTGCTTCCTGAGAGATGCCACCAGCGGGCACCTTTCACACTGGATGGTCTCCCCAGCCTGGCTTTCTATGAGTGGGAAATGCAGGTCACAGTCTCTGCAAATGCACACCAGGATCTGGGTAGAGGCATTCATGGTTATGTTCTCTGTTTGGATACCGGTGCAGGTGGAGGAGACAAGAGCAGCATTGGCACTGGCGATGCAGCCCTTCCTAACCATAGCGATTATATTACGTCTCCCTCCCACAAACTCCCTCAGACACCCGTTTGCTAGTTCCCCTTGGTCACTTAGCCTCTGGCTTCTAAGGCCTTCTCTCCTAGGTCAGCCCTACCCCCTCGTTAATTACACAGGGGGAGGGTGATCGCAAGGCTGATTGAGGCTGATCAAGGATGAGCCAGGGAAAAAGGCTCAAACAGTTCTCAGACACACAATCCCAACTGACCAACTTAAATAACCTGAAAGTTCAAGAGAAATACGAACAGCCAAACAACCTGACTCACCCCAAGATTAGTATTCGCACATTGTTCGTTCAGCAGGGAGATCACATCTCCCTCCCAAACTCCTGTTTGCGATCCCCTGCTGGCTAGTATTAATGTATTTCTCCTGAAAATGTCCCTGTAGTGATGTGGGACTCACCCCTGCAGTGCCTCCTGCTGGTCATCTCAGGGAATTAGCTCTTCCACCCTCCGGAGCACCCTCTGCAGGCTGGTGTCCCGCTGCTACTGGCCCCTGTGTTGCTCCTGGATCCCGGTGCCCTTTTATTTGGGGTACTGCCCTCTGGCAATACCCCCACACTCTGCCTCTGCCGAAGCTGTGGGGAGCTCTGAACCCTTTAAATTTGACCCCAGCCCGGCCGCCGGAGCCACGGGTGGGATTTAAAGGGCTCTGGGCTGCTCGCAGCCGCGGGAGCTCTGAGCCCTTTAAATCCCGGTCCCAACCCAGCCGCCGGAGCCGTGGGCGGGATTTAAAGTGCTCTGGGCTGCCTGCAGCCGCGGGAGCTTTGAGCCCTTTAAATCCTGGCTCCAGCCTGGCCACCGGAGCTGCGGGCGGGATTCAAAGGGCTCTGGGCTGCCCGCTGCAGCAGGGAGCCCAGAGCAATTTAAATCTCCGTTGCGGAAGCCAGTGTAGTCTGGCACGGTGTACTGGCTCTTGCCGGTACGCTATACCGGCTTACTTTCACTTCTGATCACACTACAAACCACTTGTGTTTTTACCTCCACTAACATCCCCACCAGCTGCTAAACCACATTAGATTTACCTGCAGGAACCTGATAAAAGTATGTAAAAAATGAATGGGAATGAGTAGGTGGAAAGGAAGCTTCTGTTTGGGTTATTCAATGAAACTGAATGGAGGCAAATTCAAAATGGAACCAAGGATCATATAATATGTAATAACGAGGGCTCTCAAGCGATTAAAAAAATTAATCACCATTAATTGCTCTACAGTTTTCAAATATATTGCTCTACATTTTCAAATATATTGAATTCAATTACAACACAGAATACAAGGTGTACACTGCTCACTTTATATTTATTTTTTATTACAAATATTTGCACTGTAAAAAGAAAAGAAATCGTATTTTTCAATTCACCTCATACAAATACTGTAGTGCAATCTCTTTATCATGAAAGTTGAACTTACAAATGTAGAATTATGTACAAAAAATAACTGCATTCAAAAATAAAACAATGTCAAACTTTAGATCCTACATGTCCACTCAGTCCTATTTCTTGTTCAGCCAATCGCTCAGACAAAGAAGTTTATTTACATTTGCAGGAGATAATGCTGCCTGCTAACAGTTCACAATGTGACCTGAAAGTGAGAACAGGCATTTGCATGACAGTGTTGCAGTCAGTGTCGCAAGATATTTACATTCCACATGTGCTAAAGATTAACAGGTCCCTTCATCCTTCATCCACCATTTCAGAGGACGTGCGTCCATGCTGATGACAGGTTCTGCTCGATAACAATCCAAAGCAGTGCAGACTGACGCAGGTTCATTTTCATTATCTGAGTCAGATGTTACCAGCGGAAGGTTGATTTTATATTTTTTGTGGTTTGGGTTCTGTAGTTTCTGTATCAGCGTGTTGCTCTTTCAAGATTTTTGAAAGCACGCTCCACACCTCATCCCCCTCAGATTTTAGAAGGCACTTCAGATTCTTAAACCTTGGTTGAGTGCTGTAGCTCACACTGGTACCTTTGCTTTTTGTGAAATCTTCAGCAAAAGTGTTCTTGAAATGAACATGTGCTGGGCTATCACCCGAGACTGCTATAACATGAAATATATGGCAGAATGTGGGTAACACAGAGCAGCAGACATACAGTTCTCCCCCAAGGAGTTCAGTCACAAATTTAATTAGCTCATTACTTTTTTAACCTGTAGGAGAACATTTCAACCTCCCTGGCCACACAATAGCAGATCTTAAGGTGGCCATCCTACAGCAAAAAAACTTTAGGACCAGACTTCTAAGAGAAACTGCTGAGCTTCAGTTCATCTGCAAATTTGACACCATCAGTTTAGGATTAAACAAAGACTGTGAATGGCTTGCCAACTACAGAACCAGTTTCTCCTCCCTTGGTTTTCACACCTCAACTGCTAGAACAGGGCCTCATCCTCCCTGATTGATCTAATCTCGTTATCTCTAGCTTGCTTCGTGCTTGCTTATATTTACCTGCCCCTGGAAATTTCCACTCTTGCATCCGACGAAGTGGGCATTCACCCACGAAAGCTCATGCTGCAAAATGTCTGTTAGTCTATAAGGTGCCACAGGATTCTTTGCTGCTTTTACAGAACCAGACTAACACGGCTACCTCTCTGATACTTTTTAACGAACATCATCAGCATGGAAGCATGTCCTCTGGAATGGTGGCTGAAGCATAAAGGGGCATATGAATGTTTAACATATCTGGCATGTAAATAACTTGCCATGCCGTCTACAAAAGTCCCATGCGAACCCCTTTTCTCACTTTCTAGTGACATATGTGCAAGCATATACCTGCCTCTGGAAATTTCCACTACATACATCCGACGAAGTGGGTATTCACCCACGAAAGCTCATGCTCCAATACGTCTGTTAGTCTATAAGGTGCCACGGACTCTTTGCTGCTTTTATAGATGCAGACTAACATGGCTACCCTTCTGATACTTAAGGCTCCTATTGTTTGTCCACAGGACAGTTCATTGGGTCTTTAAGACTGGGAACAGTCCGTCACTAAGGGCAGGTCTACACTAAGGGCGGGGGTCGAACTAGGGTACGCAAGTTCAGCTACGTGAATAGCGTAGCTGAACTCGAAGTACCCTAGTTCGAACTACTTACCCGTCCAGACGCCACGGGATCGAAGTCCGTGGCTCCAAGGTCGACCCCGCCACCACCGTTTGCAGTGGTGGAGTACCGGAGTCGACCGGAGCGCGCGGGGAGTTCGAACTCACCACGTTGTGTAGACTAGCCCTAAGAGAACCCATGGCTCTTATCAGCGTGAGATCGGTGCCTGACAGAGATGAACAAGGGCAGACAGGGTGAACAGGTGTCAGGTGTGGGTGTGTTTTCAGAATAGCTCTTGCATGAAAGAGTTGTGCCACCATAGCAATGCTGCTGGCGACAGGTGAAAGGTGGGGTGTCCAGTGAGGCAAAGAGGGGCCTCGGTAGCTCTTTGTTGCACTAGGATTGGGTCCTGGTTGTGGGCAGAGAGAGAGAAAACAGAAGCCCAGGTTCTCAGGCCTTGTCTATACAAGAAAAATACACCGACTGACCGATTTGGTGGGATTTTAATGAGAGTTAGTTCAACCATGAAAACCCCTGTGTGGAGGCTCTTCTTTCCATTCAAATCAGGTTTATGTTGCGTTATCCTAAATCAGTGGTCCCCAAACTTTTTACCTCACACTCCCCTTACTCCTGTCTGCACCCTCCCCCCACCAGCCAGGAGCGAGGTCGCAGCTTGGGGAGGGGGGACATGGATGGGGTAAGGTGGCCGAGGCTGGGGTTACAGCTGGGGGCAGGGGTGGATCCCCAGATGCAGGGCTGAGAGCAGAGGCCCTGGCATGGAGCCGCCAGCCAGGACCACGGTGTGTGGGCCCGGCGGCCAGTAGCAGATCCCTGAGTGCATGGCTGGCAGTCAGGGCGGGACTAGGAGCAGAACTGAGTGGCGCTATATCCCCACCCCACATGGGGGCTGGCCTGTGCCCCAGCAGTGGGCGTGTCCCACAAATTGGGGACCTCTGTCCTAAACTGACCAGGAATCGGTTTCAGCTGAACTAAAACCCACCACTGCTAAAGCGAAACAATTATCCACCCAACAGTCTGTAGCACTGGTTCAGCCGACTCACTTTACGCTGTTCTGTCTCTCTTCAATACTTACGTGGCCCCTGCTACACTAATAGCTTGGAAAGTCACAATCATTAATGTATTTCTCCTGAAGACCTTCCCAGGAGGTAGGGAAGTGCTGCTACCCTCATTTTGCAGCTGGCAAACAGAGAGTCTCTGTGATTTGCCCAAGGTCACACAAGAGCTTCGTAGCAGAGCAATAATTTAACTCCTCCTGGGTTAGGGCCCTAACCACTGGACCAGGCTTCCTGTCTAAAGGCCTTAAAATGGGGGTGAGTTTAAGGCACTTTATGTCGCCATTAGGTTCAAAAGGACCTTGAGGTGCATCTTCACTGCAGGGATAACTTGAGTTATCGACATTCTAGTTATGCCTCTCCAGTGAGAGCAGCCACGCTGTAAATATCCCCCTCCCACCATATCCACACTGACGCTGCACTCACCCCTGTGTGACGCTAGGGCTGCTGGAGGGACATCTCCTGGTTCTTTGATCTGTCGTGTACCTCAAACTCTAGAATACCAGTAGTTGCACAGCCTGAAAGAATCTGTCTCCCTGGACAGTGGGGACTCAGCAGGAGTGATTCTGAGAACCTCTTGCTGCAAATCCTCTTAGGGTGAGTTACCCACGCTAAGCTAGGGGCGCCATTTCCAATTTTGGTGTGTAGTGAACAGGGGGGCAACTTTTCCTGTGATTCATGGGGCTACTTAGGCACTTGAAAACTAGTTTTTTGACAGATAACTTAGCAATTAGCTGACATTATAAAAGAAAGAAAATTAAATAAATATTAGACCCACACAGCTCAAACAACAACATGTTCTGACATCTTGTGGCAAGTCACTTAAGGGATGCTGGTTAGCTTTAAAATTTTAATGTACATTCTTACTTTATTACTAACTCTGTGGAAAGAGAGACCCCGTCAGGACTCCTGGGTTCTATTCCAGCTCTGGGAGGGTTCTATAGAAGAAGATAAGAACGGCCAGATGGGGTCAGACCAATGGTCCATCTAGCCCAGGATCCTGTCTTCCAACAGTGGCCAATGCCAGGTGCTTCAGAGGGAGTGACCAGCACAGGCAATCATCAAGCTGTCCTGTTGCCCACTCCCAGGTTCTGGCAAACAGAGGCAAGAGACATGTTGCCCAGCCACCCAGATTTGTGAGATCCCCGTGTAACTCTTCACAGTGTGTTCTTGAGTAGTTTCGTATCATTTGTGAATTTTACCACCTCACTGCGTACCCCTTGTTCCAGATCATTTATGAATATGTTGAGTAGCTCTGGTCCCAGAACAGACTCCTGGGGGACACCGCTATTTACCTCTCTCCATTCTCACCTTTTATTCCTAATCTTTGTTTCTGATCTTTTAACTGAAGTGCCTGGCAGTGCCTTCAGGATCATCTAATGAGTGTTAATTTACTTTAATCAGAATCCTTTTGTTAACTTAATCACCCGGCCTTGTTATAAACAAACTCCCTGCCCCAAAGGCTGTGCTACTCCCAGCTTCCCAACACATATCACGCTCAAGCTGTTCCAGTTAAGAGCTCCATCTGGGGCTAGGGTGAGTTGACCTCCCCTACGAAACTCCGGGGGGAGGGTTAGGGCCCTTCCCGTCCCCCCTAAATGGTGCCCCTGCTCTGAGGCCTGGTGTACACTACACAGTAAGCTGCCTGGGTCGACCTATCTGTGTAAATGTCTTCATTTAAATTTGGCTCCCACCGACATAAGTGCCTCTCTATATCGACTTAATAATACCAACTCCCTGGGCAGTGTGGAGTCATGGTTGATGTAATAATGGCGCATAGTGTCAGTGTAGACACTGTGTTGCTTAGACCAACTGTTACTGGCTTTCAGAAGCCATCCCCAAAATGCCCCATACTGACAATACAACTGATACAAGCGCTCCTGCTGAGAACGCGCACCCCGACATACAGAGCCAAACGTGCACAAACAGAAGCAATTTAATAACTGCGGTGGCTGTATGCGAACATACACTTAGGTTGAAATAATTTTGTAGTGTAGACGTGGCCTAAGAAATGTCCTTTCTGGTTGCTGACGTGGACTATCCTTGTTATATCATCATCTCTGAACGGCAAACAGCTAAGCTCTTGTTCTGAGGTGATGCTGGTCAGACTCTAAACAGGCTCCTATTGTTTGTCCACTGGACAGTTCATTGGGTTTTTAAGACTGGGAACAGTCAGTCATTAAGAGGAGGAAGCAGAATCCATGGCTCTTATCAGCGTGAGATCGGTGCCTGCCAGAGATGAACAAGGGCAGACAGAGAGAACAGGCTGTCAGGTGTGGATGTGTTTTCAGAAGAGCTCTCGCATGAAAGAGTTGTGCCAACATAGCAATGCCGAGCGACAGATAAAAGTGGTGTGTTCAGCGAAGCAAAGGGGTCTCAGTAGCTCTTTGTTGCACTAGGATTGGGTTTTGCTTTTGGGCGGAGAGAGAAAACAGAGGCCCAGATTCTCAGGCCTTGTCTATACAAGAAAGGTACATTATTTGACCAATGGTGGGATTTTAATCTGAGTTAGTTCAACCATGAAAACCCCTGTGTGGAGGCTCTTCTTTCCATTCAAATCAGGTTTATGTTCCATTATTTTATATTGACCAGGAATCGGTTTCAGCTGAATTAAAATACACCACTGCTAAACCCAAACCAGTCTCTACCAGTCTGTAGCACTGGTTCAACTGACTCACTTTACATTGCTCCGTCTCTCTTCGGTACTTACGTGGCCCCAATACCCTAATAGCTGGTGTGACAAAGTTCCTCCTCTGACTTGGTGGGTCCTGCGCTTATCGGTGGATTTGCTCACCTCAGTGATTCATGGCAGCCCTCAGTCTAGCCACTTTTGCTAGCGGTTCAAACCTGCCGTTCACTCAGCTAACCTCATCCCTGGCCAGCATGGGGAAAGGGAGAAGAACAATCCCCCCAGTCTCTGCTGACACACCGAGTGGGTCGGGGATGCCAGAGACCTTCCCCTCTGCTGGGACCCACAGTCCAGGTCACCTCCTCTTGTCTCAAATAGGGAGTTGAGGCGGATGAGGGGAACCTGGGCCCATCCTCTACTCCAGGTTCCAGGCCAGGGCTATGTGGATTGCAACTCTCTACAGTGTCTCTTGTAACAGCTGCATGACAGCTACACCTCCCTGGGCTACTTCCCCATGGCCTCCTCCCAACACCTTCTGTATCCTCACCACAGGTCCTTCCACCTGGTGTCTGGTAATGCTTGTACTCCTCAGTCCTCCAGCAGTACGCCTACTCACTCTCAGCTTCTTGCTTCTCTTGCTCCCAGCGCCTCACACACACCTCACTGACTGAGGTGAGGTCCTTTTTAAACCAGGTGCCCTGATTAGCCTGCCTGTCTTAATTGATTTCAGCAGCTTCTTAATTGGCTCTAGGTGCCCTAATTAGCCTGTGTGCCTTAATTTGTTCCAGCAAGTTCCTGATTGTTCTGGAACTGCCCCTGTTATCTTACCCAGGGAAAAGGGACCTGCTTAACCTGGAGCTAATATATCGGCCTTCTATCACTCTCCTGTAGCCATCTGGCCTGACCCTGTCACACCGGGAAGGTCACAATCATTAATAAAAAGAAAGAAGAGTACTTGTGGCACCTTAGAGACTAACAAATTTAAGTATCAGAGGGGGAGCCGTGTTAGTCTGGATCTGTAAAAGCAGAAAAGAGTCCTATGGCACCTTATAGACTAACAGACGTTTTGGAGCATGAGCTTTCGTGGGTGAATACCCACTTCGTCGGATGCATGACATGGTATTCACCCACGAAAGCTCATGCTCCAAAATGTCTGTTAGTCTATAAGGTGCCACAGGACTCTTAACAAATTTAATGCATTTATCCTGAAAACATCCCCATGAGGTAGGGAAGTGCTGCTATGCCCATTTTGCAGATGGGAAACAGAGAGCCTCTGTGATTTGCCCGAGGTCACACAAGAGCTCTGTAGCAGAGCAAGGAATTCAACCCCTGGCTAGGGCCCTAATTACTGGACCAGGCTTTCTTTCTAAAGGCCTTAGAATGGGTCTGAGTTTAAGGCATCTTTATGCTGCCATTAGGCTCAAAAGGACCTTAAGGTGCATCTTCACTGCAGGGTTAATTTCAGTTATCTACATCCAAGTTACGCCTCTCGAGTGAGAACAGCCACGCTGTAAACTCCCCCTCCCGCTGCTATTTCAACACTGACGCTGCACTCACCCCTGTGAGACCCTAGGGCTGCTGGGGGCACATCTCATGGTTCTTTGACCTGTACTAAGCTGCTCTATGGATACCTTCCTAGTGAACTGTGGGACATCTTGTCTGTCCTTTCTAGGCACGCCAGGGGAATTGTGGGAAGGCTCTGGAAGACTAGCAGTACTTGAGTAGCCTGCGTCCACACTACAGAGACATCATGTTAGCAGCTGGCGAGTTGCACTAACTCCAGTTTCAGCCTACACCTCGTGACAGGCCAGTCAGCTCCAGTTAAAAGCTCACCACGCTCAAGCTAAGGGTTTTTGTGTGTGGACTGGACTTGAGTTAGGGGCAACACACTTTGTCGTGAAGACATGCCCATGTAACTGAGAATCATGTCTAGCACACCAAGGCATCAACCTACATCTATACAGAGGTTAAATAATAATGAAACAATGAGGTTATCTCAGGTGAGCTGCCAGCTGATCTGCTTTTGGGGTCTCTCCAGATCGACTCCTGCTCTACACTATAACATTTAACCCTCTTCAGTAGCGCTTGAAACACACTTTCCCTCCATGCATAACACTGCTTTAGCCAGTTATGGCTGGTTCTAAGCCCCAATGTCACAAAGTGACTCTGCTCTTTGAGGACTAAAGAACAATTCAGCCCAGATCATTCCTGACTCAATCGTTTCATTAGACCTTTAAAAATGGCCTTGAGATCTCTGGGTGGTATCTGGAGTGGAGCTAACAATCCTCTCAGCTCTCGTTATGTCCCTCTACATCTCTCCCCTCCCAACCCAGGATCCTCACAACATCCTTCCACCCTCTCAAGGAATATCTGTCTGTGCCTATGTTAATGATACCAGATCATGTCATCATGCTACAAACCCTTGTGGTTGTATCTCCAGTACCATCCCCACCAGCTGCTGAACCATATTAGAGTTACCTGCAGGAACCTGATAAAAATATGGCAAAAATTATTGGGAAAGAGTAGGTGGGAAGGAAGCTTTTGTTCTCCTTGCTTTGTAATATTACAACAAGGGGATAATCAATGAAATTTAAAGGAGGCAAATTCAAAACTGATCCAAGGATCACATCATGTGTAATTAGTCTGTGGAACTCATTGTCACAGGATGTTGTTGAGCCAGGAACTTGGCTAAACTGGATATTTATGTGGTTAAATTATATGGTATTGGGGGGCTGATGTTGGGGGGAGATAAAGCAGGTTCTGCCTATATGCATTGTGTGTCTGTGCAGAACCCGGCACAACGGGGCCCTTGTCTCACCCGGGGCAGAAACTGTCTTTTGTTGTGACTGTGCAGTGCCAGACACAACAGCGACCTGATATTATCTGTCCCCTAGTCGCTACCATAATACACATGATAAATAATTATAGTAACCTCCCCTGCTATGGGAATTCCTATATGGTTTCCCTGGGCTATTTGGTAATACCACCCCGCTCTGTGCCACATAGATCCACAGGGAATAGCCAGGTACGTACTGAAAACGGAGGTTCAATGGTTTATCTCCAACCCTAGAGTACCAGGAGCTGCACAGCCTGAAATAATCTGGAAAAAAGTCTCCCTAAACAGTGGTGAATCAGCAGGAGTGATCCTGAGAACAGCCTCCTGCAAATCCTTTTAGAGTGCGTTACCCATGCTAAGGCCTGGTCTACACTACATGGTTAGGTAAACGTAAGGTGCCTTGTGTCGACCTAGCTGTGTAAATGTCTTCATTTAAATTTGGCTCCCACCGACATAAGTGCCTCTCTATATCGACTTAATAACACCACCTCCTGGGCAGTGTAGGTAAGAACATAAAAACATAAGAATGGTCCTACTGGGTCAGACCAAAGGTCCATCTAGCCCAGTATCCTGTCTTCTGACAGTGGCCAGCGCCAGGTGGGAATGAACAGTTAATCATCAAGTGATCCATCCCCTGTCACTCATTCCCAGCTTCTGGCAAACAGAGGCTAGGGACACCATTCCTGCCCATCTTCACTAATAGCCATTGATGGACCTGTCCTCTGGGAATTTATCTAGTTCTTTTTTTTTAACCTTGTTATAGTCTTGGCCTTCACAATACCCTCTGGCAAGGAGTTCCACGGGTTGACTGTGTGTTGTGTGAAGGAATACTTCCTTTTATTTGTTTTAAACCTGCAGCCTATTAATTTCATTTGGTGACCCCTAGTTCTTGTGTTACGAGAAGTAGTAAACAACATTTCCTTATTTACTTTCTCTACACCAGTCATGATTTTAATGACCTCAATCATATCTCCAATTAGCCATCTCTTTTCCAAGCTGAAAAGTCACAGTCTTATTAATCTCTCCTCATACGGCAGCCGTTACATACCCTTAATAATTTTTGTTGTCCTTTTCTGAAACTTTTTCAATTTCAATATATCTTTTTTTAAAACGGGGCGTCCACATCTGCAAACACTATTCAAGATCTGGGCGTACCATGGATTTATATAGAGGCAATATGATATTTTCTGTCCTATTATCTATCCCTTTCTTAATTATTCCCAGCATTCTGTTCACATTTTAGACTGCCAAGGCACATTGAGAACATGTTTTCAGAGAACTATCCATAATGACTCCAAGATCTCTTTCTTGAGTGGTAACAGCTAATTTAGACCCAACCATTTTATATGTATAGCTCGGATCATACTTTCCAATGTGCATTACTTTGCATTTATCAACATTAAATTTCATCTGCCATTTTGTTGCCCAGCCACCGAGTTTTGAGAGATCCTTTTGTAGCTCTTCGATATTAACTGTCCTTAGTAATTTTGTGTCATCTGCAAATTTGGCCACATCACTATTTACCCCTTTTTCCAGATCATTTATGAATATGTTGAATAGGACCGGTCCCAGAACAGATCCCTGGGGGACACCACTATTTACCTCTCTCCATTCTGAAAATTGACCATTTATACCTACCCTTTGTTTCCTATCTTTTAACCAGTTACCAATACATGAGAGCACCTTCCCTCTTATCCCGTGGCAGCTTACTTTGGGTAAGAGCCTTTGGTGAGGGACCTTGTCAAAGGCTTTCTGAAAATCTAAATACACTATATCCACTGGATTCCCCTTGTCCACATGCTTGTTGACCCCCTCAAAGAATTCTAGTAGATTGGTGAGGCATGATTTCCCTTTACTAAAACCATGTTGACTCTTCCTCAACAAAATATATTCATCTATATGTCTGACAATATTATTCTTTATTATAGTTTCAACCAGTTTGCCTGGTACTGAAGTCAGACGTACAGGCCTGTAATTGCTGGGATCACCTCTGGAGCCCTTTTTAAAAATTGGCGTCACATTAGCTATCCTCCAGTCATCTGGTACAGAAGCTGATTTAAATGATAGCTTATAGACTACAGTTAGTAGTTCTTCAATTTCACATTTGAGTTCCTTCAGAACTCTTGGGTGAATCCCATCTGGTCCGGGTGACTTATTGCTGTTTAATTTATCAATTTGTTCCAAAACCTCCTCTAATGATACAGCAATCTGGGACAGTGTATAGTCACGGTTGATGTAATTAGGTCGATGCAGTATAGGAGTAGACACCGTGTTGGTTAGATCAACTGTTACTGGCTTTCAGAAGGCATCCCAAAATGCCCCATACTGACAATACAATTGATACAAGCGCTCCTGCTGAGAATGCGCACCCCTGACATACAGAGCCAAACGTGCACAAACAGAAGCAATTTAATAACTGCGGTGGCTGTATGCCAACATACAGTTAGGTTGAAATAATTTTGTAGTGTAGACGTGGCCTAAGAAATGTCCTTTCTGGTTGCTGACGTGGACTATCCTTGTTATATCATCATCTCTAAAAGGCAAACAGCTAAAGCTCTTGTTCTGAGGTGATGCTGGTCAGACTCTAAACAGGCTCCTATTGTTTGTCCACTGGACAGTTCATTGGGTTTTTAAGACTGGGAACAGTCAGTCATTAAGAGGAGGAAGCAGAACCCATGGCTCTTATCAGCGTGAGACCGGTGCCTGACAGAGGTGAACAAAGACTGTCAGGTGTGGATGTGTTTTCAGAAGAGCTCTTGCATGAAAGAGTTGTGCCAACATAGCAATGCCGCTGGCGACAGGTAAAGGTGGTGTGTTCAGCGAGGCAAAGAGGGGCCTCAGTAGCTCTTTGTGGAATTCAAATTTGGTCCTGGTTGTGGGCGGAGAGAGAGAAAACAGAGGCCCAGAGTCTCAGGCCTTGTCTACACAAGAAAGATACGTTATTTGACCAATGGTGGGATTTTAATGAGCGTCAGTTCAAACATGAAAACCCCTGCGTGGAGGCTCTTCTTTCCATTCAAATCAGGTTTATGTTGCGTTATCTTGAACTGACCAGGAATCAATTTCAGCTGAACTGAAATACACCACTTCTAAACAGAAACAAATATCCACCAGTCTGTAGCACTGGTTCAACCGACTCACTTTATGTTGCTCTGTCTCTTCGGTACTGATGTGGCCCCTGAAAGTGCAAATTTCGGAAGGGGTCTAAAACCTTGTGCTTAGGGATTAACCCAATGTCTAACTGTTAGGGATAAGGATGAGACTTTCATGGGGGCAGATTCTCCACATCGGCTAAATGTGGGGCTCTTAGGCCTTCCTCTGAAGCACTGGGTGCTGGCCAGTGCCGGAGATGGGATACTGGAGGAAATGGCTTTCGGGTCTAATCCAGTCTTGCCATTCCTTTTCTCTGGAAAACCATTTGTGATTTGCTAGCGGGGGTCATGAATGGTGGACATTTCTGCGGAGGACGACCTGAGAGCCCTGGCTGGGGGAGGGAAGTACAGGGGAGCATTAATTGGGACTGGGAGACTTGGATAACTCTCAGCCTTCACTTGCTATTCTATTGTCAGCCAGGAAACCAGCAGCTGAGTACAACCACTGGAAACCTACTCCACAGATGTCTCTGCTGTACATAAAGTCTGAGCATGCTTGGGAGCGCCTCTGATTTTATTACTTGCTACATTCATGCCTCCAGGGATGGCTTTGAGACTCAGGTTATGGAGGGAGGGTTGCCCAGTGGTTAGAGCATTAGCTTAGGACTCAGGACACCACGGCTCAATCCCCTGCTGTGCCACAGACTCCTGTGTGACCTTGATTATGTTATTGAGTCGCTCCGTGCCTCAGTTTCCCATTTGTAAGAGAGGGATAATAGCAGTGCCCTTCCTTGCAGGGGTTTTGGAGGTTAAGGATATGAAAGATTGGCAGATACTTCAGCTATGGGGGGCCATATCTTCACGTATGGTAGACACATCTCCAGTGTGGGGGGAAGGCCTTTCACAGAGGGGAAAAAAAATGTTCATGACTTCAACGAGACAATAAAGTGGCAGGAGTTGCAGGCTACAAAGTCTGGGCAATAATGGGAGGGTAAAGACAGACTTGTTGGTTCTACTGGACAGAGCCAGTGGTACAAGATGCTGGGCTTGAGAGAGCAGGGTAAGATCAGACTCATTGCCCCTTCAATGGAATAGCTCGTAGGGCCTGGGAGAAATTGAGAGGCTGCAGGGCGAAGGATTGGCTATTTGATTAGTTAGCAGAAACTTGGCATGGGAATTGGGGAAGATGAGGAAGATAAAGCAGGTTCTGCCTCTCCATGCTCGAAATGAAAAGATAAGATACTTCAAAAAGAAGTTTAGGGAGAATAATAGTTTATTCTTCCAGCTGAAGTTGGATCCTGGCCTTTGGAAACAAAAATCAGATTTCACAGGGTGAGTTTCGGTGATAAATGAAGTGTCTGACCTTTCCTTACTGATAAAGGTGATTGGTCTCCTTGACAATGCGGGCATTGAGTTTGGGCAATCAAGATTGTAATGTCCCGTACCACACATGGTATAAATACGGAAGCTAAACCCTCCAGCTGCACACTAGGGATATCAGGACCTGGAAGAAACTTTCAGAAGCCAAGATGAAGCTCCAGATTGTGGCTGCCGTTCTCCTCATCACCATCCTTTCCCCGAAGAGAAGCAGCGCGCAGCCGGCCAGCGTATGGGTAAGGATGCCATCACTGCTAGCAGTATGATACTTTCTATTATAATGATGCTTTTCTCTGTGAAATAGGATGTGAAATGGCTCCTCTTTCCTCTCTGCCCAAAGGTGAATTGTTCCGAAGTTCAGATTCAATGTGTCCATATGGTTGAAAGTGGTTTGTGTGCTGGAAAAACAGAGACGCCCTCACTGATTGACTTTAGCTTTCTATGCCATTTCCACTACACATCTGGCCAACTTGTGCCCCGGTGGTCAGCGATTTGGGGTGGGGATGGGGTCTCATTCTTTGGAGCCTCAAGAAGAAGAGACAACTTGATCTTGATTCCCAAAAGTGCTGAACATCTCTTGTTGTGCAAAGAAGTCCTCCCCACCAGTCTTTAAAATGTTTGAAAATAACAGAGGATGCTGAGCCATTTTTGAGAAGAAAAAAAAGTGACGTGGGTTGAAATTTCTCTCTTAAAACTGCTTGTTTTTAACAAAAAATGATTTTGTTTTTTTCAAAATGAAAATGTTCATGGAAAAGAATAAATGAATGAAAACTGAAAAACAAAATATGTTTTGAGTTTTGGCTTTTAATTCCCTACCCCCCACCTTGAGTGGCAAAACGACTGGGGGAAAATTTTTGGGTATTCTTATTTTTCATTAAAAAAACCAAAAGTTTCAAATGTTTAAAAAATTATTAAAATCCCCAATTTTACTGAATTTTTCCAAAAATACACAACATTTTCCCAATGGCAACAGAAAACAGAAAATAAGGGGGGAAGTAAAAGAAGGGAGGGGAATGTAAATGAAAAGTTTTTCCACACTACGCACAGTCAACTTGTCGAACTCCTTGCCAGAGGATGTTGTGAAGGCCAAGATTATAACAGGGTTCAAAAAAGAACTAGATGAGTTCATGGAGGATAGGTCCATCAATGGCTATTAGCCAGGTGTCCTTGTTTGCCAGAAGCTGGGAATGGGCAACAGGGGATGGATCACTTTTTCTTTACCTGTTCTGTTCATTTCCTCTGGGACACCTGGCATTGGTCACTGTTGGAAGACAGGACACTGGGCTAGTTGGACCTTTGATCTGATCCAGTATGGCCATTTTCTGTTCTTACGGAAAAAATGGGGGGAAAAATCATTTCTGAAATTTTGACCAGCTTTAATTCATCTCCTGAGAAGTCAGACTCAGGTAAGGAAGTTCCCAAATTCTAGATTCTGGAGGTTACTCCCAGCACTGAGAAAGAAGGGTAGGGGTGATGTTTCTCATCCCAGAACTTGCTAGATCCATGTTTACACTTCAGATTTCTGCTGTCACAGCTATGTTGGTTTGGGGTATGAAGAACTTTGATCTCTGACCGACGTGGCTGTGTTGGCAAAAGACGCTGGGGCAGACTCAGCAATAATCAGCAAAACTGTGCTCTTGCCTGTGGCCTGATCTACACTGCAAAGTTCTGCCAGCACATTTATGTCAGCGAGTGTGAGAAAATCATATCCTCACTGTAGCTGTAACTCCACCGACAGAAGAGTGAGTCTGTCGGCTTACTGAATGTTGTTCAGGGAGGTGGTGTTACTACGTTGGCAAAAGTTCTTTTGGCATATGCAGTGTGTACACAAGAGCCTCTCATGTCACAGGCTCTGTAGTGTAGACATGGCCTTCTTTCTCTCGATGGGGGGAAGGGCTGGAATAATTTGTACCAGCAAAAGCACACTAGTATATCAGTATAGCTAGGCTGGCAGAGCGCTCCTAGTGTAGACATGGCCTGATGAAACTATGGCCAGTGTGAGGAATCAGACTCGTTTAAATAATATTGGAGAAAGAGCAGGATCAAGTAACTCCTATCTATTTCCTTGCAGGGTTCCTTGGGTGCGGATGCAAATCTTGATGTGCCAGTGAGTATTCAAAATTTACTTTGCTGTCATTCTCTCTAATGTTACCCCAGTTCCTCTTAACTATCTCAAACCCGGGGCCCCGGGGTCAGCTGGACAGATGTGCAAGGTTTGGGGCAAAAGACAAAGCAAAGGGTTCCAAGTCCTAAGGGGGCATGTAAGAGTTAATCCAGGTGTTCTTTGTAGTTTCAATTCTCTGACCATACTAGTACCTAGTTTGGTGGGTTTCTCTGGGCTCTGTTCTCTACAGCCATGATCAGACTCACTTCCCAGTTGGATTCATACACACTGTGAGCTGTGATTTTCTGGGAATCCTGGCATTCTGCATCTCTGGGACTGAGGATAATAGTATCACCAAGGGAATTACATACATGGCCTCCTCGAGAAAAGGGAGCAGATTCCCAGGTATTGTAAACTGGTGTCACTCCATTAAAATCAGGAGAACTACATTCCCAGATGGTGTAAATCAGCACAACTCCACTGGAGGCAGTGGGTCAGATTCCAAATGAGTGTAAATCAGCATTGCTCTGTTGGAGTTAATGGGCCAAATCCTCAGCTGGTGTAAACTGATTTAGCTCCATTGGAGCCAGGGCAGCACTTCGTTTCTGGTGCTGTGCCTCTGGGTACTCCAAATTCGCTCTGCTTTAAGAGTCTGCTACATTACTTTGTACATCTAAGAGGCAGAGGCCTGATTAAATAGTGGATGATCTTTCCTCTCCCAGATGGGTTAGAAATTCCACTAAGTGAGAGATCCTTGGTGGTCCTATTCTCTCTCACGAGGGGAAAGGAGACCCAATTAAAGAACTCCCAGCCATATTTCAGAGTCTAGAGTTTCAGGTCTTGCTTTGTATCCTGGTGGTCATTGGGCCAGGCTATGGTTACAGCCCCTTTCCACACCACAAAGGCTGTAATCAGAAACTCCAGGGACATCATACACCCATACTGTATGAGGACTCATATGATGTGCCTGACCTTTGGGGGTTAATGAAGACTAGTGATCTCTTTGACAATCCAGGGATTGGGTTTGAGCAATCAGGCTTGTAGTGTCAGATATGACTCATGGGATAAAGACAGCTGCTAAAGTCCCCAGCTACACCGGGGACGTGATCATCTGGAAGAGCTGAACAGAAGCTGTGATGAAACTCCAGATCATGGCTGCCATTCTCCTTGTCTCTGACCTTTGCCCAAGGGAAGCAGCGCTCTGCCAGTAGAAGTGTTGCTGGTAACAATGAAAGCACTGTTAGGAGGGACATACTATTTGTTATAATGATGACTTTTATAAAGTAATAGAAACGTAGAGCTAGAAGGCACCAATCATCACGTCCAGCTCCCTGCGCTGAGGCAGAACCAATAAACCTAGACCATCCCAGACAGGTGTTGTCCAAAGTTTTCTTTAAAACGTTCAATGATGGGGATTCCACAACCCCCCTTGGAAGCCTATTCTAGAGTTTAACTACCCTTAGAGTTAGACAGTTCTTTTTAATATCTAGTCTAAATCTCCCTTGCTGCAATTAAGCCCACTACTTCTCGCCCTATCTTCAGTGGACACAGAGAACAATTGATCACAGTCCTCTTTAGAACAACCCTTGATAGATTTGAAGACTGTTATCAAGTCCCCCTTCTCAGTCCTCTTTTCTCAAGACTAAACATGACTCATTTTTAACCACTCATCACAGGCCACGTTTTCTAAACATTTTACCATTTTTGTTGCTCTCCTCTGGACTCTCCGATTTGTTTACGTCTTTCCTAAAGTGTGGTGCCCAGAACTGAAAGGACAATTCCATCGGAGGCCTCCCCAGTGCTGAGCACAGAGGAACAATTACTTTCCATCTCTTACATTCAACACTCCTGTTAATATATCCCAGAATGATAATATGACAATAGCCTGGTTTACATCTGCATCACATTGATGACTCATATTCAATTTGTGACTCACAATAACCACCTGATCCTTTTCAGGGGTATTACCACCTAGCCAATCATCTGCATATTTTATAAGTGTATTCTCCACTCCATTATTTAAATCATTAATGAAAATATTGAATAGTATCAGACCCAGGAGTGACCACTGCAGAACAGCAGTAGATACACCCACCCAGCTTGACAGAGAACCACTGATACCCAGTCTTTCAACCAGTTGTGCACACACATTATACCAATTTCACCTAGATCATATTTCCCTACTTTGCTTATGAGAATATCATAAGTATGACCTTTCTATTATAATGATGATTTTCTCTGTGAAATACGATCTGAAATGTCTTCCCTTTCCTCTCTGCCCAAAGGTGAATTGCTCAGGGACAGTATCTTAGCATTCCCTGTAGCTGAGTTTGAATTGTGTCAGTGTAGTGAGGGGAAAAGATTAGAGGGATTTCCTTACTTATTCAGAAAATGTTTTGTATCCATTATTGTGCTTAGATATTACAATGGCAACTCTTGTTCCAATCTTCAGCTTCAGTCTGTACATATGGTTCTAAGAGGTTTGTGTGCTGGAGATATAGAGAGGCCCTCACCAATTGACAATAGCTTATCATGCCACTTCCCTTACACATTTAGTGAAACATGCAGATCTCATTCTTTGGGGGCTCAATCACTGACGATTTGGACTTGATTCCAAAAAGTGCTGAACAGTTTCAACTGTGCAATCAGCTCCTCCCTCCATGTTCTATGTTTTTAGAAAACAACAAACAAGATGCTCTGCTATTTTTGAAAGGAGAAAAATGTAGGACTACTTGACATTTATGGCTACGCTATTTAATTTTTAACTAAAAATTAATTTTTTAAAAAGAAAAATTTCATGAAAAAATCTTTCTTCTGTTTTTTCTGATTTTTTTCAATTAAAACTAAGAAGAAAAAAGTTATGAGTTCTATTACATAATTTTCTAGCCACCTTTTTCCAAAAGTGTTGAAACCCATTTTTTTTAAATTTCCCCAAAACACACTTATATTTTTTTCAAAAACTATAGCAAAAAGGAAAGAAGAAGGGAGGAGAAATCAAAAATCTTTTTTTTTTCATTTCTGAATTTGTCAAATAAATGGAAAAAAAATATGGAAAAAAATATTGACAATATATGGGGGTCTGGTCTATGCTACAAAATTCTGCCAGAATAGCTGTGAAAAAATCCTGGGCATCACAGCTATGCCAGACAATCCCTGGTGTAGATGCAGCTACACCGACAGAAGGGTGATTCTGTCATCATACTGAACACTGATTGGGGAGATGATGTTCCTATATCGGCAGAAGACCTTCTGTCAGCATACATAGTATCTAGTCTGGGGCTCTGCTATGGAGTGTAGACATGGCTTTATTTCACTTTTGGGGGAATATGCTACACTGGCAAAGTGCTCCTAGTATAGACCTGGCCTGGTAAAACTATTGTCATTGTCGAGAATCAGCTACGTGGAACGATATTGGAGAAAGTTGGGAATTACCCGATCCTGCTCTATTTCCTTGCAGAATGTCTTGGATTCAGCTGGAAATACTGTTGATGTGAGTACTCAAGATAAATTTTTTTGTCAGGTTGTTTTATATTACATCAGTATCTCTCCGCAAGCCCAACTCCTGAGACAAATGGTCAGGTGGAACAGCATGGACGCATATAGCCATAATGCAGGGGGAGTTAAATGAACTCTCTGAAATTTCCTTATTGATAAAGGTCATTGGTCTCTTTGACAATCTCAGCGTTGGGTTTGGACAACTGTAATGTCAGATATGACCAATGGTATAAAAAGAGAGCTGCTAACTCCTGTTGTTAAATTATCCATAGCTCCACTGGAGTCAACGGGCCAGATTCCAAATGGGTGTAAATCAGCATTCCTGTATTGGAGTTAATGCTCCAGGCTAAGCCGAGGTAGCTCCATTGGAGGCAGGACAGTGGTTAGCAGCGTCAGTGGTGCTCTGCCCGTGAGTACTGCAAATTCACTTTGCTTAAAGAGTCTGTTATATTACCCTGATACTTTTAACAGTCAGAGGCCAGATTAAATGGCAGAAGCCCATTCCGTTAATGGTTAGGGTTAGCAATTCTATTAACTGAGAGATCCCTGGCAATCCTAGTCTCTCTCTTATTGGTCTGGTTTCCCATCATGTTCAGAATCGGGAGTTTCAGGTGCTGCTTTATAAATTGGTGGTCATAAGGCCAGCTATGATTACAGACCCCTTCCACACCATAAAGGCTATGTTCAGAAACTCTAGGGACAGCATATTGCCATATTACACAGGGAGCTAAATCAACTCTAAGCTTTCCTCATTGATAAAGGAGATTGGTTTCTTTAACAATCTAGGGATTGAGTTTGAGCAATCAGGCTTGTAACATCATATAAGACCCATGGTATCAATGGAGCTGTAAACCCCTCAGACTCAATACTTCATAAATCGGAAGAAACAAACGGAAACCAACATTAAGCTCCAAATCATGGCTGCCGTTCCCCCCAACTCCGCTCTTTACCAAAAGGGAAGTAGTGCTTTGCCGGTAGAAGCTCTGCTGATAAAAGTGAAAGTACTACTAGGATTAATACTTTATATTAGAATGATGATTTTCTTTGTGAAATATGAACTTAAGTGTCTCCTTTTTCTTTCTGCTCAATGATGAATAGTTCTCTGATGATCTCTTAGCATTCCCTATGGGTGAGCTTGAATTGTCGGAGACACCTTCTCTACTGAAAACTCACATTGATATAGCTACAGCTCTCATGAGCGTGAAAAATCCACACTCCTGAAAGAAGTAGCTATTCCAACCTAACCCTCATTGTAGACAGTGCTAGATAGGTGGAAGAATTTTACACTCAACCTACGTACTGCCCCAAAGGGATGTGGGTTAACTATATCAACAGGAGAGTCCCTCCCGTCATGGTAGCGAGTGTTTACAGGACAGAAGTTCTACTGTGGTTTTGCTGGTATTGCTGCACCTGGTTTACACTAGAAAGTTCTGCCAGCATTGCTATATTGGCTAGCGGGTGAAAAAAAATCACTCCCTCCTGGAAAACAGCTGTGCTGAAAAAATCTCCGGCATAGAGGCAACTATACCAACACAAGGGTGAGTCTCATCTTACTGAATGTCAAGCAGAGAGGTGGTGTTATTAGGTCAGAACACGTCCTTATGTCAGCATATGCAGCCTGTACTCTGGGACGTATGCGGGCACAGGCTCTGTAGCATAGACATGGCCCTATTTTGTCAGATACATGAAAAAAAATTACAGAAAATATACTGACAATTTTCGGGGGCCTGGTCTATGCTACAAAATTCTGCCAGAAGAGTTATTTCTGTTAGGAGTGTGAAAAAAATCATCCTTCCTGGAAAACACAGCTATGCCAGACAATCCCTGGTATAGATGCAGCTACACCAACAGAAGGGTGATTTTATCATCATACTGAACATTGATTGGGGAGATGATGTCCCTATATCGGCGGAAGAAGACCTTCTGTCAGCATATGCAGTATCTAGTCTAAGGCTATGCTATGTAGTGTAGACATGGCTTTATTTCACTCTGGGAGGAATATGCTATACTGGCAAAGTGCTCTTAGTATAGACCTGGCCTGGTAAAGCTATTGTCATTGAGAAGAATCATCTACATGAGATGATATTGGAGAAAGTTGGGAATTACCTGATCCTGCTCTATTTCCTTGCAGACTGTCTTGGATCTAGCTGGAAATGCTGTTGATGTGAGTACTCAAGATAAATTTTATTGTCAGGTTGTTTTATATTACATCAGTATCTCTCCGCAAGCCCAACTCCTGAGGCCAATGGTCAGGTGGAACAGCGTGGACGCATATAGCCATAATGCAGGGGGAGTTGAATGAACTCTCTGAAATTTTCTTATTGATAAAGGCCATTGGTCTCTTTGACAATCTCAGTGTTGGATTTGGACAATCAGGCTTATAATGTCAGATATGACCAATGGTATAAAAAGAGAGCTGCTAACTCCTCTGCCACACTTTGGACTTCATAATCGGAAGAAACAAATAAAAAACAAGATTAAGCTCCTGATCATGGCTGCTTTTCTCCCCATCTCCATCTTTTACCAAAAGGGAAGCTGCTCTTTCCCGCTAGAAGCGCTACTGGTAAAAATGGAAATACTACTAGCGGTAATACTTTCTATTGTAATGACAATTTTCTCTGTGAAATATAAACTGAAATGTCTCCTGTTTCCTTTCTGCCAAAGGTGGATTGTTCTGGGACGAACTCTTAGCATTCCCTGTAGCTGAGTTTGAATTCTCTGAGGCCCAACTACACTGAAAACTCACATCGCCAAAGCTATGTCTCTCATGGGGGTGAAAAATGAACACTCTTGAAAGAAGCATCTATTCCAACTAAACCCCCGGTGTAGATAATACTCGGTCAATGGAAGAATTTTAGCTACCGCCTCTCGGGAAGGCGGAGTGGCTACACTGAAGTGCCTCAGTGCTGCACTCTGCTTCTGTAGCATTTTAAGTGTAGACAGATCCTGAGTAACAGCAGTGGGGGGAGGAGGCTAAAGGGTTTTCCATCACTTATTAAGAAAACTGTTTAGATGTGCTGTTGTACTCAGATATCTCAAAAGCTTCTTTTGATCCAAATTTCAGACTTGATGTGTACATGTAGGTTGGAAGTGGTTTCTGTGCAGAAGACAGAGAGAGGCTCTCACTCATTGTCAACAGCTCACTCTGCCATGTCCTTCCACAGTGAGACCAAAAAGTGAAGTAGGGGCTCATTGATTGGTGACTCAAGCAGAGCCAGCTTGGGCTTGATTCCGAAATGTGCTGAACATACCCAGCTATGCAATGGGCTCCCCCTTCCCTGTTCAATAATTTTTGAAAACGACACAAAGGATGCTCAGTCATTATTGAAAGAAGAAAAAGGTAGAACTAGTTCAAATTTGTCAATCTACATTTTTTTCTTTGTAACCAAAAGTGATTTTTTTCAAAATGAAAAATTACATAAAAAAATTTACTTCCTTTTCCCCGATTTTTCTATGAAAATAATGAACCCTAAAGAGAAAAAAAAAGTTTTGAGCTTTGTCATTTGATTCCTCAGACCCATTTTTGCAAATAGAGTTGAAATGCGATTTTTCTTTTAAATGTCCCCAAAACACTTATAATTTTTCAAACAGCTCCAGATAAGAAAAAAGGGGGTGGAAGCAGAAATAAATGAAAAAAAAAACACGAATTTTTTTTCATTTCTCATTTTGTAAAACAAACAAACAAACAAACAAACAAAAAACTTTTTTCCGGAAACACATTGACAATATTTTTACAAAAATTCATTTCAAAAATTTGAATCACTTCTAAATTTTTATCTTGAGCAGTCAGACTCAAGAAAGGAAGTCCCAAAATTCCAGATTATGGAGGTTAATCTGACCCCTAAGAAGCAAGGGTAGGGTGGCTATTTCTCATCACAGAGCTGTCTGTTGCTATGACTGAAATACAAGCTTCTCTGGCATAGCTCTATCAGTATGGGGTATGCCATACTGGAGTCCTGCGTTGACAACAAAAATGGCGACGAAAAGAGCTACAAAAATGATCAGAGGGCTGGGGCACATGACTAGAAGGGTGATTCTGTCAGCATGCTGAACATCCATCGGGGAGGTGGAGTGCCTATATTGGCAGAAAAGGACCTTCAGTTGGCATGCACAGCATATTCCACAGGGACAATGCAGTGTAATGCAGACATGGCCATATTTTGCTTTGGGGTTGGGGGGTGGATATGCGATACTTGCAAAAGCGCACTAATATAGCTATACAGGCAAAGAGCTCCTACTGTAGAACTGACCTGGGAAAGCTATTGTCATTGTGAGGAATCAGCTATTGAAATGATATTGGAGAAAGAGGAGAGTGAAGTAACTCCTAACTATCTTCTTACAGGGAGTCGTGAGTCCAGTTCAAGGAGCTGTTGAGGTGAGTACTGTAGATTTACTTTATTGTTAGGCTGTTTTATATTATCTCAGTACCTCTTAGCAAGCCCGAACCCTGAGACCTATGGAAAATTGGAGTATCCTGGACACACGTTCAAAGACTGGCACAAAACACAAAGCAATGGGCTTCCAAGTCCAATGGGGACATGTAAGTGTTAATCCAAGTGTTCTTTGCAATTTCAATTCTCCCATGATAGTGGGTTCCTGTGGGCTCTGTTCGTTATAATCACTTCCCAGGTGGAGTCATACATACTGTGAGCTGTGATACACTGGGAATCCTGTCATTCTGCATCTGCGAGACTGAGGATAATAGTATCACCATGGACAATCACACACATGGCCTCATCTATACAAGAGAGCAGATCCCAAGCTGGGGTAAATTAGTGTTGTTCTATCAATGTAAGTGGAGACAGATCAATGGGTATAAATCAACCATTGCTCCAGTAAAGTCAGAGGGGCCAGATCCCCTTCTGGAGTAAATTATCCATAGCTTCACTGGAGTCAACGGGCCAGATTCCAAATGGGTGTAAATCAGCATTCCTGTATTGGAGTTAATGCTCCAGGCTAAACCGAGGTAGCTCCATTGGAGGCAGGACAGTGGTTAGCAGCGTCAGTGGTGCTCTGCCTGTGAGTACTGCAAATTCACTTTGCTAACAGAGTCTGTTATATTATCCTGATACTTTTAACAGTCAGAGGCCAGATTAAATGGCAGAAGCCCACTCCCTTAACGGTTAGGGTTAGCAATTCTATTAAATGAGAGATCCCTGGCGATCCTAGTCTCTCTTTTATTGGTCTGGTTTCCCATCATGTTCAGAATCTGGAGTTTCAGGTGCTGCTTTATAAATTGGTGGTAATAGGACCAGCTATGATTACAGACCCCTTTCACACCATAAAGGTTATGTTAAGAAACTCTAGGGACAGCATATTGCCATATTACACAGGGAGGTAAATCAACTCTAAGCTTTCCTCATTGATAAAGGAGATTGGTCTCTAACAATCTAGGGATTGAGTTTGAGCAATCAGGCTTGTAACATCATATAAGACCCATGGTATCAATGGAGCTCAGATTCAATACTTCATAATCGGAGTTAACAAACGGAAACCAACATTAAGCTCCAAATCATGGCTGCCCTTCCCCCTAACTCCATTCTTTACTGAAAGGGAATCAGTGCTTTGCCAGTAGAAGCTCTGCTGGTAAAAGTTAAAGTACTACTAGAATTAATACTTTGTATCAGAACGATATTTTTCTCTGTGAAACATTAACTTAAGTGTCTCCTTTTTCTTTCTGCCCAATGGTGAATTGTTCTGTGGTGATCTCATAGCATTCCCTGTGGCTGAGCTTGAATTGTCTGAGATACTTTCTCTACTGAAAACTCACATTGATATAACTACCTCTCTCATGAGCGTGAAAAATCCACACTCCTGAAAGAAGTAGCTATTCCAACCTAACCGTCGTTGGAATCAACAACTTGGAGATGGTATTGGAGAAGGGAGTTTCTTGATCTTGCCCTATTTCTGTACAGGCGGTTGCACGTCCGGTTGGAGGTCTTGTTGACGTGAGTACTCAAAATTACTTTGCTGTCCAGCTGTTCTGTATTTCAGAATCTGGAGTTTCAGGTGCTACTTTATAAATAGGTGGTCATATGCCCAGCTATGATTACAGCCCCCTTACAAACCATAAAAGCCATGTTCAGAAACACTAGGGACAGCATATAGCCATATTACAAGGGGAGTTAAGTGAACTCTGACTTTTCTTATTGAGAATGCCCACTGATCTCTTGGACAATCCTGGTGTTGGGTTTAGGCAATCAGGCTTGTAATGTCAGATGCAACTCATGGTATCAATAGAGTTGCTAAACCTCCCCAGCCTCATTGTGGACTTCATAACTGGAAGAAACGTATGGAAACCAAAATTAAGCTTCAGATCATGGTTGCCTTTCTCCATGTCTCCATTCTTTACGAAAGGGAAGCAGTGCTTTGCCCGTAGAAGCGCGACTGCTAAAAATGAAAATACTACTAGCAATAATACTTTCTATTATAATGAAGATTTTCACTGTGAAATATGAACTTAAATGTTTCCACTTTCCTTTTTGCCAAAGGTGAATTGTTCCTGCATGGTCTCTTAGCATTCCCTGTAGATGAGTTTGAATTCTCCGAGGCCCCATCTACACTTAAAATTCATATCAGCAAAGCTACATGTAAGCAGTTATCCTGACCTCTCTGTGTAGACGGTGCTAGGTTTACAGAAGAATTCTTCCCTAGACCTAGCTACCGCCTCCAGGGAAGGTGGATTACCTACAGAGATGGGAGAACCCCTCCCATCACTGTACCGAGCTTCTACACTGAAGTGCTGCAGTGGCGCACACCTGTAGCCCTGCACTATGCTGATGCAGTGTTTTAAGTATAGACATACCCGGAATAGCTCTAGTGGGGAGAGGAGGTTAAAGAGTTTTTGTCACGCATTAAGAATGTTCTTTAGATCTATTATTGTGCTTTGATATCTCTTACTCTCCCATATCCATTACTCATTTAGACAAACAAGTGCAGTAGTGGTCAGCGATTCAAGAGTTCTCATTCTTTGGAGCTCAAGCACTTTTTTCTGATTTTTCAATGAAAATAATGAAAACTAAACCAAAAAAGTTCTGAGTTGTGTCCTTTGATTCTCAAAATCCATTTTTGGAAATAGAGTTGAAATGTAATTTTTCATTAAAATAGTCCAAAAAGATGCTATAATTTTTCAAGCAGCTCCAGTAAAGAAGAAAGAAGGAGGGAAGTAAATGGAAAAATGTCAAACTTTTTCATTTTTTTATTCTATCAAACAATGAATGTTCTCTGGGAAAAAATTGACAATTTTATTACAAATATTCATTTTGAAAAAATGGAACCAGCTCTAATTCTTATCTTGAAAAGTCAGATTCAAGAAAGGGAGTTCCCAAATTCTGGAGGTCAATCTGACTACTGAGAAGGAAGGGTAGGGAGGATGTCTCCTATCCCACAGCTGTCTGAGGCCATGCCTGAAATACAGACTTCTGCTGGCACAGCTCTATAGTGTGGGGGACGAAGAGGTTTGATTCCTGACTGACATGGCTGTGCTGGCAAAAGCTTCTCCTTACTGGAGCTGCAGTTAGAACTAGCAAAACTGTGCTTTTGCTGGTATTGCTGGGCCTGGCTTGCACTAAAAACTTCTGCCAGAATCGCTATATTCGCTAGCAGTGTGAAAAAAATCAGCTCCTTCTGGAAAACAGCTCTGCTGAAAAATCTCTAGCATAGAGATAAATATATCAACTCAAGGGTGAGTCTCTCATCTTACTGAATGTCAAGCAGGGAGGTGGTGTTATTAGGTCAGAACAAGTCCTTATGTCAGCATATGCAGCCTGTACTCTAGGACCTATGCAGGCATAGGCTCTGTAGCATAGACATGGCCTCATTTCCCTTTCAGAGGAGAATAGGCTATACCAGCAAAAGCACATTAGTATACTGGTAGAACTGTACTGGCAAAGCGCTTCTAGTGTAGACATGGCTGGAAACGCTATTGCCATTGTGAGGAATCAACAACTTGGAAATGGTACTGGAGAAGGAGTTTCTTGATCTTGCCCTATTTCTTTACAGGCGGTTGCACGTCCGGTTGGAGGTCTTGTTGACGTGAGTACTCAAAATTACTTTGCTGTCCAGCTGTTCTATATTATCACAGTATCTCTTAGCAAGCCTAAACCCTGAGCCCAGTGGTCAACTGGAATAGCCTAGACACACATGGAAAGAGTGAGGTAAAACACAAAGCAATGGGCTTCCTATTCCAACGAGTGCACATAAGAATTACAGATCTCCAGCTGGTATAAATGATCTATAGCGTCACCGGAGTCAACGGGCCAGATTCCAAATGAGTGTAAACAGGGGTGAAAGTAACTTACAGGATTTACCAGTACGGCCGGAGTCCTGAGGTGGGCGTGGCCTCATCCAGAAGGGGCGTGGCTTCTCAAGATTTAAAGGCCCTGGGGCACCAGCTGTGGCTGGGAGACCCAGAGCTTTTAAATCAACCAGGGGATCCCAGCTGAAGAGGTGGCTGGGAGCCCCCCGGGGCTCAGGGGCAAATTAAAGCTTTGTGGGGCTGGGGCAGGGATTTAAAGGGCCCAGAGCTCCTGCTGCTGAGGGGAGCCCCGAGCCCTTTAAATCCTGGCCCCAGCCCAACTGCCAGAGCCGTGGCCGGGATTCAAAGGGCTCTGGGCTGCCCGCAGCGGCGGGGAGCTCTGAGCCTTTAAATCTCAGCCCCAGCCCGGCCACGAGAGCCGCAGCCGGGATTCAAAGGTCTCTGGGCCGCCCGCAGCCGCGGGCAGCTCAGAGCCCTTTCAATCCCCGCCGTGGAAGCCAGTGCGATCCAGCATGGTGTACTGGCTCTTGCCGGTATGCCGTACCGGACCGGCTTACTTTCACCTCTGGGTGTAAATCAGCATTGCTGTTTTGGAGTTAATGCTCCAGGCTAAACTGAGGCACATCCATTGGAGGCAGGACAGTGGCTAGAAGCGCCATTGGTGCTGTGCCTGTGAGGACTGGAAATTCACTTTGCTGAACCCGTCTGTTACACTGCCCTGACACTTTCCACAGAAAAAGGCCAGGTTAAATCCCAGAAGCCAATTCTCTTAATGGGTAGGGCTTCCAATTCTACTAAGTGAGAGACCCTTGGCAGTCCTATTGTCTCTCATAATGGAAAATCACACCAAGAAAAGGACTCCCATATTTCAGAATCTGGAGTTTCAGGTGCTACTTTATAAATAGGTCGTCATACACCCAGGTATGATTATCTCTAATTCTTATCTTGAGGGATCAGAGTCACAAAAGGAAGCTCCCATATTCTGGAGGTTAAACTCACTCCTGTGAAGCAAGGATAGGGGGGCTCTTTCCTTTCACAGAACTCTCTGGGGCCATGTCTACAATACAGACTTCTGCTGGCATAGCTCTATCTGGATAGGTAATAACTGGAGATATACCAATCTCCTAGAACTGGAAAGGACCTTGAAGGGTCATGGAGTCCAGCCCCCTGCCTTCACTAGGCAGGACCCATTTTTGCCCCAGCTCCCTAAGTGGCCTCCTCAAGGATTGAGCTCACAACCCTGGGTTTAGCAGACCAATGCTCAAACCACTGAGCTATCCCTCCCCCCTTATTGGATGGGGTGCAATAAAGTTTATGTCAGCATATGCATCATCTACCCTAGGGCCAATGCAGTCATAGGTTCCATAGTATAGACATGGCCTCATTTCCCTTTCAGAGGAGAATAGGCTATACCAGCAAAAGCACACTAGTATACTGGTAGAACTGTACTGAGAAAGCGCTTCTAGTGTAGAAATGGCTGGAAACGCTATTGCCATTGTGAGGAATCAACAACATGGAAATGGCATTGGAGAAGGAGTTTCTTGATCCTGCCCTATTTCTTTACAGGCGGTTGCACGTCCGGTTGGAGGTCTTGTTGATGTGAGTACTCAAAATTACTTTGCTGTCCAGCTCTTCTATATTATCACGGTATCTCTTAGCAAGCCTGAACCCTAAGCCCAGTGGTCAACTGGAAGAGCCAGTTGGAAAGAGTGAGGTAAAACACAAAGCAACGGGCTTCCTATTCCAACGAGTGCACATAAGAATTACAGATCTCCAGCTGATATAAATGATCTATAGCTTCACCGGAGTCAACGGGCCAGATTCCGAATGAGTGTAAACAGGGGTGAAAGTAACTTACAGGACTTACCAGTACGGCCGGAGTCCTGAGGGGAGCGTGGCCTTATCCGGAAGAGGTGTGGCTTCTCAAGATTTAAAGGCCTTGGCCTATTGCCATTGTGAGGAATCAACAACCTTGAAATGGTATTGGAGAAGGAGTTTCTCGATCCTGCCCTATTTCTTTACAGGCGGTTGCACGTCCAGTTGGAGGTCTTGTAAGGGTGAGTATTCAAACTTATTTTGCTATCCAACTGTTTAATATAATCATTCCAGAGGACATGCTTCCCATGCTGATGACTGCTTCTGCTCGACAATGATCCAAAGCAATGTGTGGACTGATACACGTTCATTTTCATCACCTGACTCAGATGCTACCAACAGAAGGTTGATTTTCTCTTTGGGTGGTTCGGGTTCTGTAGTTTCCACATCTGAATGTTGCTCTTTTAAGACTTCTGACAAAATGTTCCACACCATGTCTCTCTTAGATTTTGGAAAACACTTCAGATTCTTAAGCCTTGGATTGAGGGTTGAGTGCTATCTTTAGAAATCTCACATTGGTATCTTTTGTGTTTTGTAAAATCTGCAGTGACAGTGTTCTTAAAACCAACAGTATGTGCTGGGTCCTGTTTCGAAACTGCTATAACATGAAATATATGGTAGAATGTGGGTAAAACACAGAGCAGGAGACATACAATCTCCCACAAGGAGTTCAGTCACAAATTTAATTAACACTTTTTTTTTTTTAACAAGTGTCACGAGCATGGAAGCATTTCCTCTGGAATGGTGGCTGAAGCATGAAGGGGCATATGAATGTTTAGCATATCTGGCATGTAAATACCTTGTAATGCTGGCTACAAAAGTGCCATGCGAACGCCTCTTCTCACTTTCAGGTGTAAATAAGAAGCAGGTAGCAGTATCTCCCGTAAATGAAAACAAACTTGTTTGTCTTAGTGATTGGCTGAACAAGAAGTAGGATTGAGTAGAATTGTAGGCTCTAAAGTTTTACATGGTTCTGGTTTTGAGTGCAGTTATTTTAAAATAAAATCTACATTTGAAAGTTGCACTTTCACACAAAAGAGACTGAATTACAGTATTTGTATGAAGTGAAGTGAAAAATACTATTTCTTTATATCAGAAGGATAGTACAGGTCGTGCTGGTGTGGGAGTGGCATTAGATGTGAAAAAACAGAGTCAAATGAAGTAAAAATCTCAAATGAACCAAACTGTACCACAGAATCGCTATGGATAGTAATTCCATATACAACCAACCACCTGACCAAGATAGAGATAGTGACTGAAATGCTCAGAGAGCTTAGAGAGTTGTATAAAAAAAACAACTCAGATAATAACGGGGGATTTCAACTATCCCCATATTGACTGGGTACATGTCATCTTAGGACGGGACGCAGATATCACGTTTCTTGACACCTTAAATGACTACATCTTGGAGAAGCTAGTCCTGGAACCCCCAAGACGAGAGGCAGTCTTTGATTTAGTCCTAAGTGGAGCACAGGATCTAGTCCAAGGTGAATATAGCTGGACTGCTTGGTAATTGTGACCATAATATAATTAAATTTAACATTCCTGTGTTGGGGAAAAAACACAGCAACCCAGCATGGTAGCATTTAATTTCAGAAAGGGAACACCACAAAGAAAGAGGAAGTTAGTTAAACAGAAATTAAGAGGTACAGTGCCAAATATGAAATCCCTTCAGGTTGCAGGGAAACTTTTTAAAAACACTATAATAGAAGCTCAACTTAAATGTACACCCCAAATTAAAACACATAGTTAGAGAACCATAAAAGTGCCACCGTGGCTAAACAACTAAGTAAAAGAAGCACTGAGAGGCAAAGGCATCCTTTAAAAAGTGGAAGTTAAATCCTACTGAGGAATATAGGAAGGAGAATAAACTCTGGCAAGTGAAGTATAAAAATATAATTAGGAAGGACAAAAAAGAATTTGAAGAACAGCTAGCGAAAGACTCAAAAAGTAAGAGCAAAAATTTTTTGAAGTAGATCAGAAGCAGGAAGCCTGCTAAACAACCATTGGGGCCACTGGACGACCAAGATGCTAAAGGAGCACTCAAGGATGATAAGGCCATTGCGGAGAAACTAAATGAATTCTTTGCATCTGTCTTCATGGCTGAGGATGTGAAGGAGATTCCCAAACCTGAGCCATTCTGTTTAGGTGACAAATCTGAGGAACTGTCCCAGATTGAGGTGTCATTAGAGGAGATTTTGGAACAAACTGATAAATTAAACAGTAATAAGTGTTCTCTGGGAACTCAAATGTGAAATTGCAGAACTACTAACTGTGATATGTAACCTATCATTTAAATCACTTTCTGTACCAGATGACTGGAGGATAGCTAATGTGACACAATTTAAAAAAAAAAATGACTCAAAAGGTGAGCTCGTAATTACAGGCCGGTAAACCTAACTTCAGTGCCAGGCAAGCTGGTTGAAACTATAATAAAGAACAGAATTACCAGACACTTAGATGAACACAATTTGTTAGAGAAGAGTCAATATGGTTTTTGTAAAGAGAAATCATGCCTTACCCATCTATTAGAATTCTCTGAGGGTCAACAAGCATGTGGGCAAGGGGATCCAGTGGATATAGTGTACTTAGATTTCCAGAAAGCCTTTGACAAGGTCCCTCATCAAAGGTTCTTAAGCAAAGTAAGCTGTCATGGTATAAGAGGGAAGTTTCTCTCATGGATCAGTAACTGGTTAAAAGTTAGGAAACAAAGGGTAGGAATAAATGGTCAGTTTTCAGAATGGAGAGATGTAAATAGTGGTGCCCTGCAGGAGTCTGTACTGGGACCAGTACTACTCAACATATTCATAAACAATCTGGAAAAAGGGATAAACAGTGAGGTGGCAAAATCTGCAGATGATACAAAACTACCCAAGATATTTAAGTCCAAAGCAGACTGTGAAGAGTGACAAAGGGATCTCACAAAAACTAGGTGACTGGGCAACAAAATGGCAGATGAAATTCAATGTTGATAAATGCAAAGTAATGCACATTGGAAAAAATAATCCCAACTAGAATATAAAACAATACGGTCTAAATTAGCTGTTGCCACTCAAGAAAGATTTTTTTCCAATGAAAATTATGAAAAATAAAACCAAAAATATTTTTAATTTTGTTGGTTCCCCAGATTCTTGTTTGCAAATAGAATTCAAATTCTATTTTTCTTTGAAATTTGCAACAAACACAATTTTTCAAACAGCTCCATAAAAGAAGAAAGGGGAGAAAGAAAATGAAAAAATGCAAAACTTTTTCATTTCTGATTTTGTCAAATTTTTTTTGACAATTTGCTTGCAAAAATTCATTACGAAAAATGTTGATCATCTCTAATCCGTATCTTGAGGGAGCAGAGTCATGAAAGGAAGCTCCCATATTCCAGACGCTGGAAGTTAATTTCACCCCTGAGAAGCATGGATAGGGGGACTGTTTCCCATCGCAGAGCTGTCTGGGGCCAAGTCCACAGTACAGATTTCTGCTGGCATAGCTCGATCTGTATGGGGTACGAAGAGGTTTGATTCCTTATTGACGTAGCTGCACTGGCAAAAAGTCATAGAATCATAGAAGATTAGGGTTGGAAGAGACCTCAGGTGGTCATCTAGTCCAACCGTCTACTCAAAGCAGGACCAACTCCAACTAAATCAACCCAGCCAGGGCTTTGTCAAGCCGGGCCTTAAAAACCTCTAAGGATGGAGATTCCACCACCTCCGTAGGTAACCCATTCCAGTTCTTCACCACCCCCCTAGTGAAATAGTGTTTCCTAATATCCAACCTAGACCTCCCCTACTGCAACTTAAGACCATTCCTCCTTGTTCTGTCACCTGCCACCACTGAGAACAGCCAAAGCTCCATCCTCTTTGGAATGTCCCTTCAGGTAGTTGAAGGCTGCTATCAAATCCCCCCTCACCCTTCTCTTCTGCAGATTAAACAAGTCCAGTTCCCTCAGCCTCTCCTCGTAAGTCATGTGCCCCAGCCCCCTAATCATTTTTGTTGGAGAGAGTCCAGTGGAGGGCAATTCGTCTACATCTTTTCTGTGGTGGGGGGGCCCAAAACTGGACGCAATACTCCAGATGTGGCCTCACCAGTGCCGAACAGAGGGGAATAATCGCTTCCCTTGATCTGCTGGCAATGTTCCTACTAATGCAGACCAATATGCCGTTAGTCTTCTTGGCAACAAGGACACACTGCTGACTCATATCCAGCTTCTCATCCACTGTAATCCCAAGGTCTTTTTCTCCAGACCTGCTGCTTAGCCAGACGGTCCCCAGCCTCTAGCAGTCCATGGGATTCTTCTGTCCTAAGTGCAGGACTCTGCGCTTATCCTTGTTGAACCTCATCAGATTTCTTTTGGCACAATCCTCCAATTTGTGTAGGTCACTTTGGACCCTATCCCTACCCGCCAGCATATCGATCTCCCCCAGCTTAGTGTCATCTGCGAACTTGCTGAGGTGCAATCCATCCCACCATCCAGATCATTAATAACAAACAAAGCCGGCCCCAGGACCGACCCTTGGGCACTCCGCTTAATACCAGCTGCCAGCTAGACATCGAGCCCTTGAGCCTGACATCCTAGCCAGCTTTCTATTCACCTTACAGTCCATTCATCCAATCCATACTTTTTTTAACTTGTTGGAAAGAATACTGTGGGACACCATAACAAAAGCTTTGCTAAAATCAAGATATATGATGTCCACTACTTTCCCCATATCCACAGAGCCAGTTATCATCATAGAAGGCAATCAGGTGGGTCAGGCATGACTACTGTAACTGCAGTTATACCCAGCAAAACTGTGCTTTTGCTGGTATTGCTGGGCCTGGTGTACACTGCAATGTTCTGCCAACATCACTATATCAGCTAGCTGTGTGAAAAACACTATGCTGAAAAATCTCCAGCATGGAGGCAACTATACTGACACAAGAGTGAGTCTCTCAGCTTACTGAACGTCAAGCGGGGAGGTGGTGTTATGATGTCGGAACAGGTCAGCATATGCAGCCTGTACTCTAGGGGCTGTGCAGGCATATGCTCTGTAATGTAGATATGGTGTAATTTCAGAGGAGAATATGCTATACCAGCAAAAGCACACTAGTATACTGGTAGAACTGTACTAACAAAGCGCTTCTAGTGTAGAACTGGCTGGTAACGCTATTGCCATTGTGAGTAATCAACAACCTTGAAATGGTATTGGAGAAGGGAGAGTTTTTTGATCCTGGTCTTTGTCCTTACAGGATGTTGTGAGTCCAGTTGGAGAAGCTCTTGGGGTGAGTACTCAACATTACTTTGCTGTCCCGCTGTTTTATACAATCATTCCAGAGGACATGCTTCCATGCTGATGACTGGTTCTGCTTGATAATGATCCAAAGCAGTGCGGACTGATGCACGTTCATTTTCATCATCTGGGGCAGATGTTACCAACAGAAGGTTGATTTTCTTTTTGGGCGGTTCGCATTCCGTAGTTTCCGCATCGTAGTGTTGCTCTTTAAAGACTTCTGACGACATATTCCCACATCTCATCCCTCTCAGATTTTGGAAAGCACTTCAGATTTTTAAACCTTGGGACGAGTGTTGTAGCTATCTAATTATCATGCCTGACTAATCTAATTGCCTTCTATGATTAGATAACCGGCTCTGTGGATGAGGGGAAAGCAGTGGATGTGCTATTTCTGGACTTTAGCAAAGCTTTTGATACAGTCTCCCACAGTATTCTTGCCAGCAAGTTAAAGAAGTATGGGCTGGATGAATGGACAGTAAGGTGGATAGAAAACTGGCTAGATGGTCGGGCTCAACGGGTAGTGATCAATGGTTCCATGTCTAGTTGGCAGCCGGTATCAAGTGGAGTGCCCTAAGGGTTGGTGCTGGGGCCGGTTTTATTCAATATCTTCATTAACGATCTAGAGGATGGTGTGGACTGCACCCTTAGCAAGTTTGCAGATGACACTAAACTGGGAGGAGTGGTTGATACGCTGGAGGGTAGGGATAGGATACAGAGGGACCTAGACAAATTAGACGATTGGGCCAAAAGAAATATGATGAGGTTCAACAAGGACAAGTGCAGAGTCCTGCACTTAGGACGGAAGAATCCCATGCACTGCTACAGACTAGGGACTGAATGGCTGGGCAGCAGTTCTTCAGAAAAGGACCTAGGGGTTACGGTGGACGAAAAGCTGAATATGAGTCAACAGTGTGCCCTTGTTGCCAAGAAGGCTAATGGCATTTTGGGTTGTATAAGTAGGGGCATTTCCAGCAGATCGAGGGATGTGATCATTCCCCTCTACTTGGCACTGGTAAGGCCTCATTTGGAGTACTGTGTCCAGTTTTGGGCCCCACACTACAAGAAGGATGTGGATAAATTGGAGAGAGTACAGCGGAGGGCAACAAAAATGATTAGAGGGCTGGAGCACATGACTTACGAGGAGAGGCTGAGGGAACTGGGATTGTTTAGTCTGCAGAAGAGAAGAATGAGGGGGGATTTGATAGCTGCTTTCAACTACCTGAAAGGGGGTTCCAAAGAGGATGGATCTAGACTGTTCTCAGTGGTAGAAGATGACAGAACAAGGAGTAATGGTCTCAAGTTGCAGAGGGGGAGGTTTAGGTTGGATATTAGGAAAAAAAAATTCACTAGTAGGGTGGTGAAGAACTGGAATGGGTTACCTAGGGAGGTGGTGGAATCTCCTTCCTTAGAGGTTTTTAAGGCCCGGCTTGACAAAGCCCTGGCTGGGATGATTTAGTTGGGTTTGGTCCTGCTTTGAGCAGGGGGTTGGACTAGATGACCTCCTGAGGTCCCTTCCAACCCTGAGATTCTATGATTCTATCTTTAGAAATCTCACCTTGGGTACGTTCTTTGTGTTTTGTCAAATTTGTCAAAGCGCTGCTAGTGTAGAACTGGCTGATAACGCTATTGCCATTGTGAGGAATCAACATCATTGAAATTATATTGGAGAAGGGAGAGTTTTTTGATCCTGGTCTATGTCCTTACAGGATGTTGTGCGTCCAGTTGGAGGTCTTCTTAGGGTGAGTACTGAAAATTATTTCGCTGTCCAGCTGTTTTATATTATCTCAGTACCTCTTAGCAAGTCTGAACCCTGAGCCCATTGTTTAGCTGGAATAGCCTAGACACACGTGGAAAGAGTGAGGGAAAAACACAAAGCTATGGGCTTCCAAGTCCCACAGGGGTGTCTAAGAGTTAATTCAAGTGTTCTTCGCAATTTCAATTCTCCCATTCTACAATTAGGCAATTATTGCATTTCTGTGGTCTCTCTTCATTATGACCAGGTCCCAGATGGAGTCATACATATTGTGATCTGTGATTCATTGGAAATCCTGTGAATCTGCATACCTGAGACTGGGGATAATAGTGTCCCCGAAGGCAATCACATACGTGACCTCATGTATACAAGGGAGCAGATTCCCAGATGATGTAAATTGGTGTTGCCCCAATAAAAGAAGTGGGGACAGATCAACAATTCAGGTGTCACTCATCTATAGCTCAATGAAAATTAATGGGGCCAAATGCCTAACTGATGGAAATCAGTCTTAGCTCCAATAAAGTGAGTGATGCTAGATTCCTGGTTGGTGGAAATGATCTATATAACTCCAGGGGAGTCAATGCGCCATATTCCAAATGGGTGTAAATCCACATCTCTGTATTGGAGATGTACCAGAATAAAATGATGTAGCTCCACTGGAGTTAGAGCAGTGGTTAGCAGCATCAGTGGGGCTGTGCCTGTGAGTACTCAAATTCACTTTGCTTTACGAGCCTGCTACGTTACCCTGATAATTTTAACAGAGGCCAGGTTAAGTGATGGAAGCCCATTCCCTTAACGGGTAGCAACTGGCAGTCCTAGCTTCTCGCATGATGGTAAATCAGACCAACAATATGGTTCCCATTGTTACAGAATCCCCAGGGTGCAGCCTGCAACTGTGGGACCGCTGTGCCCCCTCAACCCCCTCCAGCCTGGGCTGTCTCTCAAAATGCCTTGCTAGTAACCAGCAGCAAACCCCTCCAGTTGCTGTTATTACTCAGCACAACCACATGTGGAGCCCCACACCTCGCTAGATTGCATGAATGCTTCCAGAGCCACTCATGAATCACACAGAGAAAGGCACCAGCCAAATCCCTCCAGCTCTCAGCACTGTACCTCAGGAATATACTATCTTGCACTGCTCAAGATGAGCAGTGCAAATTTATTAATTGGTTCACCACTTCATCAATGGAAAGTGGATATACATCCACTTTGCAAATCTGCAGTCTAAGCTCTCAACCCTATTAGCCTGGCTAACATCTAGATTAAGCAGCTTTTCTCACCCCAGTGGATATTGCAGTCCTTTATGTACACTGTACGGATTTCACCTGGGCCAGTCTCCTCTGCTGGAGTCTTTAGTCTTCTGTGAAAAGAACAGGAGTACTTGTGGCACCTTTGAGACTAACAAATTTATTTGAGCATAAGCTTTCGTGGGCTACAGCCCACTTCTTCGAATGCACAGAGTGGAACATATATTGAGGAGATATATAGACACATATAGAGAGCATAAAAAGTTGGGAGTTGTCTTACCAACTCTGAGAGGCCAATTAAGTAAGAGAAAAAAACTTTTGAAGTGATAATCAAGATACCCCAGTACAGACAGTTTGATAACAAGTGTGAGAATACTTACAAGTAAATCACCAGCCTTGCTGGACAATGGCTGGTGATGTATGTTCAACTTACAAGTATTCTCACACTTGTTATCAAACTGTTTGTACTGGAGTATCTTGATTATCACTTCAAAAGTTTTTTCTCTTACTTAATTGGCCTCTCAGAGTTGGTAAGACAACTCCCAACTTTTTATGCTCTCTATATGTGTCTATATATCTCCTCAATATATGTTCCATTCTGTGCATTCGAAGAAGTGAGCTGTAGCCCACGAAAGCTTATGCTCAAATAAATTTGTTAGTCTCAAAGGTGCCACAAGTCCTCCTGTTCTTTTTGCAGATACAGACTAACATGGCTGCTGCTTTGATACCAGTCTTCTGCGAGTGTCTTTGTTGCTTGCAGCATAGGTGGGGGCAGGAGAAAGGCCAGGCACTGGGCTCCTGTGTCATGAGTCCCCAGGCAAGGTTGAGCAATTCCCTTGGTGTGGCCTCATGCAGGTGAGTCATTGCATTGTAGCTCCCTTGCTGGACAATGGCTGGTGATGTCTGTTCAACAGCACCCACCCCGGCGTTGGTTACCTCCCTTGTCATTGTCTCTGTGTAGCTAGTATCTGGGTGCCTCCCAAACCCACAGCATATTTTAGTGAAAACATACAGCACAATTCTTATAATTTCATATGCATTGGTGCTTCACATGCTTAGATAGAACAATGTCTTTCAGCAGATCATAACCTTTCTCCTGATACCTTACCATGCATGCTTTATATGCAAGATCAGACTTATATAAAAATGAGGAATATGGGGGTTACAGGATACTCTGCCAAGGTATAGAGAGAGTCACACCAATGGTTCAAAATCTAGAGTTTCAGGTGTTGCTTTATAACCCGGTGGTCAAGATCAATCTATAGCTGCCATTCTGCTTGTCTCTGTCCCTTGCCCAAAGGGATGCAGCGCTGGGCCCGTACAAATGCTGCTGGTAACAATGAAAGTAATGGTAGGAGTAACATACTCTCTATTATAATGACGATTTTCCTCTCAGAAATATGATCTGACATGTCTGCGCTTTCCTCTTTGCCCAAAGGTGAACTGTTCAGGGACAGTATTTTAGCATTCTCAGTAGCTGAGTTTGGATTGTCCGCATGAGCAGGAAGGAGGATAAAAGGTTCTCCTCACTTATTAAAAACATTCTTTACATCTATTATTGTGTTTAGATACATTAAAAGCACCTTTTGTCCAAGTCTCAGATTCAGTGTGTACATATGGTTCTAAGAAGTTTGCGTGCTGGAGAAATAGAGGCCCTCGCTGACTGAGATTAGCTTATTATGCCATTTCCCTTACGCATTCAGGCCAACAGGAGGAAAAGTTGTCACTCATTTAGGGGGTCTCACAGTTGTGGGTTTCAAGTACAGATTCCTGGGGCTCGATTTCAAAAGGTGCCAAGCACCCTGGGCTACAAAAGAAGTCAGTAGGGGCTCTGGGACAATTTGCCATGACACAAGCACCTCAGTTGCTTCTGCCAGGGATAGGAGCTAACCAGCCTCATTCCAATGACACAGGAAGTCAATTGAAACAAATAACTTTCTTTGGTTTTTTTTTCCCCTAAAGGGTATACTGGGGAAATGATCTGTGGTGAGTATCTCAAGTTCTTTCTCTTGGAGAATCTCTTGCATTATCTTGGCAGCTCTCATAATGGGAATTGAGACTGGAGCCATTTGAGTTAAAGGAGGCACCCTTAGTATATATCATGGTACAACCTCAGTGAAAGGGAAAAAGTGCCTTCCTTTCTTGCTGTTGCACACCAGCCCTGACACAGAAAAGTTCCACACCGAGCAGCATCTGCGAATGGCATGAAACTGTTTGTTTCAGCTGCTGCCTTTAGTCCATGCCAAGAAGTAACAACTAGCGAGCAGAAACCAAGTTTTACCTTTTCGTTTATGAGGGGTTATTTTCCTGCTTGTCTGGTAGTTAGAGAGGGGATGGGTAAGTGCCAGGCTCAAATTCATGTTAATAACAGAGAACATCACTAGAACAATTCATAGGTTCATACATTTTAAGGCCAGAAAGGACCATTCCATTCAGCTGGTCTGACTTCCTGCATAACACAGTCAAGGGAATTTCATCCAGTCATTCTTGCAACGAGCCCATGATTTCTAGGTAAGCTAGGGCATGCATTAAAGAATGTATCAGAGGGGTAGCCATGTTAGTCTGGATCTGTAAAAGTAGCAAAGAGTCCTGTGGCACCTTATAGACCAACAGACGTATTGGAGCATGAGCTTTCGTGGGTGAACACAATAGCAGATTTAAAGATAGCCTTCCTGCAGCAAAAAAACTTAAGGACCAGACTTCAAAGAGAAACTACTGAGCTTCAGTTCATCTGCAAATTTGACACCATCAGCTCAGGATTAAACAAAGACTGTGAATGGCTTGCCAACTACAAAAGCAGTTTCTCCTCCCTTGGTGTTCACACCTCAACTGCGAGAAGAGGGCTACATCCGCCCCGATTGAACTAACCTCTTTATCTCCAGCCCGATTCTTGCTTGCCTATATATACACCTGCCTCTGGAAATTTCCACTACATGCATCTGACAAAGTGGGCATTCACCCACGAAAGCTCATGCTCCAATACGTCTGTTGGTCTATAAGGTACCACAGGACTCTCTGCTGACATTAAAGAAAGATATCCTGTGTAAAGTCCTCACCACCGCCTACATGTTTTAAGACTGTAAGTTGCGTTTTCAAAAGTGAGGTTCACTTTGGCACTTCATATCCCTGGACTTTCACCTGGACTCAGGCTCCTAAGTGCCTGCGTCAATTTTGAATCTGAGACTTGGACTCCTAAGTCACTTAGTTGCTCATGCAAATGTTATGCCAAGACTTGATTGACAGACTTCAAGTGATGGAGATTCCACTTTGTCTCTTGGTAACTTCCCCGTTTGATGGTTGCGTTCATGTAATAGGGAATGGGTCCAGTTCACCTGTAAAAAGTTAGGTGCCTCCCAGTTGGCCCTGATAGAGGGCTCCTGGCCTCTAAAAAGACTCAGGCAGCAGCTGAGAAAGGAGTCAGGTTGGAGAAGCAGGGAGCTGTTAAGAATTGCTAGGAGAGCTCTATCTGAGAAGGCAGTAATGGAAGATGTTGGGGAAGAGACCTGTGCAGACAGAGAACTTCCAAGAGCTGTTAGCATAGTGCTGTGGATGGCAGCTATTGGAGAGAACTGGCCAGAGCAGGAAAACCCTGCTGGACAGAAGCTGTCCCTAGGTAAAGGAGATAAACTAGCTCAGTCAGGGCAGGCTACGCCAAGAAGAAGAGGGTTGTTTCTAGACCAAGGCTCTCAGGAGATGTTGCTTAGCAGTGGTAGGACTCACAGGCAAAGGAGCCTGAAGTGTGGAACATTGTGGGGAGCCCTCTCGCAGAAGACCTGAACTGAGGGCTCTGGGAGAAGAAAGGTGAGAAGGATGGAGAATCACCAGAGATGTGGAGGCCCTAGAATAGGGGCCCAAAAGAACTGGGGAACAGTGTGCTTGTTGACTCTCAGGAGCACAGGCGCCAATTCCATGGGTGCTCTGGGGCTTCCATTAGCCTAACCGGGAAGAATGTACCGCGTAGCAGCACTGGCTTTGTGACATGCTTCCTCTCCTCAATCACTTTCCCTGATTTCACATCAGCCACTTCACCACCAGGTTCATGCACCACAGATCAGGAGCAGGGCAGAGGGCTACTCTCAACATCGCGGGGCTGCCCCCTTCAAACACACATGGCTTCTTCCCCTGCCCTCCTCTCACCCTCTCCACTGACTGCAATGCTGGGAAGTGCAATGCTGTCTCATTGAAACAGCATCCCCATGGCAGGCAGAATAAACTGTCCCTCTCTGTGTAAATACTGACACAGTGACAGGGATCTGATGAGTGTGCGAACCAGCATATAAACCAGTGGCAGCTCAAATCCCCCAAAGAAAGTTTTAATTTCTAAAATAACCCTTCCCTTTAATAAATCCAAGAGGTCAGTTCCAGCCCTCCCAGATCTCCCCTTGCTCTCTTCTCCCTCATTTCCCCATCCAATGTACATTGCCCCATCAATAGCAGTTTGTAAAGGGCACGGCCGTACAATGCACAATACTGTAAGTGGAATGCTGGCTGCCACACACAGCTGTATGGAGCTAGAATGGGACTAATCTCCTTCAGGGAGTGGGGGAGGTCTCTTGTCTGATCCCTTGTGGGTTTCTGGGACCATCATGACCGTTTGCCATCTCTCCCCAGGACTAAGAATTATGAATTAATAACTCAAATGCTGACGAAACCGGATTGGCTGACTTCGATGATGACACCTGCCATTATGCTTCCTGAGCTGCTGCTTCACAACTCTCTCACCAATCAAATGCTGACTGAAAATCATGAATCATACTGAATGGGCCTCTAGCTGATTACTGTGACAGTCATTGATTTTTTTATGCTTTTTGATGTAACAGGGAGCGGAAGGACACTGAGCTCTGTCCTGCAGCTGCCCTGGGGGATGGCGAGAGCTTTGCAAAAATTAAAATAAATACAAATGCACAAAAAATGTTCAGTAGCTGTTGGTTTTTTACTTTTTAGTAAAGTAAATTTCCTTCCAGGCTGGCATAGGATTAGCTCCACTGTAAAGGCTGACACTATTGTTAGTCAATTCTAAACTCCTTGTAGACAATGATTACTATATCAGGGGGAAAGACACTCTGTTCTCCAGTATTGCTCCCTCTCCCTCAGTGGGGAAACCAGGAAAATGAATAGTGGAGTGACACACAAATCCAGAAGAGCAGGAGAGAAGAGTATCTGTAAACTGAGCTACAGAACTACATTAACAGGGCTGTGACCGAGAGAACAGGTGAAAAGTTTTCCTTTCAGGGTAGATGTTCCAGCACATAATCCCTTAAAGTCTAGAGGTGCCTCCTTGCACTCCATAAAATGATCCTTTTCCAGAACAGTTACATTCTTTTGGCATGAATATCAGACAAGAAACCACTCCCATTAAATCAACCCATAAACTGCGCCTTAGTCTTGCTTCTTCAAAGGACACAGATTATAGATAAATTCATGAGAAGGTTTAATTTGTTCTAAATTACTTGGGCTTCAGCCTCTTCCACTGGCTTCTCAGCCTCATCCAGCCGAGCTCCCTACGTCTGGACTGTCACCCTCTATCCTTAATGTGAGACACAAAATCTCTTCCCCAAAAGACATTGGGGTTGGGATTTGCAAAGAATCCTAAAGGTGTTAGGGAAGCAGGATACCTAACTTCCTTCGGTCTGTCTGAAAATCCCAACCTAGGGCAACAGAATAATATTTTGCAAAGCAGATGGTAGCAGGGCTGCTCTTTTTGATCATTCCACTAACAACATGTCGACCGCTGCTGGAAATAAAAGTGGCAGCTCTCCCTGAACCCCTCTCCACGTTCTCATGACTCTACTGGATTGTGACTGCAGAAGCAGCCACTTCCACGCAACCTGTTAGGAAGCTGTCAAAGCTCTGATCCATTTCCCCACCAGACAGCTGTGAGGAGACCCAGCCACTGGTTTCCATGTCTTCCAAGCCTCCAGAGTCTGAACAGACACGAGCCCAGACACTGCCCCTGTCTTGGAGTCCTTATGTACATGCCGAGGATGCTGATTTATCTAGCACCCCCTCCTGAGAGTTGCAACCAGGAGGTCCAGCCACCCCGTTGCTAGAATCAGTGCTGACTCCTCTGACTCCCCCGTAGCTTAAACTCACCCTCTTCCAGAATCCCACCGAAGATAGGAGCCCTCCAATTTAACTCTTCCCAGCGGCCCATGATAAGGTGAAACATGTAACATGGAGAGACAGACTTTGCATAGGATTCTAAAATACTATTGCACATTACTTAAGCACAAGAAATACACAGAGAGAGCAGATCATATATAAACCCCCAAACATCCTAAACACAATGCCCCTCACTCTGGCTCACCCTTCCCTTGGGAGTCCTTTGGGGACCATCTGTGTTCAGGTAGGCAGGATTCCTCCACCTCATCAACCTCCTGCACCAGTTCCCCTCAGGTTGAATTGGTGACAATGGCCAAAGACCCCAAATAGATCTACTCCTGCCTTTATAACCTTCCAATCCCCGTCAGGTGTGACTCTTGGATCTGTTTCCTCAGGCAATTTCATTGCCAGTGGACCACTCCCTGACAAACTCATCCCCCAGGTTGGGAGTCAGTCTTTATTTCAATAGGGGACCATCCCAATTTAATGACCCTCTACTGTCAGTGCTATATCATTACACCTTCGAATTTCAGTCTACCATGGAGACAAGATCACAGAGAAGACCTCCCATACACACATTCAAAATAGAGTTTGCAATCTAATAAAGTATCAGAGGGGTAGCCATGTTAGTCTGGTTCTGTAAAAGCAGCAAAGAATCCTGTGGCAGGGCTGTTATAGACTAACAGACGTTTTGCAGCATGAGCTTTCGTGGGTGAATACCCACTTCTTCAGATGCAAGTGGTGGAAATTTCCTGGGGCAGGTATATATAAGCAAGCAAGAAGCAAGCTAGAGATAACGAGGTTAGATCAATCAGGGAGGATGAGGCCCTGTTCTAGCAGTTGAAGTGTGAAAACCAAGGGAGGAGAAACTGGTTCTGTAATTGGCAAGCCATTCACAGTCTTTGTTTAGTCCTGAGCTGATGGTGTCAAATTTGCAGATAAACTGGAGCTCAGCAGTTTCTCTTTGAAGTCTGGTTCTGAAGTTTTTTTGCTGTAGGATGGCCACCTTAAGATCTGCTATTGTGTGGCCAGGGAGGTTGAAGTGTTCTCCTACAGGTTTTTGTATATTGCCATTCCTAATGTCTGATTTGTGTCCATTTATCCTTTTCCTTAGAGACTGTCCAGTTTGGCCGATGTACATAGCAGAGGGGCATTGCTGGCATATGATGGCATATATTACATTGGTGGAAGTGCAGGTGAATGAACCGGTGATGTTGTGGCTGATCTGGTTTGGTCCTGTGATGGTGTTGCTGGTGTAGATATGTGGGCAGAGTTGGCATCGAGGTTTGTTGCATGGATTGGTTCCTGAGCTAGAGTTACTATGGTGCGGTGTGCAGTTGCTGGTGAGAATATGCTTCAGGTTGGCAGGTTGTCTGTGGGTGAGGACTGGTCTGCCACCCAAGGCCTGTGAAAGTGTGGGATCATTGTCCAGGATGGGTTGTAGATCCCTGATGATGCGTTGGAGGGGTTTTAGCTGGGGACTGTATGTGATGGCCAGTGGAGTCCTGTTGGTTTCTTTCTTGGGTTTGTCTTCCAGTAGGAGGCTTCTGGGTACACGTCTGGCTCTGTTGATCTGTTTCCTTATTTCCTTGTGCGGGTACTGTAGTCTTGAGAATGCTTGGTGGAGATTTTCTAGGTGTTGGTCTCTGTCTGCGGGGTTAGAGCAGATACGGTTGTACCTCAGTGCTTGGCTGTAGACAATGGATCTTGTGGTGTGTCCGGGATGGAAGCTGGAGGCATGAAGGTAGGCATAGCGGTCGGTAGGTTTTCGGTATAGGGTGGTGTTGATGTGACCATCACTTATTTGCACCGTGGTGTCTAGGAAGTGGACCTCCCGTGTAGATTGGTCCAGGCTGAGGTTGATGGAGGGGTGGAAGCTGTTGAAATCATGGTGGAATTTTTCCAGAGTCTCCTTCCCATGGGTCCAGATGATGAAGATGTCATTGATGTAGCGTAGGTAGAGAAGGGGCGTGAGTGGACGGGAGCTGAGGAAGCGTTGTTCCAGGTCGGCCATAAAAATATTGGCATATTGTGGGGCCATATGGGTGCCCATAGCGGTGCCACTGATCTGGAGATATATATTGTCAGCAAATTTGAAATAGTTGTGTGTGAGGATAAAGCCACAGAGCTCAGCAACCAGTTGTGCTGTGGCATCATCAGGGATACTGTTCCTGACAGCTTGTATTCCATCAGTGTTTGGGATGTTTGTGTAGAGAGCCTCTACATCCATGGTGGCCAGGATGGTGTTTTCTGGAAGGTCACCAATGCATTGTAGTTTCCTCAGGAAATCAGTGGTGTCACGGAGATAGCTGGGAGTGCTGGTAGCATAGGGTCTGAGCAGAGAGTCCACATATCCAGACAGTCCTTCAGTGAGAGTTCCAATGCCCGAGATGATATGGCATCCAGGATTTCCGGGTTTGTGGATCTTGGGTAGTAGATAGAATAACCCTGGTCGGGGCTCTAAGGGTATGTTGATTTGTTCCGGTGTTAGTGTAGGGAGTATCCTGAGTAGATGGTGCAGTTTCTTAGTGTATTCCTCAGTGGGATCTGAGGGAAGTGGCCTGTAGAATTTGGTATTGGAGAGCTGTCTGGCGGCCTCCTTTTGGTAGTTGTTATATCCTTGGGGGCAGACGGTTTAGGAAGAAATCACTTGAGGCCAGACAGCAGACGCTAACAAAACCACCATTTTATTTACAGACTCAGAGAACTCACCCAGCCGGCTGAAGCTGGCTGAGCTAACCCCTAATAATCTAACTCAGTTACCATAGGAACCAAAAACCATGACAACCAAATACACAACATATTCCTCCCCAATAAGAACATCCCCTAAATAAAGCACACACTAGACTAGAGAAGGAGGGTAGACTGCCTCCATTCCCGACTAAACCCTGGGGATTATTTTGCCCCATAACCATGGGTTCGCCCTAGCTAAAGATCCAGCCGATGAGGAGGCTCTGTCTCTAGGTGGATTACGGCGAACTTCTGGTGTTGTTGCACCCGAAAGTACCATGGGCTCAGGGTCCGCAGCACGAACAGGTGAGGAGGTGGTATCAGCTCGTGCTGGGCAAAGGGGCATCTCAGCCGCCGGCAGTAATGGAGGAGAACAGTCAGGAACAGGTGATTCGTGATTCGGTGTCTCACCAGAAGAGGTGAAGTCAGACCCCTCAATTGCAGATGTGTCCTGAGGACTGGCATGACCTGGCAACAGCTGATCTACATGTCGCCGCCAGGTAAGATTCTCTGCAGTCCAGACTGTGTAGGAAACAGGTCCTGTTTGAGTGATGACTGTGGCCGGGACCCATTTAGCTCTGGAAGTATAATTCCGAGCCAAAACTGGCTGTCCCGGGCTAAAGGTTCGGTCTTTTGCTCTGGGTGCCCGTCTGATGACTTGATATTGCTGTTGATGTTGCACAGTTTGTCTGGGTTCAGAAGGTTTCAGCAGATCAAAGCAAGTGCGCAGCTGTCATCCCATCATTAGAAAGGCCGGGGATGCCTGGGTCGTAGCATGAGGTGTGTTTCGGTAGGAAAGTAAGAAGGTATCCAGACGCTTTTGAATGGAGTGTTGTCCCCTTGCTGATTTCAAAGCATTTTTCATTGTCTGCACAAATCTTTCAGCTAATCCGTTGGTGGATGAATGATATGGTGCTGACGTGATGTGGTGTATCCCATTTGCCTTCATAAAATTTTGAAACTCCTGAGAGACGAACTGCGGTCTGTCGTCGCTCACAAGTTGTTCTGGCAGACCGAAACGACTAAAGAGTCCTCGTAGTTTTTGGATGGTACTCTCTGCAGTAGTGGACTGCATTATAGAGACTTCTGGCCATTTAGAATGGGCATCTATTGCCACCAAGAACATGCTTCCTTCAAGGGGGCCAGCGAAGTCAACGTGAATACGCTGCCACGGGTTTTCAGGCCAGTCCCATGGGTGTAGGGGTGCCCACTGGGGTGCATTCCTCACACCCTGACATGACATACAAGCTTTTGCCTTCTCTTCAATAGCACTGTCCAATCCAGGCCACCAAAAATAGCTTCGTGCAATTTCCTTCATGCGCACTATTCCACAGTGACCAGAATGTAGCTGTTCTAACATCTGTGATCTCAGTGGTGGTGGAATAATGACACGTCTCCCCCACAACAAACAACCAGATTGGACCGATAACTCCATCCTTCTGGACATGTAGGGAACAAGGTCAGATGAGACCGGAGAGGTTTCTCGAGATTTTCCATGCATCACCAGGTCCATAACTTGGGACAATACTGGGTCAACGCGAGTTGCCTTCTTTATCTGAGTAGCAGTGATGGGTGTATTCTCTACCTGTTCAAAGTAGAAGATTTTCTTTTGGGCACTATCTTGATGTTTGACCGGCAAAGGCAACCTTGAGAGGCCATCTGCATTGCCGTGCAGAGTGGATTTCCGATATTTGATTTCATATGTGTGTGCTGAAAGTAACAATGCCCAACATTGCATACGACTAGCAGCTAATGGGGGAATGCCTGTGTAGGGTCCAAAAATTGACGTCAGAGGTCGATGGTCTGTGAGAAGAAGAGAAAACTTTCGCCCAAACAGGTACTGGTGAAACTTCCGAATTCCAAAAACAATTCCTAATGCCTCACGTTCGATTTGAGCGTAGTTAGTTTCTGCTTTGCTTAGAGTGCGTGAAGCAAAAGCAATAGGTCTCTCTTCTCCCGAGGGCATAATGTGTGACACGACTGCTCCCACTCCATAAGGGGAGGCATTGCAGGCCAATTGTAGGGGTAAGGATGGATCAAAGTGCGTTAGAACTTCAGAATTTAGCAATGCATCCTTAGCTTTGTTAAATGCAACATCACAGGCTTCAGTCCACTTCCAGGCCTTGTTCTGCCCAAGGAGCTCATGAAGTGGTTTTAGCAGTGTGGCTAACTGTGGGATGAACTTTCCATAGTAGTTCAGTAGTCCTAGAAACAAGCGCAGCTGGCTTACATTTCGAGGTGGGGGAGCCTCCACAATAGCTTTAACTTTTGCAGGGGCCTTATGAAGACCTGCAGAATCAATGATGTGTCCCAAATATTCAACAGAGGGCTTGAAGAATTCACACTTGTCTTTGCGAACTCGTAGGCCATACTCTTCCAGTCTTTGTAGGGTAGCCTCTAAATTCTTTAAGTGATCCTCTTCATTTCTTCCAGTGACCAGGATATCATCCAGATAGCACTGAACTCCTGACAAGCCACACAAGATCTGGTCCATAGCCCTCTGGAACAGGGCGGGAGCAGATGTTATTCCGAAGGGTAGGCGGCAGTATCGATAAAGCCCCTTATGAGTCACAATAGTCAACAGCTCTTGGGACTTTTCATCAATGTGCATCTGTAAATATGCTTGACTCAGATCAATCTTACTGAACTTTTGTCCCCCAGCCAGGCCTGCGAAGAGGTCATCGATGCGGGGAAGCGGGTATTGCTCTGCACACAACACTGGGTTGACAGTGACTTTAAAATCACCGCAAATCCGGAGAGAGCCATCTTTCTTCACTATTGGAATGACAGGAGTGGCCCATGAGCTATGGGTAACTGGTATTAGGACTCCATTGGTGACCAGGCGCTCCAGGTCTTCTTCAACTTTTGGCCTGATGGCATATGGCACAGTTCGGGCTTTCAGATATTTTGGTGGACTGTCAGGTTTAATGTTCAATGTCACAGTGATTCCCTTCATACTTCCCAAATCATCTCCAAAAACAGCAGCATGTTTCCTTAGTATAGGGGTTAGACTGGTTTCTTCTTTAGTCATCCGGTGCACTTCTGCCCAGTTCAGCTGAATCTTCCCAAGCCAAGACCTACCCATTAAGGCTGGGTAGTTACCTCTCACCACAAACAGTGGCAATTTAGCCACCTGTCCATTGAGCTCCACCTTAACATCAATAGTGCCCAGCATAGGCACAGCTTCTCCCGTATACGTCTTCAGAACAGTTTTTGTTGCCTTAAGCGGAAGATGCTGTAGCTTTTCTTTATACACAGTCTCGGAGATCAGCAAAACGGCTGCACTGGTGTCCAGTTCCATGCGTATAGGTTTGCCATCCAACAACGGGGTTACCCAGTATTCATGTGAGCCCACTGCCAAAGACAAAACATGCAGTGGCACTTCCTCTTGCGATGAGGTGTCACCTTGATCATCCTGGGTCTGCTCAAGGGTATGCAAGGTTCCTCTTTTTGTTGGCCAGACCACAGGCCTCCTTTTCTTTTGTTTACAGGCACGCTCAATGTGTCCCTTTTTGCCACAGTGTCGACACACTAGGTCCTTACACCAGCGTTCTGATGCCTGGTGACCCAGCTTACCACAGCGGTAACATTCCTGACTCTGCACCATTTTGTGGGTCAGTTCTTGTGACACTTTTTTCACCCTAGGGGATGCACCGATGTATTGCGCCTCCCTTGTAGCCAGTTCCATGGAGAGAGCAATATCAATGGCCTTCTGTAATGTAAGCTCAGCCTCTGTCAGTAGGCGCTTCCGTATAGCTTCACTGTACAGGCCACACACTAACCTGTCACGCAGGGCATCATTTAACATCTCTTTGAATTCACAGTGTTCTGCTAGCTTTTTTTAAATGGCTACAAATTGTACAACTGTTTCATCTTCCTTTTGGTCTCTTTTCTGGAACCTATATCTTTCAGCAATTACCAGTGATTTTGGGGAGAAATGGGACCCCAGGATTTCCACAATGTCACTGTAAGATTTAGTCTCAGGCTTAACAGGGTGTAGTAAGCTGCATAGCAGGGAGTAGGTTTTAGCCCCTACAACACTTAAGAATATTGGCACCTTCTTCGCTTCTGTAATGTCATTTGCAATAACAAAAAGCTCAAAACGCTCAGTATACACATGCCACTGCTCTATATTCTCATGAAAAGGTTCCAGTGGCCTGGTCAGAGTAGCCATGATTTTAGTTTCACTTTCACAGTCAGTGCAAACAAGCAGTATTTTTATTTGTTTGTTTTGTACCTTGACTTCTACTTCCTTCTGTTACTGGAGCAGCACCAGGATCCCATCCTCGTCGCCACTTGTTATATCTTTGGGGGCAGCCGGTTTAGGAAGAAATCACTTGAGGCCAGACAGCAGACAGCTAACAAAACCACCATTTTATTTACAGACTCAGAGAACCCACCCAGCCGGCTGAAGCTGGCTGAGCTATCCCCTAATAATCTAACTCAGTTACCATAGGAACTAAAAACCATGACAACCAAATACACAACAGTAGTCAGACCTGTTCATGATGACAACAGCACCTCCTTTGTCAGCCTCTTTGATTATAATGTCAGGATGGTTTCTCAGGCTGTAGATGCATTGCGTTCTGCACGACTTAGGTTGTGAGGCAAGCGATGTTGTTTTTCCACAATTTCTGTCTGTGCACGTCGGCGGAAGCATTCAATGTATAGGTCCAGACTATCATTTCGACCCTCAGGAGGAGTCCATGTGGAGTTCTTCTTCTTGTGCTGTTGGTGGGAGGGTAACTGTGTATCAGTGCGCTGTTCAGTGTTGTCCTGAAAGTATTCTTTGAGTCGGAGACGGCGAAAGTAGGCTTCCAGATCGCCGCAGAACTGTATCATGTTGGTGGGGGTGGCAGGGCAGAAAGAGAACTCCCCACTGCCCTTCCCTGCCATGCGGCCGGCAGCCGGCAGGGGCAGCGGCAGGGACAGCCCTGCTCAGAGCACGTCCAGCTCGGGGGCTGCAGAGGAGGCAGCAGGAGCTGTGGGCAGGCGGCGCCGAGTGCCTCAGTGTGGATCTGGGACAATGACCCGGGAGACACCACGAGTCCATGGGGCAGAGGAGCCCCCAGGGCCTGGACTGTACCGGAGCCCCCTGCCCCTGGGCATCTGCTGAGGGTGCAGAAGGGGTGAGCAGGGTCCCATTGGCTCAGGATGTGTCCGTGGGAGGCCGTGAAATCCTCGGAGTGAAGGGGGCAGAACGTGCGTCACCCACAGGCTGCGTGCGGATCTGGGTTCCCTTCATGGCCGGGTCACCTGCTGAGTCACCTGCCGAGTTCCCTGGAACTGAGCGAGAGGGAGGGACAGAACCGAGCTGTGTAACGTGCCAAGGGATTTCGCTCCCACCCCCGACGCCCTGAGAGCTCTGAGGAACTGCACCCGGACACTCTGCACCCTCTGTGCCCAGGTAGGTATCAAACCGCTCCCTTCTGGGGAATGCCGGACGTTGCTCTTGGAAAGGTGATGGTCTCACTGCTGCCATATACAACATTTCCTGGCTGCTGCAGCTCCCAGGGTGTGAGATGCCCCTCCCTGCTCTGCTGCTGTGCAATGGGGGAGGTATAAACTGGGGAAGTCTCTCTCCAGCCTGCCAGGGCCCCAAACCCCTCGACGTGCCCGGAATCCCCCTGGCAGCACTGGCTGTGATGTTCCCAGGCTTGCAGCCCTACAGCACCCTGAGCCCACAGGCTCTGGCCTCCAGGGCAGCGGGACAGGTGGGGAGCCCCAGAGTCATGGAGCCCAGGGCAGGCAGGGGCTGGGCTCTAGGACAGCTCCAGAGTCACGGACCCCACGACCTTCTCCCTCATGGCAAATCTCAGAAATTTCAGGTTCTGTCCCAAATGGAACCCAGCCGGGTTTGGAGCTAGCGACTCCTCCCGGCAGTGGAATCCCCGTTCCCCACACAGCTCGGGGTGCCGGGCCTGCTCCTGATCACAGCTGGGGTCAGACACCGGGAGAGTCAGGCACTGGCAGTGCCAGGGATACGTTTGGACCCTGCAGTGCTGGGAGGGGACTGGGCTGGCGCCCGGCATTGGCGGTGCTAAGGAAGAGCATTAGAGCAAGAGTAAGAGGCACCATGAGCCTCTGGCCGTGGCACCCACCATTCAGCAATGGCTAGAGCCAGTCTCCAGAGCCTCCTCCTGGATTCCAATGAACAGGCCCCTGCAGTCCGGTCTGTGCTGGCCTCTCTTGGGCAGGGGGGCCACAGGCTGCAGCACGCTGGCTCTGGCAAGCTCCAGCCTCTGCTGCCCTTCGCCCCCGTCTGTCTGACCTCACACCTGGGCAGGGCAGGGAGATCACACTGACCTCGCCGACCACAGAGCTTCTGGTGATGAGCAGAGAGGGGACGTCTGCCCTCAGCCCACAGAGGGGCCCCTCATTTTCAGAAATCCCATCTGCCTTGGATCTGGGCAGCCTGGGGATGGGAACCCGGGTGTCTGAGGCTGGGGCTGAGTCTGCTCCCACTTGTGCACCATTATTGACAAGAGGAGAGAGGGTTTCTGTGTCTGGGGGAAGCAGGAATTCTCTGCAATGTTTTTCTGGATGAGATGCCTGGCAGGGACTGACTTGTCTAGGGGTTGCTACCCTGCGGGTGCCAAAGGGTTAAATAGCTGGCTGTGGGGCAGAGCAGGAGACTCAGGGGTTTGTGTCACTGTCTGGGGTGGGAGGAGCGGGTTGTTAAAGGACTGGCGGAAACCTCAGACCCCACCCATCCCAATCACCCCTCACTGAGACACAGAGCCCACCCAGCCACACCACCCCAATCATCCCTTGCTGACAGAGACGCAGACCCTGCCAGGCACCACTGACCCCAATCACCCCACAGTGAGACACAGACCCCACCAGAAACTCCTATCCCAATCATTCACCAACCCCTCTGAGAAATATACCCTCCCAAGCAGGCCCTGATCTGTCACACAGTGATAGTCCCTGCCCCAGCTGAGATTGGGCCCTGTTGTGCCAGGTGCAGTAGGCCCAGGGTGCTGTAGGGCTGCAAGCTTAGGAACATCACAGCCAGTGCTGCCAGGGGGATTCCGGGCACGTCGAGGTGTTGCCGGCACAGAATGCTCGAGGCAGCAGCAACAGTGGTTCGTTGCCCGGTGTGCTTCGCTCCAATAAACACACCAAGGTGGAGAAGCAGGCAAAGTTTATTTGAGCCCAAATAAGGTGCAAGGGAGACATAGCAATCTCAAATCCTGCACACAGATACAAGCCGTATTTCCCTTGTTATACATGATTTCAGCTAAGCATTCCCATCACCCCCCACACTACTCATCCCCCTTTACCCCCCCTTCTTCTCCCTCCCGTCTATTTTTCTATAGCAAATACATCATGCAAGTAGCAATTACATTAAGCAGTTAAGTCATATTTGGCAACAACCACTTTAGCTCGTTAGTAACTCTTCTGTGAACAGTTATCTTGTTTTATTTCTTTGATCTGTTATTTTGCCCCTTAACCAGGAGCAAGCAGGCCTCATTATAGCAGGCCTCATTATTACCTTCTGGTACAGGTGTTGTAACTGATAACCATTCTCGGTTACTGGCTTGCTAGGTCGATTAGAGTTTAACATAGGGGGCCCTCTAGGCAAGCATAGAATAACTTTGGTTCATTCAGGCCTAATACAGATGCCTGATGACATCAACAGAGGGGTTTGGGGCCCTGTTAGGCTGGGCAGAGACTTCCCCAGTTTATACCTCCCCCATTGCACAGCAGCAGAGCGGGAAGGGGCATCTCGCACCCCGGAAGCTGCAGCAGCCCAGAAACGTTACGTACGGGAGCAGTGAGACCGTCTCTTTTCCAAGCGCAACGTCCTGCATTCCCCAGAAGGGAGCAGTTTGATACCTGCCTGGGCACAGAGGGCGCAGAGTGTCCGGGTGCAGTTCCTCAGAGCTCTCAGGGGGTCGGGGTGGGAGCGAAATCCCTCGGCACGTTACACAGCTCGGTTCTGTCCCTCCCTCTCGCTCGGTTCCAGGGAACTCGGCAGGTCACTCAGCAGGTGACCCGGCCATGAAGGGACCAAGAGCCGCACGCAGCCTGTGGGTGATGCACGTTCTGCCCCCTTCACACTGAGGATTTCACGGCCTCCCACGGACACGTCCTGAGCCAATGGGACCCTGCTCACCCCTTCTGCACCCGCAGCAGATGCCCAGGGGCAGGAGCTCTGGTACAGTCCAGGCCCTGGGGGCTCCTCTGCCCCATGGACTCGTGGTGTCTCCCGGGTCATTGTCCCAGACGCACACTGAGGCACTCGGCGCCGCCTGCCCACAGCTCCTGCTGCCTCCTCTGCAGCCCCCGAGCTAGACGTGCTCTGAGCAGGGCTGTCCCTGCCCCTGCCCCTGCTGGCTGCCGGCTGCATGGCAGGGAAGGGCAGTGGGGAGCTGTGGGGACCCGTTGCTTGATGCCAGGGGGGCTGTGGGAGCCCAGGGGGAGCTGGATGGGAGCTGGGTCTGAGCCAGGGGATGGGGAACATGTGGCACGTGGCCCCGCGACCTTTCTGCAGTAACATCGTTGGGTGTCGGCCTAGGGAGGTGGGACCCCGCTGGGCTGGCTCACAGGGTCCCAAGCTGGGGCCCCACCAGGAGATCGTAACCCCCCTGCCTCCCCCTCAGGGCTGCTGAGAGAACCTCGAAAGTGTGAGTGGAGCATGAACTGAGGCCTCCATCTGTGCCCAGCCTGCAGCAATAGCTCCACTAGGCCCAGCCCATGGATTTCAGCCCAGGCTGGGGGCTCTGCCAGTCTGTGCTCTGCGGGGTGGGAGTTGTTCACCAGCCACAGAGTTCAGCCTTTTCCCCAGGCAGCACCATTCTCTGCAGACGAGCGCCTGCCAGGACACCAGGGTCGTTAGCCGCCCAGCCTGCAGGTCCCAGCTGGATGGCAGGGGGATGCTGGGACGGAAAGGGCTCAGAGACACTAGGCGAGATCATCGTCCCCAGAGTCTGCCGAGGGCTGGAGAGGAGCTGTGACGATGGCGGGAGGAGAGGTGTGATGACGTGGGAATGTGCCTCAGTTTCCCCTATGCATTTCCTCAGTATCTAGGTAGGGGAATAAGGGTGTGTGATTGCTGCAAAGCCCTGGAATGCCAGTGCGATGCCATCTACATAAAAAATGGCCGACACCCTGTCTCCTGGCAACTAATGGCCTAGGCCCCTCTCAACTGAAAGTGTTGGAGAACACAGAGATTAGATGACGTCCTGGCCCGGAAAAGAAGAAAAGGCAGAGGAGGGGATGGAGAGTTTTTCAGTTTGGATCTGGCTGGGGTTATGGATTGAGGCCCAGGCGGGGCGATGGGCTCCCTGGCCCCCACGTTGGACTTGACTGAGAGGCCCTGTTCTCTGTACCTACAAGCTCTGTTTTAAACCGTGTTCCTATCATCAAATAAACCTTCTGTTTTATTGCCTGGCTGAGAGTCACGTCTGATGGAGGAGCTGGGGTGCAGGGCCCACTGGCTTCCCCAGGAGCCCCGCCTGTGCGGACTCGCTGGGGGAAGCACACGGTGAAGAAGGAGATGCTGAATGCTCCGAGGTCAGACCCAGGAAGGTGGAAGACGTGTGAGCGTCTTGCCCGGGAGCCAGTCTGCTCACAGAGAGGAGGCTCCCCCAGAGTCCTGACTGGCTTCGTAGGGAGCAGTTCCAGAGCATCGCCCGGGGACTCCGTGACAAGAGGGTCGAGACAAGAGCTGGCCAAGACGAGGGGCTGATGTTCCCCCACGCTGAGAACCCGGCGCCCCAGGGCAAGTGAGTGGGAGCTGCAGACAAGGTGCCCGGGAGTTTATCTCACCCTGCAGGGAGCAGAGGGGACACGAGCGGGGCAGGTGCACGTAGGAAGGTGTTGTAACAACGACCATCTCCCCTGCCCTTTGCTGCTTCAGTGAAGGATCCCTGTGTCCATCCCTGCAGCCCCCGGGAATGGGCCATGGGCCATCTGACGGTCAGACCACGAGTCACAGGCCAGGCCCTGCGTGATGTGACAGCAGGACTCAGGGGGTGCAGCTGAGCCCTTCTCCCGGCCCCTTGGTGGAATGGCTCCGGTGCGGCTCGACTCCCTTGAATCCCGTTACACCTGCTCTCATCCCCCCTGGACCCAGCCCACGGGCACTAAGTTACTCTGCTGCCTGCTGTGCGCTGGCCAATGGAGCAGGAGCAGATGCGTCCATCGTGACACTGACCCAAGCTGGCCGGTTTTATCCCTGACACTGAACGTCTCCTGTGCCCTCGCCGTCCCGCCCCCAAATGCACTGAGAGCTCTCGGCCCCAGGGCACCCGGCTCGGCGCTGGCCCCCTGGGGCTGCATCATGGCGGGAGACTGGAGTCAGCTCAGGCCATGCAGCCTCCTGCTGCTCCATCACCCCAAACCCCCAGCTGCAGGCCCTGCCCAGACACCCAGCGAGTAGGGTTGCCAACTTTCTAGTCGCAAAAAACCTAACACCCTATTTCTGCCCCTGCTCTGAGGCCCTGCCCCCTAGTCACTAAATTGCCCCTCTCTCAGTGGCTCGCTCTTCCCCACCCTCACTCACTTCCACTGGGCTGGGGTAGGGGGTTGAGTTGCGGGAGGGGGTGAGGACCCTAACTGGGGGTGTGGGCTCTGGGGTGGGGCCAGAAATGTGTTATTCAGGGTGCAGAAGGGGGATCCAGGCTGGGGCAGGGAATTTGGGTGCGAGAGGCAGTGAGGGCTCTGGCTGGGGGTGCAGGCTCTGGGGTGGGGCTGGGGATGAGGGGCTTGGGGTGCAGGAAGAAGCTGTGGGTTGAGGTGGAGGTTGGGGTGTGGGAGGGTGTGTGGGCTCTGGGATGGGGCTGGGGATGAGGGATTCTGGGGTGCAGGAGGGGGCTCCAGGCTGCGGGGGTGGGGCACAGGGATTTGGAGTGTGGGAGGGAGCTGTGGGTTGAGGCAGAGGGTTGGGGTATGGGAGAGGGTACGGGCTCTAGGCTGGGGGTACAGGCTCTGGAGTGGAGCTGGGGATGAGGGGTCAATAATGTCAAAATAGGCAAATATACAACTCTAAAAATACAAGAGACAACTATCAATAAAATAAAAATAACTATAATCAAAACCAGCATAAAAAGCTCCCTAAAAACTTAATAATAAAAAAAACAATTAAAAAAACCAAACCCTCATCAAAAAACAATTAATTAAAGCATAATGGTGCAAAACTCATTAATCCCAATAAAGAATTCACTATACAAACAGGGGGCCTTGCCATGAAACTTTAGGTTCGTCCTGCCAAGACTTCCCTGGAGCATTGTGTCACAACCGACTGAACCTGCTCCTCCCTTCCCGTGATCAACATAGCTGGCCACTTGATTGATCCGGACCCTGGACTGGTAACTATAACATTTAGTGGCGGGACAGTGTGTGTGTTTGTGTGTGTGTGTGATTGAATGCATATTCTAATTGGTGTATCTTCAATAAACGCGGTGTATTGCCTTTTCCACGGAAAAAGATCCCATGTGCTTCTTATAAGCATAACACTTTTGGTGGTGAATGTTTTATAATATAGCCACATAATATCTTTAATACTGAACTTTAATAAAAACTGAGGTACACCACCTCCTACAGTTAATAACTAAACAATGGAATAATTTCCCCTAAACCCTTACAAAGTAGAAGACATTAAAAGCTGGCCTGCCTATAAAACAAAAACACAGGAAAGTATGGGGGTAATTCCTCTGTTTGCCTGCAATCAGCAGGGTATTTGTAAAAAAAAAAAAAGGGAGGGGCTATTTTAAGCAATAATCTGCCACCCCAAAAGGTGTAAAAACATGTTCTTTTTGTCTTTCAAAAACTCAAAGAAAACTGGTGCCAGCTAAAGAGGAACCCAGAATACCATAAATCCCCTGTCGTGACAAAGATTGTGTTTTCTGATGTTTGTTTTGTGGAGTTTGTCTTGTTGCTAGCATTGTTATGTATTGTCTTACAAAAAACCCCACACACTACTTCATTAATCACACACACAAAAATTAATATGCATTTTAACTGGATTTACAAAAACCAATGTTGCAGAAGGGTGGAGGAGGTCAAGAAATGCCAGTCTGTTAACAGGGAAACATCCTCACATAGCAAACACCATATTAGGAGGGATTGGTTTTAAAGCAGGAATTATTTATAAATACTGTAGAGCTAAAGGTAATTAAAAAAAATTAAGCTCCTTGTCACAACTGCAAAATAGTCGCATTCACAAGCTGGCTTTACTACTATAAACTTAATACAAATAGGTTTGGGAAACCTAAAAGCCACATGGAATATGCAGCATGACTGAACACCACCTCCTGGCTGCTGTATAAACAACAAATAAAATTAGGGAATAAAACTGCCTTAGCCATAAAAGGTACTAAAATGCAAATTCTTAGTTTAGCATCACTTGAACACGAAATGTAGCAAATCACACGTACTATTTACCAAAAATAAAAAAAAAACTGACTCAGTTTTAACAACAGACACAGAGGGATATAGGGAAGCGTGTCATTCAAATATTCCATGCAAATGAAGACATGCTAAAAATTGCTAAGTCTGAAAAAAAACAGCCTATCAATGGTACAATGTTTTTACAGGCTGGTCCTTGACCTCTAAGGGCATATTGTCTGTTATGTTTCACCCATTCCTAGTTGTGTTAATGTTGTCCTGTGTTTGCTTGCTAGAAATGTGTTGTATGTGCTGTTAAACAAAAAGAATGTTTGTTAAATTACAGCCACAAGCTCAGATGGCCTCTCAGTATATTGCTATGAAACAGTTGTATACAATAGGACCCACTCAAGAATTGTTCTTGAAGGGTCAAAAGGGGGAATATGTAGTAGGAGGATTTTCTTTTTGTATTTTGTATAATTCTGTATCTGAGCTAATTTTGAGGCAGTAACAGACCTCTGAGGGTCACCACTTTGTTGCAGGTTTAGCATTTTAAAATAAGTAAAAGAATGCCATGAGTGTTTTTCTTTTGCAATTTGATGTTCCTGTTCAAAATGTTCTGTGTAAAGTGATTCTGTTTTGTGTGTGAATTAAAAATGTGTGTTAAAAAATAAATATCAAGGCCATCGCTGAACCAAATAGCCTAAAAAAAACTGGAAACAAATGCAAAGGCGCGAGGAGGCTGCAAGACACCCCTATTAAAATGTCAAAAAATGCAAATTAACAACTCTAAAAATAAAACAGGCACCTGTCAATTAAAACAAAATAACTGTGATCAAAACCTGCATAAAATAATTCCTAAAAAGTTAATAAAAATACAAAATATAAAATTAAAAAAAATTAAAAACAAAGCACTCATCAAAGAACAATTAATTACAGCATAACGATGCAAAACTCATTCATCCCAATAAAAAAAATCACTATATAAACAGGGGGCCTTGCCATGAATCTTTGGGTTCATCCTGCCAAGACTTCCCCGGAGCATCATGTTGCGACTGACAGAACCCAGCTCCTCCCTACCCGTGATCAAGTGAGCTGGCCACTAGAGCGATCCAGACTCTAAACTGGTACCTATAACAATGACTGGTGGGATAGGGGGTGCAGAGGAGTAACGAGCGCTCTCTGTACCCTCTGACCGGAGGGGGCCCCGCAAGGAAGGGGGCCCCTAAAAGTGGCAGTGAAATAAATACCGCATTCCAGTTTCTGCATTGTAAGGGGCCCCGGACATATGTTCGGAGGAGGCCACATATGTTCGGAGGGGGCCATGTTCTTTGTTGCTACGGCCCTGAGGGTGTGTGTGTGTGTGTGTAATTAAATCCATATTCTAATTATTGTATCTTCAATAAACGTGGTGTATTGCTTTTTCCCCTAAAAGAGATCTTGTGTGTTTCTTAGAAACATAACAATTGGGGTTTGGGGTGGCTCCAGGATGTCTGTGTTCAGTGCAGGGTGATTGGAGTGCGGGGTGACTGGGAGGCTCAGTGTCTCAGCGAGGGATGATTGCGGTGGGGTGTGGGTGGTGGGGGTCTGTGTCCAATTGAGAGGTGATTGTGGTTGGGAGTGTCGGGTCCGGGGATCTGTGTCTCAATCAGGAGTGATTGGGATGGGTGGTGTCTCGCAGGGTCTGCCTCTCAGTTTCGGGTGATTGGGGTGTGAAGTGAATGGGGAGATGTCTCTGTCTCAGTGAGAGGTGATTGCGATAGGGGATGTGTAGTAGGAGCTGTGTCTCAGTGAGGAGTGATTGGGGCAGGGGTTGCTGGATGATCTGAGAAGTGAGCTGTAGCTCATGAAAGCTCATGCTGAAATACATTTGTTAGTCTCTAAGGTGCCACAAGGACTCCTGTTCTTTTTGCGGATACAGACTAACATGGCTGCTACTCTGAAACCTGGATGATCTGAGTCTCAGGGAGGGAGATTGAGGTGGTGATGGCTTGGGGTCTTTGGCTCAATGAGAGGTGATCGGGGTGGATGGTGAATCGTTCTTCTTTGGGCCATTGAGGCGTGTTTGCAGTGAGGTATGGCTGGGGAGGCCTGTGTCTCAGTGAGTGGTGTTTGGGGTGGGGTTTTCCTCGGGGTCTGTTTCTCAATTGACAGAGTGATTGGGGTAGTGGGTTGCTGGGAGTCAGTGTCACAGTGAGGGGTGATTGCGATGAGGGTGCCCAGGAGGGTCTGTTTCTCAGTGAGGGGTGATTGTGGTGGGGGGTTTCTGGGGGATCTGTGTCTCAGGCAGGGGTGTTTATGGTGGGTTGTGGCTGTGGGGTTTGTGTTCAGTAAGGGTAGACTGGGGTGGGTGGTGGGGTCTGTGTCTCAGTGAGGAGTGATTGAGGTGGCGGATGGCTGGGGTGGTCTGTGTCTCTGTGAGGGATGATGGGAGTGGGCGGTGGCTGAGGGAGTCTGTGTCTCAGTGAGGGGTGATTGGGCTGGGGGTGGCACAGCTCTCGGCCCCAGGGCACCCGGCTCGGCGCTGCCCCCCTGGGGCTGCATCATGGTGGGAGACTGGAGCCAGCTCCTGCTGCAGGCATCACGCCTGCTCCATCAGCTCAAGCCATGCAGCCTCCTGCTGCTCCATCACCCCGAGCCCCCAGCTGCAGGCCCTGCCCAGACACCCAGTGAGGCGTGTTACAGGGCCCCACAGCCGCCGTCCCGCTGCCTGTGCGAACACCCCGAGAGAGGCTGTCTGGGGGAGTGAGAGCTGCCATCGCCTGAGCTAGCAACTCTGTGAGCTCGGGGGCCATAACAGACAGGGGCGGGGTGAGGAGAAGGTGGTTCTGTATGTGGGAGGAGAGATATGGGGGGTGTCTGTACAGCACCTGGCACAACGGGGCCTGATCTCAGCTGGGGCAGGGCCTGTCTCTCACTGTGTGACAGGGCAAGGCCTGGTGAAGGGGGGGTATATTTCTCAGAGGAGTTGGTGAATGGGATGATCTGTTTTGCAGGAAAAGGGTGATTGGGCTGCGGGTGCTTGGGGATCTGTGTCTCTGTCAGTGAGGAGTGATTGGGGTCAGTGGTGGCTGAGGTTCCTTCCTCCCACCCCAGACAGTGACACAAACCCCTCAGTCTCCTGCTCTGCCCACAGCCAGCTGTTTAACCCTTTGACACCCGCTGGGTAGCAACTCCTAGACAAGTCAGTCCTTGCAGGCATCTCATCCAGAAAAACATTGCAGAGAATTCCCGCTTCCCCCCAGACACAGAAACCCTCTCTCCTCTTGTCACTAACGGTGCAGAAGTGGGAGCAGACTCAGCCCCAGCCTCAAACACCCAGGTTACCCTCCCCAGGCTGCCCAGGTAAGAGGCAGATGGGGTCTCTGAGAGGGAGGGGATCCCTAATATCTTGCTGACTTCAGATCTGCCACAATTTTCTGTTTGACTTTTGTTGCCAGTAACTGTATGATCTCATTTTGAATTGTTTTTCCAAGGTAGTGGTGTGTGTACATTTCTTGGGTGGTGACTCTTCTTATTAGGCAAACTACAGCCCACGGGCCACATCCGGCCCATGGGAGCATCCTGCCCAGCCCTTGAGCTCCCAGTCGGGGAGGCTAGCCCCTGGCCCCTCCCCCGCCTTCCCCCCCTCCCCCACAGCCTCAGCCCACCGCGGTGCCAGTGCTCTGGGTGGCTCCTGCTGCTCTGAGCGGCATGGTAGGGGAGTGGGGAGCGGGGGTTGGGGGAGGGTTGGAGAAGGGGCAGGTGGTCCTGGAGGGCAGTCAGGGGATGGGGGTGGTTGGATGGGGAAGAAGTTTTGGGGGGCACTCAGGGGACAGGGAACAGGGGGTTGTATAAGCATGGGAGACCTGGGGGCCTGTCAGGGGTGGAAGTGTGGCTATGGGTCAGGACAGTCGGGGACATGAATCGGGGTTGATGGGGGCGGGGACCCAAGGAAGTGGTTAGGGGCGGGGGATCCCAGAAGGGAGCAGTCAGGGGACAAGGAGCAGGGGGGGTTGGATGGATTGTTGCTTCTGAGGGGGGCAGTCAGGGAGCGGGAAGTGGGAGGAGGAGGATAGTGGGCGGTGGCCAGGGTGTTTGGGGAGGCACAGCCTTCCCTACCCGGCCCTCCGTACAGTTTTGCAACCTCAGTGTGGCCCTAGGGCTAAAAAGTTTGCCCACCCCTGTCTTAGATGCTCCTGGAGTACAACATCAAACTCAGCCATCAGCTCCACAATTTTGAGGACGTTTCCATTGTTTGGCACATACAGCTGATCTGAAGTGCCGCGCAGTGCTAGGTTTTGGGTAGCAAGCATTCTCACAATGGCAATGAGCCTTTTCAGAACATTTTGCCAGTAAAGAGACTCTGATGCAATCTTCTCTTGATGCTGATCATCTATGGTGCCTTTAACCTTAGTCTCATCTCAAGCTCTTTTCACCTACGTAATGCTCTCTGGTGATTTGCTGCCTTCTCATGGCATGCCAGATTTCTAGCCAGATTTTTCCAGTCCTTTGTTCCTGTAGAACACAATGTGGCTGGAATATTAGACTGGAAGAATTTGAAACAAAAACAGTATGCAGCATTCTGGGTTTTTGAGTACATAAGCCATGGCCTCTCCACTTTGTCACCATTGGGGATTTCACGCCAGGAATGTGTTGGATGGAAACTTCTATTTTCATTGTCTTTGGGGAACATGAAGTTTTTCCCTTGCTGTGGCCCATGCAGTACAAGGAAGTCCCTCAGGCTACTGCTCCAGTGTGTCCACAGTCCTGGATCATCTAGACTTAAGGAGCTAAACTCAGCAGCAGCTGTTTCTTGCACCTCCACCACACTCTTGTCTAACCTACACTTTTCTTCAGGAATGTGCATGGTTACATCCATATGAGATGGAGATATGGATGCTGCAGTAGCTGCCAGGTCACCTGCACTATGACTAACTGGAAGATCAGGCATCTCATAGAATCATAGAATCATAGAATTCAAGATCAGAAGGGACCATTATGATCATCTAGTCTGACCTCCTGCAAGATGCAGGCCACATAAGCCGATCCACCCACTCCTGAACTAATTCACTCCCTTGACTCTGCTGTTGAATGCTCCAAATCATGATTTAAAGACTTCAAGTAGCAGATAATCCACCAGCAAGCGACCCCTGCCCCATGCTTCGGAGGAAGGCGAAAAACCTCCAGGGCCACTGCCAATCTACCCTGGAGGAAAATTCCTTCCCGACCCCAAATATGGCGATCAGCTGAACCCTGAGCATGTGGGTAAGACTCTCCAGCCAGACCCTCTGGAAAAGGCTAACAATATCCCAACATTGACCCTTTGTACTAATTACCAGTGTGGCACGTTATTGACCTATTGACTAAACCCGTTATCCTATCATACCATCCCCTCCATAAACTTATCCAGCTTAATCTTAAAGTCATGGAGGTCCTTCGCCCCCACTGTTTCTCTCGGTAGGCTGTTCCAGAATTGCACTCCTCTGATGGTTAGAAACCTTCGTTTAATTTCAAGCCTAAATTTCCTGACTGACAATTTATATCCATTTGTCCTCGTGTCCACATTAGCACTGAGCTGAAATAATTCCTCTCCTTCCCTGGTATTTATCCCTCTGATATATTTAAAGAGTGCAATCATATCTCCTCTTATCCTTCTTTTGGTTAAGGAAAACAAACCGAGCTCCTCAAGTCTCCTTTCATACGACAGGCTTTCCATTCCTCGGATCATTCTAGTGGCCCTTCTTTGTACCTGTTCCAGTTTGAATTCATCCTTCTTAAACATGGGAGACCAAAACTGCACACAATACTCCAAATGAGGTCTCACCAACGCCTTATATAACGGGACTAGCACCTCCTTATCTCTACTAGAAATACCTCGCCTAATGCATCCCAAGACCGCATTAGCTTTTTTTGCGGCCACATCACATTGCCTACTCATAGTCATCCTACGATCAACCAGGACTCCTAGGTCCTTCTCCTCCTCCGTTACTTCCAACTGGTGCATCCCCAGCTTATAACTAAAATTCTTGTTAGTCATCCCTAAATGCATAACCTTACACTTCTCATTATTGAATTTCATCCTGTTACTAATACTAATACTCCAGTTTACAAGGTCATCCAAATCTCCCTGGAGGATATCCCGATCCTTTTCCGAATTGGCAATACCTCCCAACTTGGTGTCATCCACAAACTTTATCAGCCCACTCCTACTTTTGGTTCCGAGGTCAATGATAAATAGATTAAATAAAATCGGACCCAAAACCAAACCTTGAGGAACTCCACTGGTAACCCCCCCTCCAACCCGACAGATCACCCTTCAATACGACCCTCTGCAGTCTCCCCTTTAACCAGCTCCTTATCCACCTCTGGATTTTCATTTCGATCCCCATCTTTTCCAATTTAACCAGTAATTCCTCATGCGGTACCGTATCAAACGCATTACTGAAATCAAGATATATTAGATCCACCGCATTTCCCTTGTCTAAAAAATCTGTTACTTTCTCAAAGAAGGAGATCAGGTTGGTTTGGCACGATCTACCTTTCGTAAAACCATGCTGTAATTTGTCCCAGTTGCCATCGGTCTCAAGGTCCGTAACCACTCTCTCCTTTAAAAATTTTTCCATGACTTTGCATACTACACATGTTAAACTAACAGGCCTGTAGTTACCCGGGTCACTTTTTTTCCCCTTCTTGAATATAGGAACTATATTAGCTAATCTCCAGTCAAACGGTACAACCCCCGAGTTTAGAGATTTATTAAAAATCATCGCTAACGGGCTTGCAATTTCACTCGCCAATTCCCTTAATATTCTAGGATGAAGATTATCCGGGCCCCCTGATTTACTTCCGTTAAGCTGTTCAAGTTTGGCTTCTACCTCAGATACCGTAATGTCTACCCCCATATCTTCATTCCCGTCAGTCCCTCTACCACTATTCCTTAGCCCTTCATTAGCCTCATTAAAGACCGAGGCAAAATATTCGTTTAGATATTGTGCCATGCCAAGATTATCCTAATCTCCACTCCGTTTAAAGTTTTAAGCGGTCCACTTCTTCCTTCTTGGTTTTCTTCCTATTTATATGGCTAAAAACCTTTTGCTATTGGTTTTAATCCCCTTCGCTAGGTCCATCTCCACCCGGCTCTTTGCCTTTCTCACTGCTTCCCTACACCCTCTGACCTCAATAAGGTAGGTTTCTTTGCTGATCCCTCCCATTTTCCACTCCTTGTACGCTTTCTGTTTTTTCTTAATCACCCCTCTGAGACGCTTGCTCATCCAGCTCGGTCTAAAACTGCTACCTACGAACTGTTTTCCCTTTCTTGGGATACAGGCCTCTGACAGCTCCTGCAACTTCAACCTGAAGTAACCCCAGGCATCTTCCGCCTTTAGATCCCTAAATATGTTAGTCCAATCCACTTCCCTAACTAGTCGCCTTAATTTAGTAAAGTTAGCCCTTTTGAAATCGTAAACCTTAGTCTCAGATGCAATTTTGATTATCCTTCCATTTATTTTGAAACGAATTAGCTCATGATCACTCGAGCCAAGGTTGTCCCCTACAACTATTTCCTCAACAAGGTCCTCGTTACTCACCAAAATCAGATCTAAAATGGCATTCCCCCTCGTCGGTTCAGCAACTACTTGATGAAGGAATGCATCAGCTATCACGTCTAGGAAAAGCTGAGCCCTATTATTATTACTAGCATTTGTTTCCCAATCTATATCCGGGAAGTTAAAGTCTCCCATGATCATACAGTTCCTATTAGTATTTACCTCCTTAAAAACATTAAAGAGCTCTCTATCCATATCCAGGCTAGATCCCGGCGGTCTATAGCACACCCCAATCACTATCCCAGGGGACGCTCTAGTTGTTTTCTTCCCCAATGTCACCGTTGCCCAAACAGACTCCGTATTATCCATTGTATTGCTGTTATTTCGTTACATTTCACCTCATTATTGACATACAATGCTACTCCCCCACCTTTACCTTTGTTTCGGTCTTTCCTAAACAGCACATACCCTTCCATACCTGTACTCCAGTCATGGCTACCGTTCCACCATGTTTCGGTTATTCCTACGATATCCGGTTTCAATTCTCGGACCAGGAACTCCAGTTCCTCCATTTTGTTACCTAAGCTTCTCGCATTAGTGAACAAACATCCTAATTTTTGCTGTTTGGCTCCTCTCACCCTTTTCACCCAACTTGGTAGGGACACAGTACTACCAGTATGACCTGTCGGTCTAGTATCCGTCCCCCGCCTCTTCCTTATACCTAACCCTCCCCCTCTGGCTATATCTGTTGTTATCCTGTTGTTCTCACTCTCAATGTATAAATTTGGCGTGGAGAGTACCTGGACCTCTCCCAACCGTCTCCTCGCCCCTCACATCCTCACTGGGGCTGGAAGGCTCACCGTGAACATTTGTGTCTCTGTATCTCAGGAGAGCTCCTTTGTTGTGTATTTGGTTGTCGTGGTTTTTGTTCCTATGGCAACTGAGTTAGATTATTAGGGGAATAGCCCAGCCAGCTTCGGCTGGTCAGGTCAGCTCCGTGTCTGTAAATAAATGGCAGCTTTGTTAGCTTGCTGCTCTGTTGCTTCAAGTGATTTCTTCCTAAATCGGCTGCCCCCAAGGATATAACAAGTGGCGACGAGGGTGGGATACCGGTGCTGCCCCAGCAACAGAAGGAAGTAGAAATCAAGGTAAAGAACAAATAAACAAACAAAGAAACAAAAAATGTTTGTTTGCACTGACTGTGAAAGTGAAACTAAAATCATGGCTACTCTGTCCGGGCCACTGGAACCTTTTGAAGAGAATATAATGCAATGGCATGTGTATACTGAGCGTTTTGAGCTTTTTGTTATTGCAAATGACATTACAGAAGCGAAGAAGGTGCCAATATTCTTAAGTGTTGTAGGGGCTAAAACCTACTCCCTGCTACGCAGCTTACTACACCCTGGTAAGCCTGAGACTAAATCTAACAGTGACATTGTGGAAATCCTGGGGTCCCATTTTTCCCCAAAACCACTGGTAATTGCTGAAAGATACAGGTTCTACAAAAGAGATGAGAAAAGATGAACAATTTGTACAATTTGTAGCAATTTTTAAAAAAGCTAGCAGAACACTATGAATGTAAGGAGATGTTACATGATGCCCCGTGTGACAGGTTAGTGTGTGGCCTGTACAGTGAAGCTATACGGAAGCGCCTACTGACAGAGGCTCAGCTTACCTTACAGAAGGCTGTTGATATTGCAGTCTCCATGGAACTGGCTACAAAGGAGGCGCAATACATCGGTGCATCCTCTAGGGTGCATAAAGTGTTCCAAGAACCTACCCACAAAACTGTGGGGAGTCAGGAATGTTACCGCTGTGGTAAGCCGGGTCACCAGGCATCGGAATGTGTAAGGACCTGGTGTGTCGACACTGTGGCAAAAAGGGACACATTGAGTGTGCCTGTAAACAAAAGAAAAAGAGGCCTGTGGTCTGGCCAACCGAAAAGGGAAATCTACATACCCTAGAGCAGACCCAGGATGACCAAGGAGATACCTCCTCACAAGAAAAAGAGCCACTCCACGTTTTGTCTTTGGCAGTGGGCTCACATGAATACTGGGTAACCCCGTTGTTGGACGGCAAACCTATACACATGGAACCGGACAAAGGTGCAGCCGTTTCGCTGGTCTCCGAGACTGTGTATAAAGAAAAGCTCCAGCATCTTCCACTTAAGGCAACAAAAACTGTTCTGAAGACGTATACGGGAGAAGCTGTGCCCGTGCTGGGCACTATTGATGTTAAGGTGGAGCTCAATGGACAGGCTGCTAACTTGCCACTGTTTGTGGTGAGAGGTAATTACCCAGCCTTAATGGGTAGGTCTGGGCTTGGGAAGATTCAGCTGAACTGGACTGCACTCGTTTCTAGGACTACTGAACTATTATGGAAAGTTCATCTCACAATTAGCCACACTGCTAAAATCACTTCACAAACTCCTTGGGTGGAAAGGGGAGGGATAGCTCAGTGGTTTGAGCATTGGCCTGCTAAACCCAAAGTTGTGAGTTCAATCCTTGAGGAGGCCACTTAGGGATCTGGGGCAAAAATTGGTCCTGCTAGTGAAGGCAGGGGGCTGGACTAGATGACCTTTGAAGGTCCCTTCCAGTTCTAGGAGATTGGTATATCTCCAATTATTATTTTATTATTTTTATTATTATAACAAGGCCTGGAAGGGGACTGAAGCCTGTAATGTTGCATTTAACAAAGCTAGGGATGCATTGCTAAATTCTGAAGTTCTAACGCACTTTGATCCATCCTTACCCCTACAATTGGCCTGTGATGCCTCCCCTTATGGAGTGGGAGCAGTCGTGTCACACATTATGCCTTCGGGAGAAGAGAGACCTATTGCTTTTGCTTCACGCACTCTAAGCAAAGCAGAAACTAACTATGCCCAAATCGAACGTGATGCATTGGGAGTCGTTTTTGGAATTCAGAAGTTTCATCAGTACCTGTTTGGGTGGAAATATACTCTTCTCACAGACCATTGACCTCTGACATCAGTTTTTGGACCCTACACAGGCATTCCCCTATTAGCTGCTAGTCGTATGCAATGTTGGGCATTGTTACTTTCAGCACACACATAATAAATCAAATATCGGAAATCCACTCTGCACGGCAATGCAGATGGCCTCTCGAGGTTGCCTTTGCCGGTCAAACATCAAGATAGTTCCCAAAAGGAAATCTTCTACTTTGAATAGGTAGATAATACACCCATCGCTGCTACTCAGATAAAGAAGGCAACTCGCGTTGACCCAGTATTGTCCCAAGTTATGGAACTGGTGATGCATGGAAAATCTCGACAAACCTCTCCGGTCTCACCCAACCTTGTTACCTACATATCTAGGAGGACGGAGTTATCAGTCCAATCTGGTTGTTTGTTGTGGGAGAGATGTGTCATTATTCCACCACCACTGAGATCACAGATTTTAGAACAGCTACATTCCGGTCACTGTGGAATAGTGCACATGAAGGAAATTGCACGAAGCTATTTTTGGTGGCCTGGATTGGACAGTGCTATTGAAGAGAAGGCAAAAGCTTGTATGTCATGTCAGGGTGTGAGGAATGCACCCCAGTGGGCACCCCTACACCCATGGGACTGGCCTGAAAACCCGTGGCAACGTATTCACATTGACTTCGCTGGCCCCCTTGAAGGAAGCATGTTCTTGGTGGCAGTAGATGCCCATTCTAAATGGCCAGAAGTCTCTATAATGCAGTCCACTACTGCAGAGAGTACTATCCAAAAACTACGAGGACTCTTTAGTCATTTTGGTCTGCCAGAACAACTTGTGAGCGACAACGGACCGCAGTTCGTCTTTCAGGAGTTTCAAAATTTTATGAAGGCAAACGGGATACATCACATCACGTCAGCACCATATCATCCATCCACCAACGGATTAGCTGAAAGATTTGTGCAGACAATGAAACATGCTTTGAAATCAGCAAGGGGACAACACTCCATTCAAAAGCGTCTGGATACTGTGATGGAGCAAGCCCGGATGGCTACAGGAAAGTATTGAGGAGCAGGTATGTTAGCTCCAGGCTAAGCAAATCCCTAGTACCATGGGAACCAAAATGGCAGTTGCTCCAGGCTAATCAAGGCACCTGGGGCCAATTAAGAACTTTCTAGAAGGCACCGGAGAGAGCTACATTGATTGGAGCACCTGCAGCCAATCAGAACAGGCTAATCAAGGCACCTGGGACCAATTAAGAACTTTCTAGAAGGTACCGGAGAGAGCTACATTGATTGGAGCACCTGCAGCCAATCAGGACAGGCTAATCAAGGAACCTGGTATAAAAAGGGGAGCTCACTCCAGTCTAGGGAGGAGGAGCCAGAGGAAAGAAGTGTGCATGAGGAGCTGGGAGCAAGAGACACAAGGAACTAAGAACTGAGAGGGGGTACTACTGGAGGATTGAGGAAAACACCATACAATCTAGCAGCATCAGACACCAGGAGGATCCTGTGGTGAGGATAAAGAAGGGGTTTGAAGGAGGCTATGGGGAAGTAGCCCAGGGAGCTGTAGCGGTCAAGCAGCGGTTACAAGTAGCACTATAGAGACTGCTGCAATTCACAGGGCCCTGGGCTGGAACCCGGAGTAGAGGGCGGGCCCGGGTTCCCCCCTAGCCCCGCTACTCCTAATCAGACATAGGAGTAGTTGATCCAGACTATGGGTTTCATCCAAGGGGAAAACCACTGAGGGGAAGAAATCCGCCAATAAGTGCAGGACCTACTAGAGGAAAGGAGGAACTTTGCCACAATACCTTCTTACTTTCCTACAGAAACACGCCTCATGCTACGACCCAGGCATCCCCAGCCTTTCTAATGATGGGATGACAGCTGTGCACTTGCTTTGATCTGCTGAAACCTTCTGAACCCCGACAAATTGTGCAACATCAGCAGCAATATCAAGTCATCGGGCACCCAGAGCAAAAGACGGAACCTTTAGCCCGGGATAGCCAGTTTTGGCTCGGAATTATACTTCCCGAGCTAAATGGGTCCCAGCCACAATCATCACTCAAACAGGACCTGTTTCCTACACAGTCTGGACTGCAGAGAATCTTACCTGGCGGCGACATGTAGACCAGTTGTTGCCAGGTCATGCCAGTCCTCAGGACACATCTGCAGTTGAGGGGTCTGACTTCACCTCTTCTGGTGAGACACCGAATCACGAATCACCTGTTCCTGACTGTTCTCCTCCATTATTGCTGGCGGCTGAGATACCCCTTTGCCCAGCACGAGCTGATACCACCTCCTCGCCTGTTCGTGCTGCGGACCCTGAGCCCATGATACTTTCGGGTGCAACAACACCAGAAGTTTGCCGTAATCCACCTAGAGACAGAAGGCCTCCTCATCGGCTGGATCTTTAGCTAGGGCGAACCCACGGTTATGGGGCAAAATAATCCCCAGGGTTTAGTCGGGAATGGAGGCAGTCTACCCTCCTTCTCCAGTCTAGTGTGTGTTTTATTTAGGGGATGTTCTTATTGTGGGGGAGGAATATGTTGTGTATTTGGTTGTCATGGTTTTTGTTCCTATGGCAACTGAGTTAGATTATTAGGGGATAGCCCAGCCAGCTTCGGCCAGTTGGGTGAGCTCTGTGTCTGTAAAATAAAATGGTAGTTTTGTTAGCTGGCTGCTGTCTGGCCTCAAGTGATTTCTTCCTAAACCGGCTGCCCCCAAGGATATAACACTTTCTTCTGCAGTGTGGGGCATGGGTCACTTGCTGCAGGATTCTCTGCATCTTGAAATCTTTAAACTACAAGTTGAGGACTTCAGTAGCTCAGACATAGGTCAAGGTTTCTTATGTTTCTGGGGTTTTTTTTAGAACATTTGGTTCAGCGATGGCCTTTATACTTATTTTTAACACACATTTTTAATTAACACACAAAACAGAATCACTTTACACAGAACATTTTGAACAGGAACATCAAATTGCAAAAGAAAAACACTCATGGCATTCTTTTACTTATTTTAAAATGTTAAACCTGCAACAAAGTGGTGACCTTCAAAGGTCTGTTACTGCCTTGAAATTAGCTCAGATACAGAATTATACAAAAGACAAACAAAAAATCCTACTACTACATAACCCCCTTTTGACCCTTCAAGGACAATTCTTGAGTGGATCCTATTGCATACAACTGTTTCATAGCAATATACTGAGAGGCCATTTGAGCTTGTGGTTGTAATTTAACAAACATTCTTTTTGTTTAACAGCACATACAACACATTTCTAGCAAGCAAACATAGGAAATATTAACACAACTAGGAATGGGTGAAACATAATAGATAATTTGCCGTTAGAGGTCGAGGACCAGCCTGTAAAAAACATTGTATAGGCTGTTTTTTTTTCAGACTTAGCAATTTTTAGCATGTCTTCATTTGCATGTAATATTTGAACGACACGCTTCCCTATATCCCTCTGAGTCTGTTGTTAAAACGGAGTCACCTTTGTTTTTGACAATAAGTGATCAGTAGATTGCGCCAGTCCAGCCCAAGGCTAACAGAAGAATTAACTGGGGTGGTGGTTTTAGTGCTCTGTGGTAAAGAGTACGTGTGATTGCTACATTTCGTGTTCAAGTGATGCTAAACTAAAGAATTTGCATTTTAGTACCTTTTATGGCTAAAGCAGTTTTATTCCCTAATTTTATTTGTTTATACAGCAGCCAGGAGGTGGTGTTCAGCCACCGCTACATATTCCATGTGGCTTTTACGTTTCCCAGACCTATTTGTACTAAGTTTATAGTAGTATTTGCCAGCTTGCGAATGAGACTATTTTGCAGTTGTGACAAGGAGCTTGATTTATTTTTAATTACCTTTAGGTCTACAGTATTTATAAATAATTCCTGCTTTAAAACCAATTAGAAGGTTAAGGGGTGACTTAATGACAATCTATAAGTACCTACAAGGGGAACAAATATTTAACAATGAGCTCTTCAATCTAGCAGAGAAAGGTCTGACATGATCCAACGGCTAGTAGCTGAAACCAGACAAACTCAGATCGGAAGCAAGGCACATTTTTAACAGTAGAAGTAAATATCCATTGGAACAATTTTTCAAGGGTCATGGTGGATTCTCCATCCCAGGCAAATTGTAAATCAAGATTGGATATTTTTCTGAGAGATTTGCTTTGGTAATTATTTTGGAGGAGTTTTATGGCATGGGCTATGTAGATGGTTAACTAGATGATTACAGTTGTCCGTTCTGGCCGCATGTATAAGGCATGAATAACACAGACAGACTTGGCATAGGATTCTAACACACTATTGCCCTTTGCTTAAGCAGGAAGGCTTAACGATCTGGAGGATGGTGTGGACTGCACCCTTAGCAAGTTTGCAGATGACACTAAACTGGGAGGAGTGGTTGATACGCTGGAGGGTAGGGCTAGGATACAGAGGGACCTAGACAAATTAGAGGATTGGGCCAAAAGAAATATGATGAGGTTCAACAAGGACAAGTGCAGAGTCCTGCACTTAGGACGGAAAAATCCCATGCACTGCTACAGACTAGGGACCGAATGGCTGGGCAGCAGTTCTGCAGAAAAGGACCTAGGGGTTACGGTGGACGAAAAGCTGAATATGAGTCAACAGTGTGCCCTTGTTGCCATGAAGGCTAATGGCATTTTGGGTTGTATAAGTAGGGGCATTTCCAGCAGATCGAGGGAAGTGATCATTCCCCTCTATTCAGCACTGGTGAGGCCTCATCTGGAGCACTGTGTCCAGTTTTGGGCCCCACACTACAAGAAGGATGTGGATAAATTGGAGAGAGTCCAGCGGAGGGCAACAAAAATGATTAGGGGGCTGGAGCACATGACTTATGAGGAGAGGCTGAGGGAACTGGGATTGTTTAGTCTGCAGAAGAGAAGAATGAGGGGGGATTTGATAGCTGCTTTCAACTACCTGAAAGGGGGTTCCAAAGAGGATGGATCTAGACTGTTCTCAGTGGTAGAAGATGACAGAACAAGGAGTAATGGTCTGAAGTTGCAGAGGGGGAGGTTTAGGTTGGATATTAGGAAAAACTTTTTCACTAGTAGGGTGGTGAAGAACTGGAATGGGTTACCTAGGGAGGTGGTGGAATCTCCTTCCTTAGAGGTTTTTAAGGTCAGGCTTGACAAAGCCCTGGCTGGGATGATTTAGTTGGGTTTGGTCCTGCTTTGAGCAGGGGGTTGGACTAGATGACCTCCTGAGGTCCCTTCCAACCCTGAGATTCTATGATAAGGAAAAGGATAAATGGACACAAATCAGATATCAGAAATGGCAATATACAAAAACCTGTAGGAGAACACTTCAACCTCCCTGGCCACACAATAGCAGATCTTAAGGTGGCCATCCTACAGCAAAAAAACTTCAGGACCAGACTTCAAAGAGAAACTGCTGAGCTCCAGTTCATCTGCAAATTTGACACCATCAGCTCAGGAGTAAACAAAGACTGTGAATGGCTTGCCAACTACAGAACCAGTTTCTCCTCCCTTGGTTTTCACACCTCAACTGCTAGAACAGGGCCTCATCCTCCCTGATTGAACTAACCTCGTTATCTCTAGCTTGCTTCTTGCTTGCATATATATACCTGCCCCTGGAAATTTCCATTACTTGCATCCGACAAAGTAGGTATTCACCCACGAAAGCTCATGCTGCAAAATGTCTGTTAGTCTATAAGGTGCCACAGGACTCTTTGCTGCTTTTACAGATCCAGACTAACACGGCTACCCCTCTGATACTTGATTTATTTTTCAGAATTTAGGGCATGGGTTCCCACATTTTTACTGGGACGACCGCATTCTAATGAATTATTTCCTTTCCCCCCAGATAGCATCAAGGACACCATTTTGGAGAGCAAAATAGCATCCTCAGCACAGTGTGACCTCATGTGTATGGTGCATACAACATCATACCTCATAGAGGATGCCAATTTGCTTTACAAAATGGCATCTTCTATGCTTCATGACCTCATACGTGTGGTGTGTGGTATGTGCAGAGTCATGCTGTGTGGAGGTTGCCACACTGTAGAGCAAAAATGGCATTCTCAGTGCCTCATGACTTCGCATGCATCGTACATGCGATGTCACGCTGTGCGGAGCAAACTGGATTGCTGCAACTCCATCTGCTGATGGCTGGGGTAGCGACACACAGTTAGGGAACTGCTCTGGGGAAGGTTGAAGGTACTTTTCAGGGGAGGGATTAATAGGCTGCTTTGTTGATTGATTGATTGATATGAGTGAGTTAATTCATTATTTTTATGGGGTTGTCCTGCTGGGCAGCCATCATTATATGATTGATAGTTAGGGCACCATGAGCTTTTCTTTTGGGTGTTTGTTTTATGGTTATTTAAATGTATTTTCAGACGTGACTTGTGATTTTGGGAGCCCAACTCAAGACGCCTGTTGCAGAGCACCCAACCTGTGAAAATCAGCTCTCTTTGAAGGCATGTCAATTTGGGCTCCCCAGAATTGCGAGTTACTTTTGGAAAATGTTGGCCTGATTATTAATAAGTTATATAAAGGGCACTGTAAAATGCCCTGCTTGTGTGACGATACCTTGTAAGTATAAATCACAATTACATGGAGTGTCACTGACAATCAGCCCTTTAGGCTACAATCTTCATTGCTGTTCAGAAAATCTACATGAAATGGTTTGAATTGTAACTTGAATATTTTCTGTCACGTGCTCCCAGCGTGTATGTGCCTTAAAATGGTTAGGAATTTAGGGCCAAATTTGTTGTATAACATCCAATGCTGCCTTATTGGAGCCAAAAATTGCATTGGCAAACCTGATCTAAGCCCTGCAGATGGTTATTGCATCCTAATGGATGATGTAATATTGCCATCTCTGTATGTACGCAGAGCCACAAAGGAAGCTGCTGCTACCCAGTGTGTTCGAACCATTCTTGCCCCATTGTGCTCTACGCTTACACAGAGCATGTGTGTTCCTGTCTGGTGGCTGCAGTTTGAGTCAGCTTCTGGTTTTGAGTTAAGAGACCCTAAGCTAAAGAATCCTAAAATAGAGGATTCATAAACTGCTATATGTGGACTAACCACTAGAGGGAGAAGAGAGCCACAATGACAAATAATGGTGATAACAGTACCCCCATCACTATGAGCTAAAAGCTGCCCTGGCTGCGAAAGCTCATCCCAACTTTCAGAGTTCCATTGCGGCTCGAATCTTCATATGGGCCATCTCTTCTGACAAATCTCACCTGGGAAGGAGACACCGGGCGGGACTGAACCCTGGCTAGCTACATCTGAAATCATGCCAGAAACCATCTGTGTCAGCTTATGAACTGTCCATCTGTATCTTTATTAGATTGCAAACTCCATTTTGAATGTGTGTGTGGGAGGTCTTCTCTGTGATCTTGTCTCCACGGTAGACTGAAATTCGAAGGTGTAATGATACAGCACTGACAGTAGAGGGTCATTAAATTGGGATGGTCCCCTATTGAAATAAAGACTGACTCCCAACCTGGGGGATCAGTTTGTCAGGGAAGTGGTCCGCTGGCAATGAAATTGCCTGAGGAAACAGATCCAAGAGTCACACCTGACGGGGATTGGAAGGTTAGAAAGGCAGGAGTAGATCTATTTGAAGTCTTTGGCCATTGTCACCAGTTCAAGCTGAGGGGAACTGGTGCAGGAGGTTGATGAGGTGGAGGAATCCTGCCTACCTGAACACAGATGGTCCCCAAAGGACTCCCAAAGGAAGGATGAGCCAGAGTGAGGGGCATTGTGTTTAGGATGTTTGGGGGTTTATATATGATCTGCTCTCTCTGTGTATTCCTTGTGCTTAAGTAATGTGCAATAGTATTTTAGAATCCTATGCAAAGTCTGTCTCTCCATGTTACATGTTTCACCTTATCATGGGCCGCTGGGAAGAGTTAAATTGGAGGGCTCCTATCTTCAGTGGGATTCTGGAAGAGGGTGAGTTTAAGCTACGGGGGAGTCAGAGGAGTCAGCACTGATTCTAGCAACGGGGTGGCTGGACCTCCTGGTTGCAACTCTCAGGAGGGGGTGCTAGATAAATCAGCATCCTCGGCATGTACATAAGGACTCCAAGACAGGGGCAGTGTCTGGGCTCATGTCTGTTCAGACTCTGGAGGCTTGGAAGACATGGAAACCAGTGGCTGGGTCGCCTCACAGCTGTCTGGTGGGGAAATGGATCAGAGCTTTGACAGCTTCCTAACAGGTTGCGTGGAAGTGGCTGCTTCTGCAGTCACAATCCAGTAGAGTCATGAGAACGTGGAGAGGGGTTCAGGGAGAGCTGCCACTTTTATTTCCAGCAGCGGTCGACATGTTGTTAGTGGAATGATCAAAAAGATCAGCCCTGCTCCCGTCTGCTTTGCAAAATATTATTCTGTTGCCCTAGGTTGGGATTTTCAGACAGACCGAAGGAAGTTAGGTATCCTGCTTCCCTAACACCTTTAGGATTCTTTGCAAATCCCAACCCCAATGTCTTTTGGGGAAGAGATTTTGTGTCTCACATTAAGGATAGAGGGTGACAGTCCAGACGTAGGGAGCTCACCTGGATGAGGCTGAGAAGCCAGTGGAAGAGGCTGAAGCCCAAGTAATTTAGAACAAATTAAACCTTCTCATGAATTTATCTATAATCTGTGTCCTTTGAAGAAGCAAGACTAAGGCGCAGTTTATGGGTTGATTTAATGGGAGTGGTTTCTTGTCTGATATTCATGCCAAAAGAATGTAACTGTTCTGGAAAAGGATCATTTTATGGAGTGCAAGGAGGCACCTCTAGACTTTAAGGGATTATGTGCTGGAACATCTACCCTGAAAGGAAAACTTTCCACATGTTCTCTCGGTCACAGCCCTGTTAATGTAGTTCTGTAGCTCAGTTTACAGATACTCTTCTCTCCTGCTCTTCTGGATTTGTGTGTCACTCCACTATTCATTTTCCTGGTTTCCCCACTGAGGGAGAGGGAGCAATACTGGAGAACAGAGTGTCTTTCCCCCTGATATAGTAATCATTGTCTACAAGGAGTTTAGAATTGACTAACAATAGTGTCAGCCTTTACAGTGGAGCTAATCCTATGCCAGCCTGGAAGGAAATTTACTTTACTAAAAAGTAAAAAACCAACAGCTACTGAACATTTTTTGTGCATTTGTATTTATTTTAATTTTTGCAAAGCTCTCGCCATCCCCCAGGGCAGCTGCAGGACAGAGCTCAGTGTCCTTCCGCTCCCTGTTACATCAAAAAGCATAAAAAATCAATGACTGTCACAGTAATCAGCTAGAGGCCCATTCAGTATGATTCGTGATTTTCAGTCAGCATTTGATTGGTGAGAGAGTTATGAAGCAGCATAGAAGGAAGGAAGCTTAATATCAGGTGTTATCGAAGTCAGCCAATCCTGTTCCTTCATTATTTGCATTATTACTTCATATTCCTTAGTCCTGGGGAGAGATGGCAAATGGTCATGATGGTCCCAGAAACCCACAAGGGATCAGACAAGAGCCCTCCCCCACTCCCTGAAGGAGTTTAGTCCCTTTCTAGCTCCATACAGCTGTGTGTGGCAGCCAGCATTCCACTTACAGTATTGTGCATTGTACAGCCGTGCCCTTTACAAACTGCTATTGATGGCATTGGATGGGGAAATGAGGGAGAAGAGAGCAAGGGGAGATCTGGGAGGGCTGGAACTGACCTCTTGGATTTATTAAAGGGAAGGGTTATTTTAGAAATTAAAACTTTCTTTGGGGGATTTGAGCTGCCACTGGTTTATTTGCTGGTTCGCACACTCATCAGATCCCTGTCACTGTGTCAGTATTTACACAGAGAGGGACAGTTTATTCTGCCTGCCATGGGGATGCTGTTTCAATGAGACAGCATTGCACTTCCCAGCATTGCATTCAGTGGAGAGGGTGACAGGAGGGCAGGGGAAGAAGCCATGTGTGTTTGAAGGGGGCAGCCCCGCGATGTTGAGAGTAGCCCTCTGCCCTGCTCCTGATCTGTGGCGCATGAACCTGGTGGTGAAGTGGCTGATGTGAAATCAGGGAAAGTGATTGAGGAGAGGAAGCATGTCACAAAGCCAGTGCTGCTACGCGGTACATTCTTCCCGGTTTTGCTAATGGAAGCCCCAGAGCACCCATGCAATTGGCGTGTGTGCTCCTGAGAGTCAACATCCACACTGTTCCCCAGTTCTTTTGGGCCCCTATTCTAGGGCCTCCACATCTCTGGTGATTCTCCATCCTTCTTACCTCTCTTCTCCCAGAGCCCTCAGTTCAGGTCTTCTGCGAGAGGGCTCCCCACAGTGTTCCACACTTCAGGCTCCTTTGCCTGAGAGTCCTACCCCCTGCTAAGCAACATCTCCTGAGAGCCTTGGTCTAGAAACAACCCTCTTCTTCTTGGCGTAGCCTGCCCTGACTGAGCTAGTTTATCTCCTTTACCTAGGGACCTCTGCACACAGCTTCTGTCCAGCAGGGTTTTCCTGCTCTGGCCAGTTCTCTCCCATAGCTGCCATCCACAGCACTATGCTAACAGCTCTTGGAAGTTCTCTGTCTGCACAGGTCTCTTCCCCAACATCTTCCATTATTGCCTTCTCAGATAGAGCTCTCCTAGCAATTCTTAACAGCTCCCTGCTTCTCCAACCTGACTCCTTTCTCAACTGCTGCCTGAGTCTTTTTAGAGGCCAGGAGCCCTCTATCAGGGCCCACTGGGAGGCACTTAACTAGTTACAGGTGAACTGGACCCATTCCCTGTTACATGAACGCAACCATCAAATGGGGAAGTTACCAAGGGACAAGGTGGAATCTCCATCACTTGAAGTCTGTCAATCAAGTCTTGGCATAAAATTTGCATGAGCAACTAAGTGACTTAGGAGTTCAAGTCCCACATTCAAAATTGACGCAGGCACTTAGGAGCCTGAGTCCAGGTGAAAGTCCAGGGATATGAAGTGCCAAAGTGAACCTCCCTTTTGAAAACGCAACTTACAGTCTTAAAACATGTAGGCGCTGGTGAGGACTTTACGCAGGATATCTTTCTTTAATGTCAGCAAAGAGTCCTGTGGTACCTTATAGACTAACAGACGTATTGGAGCATGAACTTTCGTGGGTGAATACCCACTTTGTCGGATGCATGTAGTGGAAATTTCCAGAGGCAGGTGTGTATATATATATGCAAGCAAGAATCGGGCTGGAGATAAAGAGGTTAGTTCAATTGGGGAGGATGTAGCCCTCTTCTCGCAGTTGAGGTGTAAACACCAAGGGAGGAGAAACTGCTTTTGTAGTTGGCAAGCCATTCACAGTCTTTGTTTAATCCTGAGCTGATGGTGTCAAATTTGCAGTTGAACTGAAGCTCAGCAGTTTCTCTTTGAAGTATGGTCCTGAAGTTTTTTTGCTGCAGGATGGCTACCTTTAAATCTGCTATTGTGTGTCCAGGGAGATTGAAGTGTTCTCCTACAGGTTTTTGTATATTGCCATTCCTAATATCTGATTTGTGTCCATTTATCCTTTTACATAGGATGAATGCCTACCTTCATGCCTCCATCTTCCATCCCGGACAAACCACATGATCCATTGTCTACACCCAAGCACTGAGGTACAACCGCATCTGCTCCATCCCCTCAGACAGAGACCAACACCTACAAAATCTTCACCAAGCATTCTCAAAACTATGATGTCCACACGAGGAAATAAGGAAACAGATCAACAGAGCCAGACGCGTACCCAGAAGCCTCCTACTGCAAGACAAGCCCAGGAAAGAAACCAACAGGACTCCACTGGCCATCACATATAGTCCCCAGCTAAAACCCCTCCAACGCATCATCAGGGATCTACAACCCATCCTGGACAATGATCCCACACTTTCACAGACTTTGGGTGGCAGGCCAGTCCTCGCCCACAGACAACCCGCCAACCTGAAACATATTCTCACCGGTAACTATACACCGCACCATAGTAACCCTAACTCAGGAACCAATGCATGCAACAAACCTCGATGCCAACTCTGCCCACATATCTACACCAGCAACACCATCACAGGACCTAACCAGATCAGCCACACCATCACTGGTTCATTCACCTGCACATCCCCCAATGTAATATATGCCATCATATGCCAGCAATGCCCCTCTGCTATGTACATCGGCCAAACTGGACAGTCCCTACGTAAAGGGATAAATGGACACAAATCAGACATTAGGAATGGCAATATACAAAAACCTGTAGGAGACACTTCAACCTCCCTGGCCACACAGTAGCAGATTTAAAGGTAGCCATTCTGCAGCAAAAAAACTTCAGGACCATATTTCAAAGAGAAACTGCTGAGCTTCAGTTCATCTGCAAATTTGACACCATCAGCTCAGGATTAAACAAAGACTGTGAATGGCTTGCCAACTACAAAAGCAGTTTCTCCTCCCTTGGTGTTTACACCTCAACTACTACAAGAAGGCCTCATCCTCCCTGATTGAACTAACCTCTTTATCTGCAGCCTGATTCTTGCTTGCATATATATACCTGCCTCTGGAAATTTCCACTACATGCATCCAACGAAGTGGGTAATCACCCACGAAAGCTCATGCTCCAATACGTCTGTTGGTCTATAAGGTGCCACAGGACTCTTTGCTACTTTTACCAATCCAGACTAACATGGCTACCCCTCCGATACATTCTTTAATGCGTGCCTTAGCTTACCTAGAAATCATGGGCTTGTTGCAAGAATGACTGGATGAAATTCCCTTGACTGTGTTATGCAGGAAGTCAGACCAGCTGAATGGAATGGTCCTTTCTGGCCTAAAATGTATGAACCTATGAATTGTTCTAGTGATGTTCTCTGTTATTAACATGAATTTGAGCCTGGCACTTACCCATCCCCTCTCTAACTACCAGACAAGCAGGAAAATAACCCCTCATAAACGAAAAGGTAAAGCTTGGTTTCTGCTCGCTAGTTGTTACTTCTTGGCATGGACTAAAGGCAGCAGCTGAAACAAACAGTTTCATGCCATTCGCAGATGCTGCTCGGTGTGGGACTTTTCTGTGTCAGGGCTGGTGTGCAACAGCAAGAAAGGAAGGCACTTTTTCCCTTTCACTGAGGTTGTACCATGATATATACTAAGGGGGCCTCCTTTAACTCAAATGGCTCCAGTCTCAATTCCCATTATAGAGCTGCCAAGATAATGCAAGAGATTCTCCAAGAGAAAGAACTTGAGATACTCACCCCAGATCGTTTCCCCAGTGCACCTTTTAGGGAAAAAAAAAACGAAGAAAGTTATTTGTTTCCATTGACTTCCTGTGTCATTGGAATGAGGCTGGTTAGCTCCTATCCCTGGCAGAAGCAGCTGAGGTGCTTGTGTCATGGCAAATTGTCCCAGAGCCCCTACTGACTTCTTTTGTAGCCCAGGGTGCTTGGCACCTTTTGAAATCGAGCCCCAGGCATCTGTACTTGAAACCCACAACTGTGAGACCCGCTAAATGAGTGACAACTTTTCCTCCTGTTGGCCTGAATGCGTAAGGGAAATGGCATAATAAGCTAATCTCAGTCAGCGTGGGCCTCTATTTCTCCAGCACGCAAACTTCTTAGAACCATATGTACACACTGAATCTGAGACTTGGACAAAAGGTGCTTTTAATGTATCTAAACACAATAATAGATGTAAAGAATGTTTTTAATAAGTGAGGAGAACCTTTTATCCTCCTTCCTGCTCATGCGGACAATCCAAACTCAGCTACTGAGAATGCTAAGATACTGTCCCTGAACAGTTCACCTTTGGGCAAAGAGGAAAGCGCAGACATGTCAGATCATATTTCTGAGAGGAAAATCGTCATTATAATAGAGAGTATGTTACTCCTACCATTACTTTCATTGTTACCAGCAGCATTTGTACGGGCCCAGTGCTGCGTCCCTTTGGGCAAGGGACAGAGACACGGAGAATGGCAGCTATAGATTGATCTTGACCACCGGGTTATAAAGCAACACCTGAAACTCTAGATTTTGAACCATTGGTGTGACTCTCTATACTTTGGCAGAGTATCCTGTAACCCCCATGTTCCTTATTTTTATATAAGTCTGATCTTGCATATAAAGCATGTGTGGTTAGGTATCAGGAGAAAGGATACGATCTGCTGAAAGACATTGTTCTAGCTAAGCACGTGAAGCACCAATGCATATGAAATTATAAGAATTGTGCTGTATGTTTTCACTAAAATATGCTGTGGGTTTGGGAGGCGCCCAGATACTAGCTACACAGAGACAATGACAAGGGAGGTAACCAACGCCGGGGTGGGTGCTGTTGAACAGACATCACCAGCCATTGTCCAGCAAGGGAGCTACAATGCAATGACTCACCTGCATGAGACCACACCAAGGGAATTGCTCAACCTTGCCTGGGGACTCATGACACAGGAGCCCAATGCCTGGCCTTTCTCGCTATATATAATCTCCTCAATATATGTTCCACTCTGTGCATTCGAAGAAGTGGGCTGTAGCCCATGAAAGCTTATGCTCAAGTAAATTTGTAGTCTCTAAGGTGCCACAAGGACTCCTGTTTTTTTCACAGAAGAATAAAGACTCCAGCAGAGGAGACTGGCCCAGGTTTCAAGGGTGAAATCTGTACATAAACGACTGCAATATCCACTGGGGTGAGAAGAACTGCTTAATCTAGATGTTAGACAGGCTAATAGGGTTGGGAGCTTAGACTGCAGCTTTGCAAAGGCTGGTGTATATCCACTTTCCATTGATGAAGTGGTGAACCAAGTAATAAATTTGCGTTGCTCATCTTGAGCAGTGCAAGATGGTATGTTCCTGAGGTACAGGGCTGGGAGCTGGGGGGATTTGGCTGGTGCCTTTCTCTGTGTGATTCATGAGTGGGTCTGGAAGCATTCATGCAATCTAGCCAGGTGTGGGTCTCCACATGTGGTTGTGCTGAGTAATCACAGCATCTGGAGGGGTTTGCTGCTGGTCACTAGACAAGGCATTGTAAGAGACAGCCCAGGCTGGAGGGGGTTGAGGGGGCACAGCGGTCCCACAGTTCCAGGCTGCACCCTGGGGATCCTGTAACCATGAGAACCATATTATTGGTCTGATTTACCATCATGAGAGAAGCTAGGACTGCCAGCTGCTACCCGTTAAGGGAATGGGCTTCCATCACTTAACCTGGCCTCTGTTAAAATTATCAGGGTCATGTAGCAGACTCGTAAAGCAAAGTGAATTTGAGTACTTACAGGCACAGCCCCACTGACGCTGCGAACCACTGCTCTTAACTCCAGTGGAGCTACATCAGTTTATTCTGGTGCATCTCCAATACAGAGATGTGGGTTTACACCCATTTGGAATATGTATAGTAGTGTGCTTTTGCTGGTATAGCATATTCTCCTCTGAAATGAGACCATATCTACATTACAGAGCATATGCCTGCACAGCCCCTACAGTACAGGCTGCATATGCTGCCCTGTTCCGACATCATAACACCACCTCCCCGCTTGATGTTCAGTAAGCTGAGAGACTCACTCTTGTGTCAGTATAGTTGCCTCTGTGCTGGAGATTTTTCAGCATAGTGTTTTCCACACGGCTAGCTGATATAGTGATGTTGGCAGAACATTGCAGTGGACACCAGGCCCAGCAGTACCAGCAAAAGCACAGTTTTGCTGGGTATAACTGCAGTTACAGTAGTCATGCCTGACCAACCTGATTGCCTTCTATGATGATAACTGGCTCTGTGGATATGGGGAAAGTAGTGGACATCATATATCTTGATTTTAGCAAAGCTTTTGTTATGGTGTCCCACAGTATTCTTGCCAGCAAGTTAAAAAAGTATGGATTGGATGTATGGACTGTAAGGTGGATAGAAAGCTGGCTAGGATGTCAGGCTCAAGGGTGGTGATCAACTGCTCAATGTCTAGTTGGCAGCTGGTATTAAGCGGAGTGCCCCAGGGTCAGTCCTGGGGCCGGCTTTGTTCGTTATTAATGATCTGGATGGTGGGATGGATTGCACACTCAGCAAGTTCGCAGATGACACTAAGCTGGGGGGAGAGATTGATATGCTGGCAGATAGGGATAGGGTCCAAAGTGACCTAGACAAATTTGAGGATTGTCCTTGTTGAACCTCACCAGATTTCTTTTGGCACAAGTGCAGAGTCCTGCACTTAGGACGGAAGAATCCCATGGACTGCTACAGGCTGGGGACCGACTGGCTAAGCAGGAGGTCTGGAGAAAAAGACCTTGGGATTACAGTGGATGAGAAGCTGGATATGAGTCAGCTTCCAAGAAGACTAACGGCATATTGGTCTGCATTAGTAGGAACATTGCCAGCAGATCGAGGGAAGCAATTATTCCCCTCTATTCGGCACTAGTAAGGCCACATCTGGAGTATTGTGTCTAGTTTTGGGCCCCCCCACTACAGAAAAGATGTAGACTAATTGGAGAGAGTCGAGTGGAGGGCAACAAAAATGATTAGGGGTCTGGGGCACATGACTTACGAGGAGAGGCTGAGGGAACTCGGCTTGTTTAGTCTGCAGAAGAGAAGAGTAAGGGGGGGATTTGATAGCAGCCTTCAGCTACCTGAAGGGATGTTCCAAAGAGGATGGAGCTTGTCGGTTTTCAGTGGTGGCAGATGACAGAACAAGAAGGAATGGTCTCAAGTTGCAGTAGAGGAGGTCTAGGTTGGATATTAGGAAACACTATTTCACTAGAAAGGTGGTGAAGCACGGGAATGGGTTACCTACGGAGGTGGTGGAATCTCCATCATCCTTAGAGATTTTTAAGGCCCAGCTTGACAAAGCCCTGGCTGGGTTGATTTAGTTGGGGTTGGTCCTGCTTTGAGCAGAGGGTTGGACTAGATGATCACCTGAGGTCTCTTCCAACCCTAATCTTCTATGATTCTATGACTTTTGCCAGTGCAGCTATGTCAGTAAGGAATCAAACTTCTTCACACCCCATACAGATCGAGCTTTGCCAGCAGAAGTCTGTACTGTGGACTTGGCCCCAGACAGCTCTGCGATGGGAAACAGTCCCCTATCCATGCTTCTCAGGGTGAGATTAACTTCCAGAGTCTGGAATATGGGAGCTTCCTTTCATGACTCTGAAGATACGAATTTAGAGATGATCAACATTTTTCGTAATGGATTTTTGCAAGCAAATTATCAATTTTGTTTTGACAAAATCAGAAATGAAAAAGTTTTTTGCAATTTTTTTAATTTTCTTTCTCCCCTTTCTTCTTTTATGGAGCTGGTTGAAAAATTGTAAGTGTGTTTGTTGCAAATTTCAAAGAAAAACAGAATTTGAACTCCATTTGCAAACAATCTGGGGAATCAACAAAATTCAAAATATTTTTGGTTTTATTTTTCATAATTTTCACTGGAAAAAAATCTTTCTTGAGTGGCAACAGCTAATTCAGACCGTATCGTTTTATATTCTAGTTGGGAATATGTTTTCCAATGTGCATTAATTTGCATTTATCAACATTGAATGACACCTCAATCTGGGACAGTTCCTCAGATTTGTCACCTAAAAAGAATGGCTCAGGTTTGGGAATCTCCTTCACATCCTCAGCCATGAAGACAGATGCAAAGAATTAATTTAGTTTCTCCGCAATGGCCTTATCGTCCTTGAGTGCTCCTTTAGCATCTCGGTCGTCCAGTGGCCCCACTGGTTGTTTAGAAGGCTTCCTGCTTCTGATCTACTTAAAAAAAATTTTGCTCTTACTTTTTGAGTCTTTCGCTAGCTGTTCTTCAAATTCTTTTTTGTCCCTCCTAATTATATTTTTACACTTCACTTGCCAGAGTTTATTCTCCTTTCTATATTCCTCAGTAGGATTTAACTTCCACTTTTTAAAGGGTGCCTTTTGCCTCTCAGTGCTTCTTTTACTTAGTTGTTTAGCCACGGTGGCACTTTTATGGTTCTCTAACTATGTGTTTTAATTTGGAATGTACATTTAAGTTGAGCCTCTATTATAGTGTCTTTAAAAAGTTTCCCTGCAGCTTGAAGGGATTTCATGTTTGGCACTGTACCTCTTAATTTCTGTTTAACTAACTTCCTCTTTCTTTGTGGTGTTCCCCTTTCTGAAATTAAATGCTACCATGCTGGGCTGCTGTGGTTTTTTCCCCAACACAGGAATGTTAAATTTAATTATATTATGGTCACAATTACCAAGAAGTCCAGCTATAATCCCCTTTGGACTAGATCCTGTGCTCCACTTAGGACTAAATCAAAGATTGCCTCTCGTCTTGGGGGTTCCAGGACTAGCTTCTCCAAGATGTAGTCATTTAAGGTGTCAAGAAACTTGATATCTGCGTCCCGTCCTAAGATGACATGTACCCAGTCAATATGGGGATAGTTGAAATCCCCCATTATTATCTGAGTTGTTTTTTTTATAGCCTCTCTAAGCTCTCTGAGCATTTTAGTCACTATCTCTATCTTAGTCAGGTGGTTGGTTGTATATGGAATTACTATCCATAGCGATTCTGTGGTACAGTTTGGTTCATTTAAGATTTTTACTTCATTTGACTCTGTTTTTTCACATCTAATGCCACTCCCACACCAGCACGACCTGTTCTGTCCTTCCAATATAAAGAAATAGTATTTTTCAATTCACCTCATACAAGTACTGTAATTCAGTCTCTCTTGTGTGAAAGTGCAACTTTCAAATGTAGATTTTATTTTAAAATAACTGCACTCAAAACCAGAACCATGTAAAACTTTAGAGCCTACAATTCTACTCAATCCTACTTCTTGTTCAGCCAATCGCTAAGACAAACAAGTTTGTTTTCATTTACGGGAGATACTGCTACCTGCTTCTTATTTACACCTGAAAGTGAGAAGAGGCGTTCGCATGGCACTTTTGTAGCCAGCATTACAAGGTATTTACATGCCAGATATGCTAAACATTCATATGCCCCTTCATGCTTCAGCCACCATTCCAGAGGAAATGCTTCCATGCTCGTGACACTTGTTCAAAAAAAAAAAAGTGTTAATTAAATTTGTGACTGAACTCCTTGCGGGAGATTGTATGTCTCCTGCTCTGTGTTTTACCCACATTCTACCATATATTTCATGTTATAGCAGTTTCGAATCAGGACCCAGCACATACTGTTTGTTTTAAGAACACTGTCACTGCAGATTTTACAAAACACAAAGAAGATACCAATGTGAGATTTCTAAAGATAGCACTCAACCCCTCAATCCAAGGCTTAAGAATCTGAAGTGTTTTCCAAAATCTAAGAGGGACATGGTGTGGAACATTTTGTCAGAAGTCTTAAAAGAGCAACATTCAGATGTGGAAACTATAGAACCCGAACCACCCAAAGAGAAAATCAACCTTCTGTTGGTAGCATCTGAGTCAGGTGATGAAAATGAACGTATATCAGTCCACACATTGCTTTGGATCATTGTCGAGCAGAAGCAGTCATCAGCATGGGAAGCATGTCCTCTGGAATGATTATATTAAACAGTTGGATAGCAAAATAAGTTTGAATACTCACCCTTACAAGACCTGTATCTGGATCTTTATCCACCTGTTAAGAAATAGGGCAGGATCAAGAAACTCCTTCTCCAATACCATTTCAAGGTTGTTGATTCCTCACAATGGCAATAGGCCAAGGCCTTTAAATCTTGAGAAGCCACACCTCTTCTGGATGAGGCCACGCCCACCTCAGGACTCCGGCCATACTGGTAAATCCTGTAAATTACTTTCACCCCTGTTTACACTCATTTGGAATCTGGCCCGTTGACTCCAGTGACGCTATAGATCATTTATACCAGCTGGAGATCTGTAATTCTTATGTGCACGCGTTGGAATAGGAAGCCCATTGCTTTGTGTTTTACCTCACTCTTTCCCTGTGTGTCTAGGCTATTCCAGTTGACCACTGGGCTCAGGGTTCAGGCTTGCTAAGAGGTACTGTGATAATATAGAACAGCTGGACAGCAAAGTAATTTTGAGTACTCACGTAAAGAAGACCTCCAACCGGACTCACGCGCTTCTGTAAGGGAATATAGCAGGATCAAGAAACTTCCTTCTCCAATATCATTTCCAAGTTATTGATTCCTCACAATGGCAATAGCGTTATCAGCCAGTTATACACTAGAAGCGCTTTGCCAGTACAGTTCTACCAGTATACTAGTGTGCTTTTGCTGGTATAGCCTATTCTCCTCGGAAAGGGAAATGTGGCCATGTCTATGCTACAGAGCCTATGCCCGCATAGGTCCTAGAGTACAGGCTGCATATGCTGACATAAGGACTTGTTCTGACCTAATAACACCACTTCCCTGCTTGACGTTCAGTAAGATGAGAGACTCACCCTTGAGTTGATATGGTTACCTCTATGCTGGAGATTTTTCAGCAGAGCTGTTTTCCAGAAGGAGCTGATTTTTTTCACACTGCTAGCGAATATAGCGATCCTGGCAGAAGTTTTTAGTGCAAGCCAGGCCCAGCAATACCAGCAAAAGCACAGTTTTGCTAGTTCTAACTGCAGCTCCAGTAAGGAGAGGCTTTTGCCAGCACAGCCGTGTCAGTCAGGAATCAAACCTCTTCATCCCCCACACTATAGATCTGTGCCAGCAGAAGTCTATATTTCAGGAATGGCCTCAGACAGCTGTGGGATAGGAGACATCCTCCCTACCCTTCCTTCTCAGTAGTCAGATTGACCTCCAGAATCTGGAATTTGGGAACTCCCTTTCTTGAATCTGACTTTTCAAGATAAGAATTAGAGCTGGTTCAATTTTTTCAAAATGAATATTTGTAATAAAATTGTCATTTTTTCCCCAGAGAATATTCATTGTTTGATAGAATAAAAAAATGAAAAAGTTTGACATTTTTCCATTTACTTCCCTCCTTCTTTCTTCTTTACTGGAGCTGCTTGAAAAATTATAGTATCTTTTTGGACTATTTTAATGAAAAATTACATTTCAACTCTATTTCCAAAAATGGATTTTGAGAATCAAAGGACACAACTCAGAACTTTTTTGGTTTAGTTTTCATTATTTTCATTGAAAAATCAGAAAAAAATGCTTGAGCTCCAAAGAATGAGAACTCTTGAATCGCTGACTACTACTGCACTTGTTTGTCTAAATGAGTAATGGATATGGGAGAGTAAGAGATATCAAAGCACAATAATAGATCTAAAGAACATTCTTAATGCGTGACAAAAACTCTTTAACCTCCTCTCCCCACTAGTGCTATTCCGGGTATGTCTATACTTAAAACACTGCATCAGCATAGTGCAGGGCTACAGGTGCGCGCCACTGCAGCACTTCAGTGTATAAGCTCGGTACAGTGATGGGAGGGGTTCTCCCATCTCTGTAGGTAATCCACCTCCCCTGGAGGCAGTAGCTAGGTCTAGGGAAGAATTCTTCTGTAAACCTAGCACCGTCTACACAGAGAGTTAGGTCAGGATAACTGCTTACGCGTAGCTTTGCTGATATGAGTTTTAAGTGTAGATGGGGCCTCGGAGAATTCAAACTCATCTACAGGGAATGCTAAGAGACCATGCAGGAACAATTCACCTTTGGCAGAAAGGAAAGTGGAAACATTTAAGTTCATATTTCACAGTGAAAATCTTCATTATAATAGAAAGTATTATTGCTAGTAGTATTTTCATTTTTAGCAGTCGCGCTTCTACGGGCAAAGCACTGCTTCCCTTTCGTAAAGGATGGAGACACGGAGAAAGGCAGCCATGATCTGAAGCTTAATTTTGGTTTCCATACGTTTCTTCCAGTTATGAAGTCCACAATGAGGCTGGGGAGGTTTAGCAACTCTATTGATACCATGAGTTGCATCTGACATTACAAGCCTGATTGCCTAAACCCAACACCAGGATTGTCCAAGACATCAGTGGGCATTCTCAATAAGAAAAGTCAGAGTTCACTTAACTCCCCTTGTAATATGGCTATATGCTGTCCCTAGTGTTTCTGAACATGGCTTTTATGGTTTGTAAGGGGGCTGTAATCATACCTGGGCATATGACCACCTATTTATAAAGCAGCACCTGAAACTCCAGATTCTGAACATGATGGGAAACCAGACCAATAAAAGAGAGACTAGGATTGCCAGGGATCTCTCACTTAATAGAATTGCTAGCCCTAACCATTAAGGGAGTGGGCTTCTGCCATTTAATCTGGCCCCTGACTGTTAAAAGTATCAGGGTAATATAACAGACTCTTTAAGCAAAGTTAATTTGCAGTACTCACAGGCAGAGCACCACTGACGCTGCTAACCACTGTCCTGCCTCCAATGGAGCTACCTTGGTTTAGCCTGGAGCATTAACTCCAATACAGGAATGCTGATTTACACCCATTTGGAATCTGGCCCGTTGACTCCAGTGAAGCTATGGATAATTTACTCCAGAAGGGGATCTGGCCCCTCTGACTTTACTGGAGTGATGGTTGATTTACACCCGTTGATCTGTCTCCACTTACTTTGATAGAACAACACTAATTTACCCCATCTTGGGATCTGCTCCCTTGTATAGATGAGGCCATGTGTGTGATTGTCCATGGTGATACTATTATCCCCAGTCTCGCGGATGCAGAATGACAGGATTCCCAGTGTATCACAGCTCACAGTATGTATGACTCCACCTGGGAAGTGATTATAACGAACAGAGCCCACAGGAACCCACTATCATGGGAGAATTGAAATTGCAAAGAACACTTGGATTAACACTTACATGCCCCCATGGGACTTGGAAGCCCATTGCTTTGTGTTTTGTGCCAGTCTTTGAACAAGTGTCCAGGATACTCCAATTTTCCATAGGTCTCAGGGTTCGGGCTTGCTAAGAGATACTGAGATAATATAAAACAGCCTGACAATAAAGTAAATCTACAGTACTCACCTGAACAGCTTCTCGAACTGGTCTCTCAACACCCTGTAAGGAGATAGTATCAGAGGGATAGCCGTGTTAGTCTGGTTCTGTAGAAGCAGCAAAGAATCCTGTGGCACCTTTTAGACTAACAGACGTTTTGCAGCATGAGCTTTCGTGGGTGAATACCCACTTTTTCGGATGCAAGCCGAAGGAGATAGTTAGGAGTTACTTCACTCTCCTCTTTCTCCAATATCATTTCAATAGCTGATTCCTCACAATGACAATAGCTTTCCCAGGTCAGTTCTACAGTAGGAGCTCTTTGCCTGTATAGCTATATTAGTGCGCTTTTGCAAGTATCGCATATCCACCCCCCCACCCCCAAAGCAAAATATGGCCACGTCTGCATTACACTGCATTGTCCCTGCAGAACATGCTGTGCATGCCAACCGAAGGTCCTTTTCTGCCAATATAGGCCCTCCACCTCCCCGATGGACGTTCAGCATGCTGACAGAATCACCCTTCTAGTCATGAGCCCCAGCCCTCTGATCATTTTTGTAGCCCTTTTGTTGCCATTTTTGTTGTCAACGCAGGACTCCAGCATGGCATACCCCATACTGATAGAGCTATGCCAGAGAAGTTTGTATTTCAGTCATAGCAACAGACAGCTCTGTGATGAGAAATAGCCACCCTACCCTTGCTTCTTAGGGGTCAGATTAACCTCCATAATCTGGAATTTTTGGACTTCCTTTCTTGAGTCTGACTGCTCAAGATAAAAATTAGAAGTGATTCAAATTTTCAAAATGAATTTTTGTAAAAATATTGTCAATGTGTTTCCGGAAAAAAGTTTTTTGTTTGTTTTACAAAATCAGAAATGAAAAAAAATTCATGTTTTTTTTTTCATTTATTTCTGCCCCCACCCCCTTTTTTTGTATCTGGAGCTGTTTGAAAAATTATAAGTGTGTTTTGGGGACATTTAAAAGAAAAAATCACATTTCAACTCTATTTGCAAAAATGGGTCTGAGGAATCAAATGGCAAAGCTCAAAAATTTTGTTTTCTCTTTAGGTTTCATTATTTTCATTGAAAAATCAGGGAAAAGGAAGTAAATTTTTCTATGTAATTTTTCATTTTGAAAAAAATCACTTTTGGTTACAAAGAAAAAAATGTAGATTGACAAATTTGAACTAGTTCTACCTTTTTCTTCTTTCAATAATGACTGAGCATCCTCTGTGTTGTTTTCAAAAATTATTGAACAGGGAAGGGGGAGCCCATTGCATAGCTGGGTATGTTCAGCACATTTCGGCATCAAGCCCAAGCTGTCTCTGCTTGAGTCACCAATCAATGAGCCCCTACTTCACTTTTTGGTCTCACTGTGGAAGGACATGGCAGAGTGAGGTGTTGACAATGAGTGAGAGCCTCTCTCTGTCTTCTGCACAGAAACCACTTCCAACCTACATGTACACATCAAGTCTGAAATTTGGAACAAAAGAGGCTTTTGAGATATCTGAGCACGACGGCACATCTAAACAGTTTTCTTAATAAGTGATGGAAAACCCTTTAGCCTCCTCCCCCCACTGCTGTTACTCAGGATCTGTCTACACTTAAAATGCTACAGAAGCAGAGTGCAGCTGTAGAGTGCAGCACTGAGGCACTTCAGTGTAGCCACTCCGCCTTCCCGAGAGGCGGTAGCTAAAATTCTTCCATCGACCGAGTATTATCTACACCAGGGGTTTAGTTGGAATAGATGCTTCTTTCAAGAGTGTTCATTTTTCACACCCCTGAGAGACATAGCTTTGGCGATGTGAGTTTTCAGTGTAGATGGGCCTCAGAGAATTCAAACTCAGCTACAGGGAATGCTAAGAGATAGTCCCAGAACAATCCACCTTTGGCAGAAAGGAAACAGGAGACATTTCAGTTTATATTTCACAGAGAAAATTGTCATTACAATAGAAAGTATTACCGCTAGTAGTATTTCCATTTTTACCAGTAGCACTTCTAGCAGGAAAGAGCAGCTTCCCTTTTGGTAAAAGATGGAGATGGGGAGAAAAGCAGCCATGATCAGGAGCTTAATCTTGTTTTTTATTTGTTTCTTCCGATTATGAAGTCCAAAGTGTGGCAGAGGAGTTAGCAGCTCTCTTTTTATACCATTGGTCATATCTGACATTACAAGCCTGATTGTCCAAATCCAACACTGAGATTGTCAAAGAGACCAATGGCCTTTATCAATAAGAAAATTTCAGAGAGTTCATTCAACTCCCCCTGCAATATGGCTATATGCGTCCACGCTGTTCCACCTGACCATTGGCCTCAGGAGTTGGGCTTGCGGAGAGATACTGATGTAATATAAAACAACCAGACAATAAAATTTATCTTGAGTACTCACGTCAACAGCATTTCCAGCTAGATCCAAGGCAGTCTGCAAGGAAATAGAGCAGGATCAGGTAATTCCCAACTTTCTCCAATATCATCTCATGTAGCTGATTCTTCTCAATGACAATAGCTTTACCAGGCCAGGTCTATACTAGGAGCACTTTGCCAGTATAGCATATTCTTCCCAGAGTGAAATAAGGCCATGTCTACACTACATAGCATAGCCTTAGACTAGATACTGCATATGCTGACAGAAGGTCTTCTTCCGCCAATATAGGGACATCATCTCCCCAATCAATGTTTAGTATGATGATAAAATCACCCTTCTGTTGGTGTAGCTGCATCTATACCAGGGATTGTCTGGCATAGCTGTGTTTTCCAGGAAGGATGATTTTTTCACATTCCTAACAGAAATAACTCTTCTGGCAGAATTTTTTAGCATAGACCAGGCCCCTGAAAATTGTCAGTATTTTTTCTGTAATTTTTTTTCATGTGTCTCACAAAATAGGGCCATGTCTATGCTACAGAGCCTATGCCCGCATACATCCCAGAGTACAGGCTGCATATGCTGACATAAGGACTTGTTCTGACCTAATAACACCACCTCTCTGCTTGACGTTCAGTAAGATGAGACTCACCCTTGTGTTGGTATAGTTGCCTCTATGCCGGAGATTTTTTCAGCACAGCTGTTTTCCAAGAGGGAGTGATTTTTTTTCACCCGCTAGCCAATATAGCAATGCTGGCAGAACTTTTTAGTGTAAACCAGGTGCAGCAATACCAGCAAAACCATAGTAGAACTTCTGTCCTGTAAACACTCGCTACCATGACGGGAGGGACTCTCCTGTTGATATAGTTAACCCACATCCCTTTGGGGCAGTACGTAGGTTGAGTGTAAAATTCTTCCACCTATCTAGCACTGTCTACAATGAGGGTTAGGTTGGAATAGCTACTTCTTTCAGGAGTGTGGATTTTTCACGCTCATGAGAGCTGTAGCTATATCAATGTGAGTTTTCAGTAGAGAAGGTGTCTCCGACAATTCAAGCTCACCCACAGGGAATGCTAAGAGATCGTCAGAGAACAATTCATCATTGAGCAGAAAGAAAAAGGAGACACTTAAGTTCATATTTCACAAAGAAAATCATCATTCTAATATAAAGTATTAATCCTAGTAGTACTTTCACTTTTATCAGCAGAGCTTCTACCGGCAAAGCACTACTTCCCTTTTGGTAAATAATAGAGTTGGGGGGAAGGGCAGCCATGATTTGGAGTTTAATGTTGGTTTCCGTTTGTTTCTTCCGATTAATGAAGTATTGAGTCTGAGGGGTTTACAGCTCCATTGATACCATTGTTCGTATATGACGTTACAAGCCTGATTGCTCGGATTCAACACCTAGATTGTTAAAGAGACCAATCTCCTTTATCAATGAGGAAAGGTTAGAGTTGATTTACCTCCCTGTGTAATATGGCAATATGCTGTCCTTAGAGTTTCTGAACATAGCCTTTATGGTGTGGAAGGGGTCTGTAATCATAGCTGGCCTTATGACCACCAATTTATAAAGCAGCACCTGAAACTCCCGATTCCGAACATGATGGGAAACCAGATCAATAAGAGAGAGACTAGGATCACCAGGGATCTCTCACTTAATAGAATTGCTAACCCTAACAATTAAAGGAATGGGCTTCTGCCATTTAATCTGGCCTCTGACTGTTAAAAGTATCAGGGTAATATAACAGACTCTTTAAGCAAAGTGAATTTGCAGTACTCACGGGCACAGCACCACTGACGCTGCTAACCACTGTCCTGCCTCCAATGGAGCTACCTCGGCTTAGCCTGGAGCATTAACTCCAATACAGGAATGCTGATTCACACCCATTTGGACTCTGGCCCGTTGACTCCAGTGGAGCTATGGATAATTTACTCCAGAAGGGGATCTGGCCCCTCTGACTTTACTGGAGCAATGGTTGATTTATACCCATTGATCTGTCTCCACTTCCTTTGATAGAGCAACACTAATTTACCCCAGCTTGGGATCTGCTCCCTTGTATAGATGAGGCCATGTGTGTGATTGCCCATGGTGATACTATTATCCCCAGTCTCGCAGATGCAGAATGACAAGATTCCCAGTGTATCACAGCTCACCCAGTCTCAGGAATGCAGATTCACAGGATTTCCAGTGAATCACAGCTCACATTATGCATGACTCCATCTGGGACCTGGTGATAATGAAGAGAGACCGGAGAAACCCAATAAATTGTGTGATGGGAGAATTGAAACTGCAAAGAACCCTGGGATTAACTCTTAGACACTCTTGAAGGACTTGGAAGCCCCTAGCTTTGTGTTTTGCCTCACTCTTTCCACGTGTGTCTAGGCTATTCCTGCTGAACTCTGGGCTCAGGGTTCAGACTTGCTAAGAGGTACTGAGATAATATAGAACAGCTGGACAGCAAAATAATTTGGAGTACTCACCCCATGAAGACTTCTCCCTTGACGCAGAGCCTCCTGTAAGGAAATAGAGCAGGATCAAGAAGCTCCTTGTCCAATATAATTTCAAGGTGGTTGATTCCTCACAATGGCAATAGCGCTTCCAGCCAGTCCTACACTAGTGGTGCTTTGCCAGTACAGTTCTACCAGTATACTAATGTGCTTTTGCTGGTATAGCCTATTCTCCTCTGAAAGGGAAATGATGCCATGTCTACACTACAGAGCCTGTGCCCGCATAGGCCCTAGAGTAGATGCTGTGTATGCTGACAAACTTCTTCACACCCCATAGAGATGGAGCTATGCCAGCAGAAGTTTGTATTGTGGACACAAGTTCTTCACACCCCAGACAGCTCTACAAAGGGAATCAGTCCCCCTATCCTTGCTTCTCAAGGGTGAGATTAAACTCTAGATTCTGGAATATGGGAGCTTCCTTTCTTGACTCTGACCAATCAAGATAAGAATTAGAGCTGGTCAAATTTTTGTAAAAAATGAAAATTGTCAATTTTTTTTCCAGAAAACTAATTAATACTTTTTAAACAAAATCAGAAATGAAAAAGTTTTGCATTTTTCATCTACTTTCCCCCCTTTTTATCTTCTTTTCTGGAGCTCTTTGAAAAATTATAAATGTGTAAATTTCAAACAAAAATAGAATGTCAAGGAAAAACAGCATTTCAACTGTATTATTACTTTTATAGAATATCAGGGTTGGAGGGGACCTCAGAAAATCATCTAGTTCAACCCCCTGCTCAAAGCAGGACCAATCCCCAGGCAGATTTTGGCCCTAAATGGCCCTCTTAAGGACTGAACTCACAACCCTGGCTTTAGCAGGCTAATGCTCAAACCACTGAGCTATCCCTCCCCTCCCAGAAGGAGGCTGTGGAATCAAATAACAAAATTCAAAACTCTTGTAAAGTTTTAGGTGCTGCTTTATAAATTTATAAAACTCCAGATTCTGAACATGATGGGAAACCAGATCAATAAGAGAGAGACTAGGATCGCCAGGGATCTCTCACTTAATAGAATTGCTAACTCTAACCACTAAGGGCATGGGCTTCTGCCATTTAATCTGGCCTCTGACTGTTAAAAGTATCAGGGTAATATAACAGACTCTTTAAGCAAAGTGAATTTGCAGTACTCACGGGCACAGCACCACTGACGCTGCTAACCACTGTCCTGCCCCCAATGCAGCTACCTCGGCTTAGCCTGGAGCATTAACTCCAATACAGGAATGCTGATTTACACCCATTTGGAATCTGGCCCATTGACTCCAGTGAAGCTATGGATAATTTACTCCAGAAGGGGATCTGGCCTTTCTTACTTTACTGGAGCGATGGTTGATTTACACTCGTTGATCTGTCTCCGCTTACTTTGATAGAGCAGCACTAATTTACCCCAGCTTGGGATCTGCTCCCTTGTATAGATGAGGCCATGGGTGTGATTGTCCATGGTGATACTATTATCCCCAGTCTCTCGGATGCAGAATGACAGGATTCCCAGTGTATCACAGCTCACAGTATGTATGACACCACCTGGGAAGTGATTATAACGAACAGAGCCCACAGGAACCCACTATCATGGGAGAATTGAAACTGCAAAGAACACTTGGATTAACACTTACATGCCCCCATGGGACTTGGAAGCCCATTGCTTTGTGTTTTGTGCCAGTCTTTGAACGTGTGTCCAGGATACTCCAATTTTCCATAGGTCTCTGGGTTCGGGCTTGCTAAGAGGTACTGAGATAATATAAAACAGCCTGACAATAAAGTAAATCTACAGTACTCACCTCAACAGCTTCTCGAACTGGTCTCTCAACACCCTGTAAGGAGATAGTACCAGAGGGATAGCCGTGTTAGTCTGGTTCTGTAGAAGCAGCAAAGAATCCTGTGGCACCTTATAGACTAACAGACGTTTTGCAGCATGAGCTTTCGTGGGTGAATACCCACTTCTTCGGATGCAAGCCGAAGGAGATAGTTAGGAGTTATTTCACTCTCCCTTTCTCCAATATCATTTCAATAGCTGATTCCTCACAATGACAGTAGCTTTCCCCGGTCGGTTCTACAGTAGGAGCTCTTTGCCTGTATAGCTATATTAGTGCGCTTTTGCAAGTATCACATATCCACCCCCCACCCCCAAAGCAAAATATGGCCACGTCTGCATTACACTGCATTGTCCCTGTGGAACATGCTGTGCATGCCAACCGAAGGTCCTTTTTTGCCAATATAGGCCCTCCACCTCCCCGATGGACGTTCAGCATGCTGACAGAATCACCCTTCTAGTCATGAGCCCCAGCCCTCTGATCATTTTTGTAGCCCTTTTGTTGCCATTTTTGTTGTCAACGCAGGACTCCAGTATGGCATACCCCATACTGGTAGAGCTATGCCAGGAGAAGTCTGTATTTCAGACATGGCCACAAACAGCTCTGTGATGAGAAATAGCCACCCTACCCTTGCTTCTTAAGGGTCAGATTAACCTCCAGAATCTGGAATTTCGGCTCTTCCTTTCTTGAGTCTGACGGCTCAAGATAAGAATTAGAGCTGGTTCAAATTTTTCAGAATGAATTTTTGTAAAAATATTGTCACTGTGTTTCCAGAAATATTTTTTATTATTATTTTTTTTTACAAAATCAGACATGAAAAAGTTTTTTTTCATTTATTCCCCCTTACCCCTTCTTTCTTCTTACCTGGAGCTCTTTGAAAAATTATAAGTGTGTCTTGGGGATATTTAAAGGAAAAATAGCATTTCAACTCTATTTGCAAAAATGGGTCTGAGGAATCAAATGACAAAGCTCAAAACTTTTTTTCTTTTTAGTTTTCATTATTTTCATTAAAAAATCAGGAAAAAAGGAAGTAACACATTTTTCAATGCAATTTTTCATTTTGAAAAAAAAATCATTTTTGGTTACAAAGAAAAAACATTAGATTGACAAATTTCAACTAATTCTACTTTTTTCTTCTTTCAAAAATGACCGAGCATTCTCTGTGTTGTTTTCAAAAATTATTGAACATGGGAGAAGGGAGCTCATTGCATAGCTGGGTGTGTTCAGCACCTTTGAGAATCACGCCCAAGCTGTCTCTGCTTGAGTTATCAACGAATGAGCCCCCCCCCCGAATCACTGACCACTACTGCACTTGTCGCTTTAAATGTGGCAGGACATGGCAGAGTAAGCTGTTGACAATGAGTGAGAGCCTCTCTCTGTCCTCTGCACACAAACCACATCTAACCTACACGTACACATCAAGTCTGAAATTTGGAACAAAAGAGGCTTTTGAGATATCTGAGCACAACAGCACATCTAAACAGTTTTCTTAATAAGTGATGAAAACCCATTAGCCTCCTCCCCGCACTGCTGTTACTCAGGATCTGTCTACATTTAAAATGCTACAGAAGCGGAGTGCAGTTCTAGAGTACAGCACTGGGGCACGTCAGTGTAGACACTCTACCTATCCGAGAGGCGGTAGCTAAAATTCTTCCATCAACCAAGTACTATCTACCCCGGGGGTTTAGTTGGAATAGCTGCTTCTTTCAAGGGTGTTTATTTTTCACATCCCTGAGAGACGTAGCTTTGCCTATGTGAGTTTTCAGTGTAGTTGGCCCTCAGAGAATTCAAACTCAGCTACAGGGAATGCTAAGAGATCGTCCCAGAACAATCCACCTTTGGCAGAAAGGAAACAGGAGACATTTCAGTTTATATTTCACAGAGAAAATTGTCATTACAATAGAAAGTATTACCGCGAGTAGTATTTCCATTTTTACCAGTAGCGCTTCTAGCGGGAAAGCGCAGCTTCCCTTTTGGTAAAAGATGGAGATGGGGAGAAAAGCAGCCATGAGAAGGAGCTTAATCTTGGTTTTTATTTTGTTTCTTCCGATTATGAAGTCCAAAGTGTGGCAGAGGAGTTAGCAGCTCTATTTATACCATTGGTCATATCTGACATTACAAGCCTGATTTTCCAAATCCAATGCCGAGATTGTCAAAGAGACCAATGGCCTTTATCAATAAGGAAATTTCAGAGAGTTCATTCAACTCCTCCTGCATTATGGCTGTATGCATCCACACTGTTCCACCTGACCATTGGCCTCGGGAGTTGGGCTTGTGAAGAGATACAGGTGTAATATAGAGCAACCTGACATTATAATTTATCTTGAGTACTCACCTTAAGAACCTTTCCAGCTAGATCCAAGACATTGTGCAAGGAAATAGAGCAGGATCAGGTAATTCCCATTTTCTCCAATATCATTTTCATGTAGCTGATTCTTCACAATGACAATAGCTTTACCAGACCAGGTCTGTACTAGGAGCAGTTTACCAGTATATCATATTCCCCCCCGAGTGAAATAAGGCCATGTCTACACTACATAGCATAGCCCTGGAGTAGATACAGTGTACGCCGACAGAAGATCTTCTGCCGATATAAGGACATCATCTCCCTGATCAATGTTCAGTATGATGACAGAATCCCCCCTCTGTCGGTGTAGCTGCATCTACACCGGGGATTCTCTGGCATAGCTATGTTGCCCAGGAAGGATGATTTTGTTCACACTCCTAGCTCAAATAACTTTTCTGGCAGAATTTTCTAGTGTAGACCAGGGCTGCAAAAATTATCAATATTTTTTTCCATTTTTTTTTAAATTTATTTGGCAAAATCAGAAATGAAAAATAAATTGGATTTTTGATTTCCCCTCCCTCCTTCTTCCCTTTTTTCTACAGTTTTGGAAAAACGATAAGTGTGTTTTGGGGGAATTAAAAAAAATGGGTTTCAACACTTTTAGAAAAAGGTGACTAGAAAATTATGCAATAGAACTCATAACTTTTTTCTTTAGTTTTAATTATTTTCATTGAAAAAATCAGAAAAAAACCCAGAAAAAACAAATTTTTCCATGACATTTTTCTTTTAAAAAACCTCATTTTTAGTTAAAAATAAATAGATTAATGACAAATTTCAAGTAGTTGAACATTTTTCTCCTTTCAAAAATGGCTGAGCAGCATAATGGAGGGAAGAGTTGATTGCACAGTAGAAAGTGTTCAGCACTTTTGGGAATCAAATCCAAGTTGTCTGTAATTGAACCCCCAAAGAATGAGATCTGCACTTTTTGCTAAATGTTTAAGGGAAATGACATGATCTAGGTGAAACTGGTATAATATGTGTGCACAACTGGTTGAAAGACTGGGTATCAGTGGTTCTCTGTCAAGCTGGGTGGGCGTATCTAGTGGCGTTCCGCAGTGGTCACTCCTGGGTCTGATACTATTCAATATTTTTATTAATTTGGATAATGGAGTGGAAAATACACTTATAAGCTGGAAAAAGTTGCAAGCACTTTGGAAGCCAGGATTAGAATTCAAAACAACCTTGACATATTGGAGAATTGGACTGAAATCACCGAGATGAAATTCAATAGACAAGTGCAAAGTACTTCTCTTAGGAAAGAAAAATCAACTTCACAACTACAAAATAGGGAATAATTGGCTGGGTGGTAATACCCCTGAAAAGGATCAGGTGGTTCTTGTGAGTCACAAATTGAATATGAGTCAACAATGTGATGCAGATGTAAACCAGGCTATTATCATTCTGGGATATATTAACAGGAGTGTTGAATGTAAGACACGGGAAGTAATTGTTCCATTGTGCCTCCGCTGGAATAGTGTTTTCAGTTCTGGGTGCCACACTTTAGCAAAGTCATAAACAAATCGGAGAGTCCAGAGGAGAGCAACATAAATCATAAAAGGTTTAGAAAACGTGGCCTGTGATGTGTGGTTAAAAAATGGGGCATGTTTAGTCTTGAGAAAAGAGGACTGAGAAGGGGGACCCGATAAGGGTCTTCAAATCTATTAAGGGTTGTTCTAAAGAGGACTGTGATCAATTGTTCTCTGTGTCCACTGAAGATAGGGCGAGAAGTAGTGGGCTTAATTGTCGCTCAATATGTGTATGACTCGACCTGGGAAGTGAGTCTGTTCATGGCTGTAGAGAACAGAGCCCAGAGAAACCCACCAAACTAGGTACTAGTATGGTCAGAGAATTGAAACTGCAAAGAACACCTCGATTAACTCTTATATGCCCCCTTAGGGCTTGGAAGCCCTTTGCTTTGTCTTTTGCCCCAAACCTTGCTCATCTGTCCAGCTGACCCCGGGCCCCGGGTTTAAGATAGTTAAGAGGAACTGGGGTAACATTAAACAGATTGAGAGCAAAGTAAATTTTGAATACTCACTGGCACATCAGCGCTTGCACCTGCGTCCAAGGAGCTCTGCAAGGAAATAGTTCGGAGTTACTTGATCCTGCTCTTTCTCCAATATTATTTAAATGAGTCTGATTCCTCACCCTGGCCATAGTTTCATCAGGCCATGTCTACACTAGGAGCGCTCTGCCAGCCTAGCTATACTGATATACTAGTGTGCTTTTGCTGGTACAAATTATTCCAGCCCTTCCCCCCATCGAGAGAAAGAAGGCCATGTCTACACTACAGAGCCTGTGACATGCGAGGCTCTAGTGTAGATGCCGTGTATGCCAACAGAAGAACTTTTGCCAACGTAGTAACACGACCTCCCTGAACAATGTTCAGTAAGCCGACAGAGTCACTCTTCTGTCAGTGGAGTTACATCTACACTGGAGAAACTAAGTGGTTTTTGGTTTTGTTTTGTTTTTTTAAATGAAAAAATAATAGACAAAAAAATTCTCATGGTTGCTTTCATTTTGAAAAAACAAAATCATTTCTGGTTAAAAATAAGGTGTTTTAGGTGAGAAATTTCAACCCACTTCACTTTTTTCTCTCAGCATCCTCTGTTATTTTCAAACGTTTTAGAGAATGAGCCTGGGGGAGGGAGTTCTTTGCACAGCCCAGGATGTTCAGGACTTTTGGGAATCAAGATCAAGTCACCTCTGTTTGAGGCCCCAAAAAATGAGACCCGACCTTCACCCCAAATCGCTGACCACTGGGGCTCAAGTTGGCCAGATGTATAGTGGAAATGACATACAGTAGTAAGCTAATATCAATCAGTGAGGGCCTCTCTGTTTCTCCAGCACACAACCCACTTTGAACTGTATGGATACATCGAACCTGAACTTTGGAACAAAATGCGCTTTGGGGATATCGAAGAATAATAACAGATCTAAAGAATTTTCTTAATACGCGAGCAAAACCCTTTAATCTCCTCCCCCCATTACAGTAGTCAGCCAATTCAAACTCAGCACAGTGCTAAGACCCTGTCCAAGAACAATTCACCTTTGGGCAGAGAGGAAAGAGGAGCCATTTCAGATCCTATTTCACAGAGAAAACCATCATTATAATAGAAAGTATCATGCTGCTAGCAGTGATGGCATCCTTACCCGTGCGCTGGCAGGCAGCGCGCTGCTTCTCTCTGGGGAAAGAATGGTGATGAGGAGAACGGCAGCCACAATCTGGAGCTTCATCTTGGCTTCTGAAAGGTTCTTCCAGATCCTGATATCCCTAGTGTGCAGCTGGAGGATTTAGCTTCTGTATTTATACCATGTGTGGTACGGGACATTACAATCTTCACTGCCCAAACTCAATGTCCGCATTGTCAAGGAGACCAATCACCTTTATCAATAAGGAAAGGTCAGACACTTCATTTATCACTGAAATTCACCCTGTGGAATCTGATTTTTGTTTCCAAAGGCCAGGATCCAACTTCAGCTGGAAGAATAAACTTTTATTCTCCCTAAACTTGTTATTGAAGTGACTTATCTTTTCTTTCCGAGCATGGAGAGGCAGAACCTGCTTTATCTTCCTCATCTTCCCCAATCCCCATGCCCACAGTTTCTGCTAACTAATCAAATATCCAATCCCTAGCCCTGCAGCCTCTCAATTTCTCCCAGGCCCTACGAGCTGTTCCCTTGAAGGGGCAGTGAGTCTGATCTTACCCTGCTCTCTCAAGCCCAGCATCTTGTACCACTGGCTCTGTCCAGTAGAACCAACAAGTCTGTCTTTACCCTCCCATTATTGCCCAGACTTTGTAGCCTGCAACTCCTGCCACTTTATTGTCTCGTTGAAGTCATGAACATTTCTTCTTTCCCTCTGTGAAAGGCCTTCCCCCCACACTGGAGATGTGAAGATATGGCCCCCCATAGCTGACGTATCTGCAAATCTTTCATATCCTTAACCTCCAAAACCTCTGCAAGGAAGGGCAGTGCTCTTATCCCTCTCTTACCAATGGGAAACTGAGGCACGGAGCGACTCAATAACGTAATCAAGGTAACACAGGAGTCTGTGGCACAGCAGAGGAGTGAGCTGTGGTGTTCTGAGTCCTAGGCTAATGCTTTAACCACTGGACAACCCTCCCTCCATAACCTGAGACCCAAAAGTCACCCCTGGAGGCATGAATGTAGCAAGTAATAACATCAGAGGCGCTCCCAATCATTCTCAGACTTTATGTACAGCAGAGACATCAGTGGAATATGCTTCCAGTGGTCATAGAATCATAGAATCATAGAATCTCAGGGTTGGAAGGGACCTCAGGAGGTCATCTAGTCCAACCCCCTGCTCAAAGCAGGACCAAACCCAACTAAATCATCCCAGCCAGGGCTTTGTCAAGCCTGACCTTAAAAACCTCTAAGGAAGGAGATTCCACCACCTCAGACTCTAAACAGGTCGTACTCAGCTACTGGTTTCCTAGCTGACAATAGTGTAGCAAGAGAAGGCTGAGAGTTATCCAAGTCTCCCTACCCCAAGTAAAGCTCCCCTGAACTTCCCTCCCTCAGCCAGGGCTCTCAGGTCGTCCTCCCCAGAAATGTCGGCCATTCCTGGCCCCTGCTAGCAAATCACAAATGGTTTTCCGGAGGAAAAGACTGGCAAGACTGGATTAGACCCGAGAGCCATTTCCTCCAGTATCCCATCTCAGACATTAGCCAGCACCCACTGCTTCAGAGGAAGACCTAAGAACCCCACATTAGCCGATGTGGGAATCTGCCCCCATGAATGTCTCATCCTTATCCCCAACAGTTAATCATTGGGTTAATCCCTAAGCATGAGGTTTTAGATCCCTTCCAAAATTTGCACTGTCAGGGACCACATAAGTACCGAAGAGAGACAGAGCAACGTAAAGTTGAACCAGTGCTACAGACTGGTGGATATTTGTTTCTGTTTAGAAGTGGTGTATTTCAGTTCAGCTGAAACCGATTCCTGGTCAGTTTAGGATAATGCAACATAAACCTGATTTGAATGGAAAGAAGAGCCTGCACACACGGGTTTTCATGGTTGAACTATCTCAGATTAAAATCCCACCATTGGTCAAATAATGTATCTTTCTGGTATAGACAAGGCCTGAGAATCTGGGCCTCTGTTTTCTCTCTCTCGACCCACAAGCAGGACCCAATCCAAATACAATAAAGAGCTACTACTGAGGTTCCTGTTTGCCTCGCTGGACACCCCAGCTTTCACCTGTCGCCGACAGCATTACTATGTTGGCACAGCTCTTCTATGCTATGCAAGAGCTCTTCTGAAAACACATCCACACCTGACAGCGTGTTCTCCCTGTTTGCCCTCGTTCATCTCCGGCAGGCACCGATCTCACGCTGATAAGAGCCATGGGTTCTGCTTCCTCCTCTTAATGACTGACTGTTCCCAGTCTTAAAAACCGGGTGAATTGTCCAATCGATAAACAACAGGAGCCTGTTTAGAGTCTGACCAGCATCACCTCAGAACAAGAGCTTTAGCCGTTCGCTGTTCAGAGATGATGATATAACAAGGATAGTCCACGTCAGCAACCAGAAAGGACATTTCTTAGGCCATATCTACACTACAGAATTATGTTGACCTAACTGTATGTTGGCATACAGCCACCGCAGTTATGGAATTGCTTCTGGATGTGCACGTTTGGCTCTTTATGTCAGGGGTGCACATACTCAGCAGGAGCGCTTGTATCAATTGTATTGTCAGTGGGGGGCATTTGGGGATGGCTCCTGAAAGCCAGTAACAGTTGATCTAAGCAACACAGTGTCTACACTGACACTGCACGACGTTATTCCATCAACCATGACTCCACACTGCCCAGGGAGGTGGTGTTATTAAGTCAATACAGAGAGGCACTTATGTCGGTGGGAGCCAAATTTAAATGAAGACATTTACACAGGCAGGTCGACACAGGGCACTTACTGTGAAGTGTACACCAGGCCTCAGAGCAGGGGCACCATTTAGGGGGGACGGGAAGGGCCTTAACCCTCCCCCCAAGTTTCGTAGAGGAGGTCAACTCACTCTAGCCCCAGATGGAGCTCTTAACTGGAACAGCTTGAGTGTGATATGTGATGAGTTGGGAAGCTGGGAGCAGCAGAGATTTTGGGGCAAGGAGTTTGTTTATAAACAGAGGCAGGGTGATTAAGTTAACAAAAAGATTATGATTAAAGTAAATTAAGGCTCATTAGATGATCCTGAAGGCGCTGCCAGGCACTTCAGTTAAAAGATCGGAAACAAAGGTTAGGAATAAAGATGAGAATGAAGAGAGTTAAATAGCGGTGTTCCCCTGGGGTGTATTCTGGGACCAGTGCTACTCAACATATTCATAAATGATCTGGAACAAGGGGTACGCAGTGAGGTGATAAAATTGGCCATTGATACGAGACTACTCAAGATAGTGAAGTCCAAAGCAGACTGCGAAGAGTTACAAAGGGATCTCACAAAACTGGGTGACTGGGCAACAAAATGGCAGAAGAAATTCAATGTTGATTAGTGAAAAGTAATGCACTTGGCAAAATATAATCCCAACTATACATGTAAAGTGATGGGGTCTAAATTAGCTGAAACGGTCAATAAAGCGATCTTGGAGTCATTGTGGAGAGTTCTCTGAAAACATCTGTTCGGTGTGCAGTGGCAATTAAAAAAGCGAACAGAATGTTGGGAATCATTTGGAAAGGGATAAATAATCAGCAAAAAGTATCATATTGCCTCTATGTAAATCCACAGAGTGCCAACGTATTGAATACTACGTGCAGATGTGGTCTCCCCATCTCAAAAAAAATATATTGGATTTGGAAAAGGTACAGAGAAGGGCAACAGGAATGATTGGGGTATGGAACAGCTTCCGTATCAGGAGAGATTAATAAGGCTGGGACTTTTCAGCTTGGAAAATAGATGACTAAGGGGGATATGAGAGAGGTCTATAAAATCATGACTGGTTTGCAAAAATTGTTATTGACTCCTTCGCATAATACAAGAAGCAGGGGTCACGCAATGAAATTAATAGGCACCAGATTTAAAAGATAATTTAAAAAAAGTATTTCTTCACAGTCAACATGTGTGTTGTGAAGACCAAAACTATAACAGGGTTCCAGTGAGAACTAGATACGTTCATGGAGAATAGCCATTGCTGGACCTATTAGCCAGGGTGGCCGGGGATCCAACACCATGTTCTGCATGTTCCTCGCCGCTGTTTGCCAGAACCTGGGAGTGGACAACAGGGCAACTTGATGATTGCCTGTGCTGTTCATTCCCTCTGAAGCACCTGGCATTGGCCACTGTTGGAAGACAGGATCCTGGGCTAGATGGACCATTGGTCTGACCCAGTCTGGCCGTTCTTATGTTCTTCTATAGAACCCAGATATATCTGCTCCCCGCTATACCCCACTAGACCCCCTGCTCTCACCCCAGAGCTGGGATAGGACCCAGGAGTCCTGACGGGGTCTTGCTCTCCACAGAGTTAGTAATAAAATAAGAATATATGTTAACATTTTAAAGCTAACCAGTGTCCCTTAAGTGACTTGCCACAAGATGTCAGAACATGTTGTTATTAGAGCTGTGTGGGTCTAATATTTATTTCATTTTCTTTCTTTTATAAGGAAAAGAAAATTATTGTCAGCTAATTGCGAAGTTATCTGTCAAAAAACTAGTTTTCAAGTGCCTAAGGAGCCTCATGAATCACAGGAAAAGTTGCCCCCCTGTTCCCCACACACCAAAATTGGAAATGGCGCCCCTAGCTTAGCATGGTTAACTCACCCTAAGAGGATTTGCAGTAGGAGGTTCTCAGGATCACTCCTGCTGATTCCCCAATGTCCAGGGAGACTTTTTTCCAGATTCTCTCAGGCTGTGCAGCTCCTGGTACTCTAAGGTTTGAGGTACACGACTGAACCCCAAGTACCTGCCATTTCAGTACTTACCTGGTTATTCCCTGTGGATCTGTGTGGTACAGAGCTGGGTGGTATTACCAAGCTCTGGGAAACCACATAGGAATTCACATTCCAGATGAGATTACTATAATTATTTATTATCTGTATTCTGGTAGCGACTAGAGGGCCATATCAGGACCCTATTGTGCCAGGCGTTGCATAGCCGCAGAGCGAGAGACAGTCCCTGCCCCAGGAGAGACAAAGGCCCCTTGGGCCGGGTGCTGCACAGACACACCATGTATACAGGCAGAACCTGCTTTATCTCCCCCCAATATCATCCCCCTCCCATGCCATATAATTTTATCCACATGACTGTCCATTCTAGCCAAGCTCTTGGCTCAACAATATCCTGTGGCAATGAGTTCCACAGACTAATTGTTCCGCAATTCACTAGGAAAGTCTCCATACAGTAGCTCAGCTTAGTATAGGTCAAAGAACCAGGAGATGTGCCCCCAGAAGCCCTAGCATCACACAGGGGTGAGTGCAGCGTCAGTGTGAATATAGCAGTGGGAGGGGGATTTTACAGCATGGCTGCTCTCACTGGAGAGGCAGAACTAAAATGTAGATAACTCAAGTTATCGCCGAAGTGAAGATGCACCTTAAGGTCTTTTGAAACCTAATAGCAACATAAAAGTGCCTTAAACTCACACCCATTTTAAGGCCTTTAGACAGGAAGCCTGGTGCAGTGCTTAGGGTCCTAACCCAGGAGTTAAATTCCTTGCTCTGCTACAGAGCTCTTGTGTGACCTTGGGCAAATCACAGAGACTCTCTGTTTGCCAGCTGCAAAATGAGGGTAGCAGCGCTTCCCTACCTCTTGGGAAGCTCTTCAGGAGAAATACGTTAATGCTTGTGACTTTCCCAGCTATTAGGGTAGCAGGGGCCACGTAAGTATTGAAGAGAGACAGAGCAGTGTAAAGTGAGTCGGCTGAACCAGTGCTACAGACTGTTGGGTGGATAATTGTTTCGCTTTAGCAGTGGTGCGTTTTAGTTCAGCTGAAACCGATTCCTGGTCAATTTAGGACAGACGTCCCCAATCTGTGGGACACGCCCACTGCTGGGGCACAGGCCAGCCCCCATGTGGGGTGGGGATATAGCGCCACTCAGCTCTGCTCCTAGTCCCGCCCTGACTGCCAGCCATGCACTCAGGGATCTGCTACTGGCCGCTGGGCCCACACCCGGGGTCCTGGCTGGCGGCTCCATGCCAGGGCATCTGCTCTCAGCCCTGCATCTGGGGATCCACCCCTGCCCCCAGCTGTGACCCCAGCCTATGCCACCTTACCCCCATCCATGTCCCCCCTCCCTGAGCTGCGACCCCACTCCTGGCTGGCAGGGGGGCGTAGACAGGAGTAAGGGGGAGGGTGAGGTAAAAAGTTTGGGGACCACTGATTTAGGATAACGCAACATAAACCTGATTTGAATGGAAAGAAGAGCCTCCACACAGGGGTTTTCATGGTTGAATTAACTCAGGTTAAAATCTCACCACTGGTCAAATAATGTATCTTTCTTGTGTAGACAAGGCCTGAGAATCCAGGCCTCTGTTTTCTCTCTCTCTGCCCACAACCAGGACCCAATCCTAGTACCACAAAGAGCTACTGAGGCCCCTCTTTGCTTCGCTGGACACCCCACCTTTCACCTGTCGCCGGAGGCATTGCTATGTTGGCACAACTCTCATGCAAGAGCTCTTCTGAAAACACATCCACACCTGACAACCTGTTCTGTCTGTCTGCCCTTGTTCATCTCTGGCAGGCACCGATCTCAAGCTAATAAGAGCCATGGGTTCTGCTTCCTCCTCTTAATAACAGACTGTTCCCATTCTTAAAAACCCAATGAACTCTCCAGTAAACAAACAATAGGAGCCTGTTTAGAGTCTTATCGGGCATCATCTCAAAACAAGAGCTTAGCAGTTTCCCGTTCAGAGACAATGATATAACAAGGATAGTCCATTTCAGCCAGAAAGGACGTTTCTTCACATGGGTCACTCACCCTAAAATACCTTGGTGTAGGAGGTTCTCACGATCCCTCCTGCTGATTCCACACTGTTCAGGGAGACTTCTCTCCAGATTCTAGCAGGCTGTGCAGTTCCTGGTACTCTAGGGCTTGAGGTACACGACTGAACCCCAAGTACCTGCCTTTTCAGTACTTACCTGGTTATTCCCTGTGGATCTGTGTGGCACAGAGCTGGGTGGTTTCACCAAGTAGCCCAGGGAATTCCCATACCGGATCAGATTATGATTACTTTTTGTGATCTGAATCACGGTAGTAGCAAGGAGGCAGATGAGATCAGGACCCTGTTGTGTCAGGTGGTACACACACAAACAGTGAGAGACAGTTCCAGCCCCAGCTGAGATCAGGGCCCTGGTGTGCCAGGCGCTGCACAGACACACGGTGTGTTACAGGCATTACCTGCTTTACCTCTCCCGAACATCAGCCCCCCAATCCCATTTAATTTTATCCACATAAATGTCCACTCACCTAAATTCTTGGCTTAAAAACATCCTGTGACAGTGAGTTCCACAGTGTAATTACTAGGGCTGTCGATTAGTCACAGTTAACTCAAGCGATTAACTCAAAAAAATTAATCACAATTAAAAATATTAATCGTGATTAATCGCAGTTTTAATAGCACTGTTAAACAATAGAATGCCTATTGAAATTTATTAAATTTTTGGATGGTTTTCTACATTTTAAAATATATTGATTTCAATTGCCACACAGAATACAAGTGTACACTGTTTACTTTATATTGTTATTTTTATTAGAAATATTTGCACTGTAAAAATGATAAACAAAAGAAATAGTATTTTTCAGTTCATTTCATACATGTACTGTAATGCAATCTCCTTATCATGCAAATGCAACTTATAAATGTAGATTTTTTTGTTACATAACTTCATTCAAAAACAAAACAATGCAAAACTTTAGAGCCTACAAGTCCACTCAGCCCTACTTCTTGTTCAGCCAATCGCTAAGACAAACAAGTTTGTTTTCATTTACAGGAGATAATGCTGCCCACTTCTTATTTACAATGTCACCAGAAAATGAGAAGAGGCATTTGTATGGCACTTTTGTAGCTGGCATTGCAAGGTATCTACATGCCAGACCAGCACCACATGTCCAGGAAAGTGGCTTTCTTGGTTGCCATAGCATCAACAAGAAGGGTTGGTGAAATAAGCGCCCTGATGGCCTACCCTCCCTACACCATTTTCTCTAAACACAAGCTTACCATACAAACCTGCCCCAAATTCCTCCCCAAGGTGGTGTCTACCTTCCACCTTCACCAGTCAATACACTTATCTGTATTCCATCCCAATCCTCACATGACTCCACAGGAAGCTGCATCACATACCCTCGATGTCCGACGGGCTCGTGCATTCCATCTTGGCAGAACTAAACCATTTCGTGAATCCCCTTGGCTTTTGTTTCTACTACCAAGAGATCAAAGGGTGACGCTATCTCTAAGCGAAGACTCTCTAAGTGGATCTCCACTTGAATCAGATCCTGCTATCAGACTCAGAATGTTCAACCACCAGAGGGTGTTAGGACTCATTTGACTAGAGCAATGCCTTCCTCCACAGCGTACCTGTTACAGACATATGCAAGGCGGCCATGTGGACATTTGACCACACATTTGCCAAATATTATGCTATCACATGGGATACCACGGCAGACACCATAGTCGGCCACAGGGTACTTTCTACCTTTGTTCCTCACACAACTCCAAAATCCCACCAACCATAGTGGGTACTACTTCACATTCACCTACGGTGGAGCACCCACAGGGACGGCACTCGAAGAAGAAGAGAAAGTTACTCATCTTGCAGTAACTGAAGTTCTTCGAGATGTGTGTCCCTGTGGGTGCTCCACTTACCGCCCTCCTCCCCTCTATTTTGGAGTATTAGTATGATTTCTCCACGGTAGACAAGGAACTGAGGAGGGTGCGGGACATACGCGCTCAGGAAGATTCCAATGAAACAGGAGATACCAATTGAGTCTGTGCGTCCCGACCAGGCACTGCTACTGAAAATCTCTGATCAACGGCGCCGGGACGCACTGTCACCTATAGTGGAGCACCCTTAGGGACACACATCTCGAAGAACTTCAGTTACTGCAAGGCGAGTAACTTTCTCTTCTCAGGGGTGAGATTAAACTCTAGATTCTGGAATACGGAAGCTTCCTTTCTTGACTCTGACCAATCAAGATAAGAATTAGAGCTGGTCAAAAAATTTCCTAATGAATTATTTAAATTTTTTTCCAAAAAACTAATTAATACTTTTTAAACAAAATCAGAAATGAAAAAGTTTTGCATTTTTCCCATCTACTTTCCCCCCCTTTTTTCTTCTTTTCTGGAGATCTTTGAAAAATTATAAATGTTTAAATTTCAAGGAAAAATAGCATTTCAAGGAAAAATAGCATTTCAACTGTATTTGCAAATTGGACCCTGGGGAATCAAATAACAAAATTAAAAACTTTTATAAAGTTTTATAAATGTATAAAGCAGCACCTAAAACTCCAGATTCTGAACATGATGGGAAACCAGACCAATAAGAGAGAGACTAGGATCGCCAGGGATCTCTCACTAAATAGAATTGCTAACCCTAACCGTTAAGGGAGTGGGCTTCTGCCATTTAATCTGGCCTCTGTCTGTTAAAAGTATCAGGGTAATATAACAGACTCTGTTAGCAAAGTTAATTTGCAGTACTCACGGGCAGAGCACCACTGACGCTGCTAACCACTGTCCTGCCTCCAATGAAGCTACCTCGGTTTAGCCTGGAGCATTAACGCCAATACAGGAATCCTGATTTACACCCATTTGGAATCCGGCCCATTGACTCCAGTGGAGCTATGGATAATTTACATCAGAAGGGGATCTGCCCCTCTGACTTTACTGGAGCGATGGTTGATTTATACCCGTTGATCTGTCTCCACTTTCTTTGTTAGAGCAACACTAATTTACCCCAGGTTGGGATCTGCTCCCGTGTATAGATGAAGCCATGTGTGTGATTGTCCATGGTGATACTATTATCCCAAGTCTCTCGGATGCAGAATGACAGGATTCCCAGTGTATATCAGCTCACAGTATGTATGACTCCACCTGGGAAGTGATTATAATGAACAGAGCCCACAGGAACCCAGCATCATGGGAGAACTACTGGAAAGAACACTTGGATTAACACTTACATGCCCCCATGGGACTTTGAAGCCCATTGCTTTGTGTTTTGTGCCAGTCTTTGAACATGTGTCCACGATACTCCAATTTTCCAGGGTTCAGGCTTGCTAAGAGGTACTGAGAGAATATAAAACAGCCTGACAATAAAGTAAACTTACACTTAAAATGCTACAGAAGCAGCGTGCATCCGTAGACTGCACCACTGAGGCACTTCAGTGTAGACACTCCACCTACCCGAGAGGCGATAGCTAAAATTCTTCCATCAACCGAGTACTATCTACATCGGGGGTTAAGTTGGAATAGCTGCTTCTTTCAAGAGTGTTGATTTTTCACACCCCTGAGAGACGTAGCTTTGCCGATGTGAGTTTTCAGTGTTGATGGGCCCCTGAGAATTCAAACTCAGCTACAGGGAATGCTAAGAGATCGTCCCAGAACAATCCACCTTTGGCAGAAAGGAAACAGGTGCCATTAAAGTTCATATTTCACAGAGAAAATCACCCTTATAGTAGAAAGTATTACTGCTAGGAGTGTTTTCATTTTGACCAGTAGCGCTTCTAGCGGGAGAGCGCAGCTTCCCTTTTGGTAAAAGATGGAGACAGGGAGAAAGGAAGCCATGAGCAGGAGCTTAATCTTAGTTTTCATTTGTTTCTTCCGATTATGAAGTCCAAAGTGTGGCAGAGGAATTAGCATCTTTATTTATACCATTGGTCATATCTGACATTACAAGCCTGATTTTCCAAATCCAACACCGAGATTGTCAAAGAGACCAATGGCCTTTATCAATAAGAAAATTTCAGAGAGTTCATTCAACTCCCCCTGCATTATGGCTGTATGCATCCACACTGTTCCACCTGACCATTGGTCTCGGGAGTTGGGCTTGTGAAGAGATACTGGTGTAATATAAAGCAACCTGACAATAAAATGTATCTTGAGTACTCACCTCAACAACATTTCCAGCTAGATCCAAGACATTCCGCAAGGAAATAGAGCAAGATCAGATAATTCCCAACTTTCTCCAATATCATTTCACGTAGCTGATTCTTGACAATGACAATAGCTTTACCAGGCCAGGTCAATACTAGGAGCACTATGCTAGTGTAGCATATTCCCCCCATAGTGAAATAAGGCCGTGTCTATACTACATAGCATAGCCCTAGAGTAGATACTGTGTGTGCCGAGGGAAGATCTTCTGCTGATATAGGGACATCCTGTCCCCAATCAATGTTCAGTATGAGGACAGAATCACCCTTCTGTCTGTGTAGCTGCATCTACACCAGCGATTCTCTTGCATAGCTGTGTTGCCCAGGAAGGATGATTTTTTCACACTCCTAACAGAAATAGCTCTTCTGGCAGAATTTTGTAGCATAGACAAGGCCCCCAAAAATTGTCAATATTTTTTTCTGTAAATTTTTTTCATTTATCTGACAAAATCAGAAATGAAAAAAAAATTGGATTTTTGATTTCCCTTTCCTCTTTTTCCTTTTTTTGACAGTTTTTGAAAAATTTGGGGATATTTAAAAAACATGGGTTTCAACCCTTTTGAAAAAGGTGGCTATAAAATTATGTAATAGAACTCATAACTTTTTTTCTTTTTAGTTTTCCTTATTTTCATTGAAAAAAATCAGGAAAATAACAGAAGAAATTCCATGAAATTTTTCTTTTAAAAAAATTCATTTTTAGTTAAAAATAAAATAGATTAGTGACACATTTCAAGTAGTTCTGCATTTTTCTTCTTTCAAAAATGGCTGAGCATCTTGTTTGTTGTTTTCAAAAAACATAGAACATGGAGGGAGGAGTTGATTGCACAATTGAAACTATTCAGCACTTTTGGGAATCAAGTCCAAATCGTCAGTGATTGAGGCCCCAAAGAATGAGATCTGCACGTTCCACTAAATGTGTAAGGGAAATGGCATGATAAGCTATTGTCCATTGGTGAGGGCCTCTCTATATCTCCAGCACACAAACCTCTTAGAACCATATGTACAGACTGAAGCTGAAGATTGGAACAAGAGTTGCCATTATAATGTCTAAGCACAATAATGGATCCAAAACATTTTCTGAATAAATAAGGAAATCCCTCTAATCTTCTTCCCTCACTACACTGACACAATTCAAACTCAGCTACAGGGACTGCTAAGATACTGTCCCTGAGCAATTCACCTTTGGGCAGAGAGGAAAGGGGAGACATTTCAGATCGTATTTCACAGAGGAAATCATCATTATAATAGAAAGGTCAAACTTATGACATGCTCATAGGCAAAGTAGCGAAATATGATCTAGGTGAAATTGGTATAATGTGTGTGCACAACTGGTTGAAAGACTGGATATCAGTGGTTCTCTGTCAAGCTGGGTGGGCGTATCTAGTGGCGTTCTGCAGAATCACTCCTGGGTCTGATACTATTCAATATTTTTATTAATGATTTGGATAATGGAGTGGAGAAAACACTTATAAGCTGGAAGAAGTTGCAAGCACTTTGGAAGCCAGGATTAGAATTCAAAACAACCTTGACATTTGGAGAATTGGACTGAAATCACCCAGTTAAATTCAATAGACAAGTGCAAAGTACTTCTCTTAGGAAAGAAAAACCAACTTCACAACTACAAAATAGGGAATAATTGGCTAGGTGGTAATACCCCTGAAAAGGATCAGGTGGTTCTTGTGAGTCACAAATTGAATATGAGTCAACAATGTGATGCAGATGTAAACCAGGCTATTATCATTCTGGGCTATATTAACAGGAGTGTTGAATGTAAGTCACGGGAAGTAATTGTTCCATTGTGCCTCCGCTGGAATAGTGTTTTCAGTTCTGGGCGCCACACTTTAACAAAGTCATAAACAAATTGGAGAGTCCAGAGAGCAACAAAAATGGTAAAAGGTTTAGAAAACGTGGCCTGTGATGTGTGGTTAAAAAACGGGGCATGTTTAGTGTTGAGAAAAGAGGACTGAGAAGGGGGATCTGATAACAATCTTCAAATCTATTAAGGGTTGTTCTAAAGAGGACTGTGATCAATTGTTCTCTGTGTCCACTGAAGATAGGGCGAGAAGTAGTGGGCTTAATTGCAGCAAGGGAGATTTAGGGCTTGGCTACACTTGCAAATTTGCAGCGCTGCAGCAGGGTGTGAAAACACACCCTCTGCAGCGCTGCAAATTGCGGCGCTACAAAGCGCCAGTGTAGTCAAAGCCCCAGCGCGGGGAGCGCGGCTCCCAGCGCTGTCCGTTATTCCCCACAGGGAGCTGGAGTACGGACAGCGCTGGGAGAGTTTTCTCCCAGCGCTGGGGCTTTGACTACACTTAGCGCTTCAAAGCGCTGCCGCAGGAGCGCTGCCGCGGCAGCGCTTTGAAATGCAAGTGTAGCCAAAGCCTTTGAGTAGATAATAAAAAGGACTGTCTAACTCTAAGGCCTGGTCTACACAGGGTGGGAGGGAGGGAGAGAATCGATCTAACATACGCAACTTCAGCTACGAGAGTAGCATAGTTGAAGTCGATGTATCTTAGATCAACTTAGAATCACTTACTTTGCATCCTCATGGCGCGGGATCAATGGCCGCCGCTCCCTCGTTGACTCCGCTTCCGCCTCTCACCACGGTGGAGTTCCGGAGTCGATCGGGGCTCGATTTAGCGCGGCTACACTAGACGCAATAAATCGATCCCGATAGCGGATAGTGTAGAGTAAACTCTGGAATAGGCTTCCAAGGGGATTGTGGAATCTCCATCATTGAACATTTTAAGAAAACCTTGGACAGCACCTCTCAGGGATGGTCTAGGTTTATTGGTTCTGCCTCAGCGCAGGGAGCTGGACCTGATGACTTCTTGAGGTCCCTTCCAGCTCTACATTTCTATTACTTTATAAAAGTCATCATTATAACAAATAGTGTGTCACTCCTAACAGTGCTTTCATTGTTACCAGCAGCACTTCTACTGGCAGAGCGTGGCTTCCCTTGGGCAAAGGACAGAGACAAGGAGAATGGCAGCCATGATCTGGAATTTCATCATAGCTTCTGTTCAGCTCTTCCAGATGATCAAGTCCCCAACGTGGTTGAGGGGTTTAGTAGCTGTATTTATCCCATGTGTCATTTCCCAGACTACAAGCCTGATCGCTCAAACCCAGTCCCTGGATTGTCAAAGAGCCGTGGTGTCCTGAGTCCTAAGCTAATGCTCTAATCATTGGGCAACCCTCCCTCCATAACTGAGTCCTAAAAGCCACCACTGGAGGCATGAATGTAACAAGTAATAAACTTAAAAAAAAACACAAAAAGGTCAGGGACATCGTATTAGTCCTTATACAGTATGGGTATATGATGTCCCTAGAGTTTCTGATTACAGCCTTTGAGGTGTGGAAAGGGGCTGTAACCATAGCCTGGCCCAATGACCACCAGGATACAAAGCAAGACCTGAAACTCCAGACTCTGAAATATGGCTGGGAGTTCTTTTATTGGGTCTCCTTTCTCATCGTGAGAGAGAATAGGACCACCAAGGATCTCTCACTTAGTAGAATTTCTAACCCATCTGGGAGAGGAAAGATCATCCACTATTTAATCAGGCCCCTGCCTCTTAGATGTAGCAAAGTAATGTAGCAAACTTTTAAAGCAGAGTGAATTTGGAGTACCCAGAGGCACAGCACCAGAAACGAAGTGCTGCCCTGGCTCCAATGGAGCTAAATCAGTTTACACCAGCTGAGGATTTGGCCTATTAACTCCAACAGAGCAATGCTGATTTACACTCATTTGGAAACTGACCCACTGACTCCAGTGGAACTATGCGGATTTACGCCATGTGTGGATGTAGCTCTCCTGATTTTAATGGAATGACACCAGGTTACCACACTTGGGAATCTGCTCCCTTGTCGCGAGGAGGCCATGTATGTAATTCCCTTGGTGATACTATTATCCTCAGTCCCAGAGATGCAGAATGCCAGGATTCCCAGAAAATCACAGCTCACAGTGTGTATGACTCCACCTGGGAAGTGATTCTGATCATGGCTGTAGAGAACAGAGCCCAGAGAAACCCACCAAACTAGGTACTAGTATGGTCAGAGAATTGAAACTGCAAAGAACACCTGGATTAACTCTTTCATGCCCCCTTAGGACTTGGAAGCCCTTTGCTTTGTCTTTTGCCCCAAACCTTGCACATCTGTCCAGCTGACCCCGGGGCCCCGGGTTTGAGATAGTTAAGAGGAACTGGGGTAACATTAAACAGATTGAGAGCAAAGTACATTTTGAATACTCACTGGCACATCAACGCTTGCACCCGCACCCAAGGACGCCTGCAAGGAAATAGTTCGGAGTTACTTGATCCTGCTCTTTCTCCAATATTATTTAAATGAGTCTGATTCCTCACACTGGCCATAGTTTCATCAGGCCAGGTCTACTCTAGGAGCGCTCTGCCAGCCTAACTATACTGATATACTAGTGTGCTTTTGCTGGTACAAATTATTCCAGCCCTTCCCCCCATCGAGAGAAAGAAGGCCATGTCTACACTACAGAGCCTGTGACATGAGAGACTCTTGTGTACACACTGCATATGCCAACAGAAGAACTTTTGCCAACATAGTAACACCACCTCCCTGAACAACATTCAGTAAGCCGACAGAATCACTCTTCTGTCGGTGGAGTTACAGCTACAGTGAGGGATGAGGGATGTGATTTTCTCACACTCCTAGCTGACATAATTATGCTGACAGAACTTTGCAGTGTAGATCAGGCCATAGGCAAGAGCACAGTTTTGCTGATTATTGCTGAGTCTGCCCCAGTGGCTTTTGCCAACACAGCCATGTCGGTCAGGGATCAAAGCTCTTCATACCCCAAACCAACATAGCTGTGACAGGAGAAATCTGAAGTGTAGAAAGTTCTGGGATGAGAAACGTCACCCCCACCCTTCTTTCTCAGTGCTGGGAGTAACCTCCAGAATCTGGAGTTTGGGAGCTTTGCTACCTGAGTCTGACTCCTCAGGAGATGAACTAAAGCTGGTCAAAATTTCAGAAATGATTTTTTTCCCCATTTTTACATAAGAACATAAAACAGCCTTACTGGGTCAGATCAAAGGTCCATCTAGCCCAGTGTCCTGTCTTTCAACAGTGCCAGGTGCCCCAGAGGGAATGAACAGAACAGGTAATCAAAAAGTGATCCATCCCCAGCTTCCGGTAAACAGATGGTAGGGACACTTGGCTAATCACCATTGATGGACCTATCCTCCATGAACTTATCTAGTTCTTTTTTGAACCCTGTTACAGTCATGGTCTTCACAACATCCTCTGGCAAGGAGTTCCACAAGTTGTCTGTGCATTGTGAGGAAAATCTTTTCATTTACATTCCTCTCCCTAATTTTATCTCCCTGCTCATTTTCTGTTTTCTATCGCCATTGGAAAAATGTTGTGGTTTTTTGGAAAATTTCAGTAAAATTGGACATTTTAATAATTTTTAAATGTTTTTGAAACTACAGGTTTTTTTAAATGAAAAAATTATAGCCAAAAATTTTCCCCAAGTCGCTTTGCCACTCAGGGTGGGGAGCGGGGAATCAAAAGCCAAAACTCAAAACCTATTTTGTTTTTCAGTTTCAATTCATTTATTCTTTTCCATGAAAATTCGGATTTTGAAAAAAAACCAATCATTTCTGGTTAAAAATAAGGAGTTTCAAGTGGGAAATTTCAACTCACTTCACTTTTTTCTCTTCTCAAAAAATGGCTCAGCATCCTCTGTTATTTTCAAACATTTTAGAGAATGGTCAGTGGGGGGAGGAGTTCTTTGCACAGCCCGGGATCTTCAGCACTTTCGGGAATCAAGATCAAGTCATCTCTGCTTGAGGCCCCAAAGAATGAGACCCCACCACCACCGGGGCACAAGTTGGCCATGTCTCTGCCAGCAGGTATATGGGATCTTGGGGTACAATTACCACACGGGTGGGGTGCAAAATAAACTTTATTAAGAAAATACAAAAACAGGGAAAATTCAATAGTGAGGGGTATGGGGTTGTTAAGGTAGACAATTGGGCAGGGGTTTCTTTTTTGGTAAACAGTAAGGGGGTTTCAATAGTGGGGTACAACACAGTAGGATACAATACAGTGGGTAATCAGTTAACACTGAGGTATAAATGTAACAGGTAGCTAGCGATTTCTATGTAAAAAGGTGTGTCACAGCAGCATATAACCCACTAACAGTTATGGATAAAATGTGTTAAATAACAAACAATTCCAGGTAAAAATGTGTCACAGTGGTGTAAATGTAGAATGTGAGGGGTATCAGAGAGGAAGAAAGTAACCAATGGGGTTTTATGCTAGAGATTTAAACTTAGTGAGACAGAGCAAACAAGCTGCAAGCTTAAGCAGCAGAGAGAGTGTAACAAGGTAGAAAGACACAGAGAAGCTGGGGGGGGGGTGTTTGCAGTGGGAAGACAGAAGGCTCGGTACAGTCTTGATAATCAGGAGATCTCTCAGGCAGCAATTCATTCTTCGTGGGGGGGGTTTCAAAAATGGGGGTATGCTCAAAAATAAAACGAGAGTGGAGAAAGGACCCCCAGAACCCCTGATTGATCAGACCAGGCAGCAATGCAAGAACCTTTCTGAAGTCTGTTCAAAAAATGTCTGTTTTTAAAGGCAAACCCTGGCAGCTTCCTGCCAGTAACTCTGATTGGTTCCCCTTCTCACAGGGAGGAGAGCAGGCAGGGAAAAACTGCAGGTAGCCACAGAGGCATCTTTGGACTAGCCCTGAGCCCAGAGGTATGACTCATGCCCAGGATCCTAAAAACACAATAGGTCTTGCAGCTCTGGACAGTGCCCACCCTACACCAAGCCCAGGTTTTAACAAGGTGATAACAGGACTAACCCTTTGAACAGGGCAGTGGTCCCACTTAGCACAAGTGCCATCCCTTTGAGAAGGGCAGAGGCCCTGGTAAACAACTTAACAGCCAGGGAGGGGCGGCCACAGGAGGAAAACAAGAACAAAATGGAGTAAGGGGACAGCTATAAGAACAAAATAGAGCTGTAACAGACATGCCCCCCTGGCCGACCTGAACGGGCTGTGAGGGGGATGTCCCATGCAAAGACCAAAAAAAAAAAAAAGAGGAAAGAAGAAAAAAAAAAGGTGTTGTACAAGTCGTCGTCTTCGTAATATGGAGGTGGTGGTTTGCTGCTGTCCAAGGGGATGGAGGAATACCTCACCTGCAAAGGCAGGGCTGACACAACCTTACGAATTAGCTGCTTGACCACTGCCATCCCCAACAAAAAAAAGACTATAAGAATAAAAGCAACAGTAATAAGCCACTGCTCAATGGACTGGGCCCAGGATCCCACTGCTTACGCTCCTTACAAATCTGCATGGCGAAGGAGGAGAGTTGGTCAGCCACGACTGAGATGTTGTTCCACCCAGGCTGAAGGTGCAGGCAACATTGTCCCTTAAAGCGCGGATCAGGGTCCTCTAAGGAAACACAAAAGTCCTTCTGTAGGTTGGTCTGGATCAGAAGACGGTTCTGCTCTGTCGGAGAAAAACTCAGTTCTCGCTTTCTGTTTGGGTGCAGCAAAATCAAATACTTTATTCTTTCTCTAGTAATTACAATAGAGGGAGGGAGTGTCCTGGGAAACAGGGTTGCCCCTTGTCCCGGACAGGTCTCTCTCAATTGGTAAACAATTACAGCAAGCATTTATACCTTTGTTACAGACAATAGCTAGCAATAATACAGACAGTAAAGAGAAACAATTGCATTTGTTTATACATAAGCCTTTCTGCTATCTTATTTGTCTCACTACTAGAAAAAGCAAGCCTGCATATTTGTTATCATTGCAAGGTCGTAATAACCTTTTACACAGTTCGTTCGTCTGTCTCACATTATCTTGCTTCTACAAATCTCACGTCATTAGGGTCACAGCTAGCCTAACTCATGCTAACTAACTGACATGCATTAAGATCCCTTCAAATCCTTGTTAATTATTTCCTTGCTTCCATTAGAATATATAATTTTGTTTGTATCCGGATAAATTACAGAAGTGATGGCCAGGGTTGAGGGGCTAATGGGGGTAACCTTTGTGGTAGCAAGGCGCTTTCGGTATTCATCATCTGAAAGCCAATTAGGGAGGGCAGTACATCCCCAGGGTACTTGTCCATAAGCACAGAGCCCTGCCCCTGGAAGAAATCCAAGCCACCATTCAACCCCACATTCCCAAGCACGATCCCCACAGTTCCCTCCTTGCCAATTAACGATGCTTCGTTTCTTCCACCAGGGCCAGTTCTTAATGTCTTTTGCAGTCAGGAATCCCTGGACTCCGGAGGTTTCTGCAGAACGAATGTATCTTCTTTTCTTCCCCAAAAACAATTGAGGTTTAGCATGATAAAGGGAAGAGGTCTTTAATATCGGAATTCCTTTAGAAAAATCCAAAGGCACAGTAGGTCTGTCAGAGGACAAGGGAGAGGTTGCTAGTACGTCACCTTGTCCTCTTCTTCCGCTGTCCAGCAGGTACAGCAGGTCTAGAAGAAGGAGTACGCTGATCATCAGTAGGAGTGTCCTCTCGAGGTGGAGGGGTCTTTTTGCAGTGCGATGCATGGGTCCAGGCAGGTAGTCCTTGACACTTCACAGCAGTGTTGGTGGTTAACAGGACTTGGAAAGGGCCTTTCCAGCGTGGAGCCAAGGCAGTCTTTCGTTGATGGACCTTTATGTAGACCCAGTCTCCTGGTTCCAACGAGTGGCACGGTTGCACAGGATTCCTTCAGTAATGCTTCCTTCACCTGTGTATAAAAAGACAAACACATTTCATTAGTGCCTGACAATACTTAAGCATTATGTCATCCATCAAATGAATGTCCATCTGAGCTAGGGTTAGTGGGGGTGCAGTTGGTAGTCGCATTGGGCGTCCTGTCAAAATCTCATGAGGGCTGAGTCCAGTCTTTCGATTGGGAATGGCTCTCATACTCATCAGTGCCAAAGGAAGGGCATCTGGCCACTTTAAGTTTGTCTCAGCACAAATCTTGGCCAGTTTATTTTTTAAAATCCCGTTCTGGCGTTCCACTGTCCCAGCAGATTGTGGATGATGAGGGCAGTGAAGGTTGTGTTGGATCTGAAAAGCTGCACATAACTCCTTTACAATCTGCCCAGTAAAGTGAGTTCCACGATCACTGTTGATACTCACAGGGATGCCAAAACGTGGTACAAAATCTTTAAGCAGAAGTTTCACAACAGTCCTGGCATCTGCTTTCCTGCAGGGAAAAGCTTCAACCCAATTGGTAAATACATCAACTAAAAACTAATACATATTCATAACCACAACATTTAGACATTTGAATAAAATCAATCTGAATATTTACAAAAGGTCCCCAAGGAGGAGGGTGGGCTGCCCGCTTAGCTTTAACAGCTTTACCAATGTTGTGCTGTTGACAAATCACACAGTGTTGACAGTAGGAATGTGCTACAGAAGGGAAACTTGGTGCACACCAATCTCGGGTAACCGCAGCAACCATCCCCCCTTTGCTCACATGTGCCATTCCATGGTATATGCGAGCAAGATAGGGCAGTAACATCTTCGGTGCCACCAGGCGACCATCCAGGGCACGCCAAAGATGATCAGAATGTAAAATGCATCCAGCAGCACTCCAAGAGTGTTTCTCGGTTCTCGATGCAGCCTCCTGGATCTTAGCCAGATCCTCAAGGGAGGCTAGTGAAGGCTGCTCTATCAGGACACAAGTATGTTCAGCCTGAGGTACGGAAAGGGCCGTGGCTTTGGCTACAGAGTCTGCCAAAGCATTTCCATGGGTAACTTCATCATGAGGGGTCGTATGAGCAGTACATTTAACAACAGCAATAGCTTTAGGCAACAAAAGAGCATCCAAAAGAGCAGATACATAAAAACCATTCTTAATAGGAGAACCAGTGGACGTAAGGAAACCTCTGTATTTCCAAAGCAACCCAAAATCATGTACCACTCCAAAAGCATAGTGAGAATCTGTATAGATAGTAACTGTTTGATCTTCAGCCAGAATGCAAGCTCGAGTTAAAGCCACAAGTTCAGCTACTTGAGAGGAAAACACTGAAGAAAGGAAAGCACTTTCAACAACAGCACAGGTAGTACATACAGCATAACCAGCAACTAATTTACCCTTAGAATCTCGCAAGCACGAGCCATCCACAAAATAAAGGAGATCAGGATTTTGCAAAGGCACATCTAGTAAATCATCTCTAGGACGAGTAAGAACAGATGTTACAAACACACAATCATGTGGTTCACCCTCTTCAGGCCCAGGCAACAAAGAGGCTGGATTAAGAACAGGGCAACGAGCCAAAGTAATATGAGATGAAGATAGCAAAATGAGCTCATATTTCGTAAGACGAGAAGTGGATAAATGCTGTGTTTTAGATTTTAACAACAGTGCACCCACAGCATGAGGAACAGCAACAATTAAAGGAGAGCCTAATATAATAGATTCAGATACCTGAACAGAAAGGGCTGCTGCAGCCACAGCCCGTAAACAAGGGGGAAATCCTACTGCCACAGCGTCCAGGGTAGTACTGTAATAAGCAATGGGACGGTGTTTGTCCCCATGCTTTTGCGTTAGTACAGCCAAAGCAAACCCATTACGCTCATGACAGAAAAGAGTAAATGGTTTAGTATAGTCAGGAAGTCCCAGGGCCGGTGCAGTGGATAGTCTCCGTTTGATAGTAACAAAAGCTCTCTCAGCTTCTGGGGGCCAAGGAAGTGGCTCAGGGGTACCTGACTTAGTCAGATCTTGTAAGGGTTTAATCACTGTTGCATAACCTAAAATCCACTGTCTGCAGTATCCAGTCATGCCCAGAAAAGTACGCATTTGAGAAATAGTACCAGGCCTAGGCATATTAAAAATAGCTGAAATACGAGAGTTTGATAAATGACGCGTGCCATGAGAAATATCATGACCAAGATAATGAACCTTGGGTTGACACAGTTGGAGATTTTCCTGGGATGCTTTGTGACCTTTGGCAGCTAAAGCAGTTAAAAGTGTCAGAGTATCAGTTTTACAAGATTCAAAAGAGAAAGATGCCAGCAAAAGGTCATCCACATACTGTATAAGCACTGATTTACCGGGGAAAACCACATCATCCAGATCCTTCTTTAGGATCTGAGAAAACAGGGATGGAGACTCAGTATACCCTTGGGGTAATCTGGTCCAGGTATACTGACATCCTTTATAAGTAAAGGCAAACAAATACTGACTATCTGGGTGAATGGGAATAGAAAAAAAAGCTGAACACAAATCCACAACAGTAAAATAAGTGGCTGACGGTGGAATACAAGAAAGAATCGTAGCTGGATTTGGAACCACAGGAAAAGAAGGCAAAACTACAGCATTAATCGCGCGGAGGTCTTGAACAAACCGATAGGTGTTCCTTCCTGGCTTCTTTACAGGAAAGATAGGAGTATTACAAGAACTAATCGTGGGAACAATAATACCCTGTTGTAATAAAGACTCTATGACTGGAGCTATTCCTTCCACTGCTTCAGGACGCAGTGGGTATTGGAATCCTTGGCAAAGTTTTAGCAGGGTCAATAAGAATTTTAACCAGCTCCGCCGTCCTAATTTGTCCCACTTCATTTGCATGACGAGACCAGAGATGGGGGGGCACTTGTGATAACAAATGCACAAGGTCAGGGCTGAGAGGCATCTTAGATTTAGCTGGCTCTGCTATATGGAGTGTGGCCAACACCAGGTTAGTATTCTCATCAGGAACTTGTAAGAATACGCCATCTGGTGTACAATAAATGGTACAACCTAATTTACACAACAGATCCCTGCCCAGCAAATTCACGGGAGAGGAGGGGCTGAGCAAAAAGGCATGCTTATCAGCAAGGGGGCCAAGAAAAACCACAAGGGGTACTGTGACAGGATGCGAAACAGGACAGTTTGAAATGCCTACAGTATTAACAGACAAAGTTGACAAAGGAACAGAGGGAAACTCTGAGGATCTCAAAGCAGATCTCCTGGCTCCAGTGTCCACAAGACAAGTAACAGATTTTCCTGCAATTTTACAATTAACATATGGGCCTTCCTGATTAATAGGAATTAAAGGATTCATGATGCAGTCACGTTCCCTCAGGCTGTCCTAGTAAGGGGTATTCTGTGGGGAAAAAACAGGCGCTTCAGGATTTGGGAACAGAGGAGGGTTTTGAGCTAATCGGTTTGGACACTCATTTCTCCAGTGTCCCTCCTGACCACAAAAGTGGCATGCAGTGCTCCCAGTCGGGGCAGGATTCTGGGCAGGATACGAGGAACCCCTTCCCATACCTCGCCCACGACCTCGTCCTCGTCCCCCTCTCATTCCCCCACGACCCTTGTTCTGATAAGTTTGTAATTGTAAAGCCATAAGTTTTGTTTCACTATTTTCTTTCTTCTGCTCTATGCAAGCTGTACAATGATTGGCAACTGTCACCAATTCTGAAAGGGGTTTAGTTTGCCAGCCAATACAAATAGTTCTTAATGGTTGCTGAACTTATGGTAAGAGTCCCTGAACAAAAGCAGCTCCTACCGCTTCTCTGGCATTTTCAGCTGGATTAGTAATTCCCGAATGCTGTTCAAAGATCTTTGTCAGTCTATCTAGATAATCAGCAGGGGACTCCCCTTTGTTCTGTTTACAGTTAGCAATTTTCGTCCAATCTGTTTTCTTAGGACAAACCTCTGCAATAGAGGTTAAGAGATGGTTCCTAGCCTCTGTCAATTCACGGTCAATTCCAGGGTCGGCATCAGGCCAATCTGCCTGTCTGATAAGCCGTTGCTGAACTTCAGCTGGCAGTACCGCTCGTAAAAGTTGATTAATATCTGCCCAAGATGGATTATAGCACTGAATCACTGTCTGGAGCTCTTCTCTAAACTTTACTGGCTCCTCCCTGATTTTAGGAAATTCTTTTACCAAGTTTCTAAGATCTCCAGGTGGACAAGGGGCATGTACCTTAACTAACCCCCCTACAGCTACAGCTCCAGGCAAGTCTCTCAAAGGAGCCTGGAGTGTCTGTGCCGTGCTTCTAAGAAAGTAGCCGGCATTGTTATCAGTAGAAGCAGGGTTAATTGGGCTACTGGAATCATTCAGTAGTGAAGAAGATAATTCTTCCGAAGAAGGAGAATGAACAACTTGTGCAGTTGATATTTGCGGCGGCGATATTACCACTGCCTGCACATTCCGAGAAGGGGGAGCAGTGGGAGGAACTGGCTGCGGCTGTGGAATGCTGCTAAAAAAATCCACTATGTCCTCAGCAGTCTCCTCCTCACTTTCAGCTTTAACTAATTGGGGATAAAGAGAAGCAGAGGGCTTCGCTCGAGCAGGAAGACATTTGGATGTCTTACATTTAAGTTTCAAATCCTGTACTTCAGTTTTTAATTTTTCCTGGGAGTCCTTCAGACTCTGCACCCGAGACTCATGGAGTCTCTTTGTTGCTTCCTCCCACCAATACATAAACTGCTCCCACTGCGCATCAGAGGCTTGTGAAGTAAGGGTTCCTTTGAGGTATGTAAGTTTATCTAACTCAAAGGTACCTTCTAATGGGCATTGTTTAAATGAATTTTCACGCGTGTACAGATTCCAATCATTTAAATACCTGCAGGTTTTAGGACCATAATGTACATACATGTAATATGCTGGGGTACCCTTAGGGGTAAGGTGGAAAGTTTAGACTGTCCCTCCCCCATGTTCCAATCACACAAACTGAGGGGGTGCCCTGTCCGCGCTAGCGGATCAGAATCTAAGGATCTCTCCCTACAGGGTACTCACACAGGAGAGACTAACAAGGAAGACCACGACTCTCCTACACCTCCCTTCAGCAAAGAGCGTCGGCTAGTCTCTGGGAGACGGCGCCGCTTACTCTAATTGCATCCAGTGAGACGATCAGATTGTCAGTAGCCCACACGGAAGGGAAAGGGGAGGGAAGATGGGTTCACACACTCCTAGAACCAGGCAGCTTCCTCGCCGGACTATGCCAGGCTGAGTCAGCCCACCGTGGGTTGGATCTCCTAAAGATCCACTAGTTACCGGGCTTGCGTTAGAGCAGTCCTGATCATGAGCTTTCGCTTCACAGGGTACTCTGGGCGTCTTCCGATAACGATCAATCACACTGGTGTACACACACATACACACACACCAAGGCCTCTTTTTTTCCTTTTTTTAACCCTTTTTAACCTTTTTTATCTCTTTTTAAATTTTTTTTTTAACCCACGATGCATCTTTACCTGGTCCGGACCAATACCATGAGGCGGTATGACAACCCCTCTTGAGGCGGTAAAAACCCCTCAGCACCGGTGCATTCTAATGCATTTACCTTATGCATTTACCTTATGCATTTACCTTGTTGGCCAACTCAGCAGTTCCCAGTACTGCTATAAACTAACCTTATTGGGGCTTCTCCCCAATACCACTCTGCATTTGATCCTGCTGCACAGTCAATAAGTTCAGATGGTGTGAGCCCAACAGAGACAGACGTCCCCACAGACAGTCCTCCTTCGACACCCCAATAGAGATTTCAAAAGGTCTCTTACCTCTATTGTGGCGCCATGGGGTTCGAAGGGGAACGATCCGTAGTAGCCGTCTGTGTGTCCGTGGGCGTTGCCATCCCGGACGAGCCCCCAAATTGTCGGAGAAAAACTCAGTTCTCGCTTTCTGTTTGGGTGCAGCAAAATCAAATACTTTATTCTTTCTCTAGTAATTACAATAGAGGGAGGGAGTGTCCTGGGAAACAGGGTTGCCCCTTGTCCCGGACAGGTCTCTCTCAATTGGTAAACAATTACAGCAAGCATTTATACCTTTGTTACAGACAATAGCTAGCAATAATACAGACAGTAAAGAGAAACAATTGCATTTGTTTATACATAAGCCTTTCTGCTATCTTATTTGTCTCACTACTAGAAAAAGCAAGCCTGCATATTTGTTATCATTGCAAGGTCGTAATAACCTTTTACACAGTTCGTTCGTCTGTCTCACATTATCTTGCTTCTACAAATCTCACGTCATTAGGGTCACAGCTAGCCTAACTCATGCTAACTAACTGACATGCATTAAGATCCCTTCAAATCCTCGTTAATTATTTCCTTGCTTCCACAGCTCGGCGTAGCTGGCTAGGATAGTGAGGGCGTCACTGGTGGTGTGGCACGTGAACAGAAGCCGATGAACCCAGTCTGTGTCGTTGCAGGCTGAAGCTGGATGCTGTGGAGTCAGGTTCGTGAGGGGGAGGAACTCCCAGAGGAAGGGGGACCCTCCCTCTGAGGCCTCTGGTCTTGTACAGGCAACGCAATCGTGTGATGGGGGGACATCTGACAGGTTCCGGATGAGGACCTCCTGTAGGGTGTAGGCTCTCAACCAGGCAACCAGGGGGTTTTCTCGAGGCGGGGCAGCAATCATGGCGACTGATTCCCCCCACTGGGACACTGTCTGGTCTATAGCTCTACTGGTGAACGGTGGCCCTCCATTGGTCTGGATCTCTTCGGGTGCCCCCCAGGCAGCAATTACCTGGAGAAGGGCTACAGAAACAGCTGGTGCAGTAGATCGCCTGAGGGGAGAACACATTAGATACTGTTTTGCCCCCGGGAGGGGGCCAATGAGGTCCATCTGCCAGGTTTTACCCGGGCTAAAGTGCTCAGGGCTATAAGCACCATGAGCATAGACAGGCTTGTTAGTGACTCGTGCCTGTTGGCAGCTCAGACACCTTTGGACAGCTTGGGTGCACTGCTGCCTAGACACACTCGATGTTCGTCTCCCTCGGTCAGTCAACAGCTGATGTAGGGCACGGGCAGGCAGGTGCCCCCACTCTTTATGGAGCCAGGTGATGAAGGGATTGCTGCAAGAGATAATGTTAACCTGGGATGTGTTACATTTATATTCTCGGAGTTGTAGATCCAGGCTGGAATGAAGAGGGTTACTGTCAGACCTGTGTGAAGGACAATGGGTAACAAACCATGGCAGCTTGGACTGTGCTGCCAGTTGAGTAACCTGTGCCCATATTTCTTCATGAGCGGTGGGCCGTCCTTCTCCCACCAGGATGGACACGCAGTAGCTTGAGTCCACTCCCAGGACCACACGTGTTTTCGGGCGGGCTGCCACAATGTGAGAGGCTGCCAACAGGACGCCTTCTGCTTCAGCCTTCTGAGCTGAGCTGCAAAAATCTAAGAGTTTAACTTTGAGGGTATTACAGGTAGCACACAGCATTCCTGCTCGGGGAGAAGGCGATGTGCCCCCATCAGATACAATCCAAGGGGCATAGGCACTTAGTTGGCCAATAGCCCCCGGCTCAGTGGGAGCTGTGGTGGAGGAGGACTTGAGGGCCCAATGTCCAAATACCTCTTGGGCCTGGTAAACAAGTCGCTCCCAAGTAGCAGGGGCTCCCTGGAACTGGGGGGCCGGGGTGAAGGTGAGGTATGGGAGAAGCTCCACATGAGGCCCCTTTAGGGTGCCTGTGGCAGATTTACCCCATGGGAGAGCACACTGGACAGCGAGCATGGCGATGCCCACAGGCCCATCTGTGGGTATGGGTCTGTATTTCCAGGGTGTGGGGTTGAGCAGTTCAGGCTCGTGGGGGGCACTGGCACCCGATAGGGTGACTGGTAGTGCATCGAGCACGGCTTTGGCCAGTTTAAAACGCCGTAGCTCCTGAACCCCAAGGAGGGGCGTGGGCCCCACTAGGGACCGAAATGTTATTGGTGTGTGGTTTATGTGTGCATGTACCATTACCTCTGAGCGGGGCTCTGTGCTATTGAGGCCTTGCACATAAATGGTGTGTCCTGTGGGAGTGTGAGGGACGTGAGGGGGTACAATGGACACCTGTGCCCCCGTGTCCAGCAAAAAGGGGATGACAAGACCCTTGTCAAAAACTAGCGGATAATAGGGACGGGGGTCCCCTGGCCGGGTGCTGGCCGCCGCCAAGCACCCGGCCGCTACCCGTTTTTTGGCTGGGAAGGTTCTGGGCGCTCTTCCCATCCCAGAGCTATGGCCAAGGCTCTTTGCTGCTCACTATTGAGCTTACGTACAACCTCCTTAGTGAGGCCCTTGTACAATAAGAACCCAAAGATTTTGCGTTCTGTAAATGAATGCTGTGAGTACTGGGACCTGGGTTGTGAACTGGCGTGTGGTGGGGGTGGACTGGCGTGTGGTGGGGGTGGACTGATGGGTAGAGCTTGGGCTGAGGGCCATCTTATTTTCTCGAGGGCTTCATAGAGTCGCCCAATGGGGCGCCTAGCGTACCCCCTTAGCCACAGAACTGCCCCAGTGTCAGGGGTGGTACTGCTATCCATGGCTAAGTCAATGGCAGCTTCGGCTATGGGTATCTCGGTGGGGTCAATAACATGCCTGAAGGCATTGACCTGGTTAATCTGGGCCTGAGTAAGTCCGAGAGGGTGCAGGGTAGGGGACCATAGCATGATGGACCCCCCTGCGATGGCACATCTCAGGGAAGGGATGTCCTTGACGCTTCCTCTGGGGACTCAGCTGCGAGCAGCGGCACAGGAGGCAGCAAACAGGGCTGCCAACAGGGGAGTTAGCGTGGGAGTTGGCAGGGGGAGGTGGAAGGGGAGGCCCGGCACCCCCCAGGTAAGAACACCAAGCGGAGCCAAGACAGCAGCAGCCAGCAGCCATGAGCCAAGCAGCAGAGGACACACCGAGGATGAGAGCATGCAGCAGCTGTGGTATGTACCTGGTCCTAGCGGGGGACCCTGAACAGTACTATATATGCATGAAGTGTCGCCTAATAGAGCTGCTGGAGGAAAAGATCCAGGGCCTAGAGCTGCAGGTGGAAACCCTGATAGAGAATAGAAGGGGGTTCGAGAGGCTGATGGAGCAATGGCAAGCAGTAGCCGAGGGGGAACGCCCAGGGTCACAGGGGGAAGCAGGGGCCGAGGCCAAGGAAGGGGGACCACCAGAGGAGGAAGATGGGCGGTGGAAGCATGTGACCGTGAGAAGCAGGCCAAGGAAAAGGAGAGCCAGTGAGGGGGAAATTGAGCTAAGGAACAGGTTTGAAGGTTTGGAGAATGAGGAAGGGGTACAGCAAGTGGTAGCTGACAGTGAGAGGCCAAAGAAAAAGAGGCGAGCGGCCAGTCCCATAGATAAAGGGGAGGAGTCGATGGAAGTAGCACCAAGTTTGGGCCCGGGGAAGATACAGGATGGCTTAAGGGGAACCACAAGGGATGATAGGAATGGAAGGAGCTTGCAACCAGGGGGCATGGGGGATAGGTTAGAGGACCGTGCTGTCCCCAGGCGAAGGCAGGTCTACGTGATTGGGGATTCCATACTGCGAAGGTTGGACAGGCCTGTGACCAGGGCCGATCCGGAGAACAGAAGGGTGTGCTGTCTACCGGGTGCTAAAATACGGGATGTGGACCTGAGGTTGAAAAGGATCCTAAGAGGAGCGGGTAAGAACCCTTTGATCATCCTTCATGTGGGAACGAATGACACGGCTAGATTCTCGCTAGAGAGGATCAAGGGAGACTATGCCAGGTTGGGTAAGACGCTCAAGGAAATTGAGGCTCAGGTGATCTTCAGTGGGATTCTACCTGTCCCTAGGGAAGGGCGCCAAAGGGGTGAGAGGATCATGATGATTAATAGTTGGCTGAGGGAGTGGTGTTACAAGGAGGGCTTTGGGATGTATGGGCACTGGGAGGCTTTTGGGGACAGACAACTGTTCTCAAGGGATGGGCTCCACCTAAGTAGGGAAGGAAGTAGACTTCTAGGAGGGAGGCTGGCTCATCTGATTAAAAGAGCTTTAAACTAGACACTGGGGGGAGACGGTCGGGAGAGGTCCTGGTGCTCTCCACGCCAAATTTTCACATTGGGAGTGAGGACAACAAGATAACAACAGATATAGCCAGAGGGGGGCGGTTACGTGTAAGGAAGAGGGGGGGGACAGATTCTAGATCTACAAGTCATACTGGAAGTACTGTGTCCCTACCGAGTTGGGTGAAAAGAGTGAGAGGAGCCCAACAGGAAAAATTAGGATGTTTGTTCACCAATGCGAGAAGCTTAGGTAACAAAATGGAGGAACTGGAGCTCCTGGTCCGAGAATTGAAACCGGATATCGTAGGAATAACCGAAACATGGTGGAACGGTAGCCATGACTGGAGTACAGGTATGGAAGGGTATGTGCTGTTTAGGAAGGACCGATGCAAAGGTAAAGGTGGGGGAGTAGCATTGTATATCAATAATGAGGTAAAATGTAATGAGATAACTAGCACTGCAATGGATAATACGGAGTCTGTCTGGGCAATGGTCACATTGGGGAAGAAAACTACCAGAGCCTCACCCGGGATAGTGCTTGGGGTGTGCTATAGACCGCCGGGATCTAGCTTGGAGACGGATAGAGAGCTCTTTAATGTTTTTAAGGAAGTAAATACTAATAGGAACTGCTTGATCATGGGGGACTTTAACTTCCCGGATATAGATTGGGAAACAAATGCTAGTAATAATAATAGGGCTCAGCTTTTCCTAGACGTGATAGCTAATGAATTCCTTCATCAAGTGGTTGCTGAACCGACGAGGGGGGATGCCATTTTAGATTTGATTTTGGTGAGTAACGAGGACCTTGTTGAGGACATTGTTGTAGGGGACAACCTTGGCTCGAGTGATCATGAGCTAATTCGTTTCCAAATAAATGGGAGGATAATCAATAGTGCATCTGAGACTAGGGTGTATGATTTCAAAAGGGCTAATTTTACTAAATTAAGGCGACTAGTTAGGGAAGTGGACTGGGCTAACATATTTAGGGATCTAAGGGCAGATGACGCCTGGGGTTACTTCAAGTTGAAGTTGCAGGAGTTGTCAGAGGCATGTATCCCGAGAAGGGGGAAACGGCTCGTAGGTAGCAGTTTTAGACCGAGCTGGATGAGCAAGCGTCTTAGAGGGTCATTAAGAAAAAGCAGAAAGCGTACCAGGAGTGGAAAATGGGAGGGATCAGCAAGGAAACCTACCTTATTGAGGTCAGAGGTGCAGGAAGCTGTGAGAAAGGCAAAGCGACGGGTGGAGATGGATCTAGCGAAGGATTAAAACCAATAGCAAACGGTTTTTTAGCCATATAAATAGGAAGAAAACCAAGAAAGAAGAAGTGGGACCGCTTAAAACTTTAAATGGAGTGGAGATTAGGGATAATCTTGGAATGGCACAATATCTGAACGAATACTTTGCCTCGGTCTTTAATGAGGCTAATGAAGGGCTAAGGAATAGTGATAGAGGACCGATGGGAATGAAGATATGGGGTAGACATTACGGTAGCTGAGGTAGAAGCCAAACTGGAACAGCTTAACGGAAGTAAATCGGGGGGCCCGGATAATCTTCATCCTAGAATATTAAGGGAATTGGCGAGGGATATTGCTAGCCCGTTAGCGATAATCTTTAATAAATCCCTAAATTCGGGGATTGTACCGACTGACTGGAGATTAGCTAATGTAGTTCCTATATTCAAGAAGGGGAAAAAAAGTGACCCGGGGAATTATAGGCCTGTTAGTCTAACATCTGTAGTATGCAAAGTCATGGAAAAAATCTTAAAAGAGAGAGTGGTTCCGGAGCATGAGGCCGATGGCAACTGGGATAGATTACAGCATGGATTTACGAAAGGTAGATCGTGCCAAACCAACTTGATCTCCTTCTTTGAGAGAGTAACAGATTTTTTAGACAAGGGGAATGCGGTGGATCTCATATATCTGGATTTCAGTAAGGCGTTTGATAAGGTACCGCATGAAGAATTACTGGTTAAATTGGAAAAGATGGGGATCGAAGTGAAAATCCAGAGGTGGATAAGGAGCTGGTTAAAGGGGAGACTGCAGAGGGTAGTATTGAAGGGGGAACTGTCCGGTTGGAGGGGGGTTACCAGTGGAGTTCCTCAAGGCTCGGTTTTGGGTCCGATTTTATTCAATCTATTTATTGCTGACCTGGGAACCGAGAGTAGGAGTGGGCTGATAAAGTTTGCGGATGACACCAAGTTGGGGGGTATTGTCAATTCGGAAGAGGATCGGGATATTCTCCAGGGAGATTTAGATGACCTTGTAAACTGGAGTATTAGCAACAGGATGAAATTCAATAGTGAGAAGTGTAAGGTTATGCATTTAGGGATGTCTAACAAGAACTTTAGTTATAAGCTGGGGACGCACCAGTTGGAAGTAACGGAGGAGGAGAAGGACCTAGGAGTCCTGGTTGATCGCAAGATGACTATGAGTAGGCAATGTGATGTGGCCGTTAAAAAAGCTAATGCGGTCTTGGGTTGCATTAGGCGGGGTATTTCTAGTAGGGATAAGGAGGTGCTAGTCCCGTTATATAAGGCGCTGGTGAGACCACATTTGGAGTATTGTGTGCAGTTTTGGTCTCCCATGTTTAAGAAGGATGAATTCAAACTAGAACAGGTACAAAGAAGGGCCACTAGAATGATCCGAGGAATGGAAGGCCTTTCGTATGAAAGGAGACTTGAGGAGCTCGGTTTGTTTTCCTTAACCAAAAGAAGGATGAGAGGAGATATGATTACACTCTTTAAATATATCAGAGGGATAAATACCAGGGAAGGAGAAGAATTATTTCAGCTCAGTGCTAATGTGGACACGAGGACGAACGGATATAAACTGTCAGTCAGGAAATTCAGGCTTGAAATTAGACGAAGGTTTCTAACCATCAGGAGTGCAATACTGGAACAGTCTACCGAGGGAAACAGTGGGGGCGAAGGACCTCCATGACTTTAAGATTAAGCTAGATAAGTTTATGGAGGGGATGGTATGATAGGATAACGGGCTTAGTCAATAGGTCAATTATGTGCCTGGTATGACATAACCTTTTCTAGAGGGTTTGGCTGGAGAGTCTTGCCCGCATGCTCGGGGTTCAGCTGACCGCCATATTTGGGGTCGGGAAGGAATTTTCCTCCAGGGAAGATTGGCAATGGCCCTGGAGGTTTTTCGCCTTCCTCCGAAGCATGGGGCAGGGTTCACTTGCTAAGGAGTGGGTGGATCGGTTTATGTGGCCTGCATCTTGCAGGAGGTCAGACTAGATGATCATAATGGTCCCTTCTGATCTTGAATTCTATGATTCTATGATTCTATGACTTGGATCCCTTGAAGGGAGTGCTGTAAATGGAGGAAGGCCAGGGCTGGGGCAGTCAGGGGCCATGCAGTGTTAGATATCACCAGGCTCCCTGAGAGACCCCTGGACCAGCTACTGGTCCTGGCTAATACTATGCCCTCTTCCCTATCCACTAACTCCTGTCCATTTTCCAGAGCCAGGCGGCCTAGTCACAGTAGTGGCGGCTCATTGGCCCCCCTAGCGGTGTCTGTGATGAACTCCTTCATCTCTGCTTTGGAGCGGGGCCGGAGTTCTGTCACCTGTGTGGTGTTGCCCTGGTCATCAATCTTTATACGACTGATAGATACCGGCAGGGCTTCACCAGAGGTGACAGTGGGTGCAGGTTCATGGGCTTGGGCCTCTAGAGGGGCTGAAGGTAGGGCTGGGTATAGTGGGGTTTTCTTGAGGGGAGATGAGGCCTCTGGGTGGGTATATGGGGGTGGTTTTTCAGGGGATATATTGGGACTGGGCAGGCTAGGGGTCAGTGGTGGTCCCTCCTGGCTAGGCTGGCTAGTGGCCTCCTTGCCCGAGGTCATTAGGGCCCCATGGAAAACAGTTAGTTTATCAAGGGCCTGAGCCAGGATCTCATAGGTAACTGTGGCTACCTTTTGGGGCTTATATATGTCATGCCACAGTTTCTTGGGCTTTCGAATTTCATCCAGCTTTTGCACCAGTTCTGTTAATATCTGGTGGGTGGGGGACCCCTGCAAAATTCGAGATTCAGGGGTGAGCTTAGATGGGGCCCCCCCGCAGGCTTTCATGACCCTTCCCACCTCTCTCCAGAGGCGGGTAAGATCTGAATCTGCGGCTTGCTCTCCTGCCTTAGTGCAGACTGGCCGGAGGCTGGAATCAGCAGGGCTGGCCCTGAATGTGGGGTGGCAGGTTAAGAGGCACCCCACATCAGTGAGTCCCAGGTGGGTGATATACACCCTGGAGCTCTGGCCATTGCCAATAGTACAGACCCATTCTAGGGCCTCAGGCTGCTGTTTACTTTGCAGCAAGTGGTATTGTAGGTGGTTGGTCTGATCTTCCTCTGTCCCAGAGGTCTTGGCCTCTTTCCAGGGACAGGGAGGGCAGTAATTGTTACCCCAAGATCCTGTTCGTGACGCCATGTCCCTGCCAGCAGGTATATGGGATCTTGGGGAACAATTACCACACAGGTGGGGTGCAAAATAAACGTTATTAAGAAAATACAAAAACAGGGAAAATTCAATAGTGAGGGGTATGGGGTTGTTAAGGTAGACAATTGGGCAGGGGTTTCTTTTTTGGTAAACAGTAAGGGGGTTTCAATAGTGGGGTACAACACAGTAGGATACAATACATTTATACCTCAGTGTTAACTGATTACCCACTGTAACAGGTAGCTAGCGATTTCTATGTAAAAAGGTGTGTCACAGCAGCATATAACCAACTAACAGTTATGGATAAAATGTGTTAAATAACAAACAATTCCAGGTAAAAATGTGTCACAGTGGTGTAAATGTAGAATGTGAGGGGTATCAGAGAGGAAGAAAGTAACCAATGGGGTTTTATGCTAGAGATTTAAACTTAGTGAGACAGAGCAAACAAGCTGCAAGCTTAAGCAGCAGAGAGAGTGTAACAAGGTAGAAAGACACAGAGAAGCTGGGGGGGGGGGGTGTTTGCAGTGGGAAGACAGACAATTACAATTATACAGAACACAGCAAAATCTTATCTATGAGCTAACTTAACCAAGACTACACAAATTAAAACACGATGCAACAAGTCTCTAAGCCTAACTTACAAAGTATAATGCTAAACTTAACTTAATGGGTGCACCTTATGCTAAGGATAGTTCTAGAGGGCTGAGTGGTGTGTGTCCAGGACACAGCTCCAAAGAGGGGGTGACTGCAGCAGTGGATACAGCTGAAAACAGTCCAAGGCAAAGCCCACAGGAGCAGAACTTAGCAGCAGCACAAACTTATTTTCAGTGGCAGAGTGCCACGGGGTTTAAGAGAGAGGTTTTAAAACACAGACCAAGGTTTAGCTTGAGTCTGTGTGCTGGGGAGACAGAGCCAGCAGCCAGGATAGGGGGGTGGGTTGTAAGAGAGGTTTTAGGACACAGACCAAGGTTTAGCTTGAGTCTGTGTGCTGGGGAGACAGAGCCAGCAGCTAAAATAATAAAATAAAAGTATAGAAAGTTTCACAGAGGGATTCTTACCATCCCCCAAGGCAGCAACAGAGGCAGAAGCAGCAAGAACATCAGAAGGCTTGGTACAGTCTTGATAATCAGGAGATCTCTCAGGCAGCAATTCATTCTTCGTGGGGGGGGGGTTTCAAAAAGGGGGGTACGCTCAAAAATAAAAGAAGAGCAGAGAAAGGACCCCCAGAACCCCTGATTGATCAAACCAGGCAGCAATGCAAGAACCTTTCTGAAGTCTGTTCAAAAAATGTCTGTTTTTAAAGGCAAACCCTGGCAGCTTCCCGCCAGTAACTCTGATTGGTTCCCCTTCTCACAGGGAGGAGGGAGGCAGAGAAAAAACTGCAGGCAGCCACAGAGGCATGTTTGGACTAGCCCTGAGCCCAGAGGTATGACTCATGCCCAGGATCCTAAAAACACAATAGGTCTTGCAGCTCTGGACAGTGCCCACCCTACACCAAGCCCAGGTTTTAACAAGGTGATAACAGGACTAATCCTTTGAACAGGGCAGTGGTCCCACTTAGCACAAGGGGCCATCCCTTTGAGAAGGGCAATGGCTCTGGTTAGACAACTTAAAGGGCCCACCCTCTGAGAAGGGCAGAGGCCCTGGTAAACAACTTAACAGCCAGGGAGGGGCGGCCACAGGAGGAAAACAAGAACAAAATGGAGTAAGGGGACAGCTATAAGAACAAAATGGAGCTGTAACAGACAGGCCAGAGATGCAGTGGAAATGACATAGTAAGCTAATATCAATCAGTGAGGGCCTCTCTGTTTCTCCAGCACACAACCCACTTTGAACTGTATGGACACATCGAACCTGAACTTTGGAACAAAATGCGCTTTGGGGATATCGAAGAATAATGACAGATCTAAAGAATTTTCTTCATAAGTGAGGAAAACTCTTTAATCTCCTCCCCCCATTACGGTACTCAGACAATTCAAACTCAGCACAGTGCTAAGACACTGTCCAAGAACAATTCACCTTTGGGCAGAGAGGAAAGAGGAGCCATTTCAGATCCTATTTCACAGAGAAAACCATCATTATAATAGAAAGTATCATGCTGCTAGCAGTGATGGCATCCTTACCCGTGCACTGGCCAGCTGCGTGCTGCTTCTCTCTGGGGAAAAGATGGTGATGAGGAGAACGGCAGCCACAATCTGGAGCTTCATCTTGGCTTCTGAAAGGTTCTTCCAGGTCCTGATATCCCCACTGTGCAGCTGGAGGGTTTAGCTTCAGTATTTATGCCATGTGTGGTACGGGACATTACAAGCTTGATTGCCCAAATTTAGTGCCCGCATTGTCGAGAAGGCCAATCACCTTTATCAGTAAGGAAAGGTCAGACACTTCATTTACCACCGAAAGTCACCCTGTGGAATCTGATTTCTGCTTCCAAAGGCCAGGATCCAACTTCAGCTGGAAGAATAAACTATTATTCTCCCTAAACTTCTTATCGAAGTATCTTATCTTTTCATTTCGAGCATGGAGAGGCAGAACCTGCTTTATCTTCCTCATCTTCCCCAATTCCCATGCTCACAGTTTCTGCTAACTAATCAAATATCCCATCCCTCGCCCTGCAGCCTCTCAATTTCTCCCAGGCCCTACGAGCTGTTCCCTTGAAGGGGCAGTGAGTCTGATCTTACCCTGCTCTCTCAAGCCCAGCATCTTGTACCACTGGCTCTGTCCAGTAGAACCAACAAGTGTGTCTTTACCCTCCCATTATTGCCCAGACTTTATAGCCTGCAACTGCTGCCACTTTATCGTCTCATTGAAGTCATGGACATTTCTTCTTTCCCTCTATGAAAGGCCTCCTCCCGCCCCCACTGGAGATGTGTCTACCATAGGGGAAGATATGGGTCCCCCATAGCTGAAGTATCTGCCAGTCATTCATATCCTTAACCTCCAAAACCCCTGCAAAGAAGGGCACTGCTCTTATCCCTCTCTTACAGATGGGAAACGGAGGCACAGAGCGACTCAATATCGTAATCAAGGTCACTCAAGGGTCTGTGGCGCAGCAGGAGATTGAGCTGTGGTGTCCTGAGTCCTAAGCTAATGCCTAACCACTGGGCAACCCTCCCTCCATAACCTGAGTCTCAAAGCCACCCCTGGAGGCATGAATGTAGCAAGTAATAAAATCAGAGGAGCTCTCAAGCATGCTCAGATTTATGTACAGCAGAGACACCAGTGGAATATGCTTCCAGTGGTTGTACTCAGCTGCTGGTTTACTGGCTGACAATAGTGTAGCCAGAGAAGGCTGAGAGTTATCCACTTCTCCACGTCCCAATTAATGCTCCCCTGTACTTTCCTCCCCCGGCCTGGGCTCTCAGATCGTCCTCCCCAGAAACATCCACCATTCCTGGCCCCCGCTAGCAAATCATAAATGGTTTTCCGGAGGAAAGGAATGGCAAGACTGGATTAGACCCGATAGTCATTTCCTCCAGTATCCCATCTCCGGCACTGGCCAGCACCCACTGCTTCAGAGGAAGGCCTAAGAACCCCACATTAGCTGGTGTGGGAGAAAGTGCCCTCATGAAAGTCTCATCCTTATCCCCAACAGTTAGACATTTGGTTAAGCCCTAAACCTGAGGTTTTGTAACCCTTCCAAATTTTGAACTATCAGGGGCCACGAAAGTACCATAGAGAGACAAAGCAACGTAAAGTGAGTCGGTTGAACCAGTGCTACAGACTGTTTGGTGGATACTGCTTTTGGTTTAGCAGTGTTGTATTTTAGTTCAGCTGAAACCGATTCCTGGTCAATTTAGGATAACGCAACATAAACCTGATTTGAATGGAAAGAAGAGCCTCCACGCAGGGGTTTTCATGATTGAACTAACTCAGATTAAAATCCCACCATTGGTCAAATAATGTATCTTTCTTGTATAGACAAGGCCTGAGAATGTGGGCCTCTGTTTTCTCTCTCTCCGCTCACAACCAGGATCAAATCCTAGTACAACAAAGAGCTTCTACTGAGGTCCCTCTTTGCCTCACTGGACACCCCACCTTTCACCTGTCGCTGGCGGCATTGCTATGTTGGCACAACTCTTTCATGCAAGAGCTCTTCTGAAAACACATCCACACCGGACAACCTGTTCTCTCTGTCTGCCCTTGTTCATCTCTGGCAGGCACCGATCTCAAGCTAATAAGAGCCATGGGTTCTGCTTCCTCCTCTTAATGACTGACTGTTCCCAGTCTTAAAAACCCAATGAACTGTCCAGTGGACAAACAATAGGAGCCTGTTTAGAGTCTGACCTGGCATCACCTTGGAACAAGGGCTTAGCTGTTTCCTGTTCAGAGATGGTGATATAACAAGGATATTCCATGTCACCCAGAAAGGACATTTCTTCACATGGTCACTCACCCTAAAATACCTTGGTGTAGGAGGTTCTCAGGATCACTCCTGCTGAGTCCCCACTGTTCAGGGAGACTTCTCTCCAGATTCTAGCAGGCTGTGCAGCTCCTGGTACTCTAAGGCTTGAGGTACACGACTGAACCCCAAGTACCTGCCTTTTCAGTACTTACCTGGTTAATCCCTGTGGATCTGTGTGGCACAGAGCTGTGTGGTGTCACCAAGTAGCCCAGGGAATTCCCATACCGGATCGGATTATGGTTATTATTTAACATCTGTACGATGGTAGCGACTAGGAGGCAGAAGAGATCAGGACCCTGTTGTGCCAGGTGATACACACACAAATGGTGAGAGACAGTCCCAGCCCCAGGTGTGATCACGGCCCTGTGGTGCCGCGTGCTGGTGGGGATGTTAGCGGAGGTACAACCACAAGTGGTTTGTAGCATGAGGATATGGTCTGGTTACATTAACATGGGCACAGAGAGAGATTCCTTGGGAGGTGGAAGGATGAAGTAGGGGCCCTGGTACGGGAGGGGATAGGTGTAGAGGGGCTAACGAGGGAGCTGAGAGGAGTCGTTAGCTCCACTCCGAATGACACCTGGAGTCTCAAGGCCCCTTTACAGGTCTCATGAAACAACTGAGCCTGGAATGATCTGGGCTAAATTGTTCTTTATTCCTCAAAGAGCAGAGTCACTTTGTGATGTTGCTTAGAGCCAACCATAAGTGACTAAAGCAGTTTTGTGTGTGGACGGAAAGTGCGTTTCTAATGCTACTGAAGAGGGTTAAATATTATAGTGTAGAGCAGGAGTCGATTTGGAGAGACCCCAAAAGTAGTTCCGGTAGCATCTCACCTGAGATAACCTCATTGTTTCATCATCTTTAACATCTGTATAGTGATAGGTCGATGCCTTGTGTGTGCTAGGACCCTGTTGTGCCGGGCGCTGCCCAGATACAGCGAGAGACAGTCCCTGCCCTACTGAGATTTGGGCCTTGCTGTATCGAGTGTTGCCCAGACACACAGCGAGAGACAGTCCCTCCCTACTGAGATTTGGACCTTGTTGTGCCGGGTGTTGCCCAGACACACAGCGAGAGACAGTCCCTGCCCTCACTGAGATTTCGGCCTTGTTGTGCCGGGTGTTGCCCAGACACACAGCGAGAGACAGTCCCTGCCCTCGCTGATATTTCGGCCTTGTTGTGCCGGGTGTTGCCCAGACACACAGCGAGAGACAGTCCCTGCCCTCACTGAGATTTCGGCCTTGTTCTGCCGGGTGTTGCCCAGACACACAGCGAGAGACAGTCCCTGCCCTCACTGAGATTTCGGCCTTGTTGTGTCGAGTGTTGCCCAGACACACAGCGAGAGACAGTCCCTGCCCTCACTGAGATTTGGGCCTTGTTGTGCCAAGTGTTGCCCAGACACACAGCGAGAGACAGTCCCTGCCCTCACTGAGATTTCGGCCTTGTTGTGTCGGGTGTTGCCCAGACACACAGCGAGAGACAGTCCCTGCCCTCACTGAGATTTGGGCCTTGTTGTGCCAAGTGTTGCCCAGACACACAGCGAGAGACAGTCCCTGCCCTCACTGAGATTTGGGCCTTGTTGTGCCGGGTGTTGCCCAGACACACAGCGAGAGACAGTCCCTGCACTCACTGAGATTTGGGCCTTGTTGTGCCGGGTGTTGCCCAGACACACAGTGAGAGACAGTCCCTGCCCTCACTGAGATTTGGGCCTTGTTGTGCCGGGTGTTGCCCAGACACACAGCGAGAGACAGTCCCTGCCCTCACTGAGATTTGGGCCTTGTTGTGCCGGGTTTTGTACAAACATAGGGGAACAGAGAGTCCCAAGGAGTTTACACCTAGAAAACAAGACACACCAAAGTTGTATTTCCAGTACCTGCTACCTGGCTTTAACCCCTGCAGTTCTGGGCAAGAGCAGCCCCATCAGCCTGGGGTGCCCCAGTGCCGGCAGCTCAGCCCCGTGGTTGGCGGGATTAGACCCTGACCCGCAGCCTGGGAGGAACCAGGGCACAGCCTGGGGGAGGCTGAGACAAAGCCCTGCGTGGGGTGGAGTAGACCCTGACCCGCAGCCTGGGAGGAATCCCAATACACAGCCCTGGGGGCTGCTGGACACCTGGGGCCAGAGCTGATGCCCCAAACCAGGACAGAGCTTCCCCCTGCCCCAGCAGGGCCCCACAGGGAGGGGCTGCTCACCCCTGCCGGGCTGCCCCCTTCCCAGGGGGCGCACACACCTCCAGGGGCTGGGAGCCTCCCTCCCAGCACCGAGTCCAGGATTGCCAACAGCAAATCCCCCCCACCCCATAGCGCCCCCATGGGCAGCACTGCTCCCACCTCCTGTGATCGCCTGCCCCAGCAATGGGTCCCGGGGGGCTGGGAAGGGACCAGGGCTCCCCTTGCATCCATGCGGGGCCCCAGGCTGAGCCCCCTGCAGTGTATGGAGGGTCATAGTGCAGCGAGCCCCAGGCTGGCTGGCACACAGCCTGCTCGGCCGGTCGGGGCATTGGTCAAGGGAGTGGACGTGGGCTGGGAGCCCCATAGGAGGGATGGGGGAGGGCAGAGGGAACAGCTTGGCTTAGAGAGGTGAATGTGTACATAGAGCAGGGCCCATCCCCTCCAGCAGGGGGACACACACACCCCCACACACCCTCCTGCACCCCTGCTACACAAATTCTCACAGATTCCCCCCCGCGCCCCCTAATCTGTTGCTAATCCCCAGCCCTGCCCAGCGGGTGACACCGGCGTGTTGTGGCTCAGGTGGCAGAGCCCAAGCTGGAATTTTGCACCCGGCTGCTCCCTGCACAATCCGCTGGGGGTGGGGGCTGCCTGTACATAGCGTATTGCATTAGCTCCTCTCCCCCATGCCTTGGGGGCGAGTCGCTCCTGTTGTATATGTTTGCACAGTGATCGCTGCAATGAGAAATAAACACCGTTTTCATTAGAGACACGTCTGGTACTCTGTACCCCGCCCCCCCGCTCCAGAGCACATTGGGTTGGGAGATCACCAACCAGGGCTGCTTGGGGGGGGGGCAAGTGGGTCAATTTGCCCCAGGCTCTGGGCCCCACAGGGGCCCCCATGAGAGTTTTTTGGGGCCCCTGGAGCGGGGTCCTTCACTCGCTCCGGGAGCCCCGGAAAACTCTCGCAGGCCCCGGGCCCTGGAGCTTCTTCTGCTCTGGGTCTTCAGTGGCAATTCGGCAGCGGGGGGTCCTTCTGCCCCAGGACCCGCCACCGAAGTGCCCCGAAGACCCGTGGCAGGGGGTCCTTCCGCCCTGGGATCCGCCGCCGAAGTGCCCCGAAGACCCATGGTGCAGGGTCCTTCTGCCCCGGGACCCGCTGCCGAAGTGCCGGGTCTTCGGCAGCAATTCGGCGGCGGGGAAGACCCCAGGCCCCCTGAATCCTCGGGGCGGCCCTGTCACCAACCCTGGCAGCGAAGGCCTTGGCTGCCAGGGTGCCCAGGGCTGCGTCGCTGTGGCCTGGGGACGGAGGCGGGCAGCTGTCCCAAGTTCCCACCTGCCAGGCAGCCGGGCGCTGAGACAGCTTTGCCATGGCACCGACCGTCCTGCACTTTGCTCAGCCCGTGTCCTCGGCTCTGCTGTAATACAGGGCTAGCCTGGCTCACCTCGTCTGCCTTTATAGAGTGGAAGGCCAGCAGGGCCCGATGGGATCAGCTAGTGCGACCCCCCCCCCCCGGCCTCACGCAGGCCACAGAACCGTCCCACAATCATTCCTAGAGCCGTGGTTAGAAAACCACCACCCCGTCTGGACTGAATTCCCCCTGCAGACTCCCCCACTGCCCAGATCAAAGGTTAATCACTCTCTGTGAAGGTCTGTTGCTCTGGAGCTGCTCTGTATGAAGCCAGCCAGGACTCTGGGGTGGCGACTCCCTTCAGGGGACGCTACCCAGGGCAAAAAGTCTCACAATCACAGACTATCGGGGTTGGAAGGGACCTCAGGAGGTATGTAGCCCAACCTGCTGCTCAAAGCAGGACCAATCCCCAGACAGATTTTTACCCCAGTTCCCTAAATGGCCCCCTCATGGATTGAACTCACAACCCTGGGTTTAGCAGGTCAATGCTCCGCTCCCCTCCCCGGCTTTGGCCTTCCTGGTCTGACCTTGGAGCATCCAGCATCCCTGTACACTTCCCCTTGGCGGGTCCACCTGGACGGGACCCCTGGGGAAGCCAGAGGGCCCTGCACCCCCACTCCGCAGCCAGCTGTGGCTCCCAGCCAGCGTAAAACAGAAGGTTTATTACTTGACAGGAACACAGTGTAGGACAGAACTTGTTAGCACAGGAATCAGTGACTTTCAGCAAAGTCCATTTTTGGGGGGGGACCCTGGGCTGGATGCCCTGGACTCCCCCCCGTGAGTCCCCAACAACAGACTGCCCAGCTTCCAGGGGCCCAGCCTCCGACACACCCTTCCCTGGCAAAGTGTCACCTGGTCACATCCCCCTCCTGGGTCTCAGGTTACGAAAGGCATCAGCCATCGCTTATGTGCAGGCAGCTGGAGCCTCTTCATGTGTCCTGAGGGCTTCAGCAAAAGTCAGGCTCCCTTATTCCCACCGTCTAGGCACTGATGCAATACATGGGGAAACTGAGGCACACACAGTATTCATACAAAACAGTAAGACTCCCAGGCTCACATACAACATAACAAGGGAAAGCCCCCACTTTGTCACACTTTCACCCAGGCTGGGGGAGGGACGCTGGGTGAGCTTGGCCGAGTTATGGCTGTGCCCTGTGCCTCAGTTTCCCTACCCATGACAAGAAGTGCTCTGGACAAGCTCCGTGTGCGGCTTAGGCCCTGGGCATGGCAGTGCCTGGGCCGCCAGCTTCCTTGGTCATAAAAATCGCAGAACAAACCCTGACACCCAACCCACAAGCCGTGCGCCTCTCCCAGCTCACTGCTGCCCAGCCCCTCCCCACCCTGGCCCTGCTCCTGAAACAAGGCTGAGGTGAAATGAGGCACCCGGCATCCCCCATGCACCTCTTTCCATCATTACACACCTGGGGGGAGCCCCCAGGCAGCCCCCCAACACCACACCAGCAGCCATGTGGCCACCTGCACCCTCCCGAACCTTCCACAGTCCTGCTTGGCAGAACCGTAACCCTTCAGCACCTGCTCTCCAGTTGCATGGGTGTCATCTCAGCTTGTTGTCAGGGAGTTGTATCATTTTTGGCCTCTTACTCACGCTGTGTGGTGCTCACCTGGGGTAGGGTCATCCTCGCTCTCCAGGCGTTCTGTGCAGCAGCCCCGTTGCAGAGAGGGGGCCACTGAGAGACGGAGGTGAAGGAACGTGCACAAACTCACAAGGAGGCTTGAGCAGAGGTCAGGATAGAACCCAGGAGTCCTGGCTCCCAGCCCCACACTCTAAGCCCTAAATCCTGGGTCCCACTCCTGGGCTCTCTGGGCTGCACGGTGCTGCCCCTGCCTCTATAACTCCATGTGTCCATCCTGTACAGCGCAGAGCACATCGGGCCAAGGCTGGGCTGGGATCCAGGCAGCGGTGCTGGAACAATTTGTATCGTGGGGGTGCTGAGAGCCATTGAACTAAACTGTGAACCCTGGATATGATGGAAACCACTTCAAGCTGCGGGGGAACTGGGAGGGAAGGGCGGCCACAGCAGCACCCCTACACTGCTAGTGCCAGCACCTATGGGTCCAGGGCAGAGTTAAGGGGATTTCAGGCAGCACCTTCACTCTGCATTGCCAGGAGAGTCAGTGCTCAGCCCTGTGACTGTGTCTCAGCTCAGCTTGACCCTTGACCTGGGGATTCACAGGGCTCTGGGGGCGATGCCCAGTCTAGTACTTGGCGTAGGAGCCGTTTCCCCAGCACGGGGAACCCAGAGGGTCTGATTCCACCCAGCTGAGCGGGAGCTAGGAGGTCTGGCCCTGCTTTAACCCTTTGAGTTCTCAGGACAGCCTTTAGGGGGAGGGGCGGTTCCTCAGTCCTGGGGATGGATGGGCCCAGCCATGGGCAGAAGAGTGGAGGTGGGGGCAGCGAGGGTGAGCTAAGAGTCGGGGTGACGAGAGGGGGATCGACTCCAGTGACTCCAGTGGAGTTACTCCTGATTTACACCAGGGCACTAACCTGCCAAGGCGCGGAGAACACACTTGTTGCACCAGCTGTTCTAAGCTGCACCTGTCTTTGTTTTTGAACATAGGAAGCGGGAGGGCAGCCGGAATCTGGGTAGGGAGTAGTGGGGGGGGTGAGCTGTGGGGGAGGGGCTGGAAGCTGGGTAGGGAGACGGGGGCTGGGCTGGGATTAGGGGGCTGAGAGCAGGGCAGGGAGAAGGAGGGGCCTGAGCTGTGATTTTGGGGCTGGAAGCAGGGGGAGCGGTGGAGGGGATTGTGAGCTGGGACGGGGGGAGGGGCCTGGGACATGGTTGTGGGTCTCAGAGCAGCAGGAGGGGGCTGGGAGCCGGGGAAGGAGCTTGGCCATGGATGGGGGGCTGGGAGCCAGGGGAGGGGGTCTGAGCTGGGATGGGGCACCACCAAGTCCTGGCATTATTTCCTGGGTTAAGAAAATCCTACTAAACAGAGACCTCCCGATTCCACCCCCAGTGCAGCCCCCCGGCCCGCCCCAGGCCCATGCTGCCCCTTCCCCGGCCCCTGCCTAGCTCCCCTTCCCCCGCCTTTTCTGGCCCCCCTCCCCTCCTGGGCAGTGGAACTACCACACACCTGGGGGCCAGGAGGTGGAGGGTGTGGGGAGGGGGAAGAAAGCAACAGAAATCCTGGGGGCCGAGTGCGGTGCGGGAGGACAGAGCTGTAGCAGGTTGGGCACTGAAGGGTTAATGCTGGTGCCAGGCTGGGGAGGCAGGAGGCTGGGCCGGAGCCTGGGACAGAGGTAACCCAGACCAGACCTGTGGGAGCTGGGGCGAGTGCCTGGGAATTCCCAGCCCAGAGCCCCCTGCTCCCCCGAGGAGATCCTGGCCCCTTCCCAGCATCCAGAGTCGCTGCCCAAGCTGGGGGCAAATCCAGAGCCACCCCAAGGGGCTGCGGTGGGGGGAGCTCTAGTGAGTGCAATGGGATCACTCCTGATTTACACCGGGTGTAGCAGGCAGTGACCTCGCTGCGGCCCTGAAAGGGTTAAAGCCAGCCCTTGGCGAGGGCTGGGGCTGAGAGCCAAGAACCGGCCAATTGGGGGAAGCCGCCACAGCTGGGGCCACACCCAGTTAGGAGACAACTGGCCCTATAAAAGGGCTGTGAGCCAGGAAGTGGGTCAATCTCACTCTAGCTCTTGGGAGAGAAGGACCCAGCACGGCACGGCACGGCACGGCACGGCACGGCACATCCCATCCCATCCCATCCCATCCCCAGGCTGAGGCCTTGCTAAGGCCCAAACAGGTACTGGGGTTGCAGAGGTGCAGCCTGGGGTTAGGCAGAGGCAGCTGGTCCACCCCCCAGCAGTGCTGAGTGGTTTACAGCCTGCCGTCTGCCCCAGTGAGCAGGGTTAGATGATGACTGGCAGTAGCCACTGAGGCAAGGTGGGGCTAGAGGGTTGGGGGCTCCCCTGGGAGGGGAGACCCAGAGTGGGGGCACTGCAGGGGCCTGGGGTACAGGTGGGACATGGGGCCTGAGGCAGGTGAGCCACCAGCCTGCAGTGGGTGTTCGGGGCTGAAACGGAGCTAATTCCCAGGATCACCAGCGAGTGGCGCTGCTGTGCTGAGCCGGCGAGTCTCAGCTCCCTACACCAGGGCAGCAAGAGGGGGACTGGCCTGTGACCGCAGTGGGGTTGGGTGGGGGCAGAAGGATCCATTCAAATCTGCACTTTGGAGCCTAGCGGGGTGGAGGAAGGGGGAAAAGTGGACTCTGGGCTGGGTGTGAAGCACGGGGAGAAACGACTCGAAACCCAGCAGGCTGGTTCAGTCCCTGAGGAGCAGGAAGCCTGGTGGCCAGTCGGGGGGACTAACTGACTAAGGGGGGTGGGGGTGGGGGGGTTGGAACAAACTGATAGATTGACGTGCCCCTGGCCTGGCCCAGCGGGTTCCCCCCGGGAGCTGGGAAGGAAGGAGCCCAGCTGGGAACTAGCAGTACTGCAGAATGAGAGGGCTGGGAGCTAAGACAGCAAATTGCTTAGCTCGGCTCCAGGTGCGCCCTCACCGGGAACACTGCCTGCACTGCTGGCCGCCCCGTCTCCCAGCGGGTACAGGGGGTTGCAAAAGGGGCAGAAAAATGCTGAGGGGGGTGGCAGAGCTTCCGTGGGGGGGAGATTCTAGCCTGGGACGGCTCCGCTTGGAGGAGAGGCGGCTGCGCGGGGGTGACGGGCGTCTCTGACTCCTGCCTGGGGTGGAGACCGTGACTAAGGACACGTAACACAAGGACCAGGGGTTGCCCGACAAAGCTAAGGAATCTCCCCTTCGCCCGGCCCACCGCCAACCTGTGCCCCTCCCTGGCTGGGCTGGTGTAACCGGTTCAAGGGCGCACGGGGTGAGCGCCTGAAGGACAGGACCTTTGCTGGCCAGGATGTAGCCCCAGGCTCTGGGGGTCCCTACACCTCTCACCGGCAGGATCAGCCCGTGACTGCAGCTCGGGGAGTGTTGTCAGACAGGATCCCAGGCTGGGTGGACCCTGGGCTGACCCGGCAGGGCCCTTCTCAAATCCCCTCCCAGTTCCTGCCCCATCCACAAGGGTCCCTAGCCTGACCCTTTCCCCGCCCAAGGGTGTTTCCCCAGGATGCCCCAGCTCTGATTCAGCCCCAGCGCAGGGCCTGGCAGGCTCAGGCAGAGGCAGTGCAGGGATCAGCTGTATCCCTAGGGTGGAGACATCTGCAAACCCACAACAGGCACCAATCAGTGCCCCCTGGGGAGATGCTGAATGGGCCACGGGGCCTGAACTCCCAGTTCCCCATGGAGGGGCTGATGTGGAGCAGGGATGGGGGGTGACTCAGGTGGGCAATGATGGGCTACAATGAAAGCAGCCCCTCCATGGGGGTGAATGACAAGATCTGCCCCACACCTGCCCCCTCCACTCCCACACCAGACCCCGGGCACCTGACCCAGCTGGGAAGGGGCACAGGGACCTGCCTGGGACAGGGAGCCGCCCCAGATGACAGGCCCTGGGGGATTAAAGGCACCAGCTCTCCCCAGGTCCAAAGGTCCCTGCTGGCCAGGGCACGCCCAACAGGGCCTCCAGAGGCTGAATGGCACCAGCCCTGCCGGGAGGACGCCGGGAGAGCAGAGTGCCTGGGCCTATTACATAGCCCAAGAGCAGGCTCCCACCACAGGCCCGGGGCTGTTCTCCCAGCCGCAGCCACCAGCGCAGGCCCTAGAGTCATTCTGGGAACATGCCAAGGAATCAGCTCAACCAGTGCCGAGATGCAGCTGGCTCTGGGGTGGGACAGCCAAGTAACACCCTCACCCTGGAGTGAGGGTGCCCCCTGCTGAGCCTCCGCCCTGTCCCTGCACCACAGCGCCCTACTGAGCCCCCGCCCTGCCCCTGCAGCACAATGTTCCCTAGTGTCACACAGGGGATAGCACTGACGCTGGGAGGTCTCTCTGTCCCAGCCTTGCCATGGCATGTGAGTACATCACCTACAAGGGGATGCTGTACCCACGCCTGGATCACTCCCTTGAGGTACTGAGCTACGTGGAGAACGAATTCCAGGTGCGGGATGACGACGTCTTCAACATCACCTACCCCAAGTCAGGTAAGGTGGGTGTGTGGGTGAGATCCTGACATTAGATGGAAACACTAAAGCTGGAAGGTTGCAACATCACACGACCTCATTTCCTAGATGTCCGAGCCTGGGCTCACATGGCCCCAGCCCAGAGGGAGACAAAGCAGGCTGCTCCCTGGGGGTCCAACTCGCCCACCTGGTGCTGGGCTGGCTCTCTGCAGATGTCCTCTGATCACAGGCTTCCCCCAGGGCCGCTGGCAGCGCCAGGAGACCCCTGACACAGAGGGGTTTTTAAGGTCAGGCTTGACAAAGCCCTGGCTGGGATGATTTAGTTGGGGTTGGTCCTGCTTTGAGCAGGGGGCTGGACTAGATCCCTCCTGAGGTCCCTTCCAACCCTGAGATTCTATGAAAACAAGAGTTGATTTTAGCATCTCAGTAAATGTGGTGTGGGGGCTGGGAACCAGGACTGCTGGGTCAGATCCCCTGATCTGGGAAGGGGAGTCGGGTGGGTTAAAGCAGGTCTGGGAGCCAGGACTCCTGGGTTCTCTCCCTGGCTCTGGGAGCAGAGGGGGACCTAGCAGGTTGAGGGGTTGTTTCAGGCCCGTTAACCCTTTCGTCCCCAGGCACTAACTGGATGCTGGAGATTCTGAGTCTGATCCGTTGTGGCGGGGACCCCGGCTGGGTGCGCAGCGTGCTGAACTGGGAGCGGGCGCCCTGGGTGGAGACCAAGGTGGGGCTGGAGGCTGCCCTGAAATACCCCCCACCCCGGCTGCTCTGCTCCCACCTCCCCGTCCAGCTCTTCCCCAAGTCCCTGCAGCGCTCCAAGGCCAAGGTGAGAGGCGGGAGAGCAGGGGCTGCGGGTCGGGATTGAGGGGCACCGACAGGGCTGTGTGTCGGGAGGGGGGTGAATCCAGGGCTGCTGCTGGGTGTGAGTTACAGCGATGTGGGCGTGCGAAGGAGCAGGCAGTGGGGTGCGGCGACTCTTTCTCCCTCCAGAGAGGGTGGGGAGGTGACGGCCCGGGGTGGGTGGCTAATTGCTGGGTTCACTTGGCATCCCCCTCCCCTGATTGGTAGTGACCCCCCCCATTCTCCCCAGATCATCTACACCCTGCGCTGCCCCAAGGACGTCCTGGTCTCGCTGTACCACTTCTCCAAGCTGCTGCGCCTCTACAAGGACCCTGGCTCACTGGACTCCTTCCTCGAGGACTTCCTGAGTGGGAATGGTGAGCAGCACTCGGGGGTGGGGGGGGCACTCTGGATCCGGACGCCTGGGTTCCAAGCAAGTCACAAGTGCTTCGAGTTTGTGCATCCCCAGCCAGCTCTGAGCAGCCCTTTGCCCAGGGCCTGGCACAGCTCAGAGCCCCCCTCCCCAAACAGCTGCAGCACAACCGGGGGTCTGCAAACACTGCTGACCTCCATCCCCGCCTCTCCTCCCAGTGCCAGGATAGAACCCAGGTGTCCCAGGCCCCTGCAGTCCCCAGCAGACCAGGGTGGAGGGGCCAGGTGGTGCCAGCTCTGGGGTCACCGTGCCGCTCTCCCCTGCACAGTGCCCTTTGGCTCCTGGTTCGACCACGTCACCGGCTGGATGGGGCTGAAGGGCAACGAGAACTTCTTCTCCATCACCTACGAGGAGCTGCAGCAGGTAGGGATAATCCCGCCCCCTGGGGGCCGCGCTCACACTTAACCCCGCCCCAGGCAGCCGACGTAGCTTGTGGCCAGGGCCCTCAGAGGTACCAGTTTGTCTGGACCCAGTGGGGAGCAGAACCTGCTGGGTGGGGAAACTGAGGAACCCCCGATCCCACCCTTCACTGCAGTGAGTGTCTCCCCAGGACCCATGGGGCAGCGTGCGGAGAATCTGCCACTTCCTGGGGAAGGAGCTGAGTGAGGAGCAAGTGGCCGCGGTGGTGGAGAACGCCTCCTTCCAGAGCATGAAGGGGAACAAAATGTCCAACTTCTCCCAGCTGAGGGACGAGTACATGGACCACCAGAAGGGGGAGCTCCTGAGGAAAGGTGAGTCCAGGCCTGGGCTAGCAGGGGGCTGTAAGTTGGGGCTGAGGGGCACCAGCAGAGCTGCATGAGGCAGAGCCAGGAAAGTAGGGGGCTTCAGGTCAGGCATGAGGGGTGTGGGTAGAGCTTGCAGGGGCAGGGCTGGGGGCAGGGGCTGTGAGTAGGGAGTGAGGGGCACCCTAGACCATATCCCCTGTGGTTTGCAGGGATCTGCGGTGACTGGAGGAACCACCTCTCAGAGGCACAGAGCCAACGATTCGATACTGTTTACCAGGAGCGGATGCAGGGTCTGGGCATGACGTTCCCCTGGGACTGACGGCCTCGCGCCCGCCACATCTGCACCCGCAATACACCGGCCCTGTGCCACCCACGTGCTGCTGCTCTTACTGTGCCCTGGGAGATACCCTGTCATAGCTATAAAGAGAAGGGTAACAGCCCTCCTGTGTACAATACTATAAAATCCCGACTGGCCAGAGACACCAAAACCCTTTTACCTGTAAAGGGTTAAGAAGCTCAGGTCACCTGGCTGACACTTGACCCAAAGGACCAATAAGGGGACAAGATACTTTCAAATCTTGGTGGGGGGGGGAGGCTTTGTTTGTGTGCTTTGTTGTGGGGTTGTTCACTCTTGGGACTAAGAGGACCAGACATCAATCCAGGCTCTCCAAATCTTTCTGAACCAGTCTCTAATATTTCAGACTTGTAAGTAACAGCCAGGCAAAGCGTGTTAGTTTTATCTTTGTTTTCTCAACTTGTAAATGTTCCTTTTGCTAAAGAGTTTACCTCTGTTTGCTGTAACTTTGAACCTAAGGCTGAGGGGGGGTTCCTCTGGGCTCTATGAATCTGATGACCCTGTAAAGTTATTTTCCATCCTGACTTTTACAGAGATTTTTACCTTTCTTTCTTTAATTAAAAGCCTTCTTTTTAAGAACCTGATTGGTTTTTTTTTCTTGTTTTAAGATCCAAGGGTTTGGATCAGTGTTCACCAGGGAATTGGTGGAGGAGTCTCTCAAGGCTACCCAGGGAAGGGTTATAGTATTGGGGAGGAGATATTCTGGCGGGAGGTAGACAGTTTCCTAAATGACTGATTAACAGTTTGGGTGGTGGCAGCAACCAGATCTAAGCTGGTAATTAAGCTTAGGGCTTATCATGCCGGTCCCCACATCTGTACCCTAAAGTTCAGGGGAGGGGAAGGAACCTTGACAGGGTGTCAGAGCGGTGGGATCATTTTAAACCAAAAGTCATAAGATTTTTTTTTTGTTTTTGTTTTTTTCTCTACCTTTCTGGTATAGTGAGTTTTAACTAAGCAGCCCTGAGCTGGGTGCATCCCAGTTTCAGTGAACTGCAGAGGGGGTGTGACCCAGCACAAGAAAGCAGGAAAATAAGTACCAGTGATGCTGCTAATAAACTAGAGCTGGCCAGACTGGAAGCCACAGTGCGAGCAAATGAACACAAGACTGATGGAGAAGGAGGAGGCTGCCCACAAGAGAGCTATGGAGCAGAAGGAAAGAGATGAAGCATGAACTAGAGTTAGTAAGGGCTAGGCAGGATATACCAGCCAACCCTACCAACCCCTCTCCAGGTATCGCTTCCCATCCCAGAAAATTCCCCACCTACAAGGCAGGTGATGATACAGAGGCCTTCTTAGAAAACTTCGAAAGGGCCTGCCTTGGGTACAGCATCTCTACAGACCAGTACATGTGAGCTGAGGCCGCAGCTCAGTGGACCCTTAGCAGAGGTGGTGGCTGAAATGCCTAAGGAACACATGGGCAGTTATGAGCTTTTTAAAAACAAGGCCAGAATCAGAATGGTGCTAACACCCGAGCATGCCCCTCAGTGGTTCAGAGCCCTAAAGTGGAAACCTGCTGAGGCATTTTCCCGGCACGCCTACCACATTGGGATGCCTGGATATCAGGAGCAAGCGTTAAATCTCCGGAAGAGCTGTCTTTCCTAATAAAAATGGAGCAGTTCCTAGAGGGTTTTCCTGAGGAAATAGAAAGGTACATCCTAGATGGGAAGCCCAAAACTGTAACCGAGGCGGGGGAGATTGGAGCCAAATGGGTGGAGGTGGCAGAAAAGAAGAAAAACTAGTAGTAGTTGGGGCAAATACCCAAAGAGGCAACTCGAAACAAAACCTTATCAGCAGGGGCAACCCAAGGCCCCACCTCCATCCCAAGGAAAACCCCAGATACCTTCTCGCCCCACCACACCCGTCTCCAGCAACCCACCTTGCCAGGGCTGGTGCAAGGATGTTTCACGCCCTAGGCGAAACTTCTACCTTGCGCCGCCCCTGCCCTGAGGCCCCCGCCCATGGCTGCTCCACCTATCTGCCCTGAGACGTCTCCTCCCCTGCAGCAGCTCCCCACCCTGAGGCACCCACCTCACCCCTGCTCTGAGCACGAGCACCCCAAGCATGCCCTCGCTGCTTCACTTCTCCCACCTCCCAGGCTTATGGCACCTAAGCTGATTGGTGCCGCAAGCCTGGGAGGCGGGAGAAGTGAAGCAGCCACGGCGTGCTGGGGAGGAGGCGGGGCAGGGGTGAGCTGGGGCAGGGAGTTCCCCTGGTGCCACCTCCCCCCCCCCCTTATTTGCTGCAGGTGCCCCTCCCCGCACTCCCCTGCCCCAGTTCCCTCTGCCTAAATGCCGGCGGCGACAGGGGCGGCTGAAGATCCGGCCACCGCGGTTGCTGCCCTAGGCGACCGCCGAGTTCACTTAAATGGTTGCACCGGCCCTGGACCTTGCCCCAGTGACCAGTCAGCTGGGCGATGTTTTAAATGTAATGAGCTGGGGTGTGTGAAGGCCAACTGCCCCAAGAACCCCAACCGACTGCAGTTCATTACGCCGGAGTCACACCCAAGGTCCTCAGGCCCAGATGCCTTCCAGGTACCCTCAGAGCGAAGGGAAACTGAGTGTGGGCGGGAAGAAGATTATCATGTGGAGGGACACTGGAGCACAAGTGTCAGCTATCCACCAATCCCTAGTGTACCCCAAATTCATCAACCCAGAAGCCCTGGTGACAATTCAACCCTTCATGTCAAACTCTCTAAACTTGCCTACAGCCAAGTTGCCTGTCCAGTACAAGGGCTGGTTTGGAATGGGGACTTTTGCCGTCTATGATGATTATCCCATTCCCATGCTTCTGGGGAAAGATTTGGCCAGCCATGTGAAGCTAGCCAAGAGGGTGGGAAGGGTCACCCGCAGCCAGGCTAAGCCAGCCTTCACACTTATCTCTGTTCCCGAGCCTTCCACCAGGGCCCCGTCTGTGTTACCAGAGACCCAGACAGGTGGTGGAACTGGATCCCCTGCCAACGGCTGCAACAGCCGTAGTGGAGCCAATCCCAGAGACCAGCCAAAGCCAGTCCCGGAACTGGCAAAGCACCCGGCACCAGAACCGTTGCCAGCACTGAGTCCAGCGCTTGCAAACCCGTTTACAACTCCAACGCCAGAGGACGCCAACAGGCCTGAACTGGCAGAAGCATCAGATAACCCTACCCAAGAGACTCAGCTAGAGCCTGAAATACCACCTGGTGCAGCAGCGGAGAGCGGTTCACAGTCAACGGAAACAACCTCTTCACCTGCATCGCTTCAAGAGAGACCAAGTCCACAGTCCAAGGAGGAGCCGATGTCTCCAGCATCAAGGGAACAGTTCCAGGCTGAGCAGGAAGCAGGTGACAGCCTTCAGAAAGCTTGGGTGGTGGCACGGAGCACCCCACCGCCTCAGCTCTTCTAACCGATCCCGGTTTGTTGTAGAACAAGGACTTTTATACAAGGAAACTCTTTCTGGTGGACCCCAGGAAGACTGGCATCCTCAAAGACAGTTAGTAGCTCCAGCCAAGGGTGAAAGTAACTTACAGGATTTACGGGTACTGCCGGAGTCCTGAGGGGGCCGTGGCCTCAAGCGGAAGAGGTGTGGCCTCTCAAGGTTTAAAGGCCCTGGGGCACTGGCTGTGGCTGGGAGCCCCAGGGCCTTTAAATCACCCAGGGGCTCCCAGCTGAAGAGGTGTCTGGGGGCCCCCCCCCCCCCCCCCCCCGGGGCTCAGGGGCAAATTAAAGGGTCTGGGGCTCCAGCCACCACGGGGAACCCCGAGCTTTGCCGGGCTGGGGCTGGGATTTAAAGGGCCCGGGGCCCAGCCACTGTGGGGAGCCTCAAGCCCTTTAAATCCTGGCCCCAGCCCAGCTGCCGGAGCCGCGGCCGGGATTTAAAGGGCTCTGGGCTGTCCGCAGCCACAGAGAGCTCTGAGCCCTTTAAATCCAGCCCCAGCCTAGCCGCTGGAGCCGCAGCCGGGATTTAAAGGCCTCTGGGCTGCCTGCAGCGGCAGGAAGCTCTGAGCCCTTTAAATCCCCATCGTGGAAACCAGTGTGGTCGGGCACGGTGTACTGGCTCTTGCTGGTACGCTGTACCATACCGTACCGTACCGGCTTACTTTCACCTCTGGTTCCAGCTAAGTACCAGGTAAAGCTCGTGAGCTTAGCCCATGATCATCCCAGTGGCCATTCTGGGGTGAACCGAACCAAAGACTGTTTGGGGAAGTCTTTCCACTGGGAGGGAACGGGCAAAGACGTTTCTAATTATGTCTGGTCTTGTGAGATGTGCCAACGAGTGGGAAAACCCCAAGACCAGGTCAAAGCCCCTCTCCAGCCACTCCCCATAATTTGAGGTCCCATTTCAGCGAGTAGCTGTGGATATTCTAGGTCCTTTCCCAAAGAAGACCCCCAGAGGAAAGCAGTACGTACTGACTTTCATGGATTTTGCTACCCGATGGCTGGAAGCAGTAGCTCTAAGCAACACCAGGGCTAAAAGTGTGTGCCAGGCACTAACAGACAGGGTAGGGTAGGTTGGCCCTCCGACATCCTTATGGATTCGGAAACTAATTTCTTGGAAGGGATCATGAAAAACCTGTGGGAAGCTCATGGGGGTGAACCACATGGTGGCCATCCCTTACCACCATCAAACAAATGGCCTGGTGGAGAGATTTAATGGAACTTTGGGGGCCATGATTCGTAAATGAGTACGCCAATGATTGGGACCTAGTGTTGCAGCAGTTGCTTTTTGCCTACAGGGCTGTACCACATCCCAGTTTAGGGTTTTCACCATTCGAATTTGTGTATGGCCGCGAGGTTAAGGGGCCATTACAGTTGGTGAAGCAGCAATGGGAGGATTCTACGCCTTCTCCAGGGACTAACATTCTGGACTTTGTAAGCAACCTACAAAACACCCTCCGACACTCTTTAGCCCTTGCTAGAGAAAACCTAACAGAGGTTCGGGAAGAGCAAAAGGCCTGGTATGATAAACATTCTAGAGAACGGTCCTTCAAAGTAGGAGACCAAGTCATGGTCTTAAAGGCGCTCCAGGCCCATAAAATGGAAGCGTCGTGGGAAGGGCCATTCACAGTCCAGGAGCGCCTAGGAGCTGTTAACTATCTCATAGCATTCCCCACCTGCAAAATAAAGCCTAAGGTATACTATGTTAATTCTCTTAAGCCCTTATTCCAGAGAATTAAAGGTTTTCCAGTTTACAGCCCAGGGAGGAGATGACGCTGAGTGGCCTGAAGTTGTCTACTATGAAGGAAAGAGTGACGGTGGCGTGGAAGAGGTGAACCTCTCCCCGACCCTTGAACGTCTGCAGCGACAGCAGATCAAGGAGCTGTGCACTAGCTTCGTGCCAATGTTCTCAGCCACCCCAGAACGAACCGAACGGGTGTACCACTCCATTGACACAGGTAATGCTCACCCAATTAGAACCCCACCCTACCGGGTGTCTCCTCACGCCCAAGCTGCTATAGAACGGGAGATCCAGGACATGCTACAGATGGGTATAATCCGCCCCTCTAGCAGTGTATGGGCATCTCCAGTGGTTCTAGTTCCCAAACCAGATGGGGAAATACGCTTTTGCGTGAACTACCATAAGCTAAATGCTGTAACTCATCCTGACAACTATCCAATGCCACGCACCGATGAGCTACTGGAGAAATTGAGACATGCCCAATTCATCTCTACCTTAGACTTAACCAAGGGGTACTGGCAGGTACCGCTAGATGAACCCGCCAAGGAAAGGTCAGCCGTCGTCACCATGCAGGGGTGTATGAATTTAATGTGCTTCCTTTCGGGCTGCGAAATGCACCTGCCACCTTCCAAAGACTTCTAGATGGTCTCCTAGCGGGATTGGGAGAATCTGCAGTTGCACACCACAGTTGTACAGTTGTACACCACAAACTGCTCAGCTCCACTCTGCTGTGCTCACTGCTCCAACTGTCCTGCAAACTGCTCCGCCAGCCACTTAGCGATAGATCTTCAGGCTCCCCCACTAGTTAACACAGCCCTCAGTGATCTCAGCTCAGTAAGCTTAGCTCTTTTAGTGATTGCAGCTCTAAGTGATTTCAGCCTGTAGTAGGAGAGCCCCAGTGCTGGTGCACCATTGGCCCAAAGTAAATTCAGCTCAGCAGCCTCTAGCTGGACTCCTAATAGAATCAAAATTAGCTCTGCTATTCAACTATGAAGAGAGAAAAGGAGGTACAATTGGTATGCCAGTGCCCTCAAAAGGGGCCCATACCATCAGATACACACACCTGTCCACACCCTCTCTCAATTCACTGGGTTTTGGCACCCATGTCTCTTGTCTAGCGAGTGCTACTTAATTGATGGTGAGACCCTCTGTCATAAAACAGTTTCAGAGTTCCTCATTCACATAATCAGGGTGACACCACTTTATTCCTCCTGCCCCAATAACAGAGAAATTGGGGATCCCACATTTTAGGCTGCCGTGGGCTATGCTAGGCAGGGTGGGTGTGCCTATGCAAACACCATCAGCCCCTGAAATTCTTTTCGACACTCACCATAATTCATCACCAGATGTCAGGTTAGAGCTCATCCTGACTCTGCTTACATATATAATTGTGATATTGCATATAAAGCAGGCCGTGTGAGGCATCAGGGGAAAGGGCATGATCTGCTGAAAGTTATTTTTCTATCCATAGATGTGTATCATTAATGCATGTGAAGTTATGAGAATTGTGTCATATGGTATGACAGCATCCTGGCCCCGGGGGGTATTGCAGGGATCTACCTGGGAACTGGGTCACCCGCAATCACAACCTTTGGAATGGGGGCAGGTGGTATGGGGGGAGAGAGAGAGTGTGTGTGTGTGTGTGTGTGTGTGTGTGTGTGTGTGTGTGTGTGCGTGCTTGCATGTGTTTGTTCCTGCTGCTCCCTGCTGGATGGGATCATGTTCTGTTCATGGCAAACCCAGAGAAGTTAGATTAAAACACCAAATCCTCTTGCTGGAAGGTTGCCACATCACCTGATTTTATTTCTTCGAATCCAGAGCCCTCACGCACAGGAACCCAAACTCGAGAGAGACAGAGCAGGCTGCTCCCTGCACAGAGGCCCATCTCCCGCGTCATGCTCCAGGCTGGCTCTGTGCAGACTTTCACACTGCCCTGCAGAGCCCCCTGCCTGCAAGCAGGGCCAGGAAAACGCTGCAATGGACAGATTTTAAATACACCTCAGCTGAGCCCTGCCATGCGCGCGTCCTCACTGACCTCTGCCGGACACATGCCCCAGCCCAGCTCTGCCTATTGCTGATGCTCTAGTGAGGCTGCCCCAGGGGGCATCTCCCAGGGCACAGTAAGAGCAGCAGCACGTGGGTGGCACAGGGCCGGTGTATTGCGGGTACAGATGTGGCGGGCGCGAGGCCGTCAGTCCCAGGGGAAGGTCATGCCCAGACCCTGCATCCGCTCCCGGTAAACGGTGTCGAATTGCTGGCTCTGTGCCTCCGAGAGATGGTTCCTCCAGTCACCGCAGATCCCTGCAAGCCACAGGGGATATGGTCTAGAGTGCCCCTCACTCCCTACCCACAGCCCTGCCCCTGCAAGCTCTGCCCCCACAGCTCTGCTGGTGCCCCTCACTCCCAACCCACAGCCCCTGCCCCCCAGCCCTGCCCCCGCAGCTCTGCTGGTGCCCCTCACTCCCAACCCACAGCCCCTGCCCCCCAGCCCTGCCCCCGCAGCTCTGCTGGTGCCCCTCACTCCCTACCCACAGCCCCTGCCCCGCATCCCTGGCCTCGCAAGCTCTGCTGGTGCCCCTCACTCCCAACCCACAGCCCCCGGCTAGCCCAGGCCTGGACTCACCTTTCCTCAGGAACTCCCCCTTCTGGTGGTCCATGTACTCGTCCGGCAGCTGCGAGTAGTTGGACATTTTGTTCCCCTTCATGCTCTGGAAGGAGGCGTTCTCCACCACCGCGGCCACTTGCTCCTCACTCAGCTCCTTCCCCAGGAAGTGGCAGATTCTGCGCACGCTGCCCCGCAGATCCTGGGGGAGACACCCGCTGCCATGAAGAGGGTGATTCTAGGGTAACAATTTTATGGCCCACATGTGCCTCAGTTCCCTCCCCCCGCAGGGTCCTGCTCCCCACTGGGCGCTGAGGAAGAGACGCCTTCAAGGGCAGAGGGCCTTGGCCATGAGCCACGTTGGCCACCGGAGGTCAGACCCTGTTCCAGGCCAGGGGCAGAGGAATGCAAAAGCCAGGAGGAGCCAACACCCAGGACATGGGCGCCGAGGCCTGGGGAGCTGGGGCTGGCAACACCCTAGAACACCACCTGGCTGGGGTCCTGGGGCGGGCTACGTGTGGGGGTGCCTCAGGGTAGGGGTTATGTGTGGGGGTGGCTCAGGGGAGGGGTTACGTGTGGGGATGGCTCAGGGTAAGGGTTACATGTGAGGGTGGCTCTAGGGGTGGGGTTACGTGTGGGGATGGCTCAGAGGCGGGGTTATGTGTGGGGTGGCTCAGGGGCGGGGTTTGGTGTGGGGGTGGCTCAGGGGAGGGGTTAGGTGTGGGGGTGCCTCAGGGGCGGGGTTACGTGTGGGGGTGGCACTAGGGGAGGGGTTATGTGGGGGTGGCTCAGGGAGGGATTATGTGTGGGGGTGGCTCTAGGGGACAGGTTACATGTGAGGGTGGCTCTAGGGGTGGGGTTACGTGTGGGGTGGCTCAGGGCGGGTTAGGTGTGGGGTGGCTCAGGGAGGGGTTACGTGTGGGGTGCCTCAGGGGCGGGGTTACGTGTGGGGTGGCTCAGGGGCAGGGCTACGTGTGGGGGTGCCTCAGGGCGGGTTACGTGGGGATGGCTCAGGGGCGGGGTTACGTGTGGGGGTGGCTCTGGGGGGGGTTACGTGTGGGGATGGCTCAGGGTAAGGGTTACATGTGGGGTGGCTCTAGGGGTGGGGTTACGTGGGGATGGCTCAGAGGCGGGGTTATGTGTGGGGTGGCTCAGGGCGGGGTTAGGTGTGGGGGTGGCTCAGGGAGGGGTTACGTGTGGGGGTGCCTCAGGGCGGGGTTACGTGTGGGGGTGGCACTAGGGGAGGGGTTATGTGTGGGGTGGCTCAGGGAGGGATTATGTGTGGGGATGCCTCAGGGGCGGGTTACGTGTGGGGATGGCTCAGGGCGGGGTTACGTGTGGGGGTGGCTCGGGGCGGGGTTACGTGTGGGGGTGGCACTAGGGAGGGGTTATGTGTGGGGTGGCTCAGGGAGGGATTATGTGTGGGGATGCCTCGGGGGCGGGGTTACGTGTGGGGGAGGCTCTGGGGGGCTACGTGTGGGTGTCACCAGGGGGTGGGGTTATGTGTGGGCGTGACCCCAGGGGGAGTTAGGGGGTTCTCTACCTGCTGCAGCTCCTCGTAGGTGATGGAGAAGAAGTTCTCGTTGCCCTTCAGCCCCATCCAGCCGGTGACGTGGTCGAACCAGGAGCCGTAGGCCACTGTGCAGGGGAGAGCGGCACAGTGACCCCAGAGCTGGCACCACCCGGCCCCTCCACCCGCTGTTTAATTTATAATTAAAGTGGTGCCGGGGCTCAAGCAATTTTTTTACATTCATAACTGATGCAGCCAGCCCGGAGGTGCCGGGGCCCTGAACTGCCAGGCCCACCGGTGCCGGGCTCTGAACTGCCAGGCCCAGAGGTGCCAGGGCCCTGAACTGCCAGGCCCACCGGTGCCGGGCTCTGAACTGCCAGGCCCAGAGGTGCCGGGGCTCTGAACTGCCAGGCCTAGAGGTGCCAGGGCTCTGAACTGCCAGGCCCGGAGGTGCCAGGGCCCTGGCACAACTTAAGCACTACCTCCACCTAAGTTCCCTCCATGGTGCGCAGCCGGACGGCCGTGCAGCAGCCTATTAAGCCCTGGGCAGAGTAGCTCAGAGCTGGCTGGGGATGCACAAACTGGATCCCAACAGTGAGTGGCTGGGAGCCCAGGCATCGGGCGGGAGGAGGCTGCCTGCGTATCCCTAGCTGCAGCAGGGCGCCCGAGGACCCCGGGGTGCTGCTCACCATTCCCGCTCAGGAAGTTCTCGAGGACGGAGTCCAGTGAGCCAAGGTCCTTGAAGAGGCGCAGCAGCTTGGAGAAGTGGTACAGCGAGACCAGGACGTCCTTGGGGCAGCGCAGGGTGTAGATGATCTGGGGGGAGGAGAGGCGGGGGGTCACTACCAATCGGGGGAGGGGGATGCCAAGTGAACCCAGCAATTAGCCACCCACCCCGGGCCGTCACCTCCTCACCCTCTCTGGAGGGAGAAGGATTCGCCGCACCCCACTGCCTGCTCCTTCGCACGCCCACATTGCTGTAACTCACACCCAGCAGCAGCCCTGGATTCATCCCCCTCCCGACACACAGCCCTGTCGGTGCCCCTCAATCCCGACCCGCAGCCCCTGCTCTCCCGCCTCTCACCTTGGCCTTGGAGCACTGCAGGGACTTGGGGAAGAGCTGGACGGGGAGGTGGGAGCAGAGCAGCCGGGGCGGGGGGTATTTCAGGGCAGCCTCCAGCCCCACCTTGGTCTCCACCCAGGGCGCCCGCTCCCAGTTCAGCACGCTGCGCACCCAGCCGGGGTCCCCGCCACAACGGATCAGACTCAGAATCTCCAGCATCCAGTTAGTGCCTGGGGATGAAAGGGTTAATGGGCCTGAAACAACCCCTCAACCTGCTAGGGCCCCCTCTGCTCCCAGAGCCAGGGAGAGAACCTGGCCCCCAGCCCCCGAGGTGCATTCATAGAACCATAGAAGATGAGGGTTGGAAGGGACCTCAGGGGGTATCTGGTCCAACCCCCTGCTCAAAGCAGGACCAATCCCCAGGCAGATTTTAACCTCAATTCCCTAAATGGCCTCCTCAAGGATTGAACTCGCAACTCTGGGTTTAACAGGCCAGTGCTCCAACCATTGAGCTATCCCTCCCCCCAACGCTAAAATCAGAAGCTCTCACTTTGCTGTGCCAGGGGTCTCCTGGCCCTGCCGGTGGCTCTGGGGGAAGCCTGTGATCAGAGTGGGTCTGCAGAGAGCCAGCCCAGCACCAGGTGGGCGAGTTGGGCCCCCGGGAGCAGCCTGCTTTGTCTCACTCTGGGTGGGGGGGGGGTGCCCGGAGTCTGGCGTCTAGGAAATCAGGTCATGTGACGGGTTTGGTGTTTCTATCTAATGTCCCTGTGTGTGTCAGGAGCCCCCTAAACACACACACACACACCCCCGCTCTCCCCTACCTGACTTGGGGTAGGTGATGTTGAAGACGTCGTCGTCCCGCACCTGGAATTCGTTCTCCACATAGCTCAGCTTCTCGGGGGAATAATCCAGGCATGGGAACAGCACTCGGGTGTGGGGGGAGTATTCACGCGCCATGGCAGGGCTGGGACAGAGACAGACTCCCGGCGTCAGTGTGGGTCCCTGTGCGCTACTCGGGGAGCTGTGCTGCAGGGAGTGGTGTGGGGGGGGTCCTCTCTCCTGAAAGTCAGGGGTCTCCAGCGCCTCAGCCTGGCAATGGGAGGCTCAATCTGCGGGGAGCAGGGTGAGGCTGTTACTTGGCTCTCCCACCCCAGAGCCAGCTGCACCTTGGCACCAGTCGAGCTGATTCCTTGGCGCGCTCCCGGAACAACTCAAGGGCCTGCGCTGGTGTCTGCAGCTGGGAGAACAGTCCCGTGCCTGGGGTGAGAGCCCTCTGTGGGGTTGTGTAACACGGCCAGGCCCTCTGCTCCCCCCTCCCCCCTCAGCAACCCTTGGACCCAGGCCGAGCCAGCGCCATTCAGCCTTTGGAGGCCCTGCCAGGCACAGCGACCCTTGGACCTGGGAGGAGCCGGTGCCTTTAACCCCCCAGGGCCCTGCACTGTCGCAGCAGCTCATGACGCTGGGCTGCCTGTTCCTGGCAGGTCCCTTCCCCGCTGTGCCCAGGGTCTTGTGTGGGAGTGGAGGGGGCAGGGGTGCGGCAGATCCTGTCCCCCCCACCCCGCTGGGAGGGGTCACTGATCTATGTGCTTTCATGGCAGTGGGGGATGGTTACTAGGCTTGGAGGGGGGGGGGGGGGGTTAAGCCCCTGCTGGTGGCTGCTGAGATCTCCCTGCGGTGAAGGGAACTGTCCATGGTCTCTAGGCAGGGAGAGACTGGGAACGTGGGCACCGTCCCAGGGCATAGGGAGAGAGTGTGTGTAGGTCTGTGTGTGGGATTGTGTAGGTCTGTGTGTGGGATTGTGTGTACGTGTCTCCACAGGAGTTACTGGGGCCACTCCCCCTCTTGCACCCCTGTGTGTCTTACCCCACCCTCCCTGCCCCCACAGCCACTCCACTGCCCATGGCTGGGCCCATCCATCCCCCCTCTCCCCAGGGCTGAGAGCTGCCCATCTGAACGCCGTGCTGAGAACTCAAAGGGTTAAAGCAGGGCCAGACCCACCCCAGCTCCAGCTCGGCTGGGTGGAATCAGACCCTCTGGGTTCCCTGTGCTGGGGAAACGGTTCCTACACCAAGTACTAGACTGGGCATCACCCCCAGAGCCTCGTGAATCCCCAGGTCAAGGATCAAGCTGAGCTGGGACCCAGTCACGGGGCTGAGCACTGACTCCCCTGGCAATGCAGAGTGAAGGTGCTGTCTGAAATCCCCTTAACTCTGCCCTGGACCCATAGGTGCTGGCACTAGCAGTACAGGGGGGTGCGGCTTGAAGTGGTTTCCTTTATATCCAGGGTTTACACTGGCTCTCAGCTCCCCTATACACATTGTTCCAGCACCGCTGCCTGGATCCCAGCCCAGCCTTGGCCTGATGTGGTCTGGGCTGTGCAGGATGGACACACGGAGTTATAGACTCAGGGGCAGCACAGTGCAGCCCAGAGAACCCAGGAGGGGACCCAGGACTCCTGGGTTCTAGCTGCAGCTCTGGGAGGGGCTGTTAGAGGGCTTCCCCTTCACCCCCTCCCTCAGTTCCTGTCGCGCAGACAGAAAGCAGAAGACCAGAAGTCTGAAGTGCAGGCAATGCCACGGTTACTGGGGTCAGTTCCCCGCTCTGACAGCGCCTGTGTCCCCGCTCCCCATTTCCCACCTCCTCCTTCTTAGTAGGCCCAAATATACCTGCAAGGCACGGCCCTGCTCCCACCCCTTACAGCCTATGGTCATATTCCGTTTTGGAGGGTCGTGAGTTGGGGTCTTCGTCCCACCCCTTTGGTACCCCCTGGGAGGGGCAAGGAGTTGAGGCAGCCTTCAAGTGTGGGCTTGTATATTACCCTCCCCCCATGCCCAGTAACACTTTAACTGCTCTTATCTAGTCCCATTATACTCACAAACCCAGCGGGTTTAGGCAAAAGCCGCAGCTACAGTGTCTGTCTTTGTTCACACGTATTAGTTGAACTGTAGATCCAGAACCCACCAGGCGAGCCGAACTCAAAGTCCTATCTCAGGCGAAACTACAGGCCTGGATCCTACATTGACACTAATACTCCTAACACGCCACCTCTTTTCTTCTGGGACCCACCTTCCCAGGTGTCCCGGGAAAAGCATCAGCCGTATGGCGGCACATTTCCTGATAGCGCCAGGTATCAAGATGCCATGTGTCAGTGCTCCATCTGCCCCACTGCTCCCTGGGTGCCCTGCACCTTCCCTCGTACCGACATACTGCAAGTATTTTCCAATCAGTGTGTCAGACTCCTCATAGTGATGGGCCCGAGCAGGTTGGGTTTGGGTCGTCTGTTATGCTTTGAGTGGAGGGCCTCTTACGTTACACATACAACTCATTATTGGGGGATAGATAGCTCAGTGGTTTGAGCATTGTCCTGCTAAACCCAGGGTTGTGAGTTCAATCCTTGAGGGGGATCTGGGGCAAAATCAGTACTTGGTCCTGCTAGTGAAGGCAGGGGGCTGGACTCGATGACCTTTCAAGGTCCCTTCCAGTTCTAGGAGATAGGATATCTCCATTTCATTTCAGTACTGGGAGGGAAGTTGTGTCTCCTCCTTAGAGTCGGGACTCCTGGGTCCCATCGGCAGCTCGAGGAGGGGATTTGGGTGAGCAGGGGAAGTGGGCAGAAAGGATTTGGTTCCCAGCGCTGCCATTGCCTGGCGTTCGGACAAGTCAGCTTCCTTTCCCACCGCACACAGGCATGAAGACTGAGCTATCGGCTGCCTACAATGTGCTCCAAGTGCCACCGAAGACAGGGGAACAGAAGAGCAAACCACCCTCACTATTCAACTGCATTATGTGTGGCCCACTGCATGAGAAAGCAAAACCGCCAGCCGTACCCACCACTGCAGGATAAAGCAACCTCGCTCTGAGCACTGGCACAGGGGACCACGGACCCAGTGTCATCGTGGCTTCCTGCTGGAGAGACAGGCTGGGCTCCCACGGTCCTTCTGGCTGCTGCTCAGTAGTTTCATCGGGTGCTCCTGACTCCCACCAGCCCCCCACCACCACTAGACCCCTTTCCCCTCAGAGTTGTGGGGTAGAACCCAGGAGTCCTGACTCCCCGGCCCTCAGCTCATCTGGTCCAGCTCTTGTCCTTGAACTGCTCTGTGGGCTGGGCTTTGAGCCTCACGTCCCCTCACATGGGCGGGGGAAGCTGCAGGATCAGACTCTGGGACACTGGAATTTGTTCCCTTCTAGCCACTAGGTGGCCACCCCATCCGAAGCACAAGGGCTGCTGCTCAGACAGACCAGCCCCAACACAGAGCCACTGCCAATTATTTCAAATGAGAGCAACACGGGGAGAAAATCCCTTTATTGGCAAAAGAAAATCCCCCCAGCTGTTCTGTGAGGCTGTTAGATGTCAACACTGAGCCTAGAATATCAGCAGGGACGCGAACACCAGAGAATGCTACAGACCAGCATTTTAGTCCTGGGCCAAATCTCATTCAGTGGGACCTGCGTTGTGTGACCCTAGTGCCCCTGTTACCCCCCACGAACATGCCTCTGCTTCTCCCTCAGCACCGCCTCTCCCTGAGCCATCCCAGTGAATCCCGTCGTGTTCCTTTCTACAACCCTTAGTCACCAGGGCCGGGTTTACAATGGCACCAGTGGCTCCATGGAGCCAGGCCCATGCTCAGAGGGGCCCCAGCCTGCTCCGCTTGCCCTGCACCCCGAGACCCCGCTGGCTCCCCGCACCCACCACTTGCTCCTCAGGCCGAGGGCTCCTCTCCACCCCCTGGCCCCACTCCCTGCTCCTCTCTGCCCCTGGCTGGACCCCAGAGCTGAGCTGCCTGGCGCAGAAGCCTGGCCAGTCTGAGCCAGATGTGTGTGTGGGGGGGTGACTGTGGGGGTGCTTGGCTGGGCCCCTCCAGGCAAGAGGGGCCTGAGGGAGCCCGGGCGGAGCAGGCCCTGGCCTGGCTGATCGCGGCACTCCCAAGGGGCCGGAGCGATTCCCCGCCCCGGGACTAGCCCTGGCTGCGCTGCCGGCTCAGCCCGTCGGACACAGTCACCTCCCAGCAGGGCCGGTGAGTGCGGCCAGGAGGCCGGGGTGGGGAGTGGGTCTCTGGGGGGTGCTGGGCTGTGAGGTGACGGGAAGATCCGTGTGTGTTGGGCACTAGGGAATGGAGCTTCTGTGCGGGGTGCTGGGCAGTTGCGATGGGCAGGGCCGTCCTTAGGGAGGCGCGTTGTGCCTGAGGGAGAGGGCACACGGGGCTCTGTGGTGAACTGTGACTCTCCGCCGCCGTGAGGGAGGCCGGGTGGCTCAGTGTCCTTTGGTGCCTCCTCTCTCCCCCACCGGGCTGCTTGCCCAGGCTGCGGCAGCGTCTGCTGCGTACGAAGCTCAGTGTGTGTCAGCGTTGGGGGGGCTCTTCTGGGGCTCTGTGGGCCGGGGTGCTGGCTGTGCCCCAACGTGGGCATAGGGGCCCCAGATTAATAATACTGTGCAGGGCCCCATAAATCCTAAGGGCGGCCCTGGTGGTGGGGCTGTGGGCAGGGGGGTGCTGGGCGAGGGGGGTGTTGTGCAAGGTGCTGTGCATTTGTAGGATGGGTGAAGAGAGGTGCTGGGCATAGCAGCTCTGGGGGGGCTCTGGCCATAGGGAATCGGGGGAGAGGGGTGTGCCAGTGTTGGTCGGAGGGGGGTGGGGCTGCATGGCTTACCATGGGCCTGTCCCCGAGGGGAAGGGGAACCTGACAGCACAAGGCCAGGCAGGGCACTGTGCATCTGGCAACTGCCCGTTTGTAAACAGTGCCCCTGCCATGCCAGGCCCCATTGCCTCTGGCTGGCCCCTCGCTCTGGGGACGGACCCCCCACGCCAGGCTCCATTGCCCCCATTGGGGCCCACAAATATGTTTGGCGCCAGGCCCACAAAACATTAATTCAGCCTGTGGTGCGGTGGTTTCCCGCTCCTGCCCCGAGGGGTTTGAAAAGCAGCCCTGGGAGGGGGCTGTGGCTGGAGAAAGCAGCTCTCAAAGCTGGGCTGATTGGGGAAGGGGCTGCAGCTGGGCCAGGCACCGATCAGGCCCCAGCTGGCCTGAACAAAAAGGCTGGGAGCCAGGAGCCCAAACAGTCTCTCTCTGCCTGTAGAGGGAGATGGGCCTGGCTGCAGGGAGCTGGACACAGGGTACCTGAGTGGATCAGGGCTGGGGAAAGGCAGAGGAGCTGGGGAGCTCCAGCCTGGAAAGCCCCAGGCTGCGGCCTAGCAGGAGGTGCCACAGGGGTGAGTCTGCACCCGGACTCAGCCCCGTTAGTCACGCGACTGCCCTCAATGCCCTGAGTGCCAGCCCTGGGCTGAGTGAAGACTTTTATCTCCATGGGGACTCCATGACATCGTGGAACTTTATTGTGGGTTGGGACGTCTCAGCTCCACCCACTGACACCAGCGCAGAGCCCGGGCAGTGATTTCCCAATGGCGGGTGGGTGGAAACAATCCACCAGCCGCTTTGGAAAGTCCCAGCGGTGCCACGTTCCCAGGCTCAGCGGCGTGGGGTTTATTCGGGCTCTGGGTGAGCTCTGCCCCACAGCCCCACCCGGACGCGGAATGGCTCCTTTCCATACCCCAGCCTCCATCTCTCTGCCTCAGTCCCGCCTCTTTGAACCAGGGGCTGTGATAGTTCCCCGGGTTGTGGGGATAGAGGCAATAACCGCTTGTGAAGGGGGGGCAACGCCACGGCGAGGGGCCCCACATCGGTTATAATGAACCAATCACCTTCCGCTGCATTATTGCAATAAAGGTCCCAGTTTGCTGAAAGGCCTCCCTGGTGTCAGTCATGAGTAACTCGCGGACACTGAAAGCAGTTGCAGTGACTTTGCACTAGCGGAGGGTTTGACCCCATGAGGAATTTGCTCCATCCATTGGGTGTGAGGCAAACCCCAATGAGGGCAGGGGATGAACCCTATTGACTCTGACGGGCACTGGATCAGTCCCGCAATGCGCTTGTCTCCTGTACACTGGCGGGGGCTGTCCTGTGAGTCTGACACCACGACGGGCCCCGGGAGAGCTAACGTGCCAGGTCTCGGCGGGGAGAGTGATGCAAAACCAGACTCACTCTGGATTGGGGTTCCCCCATAAAGGGAGGGACCTGTGCACCACAGGCTCAGGGGGGCTCTGGGAAGGAAAGGGAGACATTGATGGTAGAAAGAATGAGGAGTCCTTGTGGCACCTTAGAGATTAACACATTTAATTGGGCATAAGCTTTCATGGGCTAAAACCCACTTGATCAGATGCATGCAGTGGAAAATACAGTAGGGAGAGATATATATTCAGAGAGAATGTGAAAGGATGGGGTGGGGGGGCAATTCAATTGAGGTGAGCTATTAACAGCAGGAGAAAAAAACTTTTGTAGTGATCATCAGCATGGCCCATTTCAAATAGTTAACAAGAAGATGTGAGTAACAGTAGGGTATTACATTTGAGTTATATTCACAAAGTTGCCGGGTCTCCTGTTTAAGCCTGAAGCGGGGTGTCTGTCACTGCTGCCCCCGCGTGGCTGCCGGGAGAAGGGGGTTATACTGTGTCTATCGCACAGAAATAGTCAGCGACATCCTCGGATTGCAGGTCGGATATTTGCAGATACAGCTCATTCTTGAAATTAGCCCTGGAGATGGTGAATCGGCCGTTCAGTGAATCACTGACCGATTCTAGTCCCTTTCCGGGATCCTGTTGGAGCCAGCTCATGTAATCGGTTTCAGGGAACCCAGAGGCTTTGCAGGTGACGGTGACAGAGTCTGCGGGGCTTTTCACAACCCTTACAGACTCCACCAGCTGGCCCTGGGACCGGACACCTGAGAATAAAGACAGGCCATTACTATCACTATAGAAATAGCGATAACACAATATTCCTCTAACTCTGCCAGTTATTCAGAGGGAGGAACGTACCTTCTAAAGCTGCTGCCACGAAACTTAAAAGGAGCAAAAATCTCATTTTTCCTGGTGCTGGAGCGGAAAGTTCTCAGGCGACTGGCTGGTAACTGCTCAGACCCAGGAGGCTGCGAATCGGGTCTCCAGGTGCAGCCTGGGCAGAGAGAGGCACAGATTTAAAGAGGAAACCGTCTCCCTCATTTGCATGCCCCGCCTTGTACGAGACACACTCTCCTCCTGCCAGTGATCTGATTGACTCGCCCCAGAGGGAGGGGACTGTTGTCCCCTTACTGACATTCAGTGGGGTGTTTTGCTTGCCCAGCTCCCAGCACTAAAAGAGTGGGGAGAGGCCAGTGCTCCAGGTCAGCCTCAGTCAGCCTCTGAGCGGGATGGGCAGGGCGGGCAGGCTGATCAGGGAGTCAGGAGGCCGGGGGGGTCCCGTCCTCCCTGTGAGCTGGAGTTGCCTGGGTCAGACAGAGTGGGGTCGAGCTAAGGAGGGAGCAGGGCCCGAGCTGAGCTGGGGAGCAGAGCCGGGCCGGCCAGAGGGGCCAGGGAAGCCGCCCAAGGGGGCTGGAGGCAGAGCAGCAGCATCAGTGCTGAGGCCGAGTGGAGCCGGAGCTAGAACAGTAGAGCTGGGGCTGGAGCTGGAGCAGTCTGGAGCCAGGTGCGGTGAGCAACTGGGGCCAGCCAAGGGGGGACCCTGGGCAAAGGGCCCAGCGCAGAAAGACACCCCCAGCCAAGGGTCCTTGCAGGCCAGACTGGGAGGGGATCTTACCGGGAAGAAGGGTCCCACCACCCAAAGCCCGGAGGTGTGTGGCCACCACCAGAGCAAGCGTCCCACCCGCAGCATCCCGGCAGCACAGCCAGGGCCTGAGAAGGAGGCCTGGGACCTACAAGGAACAGACTGTGAACTGCCCTGACGTTCCAGAGACACTGCGATGTTCCCTGCCACGGAGCGGGGTGACGTGTTTTCCTTTAACCTTTCCCATTTCTCCTTATTCCTTTTAAAATTAATTGCTGATTAAATAACTTGTATTTGCTTTAAATTCTATGTAATGATCAGTGGGTCAGGGAAGTGCCCAGTGCAGAGAGAGCCCCCCGGAGTGGGGACACCCAGGCCCCTGTCTTAGGGGACCACAGCGGGTTGAGGGTTGAGCCCCCAGGAATCCTGGGCCAGCCTTGTCGGGGTTACAAGGACTCTGCCAGACAGGAGATTATTATTGACGATTGATATTCACACTCCCATTCCCATTCATGCTCCACACCCTAATCATTTTGTTGCCCTTTTCATCCTTTCCAAATTCCAAGATATCTTTTTAGAGATGTGGCAACCACATCTGCACACAATTTTCAAGATGTGGGCGTCCCATGGATTTATATCGAGGCAGCATGATATTTTCTGTCTTATTATCTGCCCCTTTCTTAATGAGTCCCAGCATTGTGTTCACTTTTTTGATGCCGCTGCACATTGAGTGGATGTTTTCAGAGAACTCTCCACAATGGCTCCACGATCTCTTTCCAGAGTGGTAACAACTAATTTAGACCCCATCATTTTCTATGTATAGTTGGGATTAGGTTTTCCAATGTGCATTTACCAGCGTCGAATTTCAGCTGACACTGCGTTGCCCAGTCTCCCAGTTTCGTGAGATCCCTTTGTAGCTCTTCCCGTTTGCCCGTTTTGCCACCTCACTGTTTCCCTCTTTTTTTTTGTGAACTCTTTGCTCTTCAGTAAAATCAAGGAAGAGGAATAATAATGAGAAGAAAAAGGGGTTGTTGGTGCTAGACCCCTTCCCATAACTGATCTCATTTTCTCATATAGACCTTTCACTTGTGAGCTCCCAGCGCGCGGACTGTCAGCATCAAACCGGCTGGTACTTTCGCCAGTAACCGCAACGGGAGGTTTTCGTCTCAGCTCAGAGCGGCTTCCCCACACTGTGAATCCTGCACAGTGTCCTCCGGCCTCAGGCCGGTCATTTGCAGATACAGCAGGTTGTTGAGATTGTCTCTGGAGATGGTGAATCGCCCTCTGACTGCATCAGCGTAGTGTGTGCTACTCCCACTGCCACTGCTGATACGGGCGACCCACTCCAGTCCCTTCCCGGCGGCTTGATGGACCCAATCCATCCAGAAGTGACATGCCCAAGATCGCCTAGTAATTCTCTGGCAGAGGTGATAATAGAAACCAGTCCCCATGAGCCCAGTGCTTAACCACTACGGGAAAGCTTTCTGCAGCCAACTGCAGATGTGGGACGCATTTAAAGTGTCGATAAAGGCAGGAGACCATCTTTCTACCCTGAATTCTTTTTTCACTCCGTGCTGGGCAAAGTTCTGTTCTCGGTCACTCAGCACAAATTGAGAATCGTTATATTTATTTCTGGGAAGTGACTACATATTGACAGCAATGTTACTGCGCGGAGAATTTGGCTGCTTCTCTTTAGGTTTGATGCGTACAGTAATTGTACGTATAATGTAACATAAACCTGATTTGAATGGAAAGAAGAGCCTCCACTCAGGGGTTTTCATGGTTGAACTGACTCGTATTAAAATCCACCAAATAGGTCAGTCGGTGTATTTTTCTTGGATAGACAAGGCCTGAGAATCTGGGCCTCTGTTTTCTCTCTCTCCATCCACAACCAGGTCCAAATTTGAGTGTAACAAAGAGCTACTGAGGCCCCTCTTTGCCTCGCTGGACACTCCACCTTTTCCTGTCGCCGTCGGCATTGCTATGTTGGCACAACTCTTTCATGCGAGAGCTCTTCTGAAAACACACCCACACCTGACAACCTGTTCTCCCTGTCTGCCCTTGTTCATCTCTGGCAGGCACCAATCTCACGCTGATAAGAGCCATGGGTTCTGCTTCCTCCTCTTAGTGACTGACTGTCCCAGTCTTAAAAACCCAATGAACTGTCCAGTGGACAAACAATAGGAGCCTGTTTAGAGTCTGACTGAGCATCACCTCAGAACAAGAGCTTTAGCCGTTTGCCATTCAGAGATGGTGATATCACAAGGATAGTCCACGTCAGCCAGAAAGGACGTTTCTTCACATGGGTCACTCACCCTAAAATACCTTGGTGTAGGAGGTTCTCAGGATCACTCCTGCTGAGTCCCCACTGTTCAGGGAGACGTCTCTCCAGATTCTAGCAGGCTGTGTAGCTCAGAGCTGGGTGGTGTCACCAAGGAGCCTAGAGAAACCATGTAGGAATTCCCATACCGGATCAGATTATGATTATTATTTATCATCTGTATTATGGTCGTGTCCTGGGGATCCTTTGGGCTGGGACAGCCGCTGGAGAGGGAAGATTTCCCATGGCGCTGGGAGGGATTTGGGACGGAAGGCCCTTTCCCTTCCCAGCCGTGACCGGCTACATTGAAATGATCCGTGACACTAGGAACGTGATCTGAGCAAGCCTGGCTCGTGCTTTTTAACAGGCCTGGGGGCCGCCTGTGGGCGCAGGTGGGAGACGCTGTGGGGGGGGAAGGCTGAGGGCAGAGTAAAGGTTTTGCAGTGGAGCCTCCCTGAGATTAGCGTGCCGAGAGCGGCGTGCCTGGGACTCCTTCTTTAGGGGAGAGTCGAGGGAGGATTCAGGGAGCGCTGAAGGGAGATAATTATTGACGATTGATATTCACACTCCCATTCCCATTCATGCTCCACTTCCCATTTATGCTAGAACTGTAAAGTAAGTGGGATAGCGAGAGGCCTTATGGTCTGTGTTTGTACCGTGCCTCGGACAATGGGCTCCTAGACCATGACTGGAGACCCTAAGCGCTAGGACCACAACCTCCAACTACTCCACCACCACTAATAAGTAACAATAATAATCCGTCATTGTAATAATAAGGAAGAAGAAGAAGAAGTAATAAATGGTAGACAGTAACGTTCTCCTTTTTCTGCTGGAACTTCTGTTGTGTCCTTAAGGCTTCAAAATCCCATCCCCATCATGGCACACTGAGGGGCAACATCCCTATATCTATGACCTTTCACACCGACTCTCATGTTGCCTTTCCCGTCACAATTCGGAGTCACTCCTTTTGCCTGGAATATTCCCACACCCCTTCACACGTTTCCTTACTAAGAGACCCTGGGGCCAACTGACAGTCTCCGCTGGGTTATTTTTCGAATCAGAAAGAGCTGCCGCAATCCATTACTTTCCTTTCGAAATCCCGGCACGGACACTATGGAGTGATGGGCAACAAGAGGCAATATTGCCTGGGAATGAGGGACTTTACTCCTGGCTTGGTGACCCTTCCTATTCCTGCGCCCAGTGCGGTATTGTTTATAGATCTGCAGCCCGCTGCAGCCCATGGGATAAGGAAGCGGGAATCTGCACTGGTGTTTCTGTATTACCATTTATAGGTTTCGGTTCATTGTGTGCCTTGCACAGTAATTCCAGGTGGTGTCCTCGGTCGTCAAGTCGCTCATTTGCAAATAAACGTTGTTGTTGGGATTGGCCCTGGAGATGATGAACCGCCCTTTGACAGCATCAGTGTAGTACGTATGTAACCCTTCTGCCCGTCAGAGCCGGCAGCACCAAGGGCCGGGTGCAGTATCCAGGGGTTCTGTTTCAATAACGCAATGAAAACCCGGCTCCAGCCCCCACCCAGTGAGCTGGGACAATTACATACCACCCCACAGGCGCCTCTAGGAGGCAATACTTCCCCTCTCGCAAGCACAGAGTCTGAGTGTAGCAAAAGCCTTTTAAGAAAGGAGGGAAACAATGTGGCATCACGTTGGGGAAACACCACAACCAGGATTCATAACACAAACCATGAGCAAAGACCCACCCCCAGGTGAGTTTGGCAGTGTCCTTTTCCCCTCAGGGTCTTAAGTCCAGCAACCCAACCATCACCCCTCCCACAGTTTCTGACCTTGGTCAGTGCAGCCCCAGAGTTCAGAAGTTCCTCTGCGGAGTTTACCTCCCAGTCTGGGTGGAAGTGAGGGAGGTCTGGGGGGCTTCTTACGTGCTCCGCTGCTTGGGTTGATGGCCGAATGCCACGTCTCTCCATGGGGTTCTGCTGCAACCTTCACCACCAGCTGCACCTCTCTGCCAGCTGCCCTGCTATCCGCTCCGCTGTCCGCCAGCCACCCTGCTATCCGCTCCGCTCCCCTCTCCGCCATCTGCCTTGCTATCCATTCTGCTCCCCTCTCTGCCAGCTGCCCTGCTATCCGCTCTGCTGTCCACCAGCCGCCCTGCTCTCTGCTCTGTTCTCCGTTCCTCTCCGCCAGCCGCCCTGCTATCCGCTCTGCTCTCCACTAGCCGTGGACGGAGGAGGCCTAGTACTTGCTGTTGCCTGTTCCCCTCATCGTGATACAGCACCAGCCACTCCCCTTTCCCAGCTCCTGTCTGATCCAGCCCAGCCAGGTGCTGCTACGATGCTGGAGATATTTACGAGCAGGTTAGATAAATGTCTATCTGGGATGGTCTAGACAGTAGTTGGTCCTGCCATGAGGGCAGGGGACTGGACTCGATGACCTCTCGAGGTCGCTTCCAGTCCTAGAATGTATGAATCTCTGAACTGGATCCGACAGGATCCCGGGAAGGGGCTGGAGTCACATCCCTCCAGGCGCAAGGGCTGAGCTACCGTCTGTTGAAGGGAATGTAAAGACCCACTATTGGCTTTAGCAGACTGTGGGTCAGGCCCGTAGAGAGAACAGTATCCGGCTGGTGAACAGGCAGCAGCATGTGGAAACCTGTGTTTGTACTGAGGGCAGAGGTGTTTGGGACCCGATGCCTCCTTTCAAGAGAACGTTAGAACTATTGTTGTGTTTGGTTAGTTTTCAAAGGAAACTGAGAGCATTTGTACCTATTTCCCAACAAACTGCGATAGGATTTTGACACCCGGCACTTTTCGGCCCCTTTGAAATCCAAGTCCTCGTTATGACACCTTGACCGATCGATTCCCCAAAGCTCCCTCTTCTGCGCTGCGCATTTTCACTCTGCTGTCAGATAAGTTCCACATTCAGACATGTGACTATTCAAGACACTCCAGTTTTTATGGACACGTGATCATAGCTGGAGCTACAGCTCTGATACCTGCTGACAGGTATTTTTTCACTGTCTCTAGATCCCGTTCCTGTGCCTCGTGCTGGATTGTTTGGGGGAGTGCTGCCCCCAACCGGCGCACAAGAGAAGCACAATTCTGCAGCTTGAGTTTTTCTGTTAGCAGTATCTGGATTCCCCTCACTGTGGCCCCGTCAAGGGCCGGCTTTAGGAAGTGTGGGGCCCAATTCAGACATTTTCGGCGGGGCCCCAGCAGGGATGACTAAAAAAAAAAATGCAAAAAAAAAGCCTTTCATTTCTTAGCAACCGGTTCCCTATAAAAAGTTCTGATTTAGGGGATGTGCCACAGTGTGTATGTTTTGTACCAATAGGGTTACCGTATGTCTATTTAAAATTTTAAAAATTCCTATCAGACGGCGATTTAAGAACCAAAAAGCCTGACATGTCCGGGAAAATACAGCTGTATGTTACCCCTACCTAAAGTTCTTTTTTAAAAAGATGGACCTGAACTAGAAATGAGCTTCACACGTGTGGGTCCCCATCCCCCCCACCTCCAGGGGTTTGCTAGGGTGACCAGATGTCCTGATTTTATAGGGACAGTCCCGATTTTGGGGTCTTTTTCTTATAAAGGATCCCCCGACCCCCTGTCTGGTCACCTTAGTGGTGTGCACATGTGTGGGTCCCAGCTGCTCCCTGCCCCCCTCATTGAAGCAGGTGTGCAGGGTTACTGCCCTGGGAACTGCAGGGCACCAGTGGACCTGGGGCTGGCTGGAGGCAGGGCAGGGGCTGGCTGGAGGCAGGGTCTGGCTGCAGGCAGGGCAAGGGGTGCGGGGCTGGCTGGAGACAGGGGGATGTGGGGTGGGCTGGCTGGCTTCAGGCAGGGCCGCGGTGGGGGTGCGGCAGGGGTTGGCAGAGCTGGAGGCAGAGGAGTGCGGGACTGGCTGGCTTCAGGCAGGGGGGTGCGGCAGGGGTTGGCTAGAGACAGGGCGGGGGGTGCGGGGCTCGATATGGCCAGGGCAGGGGGTGCGGCCGGGGCTGGCGGGTGACCGGCTGGTTGCGGGCAGGGGGTGCGGCAGGGGCTGGCTGCAGATAGGGGCTGGTGCAGGCAGGGTAGGGGGTGCAGCAGGGGCTGGCTGCGGTCAGGGGGTGCGGGTACAGGGAGTACAGCCCACCCTGTATGGTGAGTGCCCCCTCCTCCACCGGGGTAGCAGCAGCAGCCCGGGGCCTGGGGCTATTTAAAGGGCCTGGGCTCCTGCTTCCACCGCCCTGGCCCTGTAAATCGCCGCGGGAGCCCTGGGGAAGCAGCGGGGCTCCGGCGGCTATTTAAAGGACCGGGGCAGCAGAGGCAGCTGGAGCCCCCCTGCTACCCCAGGGCTCCTGCAGCTATTTAAAGGCCCGGGGCGGTAGAAGCAAGGGGAGCCTCAGACTTTTTAAATAGCCCCCGAGCCCCGCAGCCCTACCCCAGGGCTCCAGCAGTGGGACGCTGGTGGCAATTTAAAGGGCCTGGAGCTCCAGGAGAAGCCGGGCCACCCGGTACAGCGCACCGGCTCTTGCCCATACGCCGCACTGGGGCTTGGGCGCGGGGCCCTCTTAGGGGCGGGGCCGATTCAGGGGAATTGGTTGAATTGACCTAAAGCCGGCCCTGGACTCTGCGCAGTAACGCAGCTCTGAGCGCTGTAACTCCTGAGGTGCAGACGCTGCTAAGCCCCTTAGTGCGCAGAACTGCGCCATTGCAGCAGCGCTCTGACGAGAGGCGTAGAGCTTCCTGCGCTGGGGCTACAGCGCCGCGGTGCCAGTGTAGACACGGTGGGGATTCCAGCGCTGCGACTGGCCTCTGGGAGGTATCCCACAATGTCTGTTCTCGCCTCTCTGGTCACCGGTTTGAACTCTACTGCCCTGCCCTCGGGTGACCAGCCCTGTACATTCCTTTGCAAATTTGAAAGTCCCCGTTCGCTCGGTGACGCGTGCAGAGGTCTCAGCGCATCTTTCCAGGTGGCCCTGCCTGCTCCATGCACCAGCCGATCCCCAGCTTGGAGCAAAGCCGAGCTGCTGGACCTCGTCGGCATTTGGGGAGAGGAGGAAGTGCAGTCCCAGCTGCGCTCCAGCCGTAGGAATTATGATCCCTACGGACAGATTTCACGATACATGAGAGAAAGGGGCCATGGCCGGGACACACTGCAGTGCAGGGTCAAAGTGAAGGAGCTGCAGAACACCTACCACAAGACGCGGGAGGCAGACTGCCGCTCCGGTGCTGCACCCACGAGCTGCAGGTTCTACGAGGAGCTGGACGCGATACTCGGCGGTGACCCCATCTCCACTGGGAAGGGCCCTGTGGATACTTCATTGGCTTGTGTGCCAGTCGAGAGTGGACTGAGCCAGGAGGAGGAAATCTTGGGTGAAGAGGGGGACCCAGAGGCCGAGGATGACTCGGAGGCCAGAGATGCAGCCAGGAGCTCTTTTCTACCCCAGAGGAGCCTAGCCGGTCACAACAGTCAGATTTTGGCGAAGCACAAAGAGGAGAGGAGGCTTCTGGTAAGTGGGTCTGATTTTGGGAATTGCTGAAGCGAGTTGTTGGGGGCAGGAGGGTTGCAGAAAGCAGGCTTTGTCTCCCACCTCATGCCTGTTCTGAGCGGTGGAACAGACTGTTGGTAAGTATCAGAGGGGTAGCCGTGTTAGTCTGGATCTGTAAAAGCAGCAAAGAGTCCTGTGGCACCTTATAGACTAACAGACATTTTGAATACCCACTTCGTCGGATCCGTCTCTTCCTGAAGAAGGCCTGGGTGGTGGCGTGCAGCGGCTGCAGGATCCGAGGGACGGGTTTGCCTGGGTGCAGGAAGAAGTCGAAGCCGGAGCAGTCGGTGGGGTCATAGGATGGCTGCAGGGATGCCTCACCTTCAGCTGGCCAGGTGAATGGGAACGGCAGGGTGAAGTCCTCGGTCAGCACCTGGATGGCGAAGTCATCATCCTTGCCAAATTCCTTGTAGGCCCTCTGGATACTGCGGAAATGCTCCTCCCACTTCTTGGTGTCTCCATCATCGATGTCTGGGAAGGACCCCGGCAGGGTCTGGACCAGCCCCGAGGGTGAGGACACTGTGCTGTAGATGAGCCCTGGGTTGTGGCTTGGCAGAGCCGTCTGCTTGAAGATGGGTGGTGGAGGGAGCAGGAATTCTTGCTGGCCGCTCCCTCCTCTTCCTCCTTTGGGCTTGGAGGTGATGGCTGAGGCAGGAGCTGCTGGGTTCCCTCCATTGCCTGCGTACGTGAACCAAAACAACAAGGTGAGAGTCCCAGGGAGGGGAACGAGGGAACAGGCAGTGTTGTGTGGAGGGGAGACCAACATGGGAGCAGCAAAGGGAGTGGAGGAGCAGTGATGGGGGTGAGAGGCAGAGCGACAGCAGAAGGGATGGAGGATGGGATGGTGGGTCGGGAGGCAGAGAAGGTCTTGACTGACTTGAACATGGGCATGGTCCACCTCCATTGAGAGTGGGAGAGCCATCTGGCCTGCGTGTTATTCTACCATGCCCTCTTCTGAGTCAGCTCCAGAAACGACTGGCTCCTTCCCACACCCCATCCCCCGTTTTTACCATTCAGTACCTTGGCTCTGAGGTGAGTAACTGAACTGGCCTGGGGCTGAGGAAGCCATTACTCACATGGCATAGCAGAACCTCCAGGGACTTGTTTATTACAATCGCCTGGGAAATGACAGGGGCTCTGGGGTGACATCAGACAGGAGAAAGGAGAGGGGAGGTGATAGCTGAAGATGACACGTTACAGGATAAGGGTTGCTGCACCACTAGAATGTAGAACTTGGTTACATACCCTTCTTTCTTGCACCTCCTCAGCTGAGCTCTTTGCGGAAGCACGGGCTTTTCACAGAGTGAAACCTCAGGGCTGTTTTCTGTAAAACCCTGAACATAGGTGTTAACAACTGTTAAGCTTCAGAGAGAGAGAGAGTCCAGTGCAATCTCTTATAAACTAACACTACACCCTGCAAATAGTATCTGGAATACTTCTGAATAATTTTTAAACACAAGCTATTTGGTACTAAATCTAGCCCTTTTACAGCCGCTCCACTTTGGTGCTGTTGCATATATTTAAATATCAGAGGGGTAGCCGTGTTAGTCTAGTTCTGTAGAAGCAGTTCTGTAGAAGAGTCCTGCCCTATAGACTAGAAGATTTTGCAGCAGCATGAGCTTCGTGGGTGAATACCCACTTCTTCGGACTCTTTGCTGCTTCTATATTTAAATACAAGCTTTCACACAGCCTTTACACGTTAGCGCACGCAGAGCAAACCTGCTGCTCGCCGATCTTCTTTCTGAGATGAGGTCTCAGTCTCCATAACACGTAGCATGTGTCACCATCACCGCTTGAAAAGAACGGCAGCATCTTGATTCTTTCCCAAACGCTTCCTTGTCAGGAAACCAAAGTCTAGGGTTCCTTACATTCCAGCCCTTGGATTAATAACAAGGAGGGAGATGGTCCCCAAATTGGACTGGTTGGCTTCTAACTTTCCATGTTCTGTGAGATCCAATAGGTACCTCTGCAGAACTCTCTACAGATGTTGTTGTGGTGGGAAGTTTCCCTGGTTTGTGTCCCTTCCAGTTGATCTTCATGAAGTTGACTCCTCTTGTTTGGGTCAAATTCCTCTGACTGAGGATTGAGTTCTGATTGCAGACGTTTCCTTTCTACAGCTCGGGTCATTTGAGGCCAATAAAACTGACCTCTAACGAACTCTAGTGTTCCTTCTATTCCCACGTGGTGCATATCTTCTCATGGATTCCTTCTAATGCTGTCTCAATGAGTGTAGGGAATCACTAGCTATTCCAAATCTTCCCTTTTCTGAATCTTTCTGTACAAAACTCCATTGGACACAAAAAACTTTGGCCTTTCTCGTACATCTAGACAGGTCTTATATTTCTCCTTCAGTTCCTCACCCTGACTGGGCCTAGGGCATTGGGGGTTGACCATGACCTCCCTGAGGTCCTTCCAACCCTTGATGACCTCCTGAGGTCCCTTCCAACCCTGAGATTCTATGATTCAGACTCCAGGAAGTGAATCACGTGTCCCATATGCCTATCTTGTCACTGCAAAACTTTCCAGTCAATGGGAATAGAATCTTGGGCATTTGTCCTTCCAAGGTATGGTCTCGGTGTTTGAAACTTGTGATATGCTGAGTCTTCTCCAGGAATGTCCTCCTGAGACCCAGTTTGTACTCTGTGCATCTACATGGTTGCTTTGCTGGCTGTCCTCGTCCCACAAATGGCTGCAGAGGTTTCTCTTTCCAGTCCATCTCAGAATTCCTCTCACCGGTTGCCCCTTTTCATCCCAGCGCTCTTTCTCCATAGATCTCCCTGGAAGCAAGAGCTCTTCACAGGGAATGTTTCTCTGTTGACCCTATGGATCCTGAGCACGATTTGTGCAACAGCCTAATTCGAACTAGTCTTGAATATCCCAATCCAGTTCTGTATCTTCTGTGTCAATCCTCAAGCGATTCTTGGACTAATGGATGTAATCTAGTGAGTTAGAGCGGTGAGATTGTAAACCAGGACACCTGCGTTCTATTCCCAGTGGTGGGGGAAAGTGGGGCCTAGTGGTTAATAGATTCACAGCTTTTTAAGGACAGAAAGGACCATTAGGATCATCTAGTCTGGCCTCGTGCGTAACACGGGCCAAAGAGCCTCACCCATCATTTCTGCATCAAGCCCATAAGTTATAGACCAATCAGAAATGATCTTTTAAAAAGCTTTACAGTCTTCAGTCGGGGGAGAGATGTGGGGCTGGGAGTCAGGATGCCTGGGTCCTATTCTCAGTGCCTCGCAGGGTGTAGAATCTAGTAGGTTAAAACAGGAAGTCCTGGGTTCTACTCCCAACTGGGGGAGGCAGGAGTGCGCACAAGGAGGGGTAAGCAGGGGCACTCCCCCCCCACCCCCCAATAATCGTCAGGGGCACAGAACTCATCCAGCCCTGGGGCTGTGCTTGGAGGGAGGGAGGGAAGAGTGAGCTCCTGCCGGGGCCTGGGCAGGTGTGATTGCAAAAAAAGGGGTCAAAGGTAAATTTCTGCGCAGTCCCCTGCTGGGAGGGAAGTGAGGTCTAGTGGGTTGGAGCAGGGGGCCTGGGAGACAGGACTCCTGGGTTTTTTCCCTGACCCTGGGAGGGATACAGTGTTTAGTGGTTACAGCAGGGGCTCAGCATTCCACACAACAGAGGAAATGTGAGCGTTAAGGAATCTTTAGAAGCCCACAATCGCAGGACATCTGCCTGTCCGTCACACTCAGGAGAGACCATCAAAACCAATCCCTTCGCACCTTTCAGTCACGAACGCCCCTTCCTTCCCTTTAAGAAACCCACAAAAGAAGAGCTTCCTGCCCCGGGCAGAGTCAGTCTGTGCAGACTGCAGCGTCTGTGTCAGGGACCTGGCCCTGGACAGAGATTAACCCTTAGAAGTCACATCCCGCCAACACGCAGGTAAGAAAGTACCAAACCCCTCAACCCTGCCTCAGGACATCAGAGGCTGGATCAGTACTGGGAATAGGCCCCGTCCCCTGGTGGTCTATAGGGAGCTGGCTGATTACGTGTTGCTGACCCGTCTTATGGTAACAGGAGCCAGAGACACATGAAATGTTTTCTGAACAGTATTTGGTCGGTGAGCAATTTCTGTAGTTGCCACAGTGATATTATGAGGCCATGAATGGGAGAGTGGGGACGGCAAGGCAGTGGGGAACAGGAGGGCACGCAGGGCTTGGGGATTGGAAATGGGAAGGGAGACAGGGTTGGGTGTTGGAGACCAGGTGGGGAGATGGGAGGCAGTCAAGCGGCAGCCAGAGGGCAAGTGGGGTCAGGCAAGAGGGAATGGGAGGGGAGGCAAGGTGTGCTGAGGGGGAATGTGAGGGGAGGTGGGACTGGGTAAAGGGAAACGGGAGGGTAGATGGAGGCTTGGAGGGTGGGGACGGTGGTGGCTGGGCAATGGGGAATGAGATGTCAGGTATCAAGTGAATGGGAATGAAAGTGGAGATGGAAGGGGAGGCGTTTTCACCTGGAAATGGCCAATGGGCAGGGAGGTGTCTATGAGACAGTCTCTCTTAAACTGTGGCTCATTCTGTGAAAAAGATTGAGAAGCCCTGATGAAATCCACAGGACTGGGGTTTATTTTAGCAAACTTGAGTTTAAAATGTTGGTGCCAATTGCTCTGAAAATTTGAACCTCTCAGAGCTCTGCCTGGTCCTGGGATGCAGAGGGGAGTTTATATATTTCCTCAGTAGCTTGTGAGATGCTTAGAAATCCTGTAGCCACTTGCCTTCATTAGGATGGTATGGATGAAGATATATTGTGGAATGATTTTAGAACATATTAGCTAGTTGAACTGGACAGGAACCAAATATTTCATTTCTCAGGATTATTAAAAAGAATTCCAGTCTCAATTGAAACACAAAAACATTCAATATTTCCCATGAAAGAAAATTCTAAATTCTTTTTTTGATCTAGGTCATTTGAAATCTTTTGTTTCAACTTTTTAAAATGTCAACATTTTATATGCAAAATAATGAATTTCATTTTTAAATAAAAAATTAAAATACTCCATTCTGAAAATGTTGAAATGCTTCACTTTGTTTTGTTTTTCAAAAGGAAATTTTATCAAAATCAGCAGGTTTTTTTCTAGATATTTCGATTTCAACTAAAACACTATTTGTCCTTGAAAAATCATTTTAATGAAAAATTTCCACGTTTGATTAGCTAATCAATGCGCATTCTAAGAAATGTATTTGCAGACTCTAGCTTTTACATAGGTCCTAGGGATGCTGCTGCACTCTCTGGGGCTTGAAGTGGTTTCCATCATAAACAGGGTTATAGTTTGGGGCAATGGCTGTCAGCACCCCCACTATACAAATTGTTCCAGTGGGCCTGACCTTTTATCCTCATCAAGATAAGCTTCCAGAGACATGACATTTGTTCTTTGTTTGGTCAGTACAAGATCTGCACCGCCTGAACCCACACCTAGATGGCAGCACTTATTCATAATCCCGTTCTGGACGTGACTCACATAATCTTCATGGTGGCCTATAGCCTGGCCTTCCTTTTGGGCATGGTGGGAAATGGCTGGATCATCCTCATCACTGACTTCCAGGTGAAGAAGACAGTCACTCCTATGTGGTTCCTTAACATGGCCATTGCTGACTTCATCTTCACCTCCTTCCTACCCTTCAGAGTTATCTATACAACCCTGGGTTTTCATTGGTCCTTGGGCAGCGTGATGTATAAGTTGACCATTATTGTCACCTCGCTCAACATGTTCACTAGGGTTTTCCTCCTCACTGTCATCAACGCCGACCACTGCATCTCCATGGCCTACCCTGTGTGGTCCCGGAACCACAGGTCGCCCCGCCTGGCTTCTTTGGTTATTCTGGCCATATGGATCCTATCCCTTGCATTGAGCTTGCAGTCCTGTGATCTCTGGGATTCCATGAGCTCATCTTCAGAGTGGAACATCATCTCTGGCAATCTGACAAGTGTCCAAGAGAACCTTTTGCTGAGAAAACGAAGGATGATGGCCCGTGTTGCTATCCACTTCCTGGTTGGGTTCCTGGTCCCATTAGCCTTGATCATCACCTTCTACATTCTTCTAGCTCCCAAACTGAGAACAAGCCATCTCACTCAGTCCAGGAAGCCCCTCAATGTCCACCTTGCCTTGATCCTGATCTTCTACCTCTGCTGGCTCCCATATCACGTCTTTTACTTCCTGCGGGTCTCAGGTGATGCACTACATTCAGTGATGGAAAAATCCCTGGACATAGGCATCCTCTTTGCCAATGGCCTGCTCTATTTGCACAGCTGCCTCACTCCCATCGTCTTCCTTTCCATGGGCCAGGAGTTCATGGGCTCCAGGGAAAATGCATGTAACTACCAAAATGCTGTGCACTTGGCAGGAGAGCCGGCTGAATAGGGGAGAAATGTTCACGGGGAGATGGGATCCATTCACGAAGTATACGCTAGCTCCAGATAACGAGCTTCCTAAGTGTGTTGTGTCCCCCTATAGTAACTGAACTGTACAAGAAGATGACAGCCTACTACTGCTAATGCACTTAGCTGCTCCTTAACCTCTGTGCTTAAAGTGTGGTGCTGAACGTTCTAGGTTCAATCCCTGCTGATGGCACGTGCTGGGGGAGGGGGATCACTACACAAAAAGGGATCGAAATTCATGACCAATATTTTTCACAAGGAATGGCTGGGCCTGCAGAGCTTGGGGCACTTCACCACAGGCCTGAGCCGACGGGCGGCTTCCCACCGCTATCAGTGGGGACTGGATCAGACCTTGCTCAGGATGCTTTGCTATCGTGCCACTAAAAGGCTGGTCTGTAGCATTCTCTGGTGTTCGTGTCCCTGCTGATATTCTAGGCTCAGTGTCGACATCTAACAGCCTCACAGAACAGCTGGGGGGATTTTCTTTTGCCAATAAAGGGATTTTCTCCCCGTGACGCTCTCATTTTAAATAATTGGCAGTGGCTCTGTGTTGGGGATGGTCGGTCTGAGCAGCAGCCCTTGTGCTTCGGATGGGGTGGCCACCTGGTGGCTAGAAGGGAACAAATTCCAGTGTCCCAGAGTCTGATCCTGCAGCTTCCCCCGCCCATGTGAGGGGACGTGAGGCTCAAAGCCCAGCCCACAGAGCAGTTCAAGGACAAGAGCTGGACCAGATGAGCTGAGGGCCGGGGAGTCAGGACTCCTGGGTTCTACCCCACAACTCTGAGGGGAAAGGGGTCTAGTGGTGGTGGGGGGCTGGTGGGAGTCAGGAGCACCCGATGAAACTACTGAGCAGCAGCCACAAGGACCGTGGGAGCCCAGACTGTCTCTCCAGCAGGAAGCCGCGGTGACACTGGGTCCGTGTTCCCCTGTGCCAGTGCTCAGAGCGAGGTTGCTTTATCCTGCAGTGGTGGGTACGGCTGGCGGTTTTGCTTTATCCTGCAGTGGTGGGTACGGCTGGCGGTTTTGCTTTCTCGTACAGTGGGCCACACATAATGCAGTTGAATAGTGAGGGTGGTTTGCTCTTCTCTTCCCCTGTCTTCGGTGGCACTTGGAGCACATTGTAGGCAGCCGTTAGCTCAGTCTTCATGCCTGTGTGCGGTGGGAAAGGAAGCTGACTTGTCCGAACGCCAGGCAATGGCAGCGCTGGGAACCAAATCCTTTCTACCCACTTCCCCTGCTCGAACCCTGCAGACCCAAATCCCCTCCTCCAGCTGCGGATGGGACCCAGGAGTCCCGACTCTCAGCCCCCCGCCCCCTCCGACTCTAAACGAGGAGACACAACTTCCCTCCCAGACCTGGAAATACAACTTTGGTGTCTTCCTCTCAGCTCCCTCGTTAGCCCCTCTACATCTATCCCCTCCCGTACCAGGGCCCCTACTTCATCCTTCCGCCTCCCAAGGAATCTCTCTCTGTGCCCATGTTAATGTAACCAGACCATGTCCTCATGCTACAAACCACTTGTGGTTGTACCTCCGCTAACATCCCCACCAGCACGCGGCACCACAGGGCCGTGATCTCACCTGGGGCTGGGACTGTCTCTCACCATTTGTGTGTGTATCACCTGACACAACAGGGTCCTGATCTCATCTGCCTCCTAGTCGCTACCATCGTACAGATGTTAAATAATAACCATAATCTGATCCGGTATGGGAATTCCCTGGGCTACTTGGTGACACCACCCAGCTCTGTGCCACACAGATCCACAGGGAATAACCAGGTAAGTACTGAAAAGGCTGGTACTTGGGGTTCAGTCGTGTACCTCAAGCCTTAGAGTACCAGGAGCTGCACAGCCTGCTAGAATCTGGAGAGACGTTTCCCTGAACAGTGGGGACTCAGCAGGAGTGACCCTGAGAACCTCCTACACCAAGGTATTTTAGGGTGAGTGACCTATGCGAAGAAATGCCCTTTCTGGCTGACGTGGATGATACTTGTTATATCACCATCTCTGAATGACAAACAGCTAAAGTTCTTGTTCGGAGGTAGTGCCCGGTCAGACTCTAAAGAGGCTCCTATTGTTTATCGATTGCACAGTTCACTTGGTTTTTAAGACTGGGAACAGTCAGTCATTAAGAGGAGGAAGCAGAACCCATGGCTCTTATCAGCGTGAGATCGGTGCCTGCCAGAGATGAACAAGGACAGACAGGGAGAACAGGTGTGGGTGTGTTTTCAGAAGAGCTCCTGCATGAAAGCGTTGTGCCACAGTTTCCCATCGGTAAGAGAAGGATAAGAGCCCTGCCCTTCCTTGCAGGGGTTTTGGAGGTTAAGGATATAGAATCATAGAATCATAGAATTCAAGATCAGAAGGGACCATTATGATCATCTAGTCTGACCTCCTGCAAGATGCAGGCCACATAAGCCGATCCACCCACTCCTTAGCAAGCGACCCCTGCCCCATGCTTCAGATATTTCAGCTATGGGGGGCCCATATCTTCACCTATGGTAGACACATCTCCAGTGGGGGGGGCTGGGGGGCAGGCCTTTCACAGAGGGAAAGAAGAAATGTTCATTACTTCAACGAGACAATAAAGTGGCAGGAGTTGTCGGCTACAAAGTCTGGGCAATAATGGGAGGGTGAAGACAGACTTGTTGGTTCTACTGGACAGAGCCAGTGGCGCAAGATGCTGGGCTTGAGAGAGCAGGGTAAGATCAGACTCACTGCCCCTTCAAGGGAACAGCTCGTAGGGCCCGGGAGAAATTGAGCGGCTGCAGGGCGAGGGCTGGGATATTTGATTAGTTAGCAGAAACTGTGGGCGTGGGGACTGGGGAAGTGTCATAAACATACAGCTCAGGGGAGCATGAAATCCCTCCTTTACCTGTAAAGGGCTAAGAAACTCAAATAACCTGGTTGGCACCTGTCCAAAAGCAGGGTCTATTTAAAGGGCCGGAGCTCCAGCTGCCTTTGCTGCACCCATTGCCCGCACCAGCCCTGCACCCCCTGCCCTGCCCACAGCCAGCCCCTGTCTCCAGACAGCCCTGCACCCCCTGCCCGCAGCCAGCCCCTGCTGCACCCCGTGCCCTGCTTCCAGCCCCGCACCGCCTGCCCGCACCAGCCCTGCACCCCCTGCCCTGCCCACAGCCAGCCCCTGTCTCCAGACAGCCCTGCACCCCCTGCCCGCAGCCAGCCCCTGCTGCACCCCGTGCCCTGCTTCCAGCCCCGCACCGCCTGCCTGCACCAGCCCTGCACCCCGTGCCCTGCCCACAGCCAGCCCCTGTCTCCAGCAAGCCCTGCACCCCTGCCTGCAGCCAGCCCCTGCTGCACCCCGTGCCCTGCTTCCAGCCCCGCACCCCCTGCCCGCACCGGCCTTGCACCCCCTGTCCTGCCCACAGCAGCCCTGCCCACCCTGCCCTCCCTGCAGCCAGCCCTGCACCCCCTGCCCACAGCCAGCCCCTGCCGCACCCCCTGCCCTGTCTCCAGACAACCCCTGCCACACACCCCACAGCCCTGCCCGAAGCCAGCCAGCCCCAACACACCTCTGCGCACACCAGCCCTGCACCCCCTGCCCTGCCCGCAGCCAGCTCGTCTCCAGCCAGCCCCACACCCCCTGCCCGCAGCCAGCCCCGGCTGCACCCCCTGCCCTGCCCCCACCAGCTCGTCTCCAGCCAGCCCCACAACCCCGCCCGCACCAGTCCTCCACTCTTCTGTCTCCAGCCCTGCCAACCCCTGCCGCACCCCCCTGCGGCCCTGCCTGAAGCCAGCCAGCCCACCCCACACACCCCTGTCTCCAGCCAGCCCCGCACCCCCTGCCCTGCCTGCAGCCAGACCCTACCTCCAGCCAGCCCCTGCCCTGCCTCCAGCCAGCCCCATGGCCCCTGGTGCCCTGCAGTTCCCAGGGCAGTAACCCTGCACACCTGCTTCAATGAGGGGGGCAGGGAGCAGCTGGGCCCCACACATGTGCACACTCCAAGTGGTCCTTTTCCTTGAATCTTTGTCTAACTCACTTGGTGGTGGCAGCAGTACCCACCCAAGGACAAGGAAGGATTTGTGCCTTGGGGAAGTTTTTAACCTAAGCTGGTAGAAATAAGCTTAGGGGGTCTTTCATGGAGGTCCCCACATCTGTACCCCAGAGTTCAGAGTGAACCCTGACATGGTGGCTGGGTCTCTGTGACTCTGCTCCCAGCTCTGCTGCTTCTGCTTTTCTGGTCCCTCTGGCCGGCCCGGCCCTGCTCCCCAGCTCAGCTCGGGCCCCTGCTCCCTCCTTAGCTCGACCCCACTCTGTCTGAGCCAGGCAACTCCAGCTCACAGGGAGGACGGGACCCCCCGGCCTCCTGACTCCCTGATCAGCCTGCCCGCCCTGTCCATCCTGCTCAGAGGCTGACTGAGGCTGACCTGGAGCACTGGCCTCTCCCCATTCTTTTAGTGCTGGGAGCTGGCCAAGCAAAACACCCCACTGAATGTCAGTAAGGGGACAACAGTCCCCTCCCTCTGGGGCGAGTCAATCAGATCACTGGCAGGAGGACAGTGTGTCTTGTACAAGGCGGGGCATGCAAATGAGGGAGACGGTTTCCTCTTTAAATCTGTGCCTCTCTCTGCCCAGGCTGCACCCGGAGACCCGATTCGCAGCCTCCTGGGTCTGAGCAGTTACCAGCCAGTCGCCTGAGAACTTTCCGCTCCAGCACCAGGAAAAATGAGATTTTTGCTCCTTTTAAGTTTCGTGGCAGCAGCTTTAGAAGGTACGTTCCTCCCTCTGAATAACTGCAGAGTTAGAGGAATATTGTGTTATCGCTATTTCTATAGTGATAGTAATGGCCTGTCTTTATTCTCAGGTGTCCGGTCCCAGGTCAAGCTGGTGGAGTCCGGAGGGGGGGTGAAAAGCCCTGGAGAGTCTCTCTTCCTCACCTGCAAAATCTCCGGGTTCACCTTCAGGGATTCCTACATGAGCTGGCTCCGACAGGCTCCAGGAAAGGAACTAGAATGGGTCAGTTCTATAAACCCCGATGGGAGCGAGACACGGTACCATAATTCAGTGAAAGGCCGATTCACCATCTCCAGGGATAATTACAAGAATGAGCTGTATCTGCAAATGTCCTACCTGAAACTCGAGGACTCTGCCGTCTATTACTGTGAGAAAGGCACAGTGACACCCCCTTCTCCCAGCAGCCACGTGGGGGCAGCAGTGACAGTCACCCCGCTTCGGGCTTAGACAGGAGACCTGGCAACTGGGTGAATGTAACACAAACCTACCGTTTGTGTTACATTCACCCTACGGTTACGCACATCTTCTTGTCAACTGTTTGAAATGGGCCATCCTGATGATCACTACAAAAGTTTTTTTTTTCTCCTACTGATAATAGCTCACCTTAATTGATTTCTCTCATTAGAGTTGGTAAGGCAACCTCCATCTTTTCTTGTTCTCTGCATATCTCTCTCGCTACTGTATTTTCCACTGCGTGCATCTGATCAAGTGGGTTTTAGCCCACGAAAGCTTATGCCCAATTAAATTTGTTAGTCTCTAAGGTGCCACAAGGGGTCCTCGTTCTTTCTGCCGTCAGTGTCTCCCTTTCCTTCCCAGAGCCCCCCTGAGCCTGTGGTGCGCAGGTCCCTCCCTTTATGGGGGAACCCCAATCCGGAGTGGGTCTGGTTTTGCGTCACTCTCCCCTCCGAGACCTGGCACGTTGGCTCTCCCAGGGCCCGTCGCGGTGTCAGACTCACAGGACAGCCCCTGCCAGTGTACAGGAGACAAGCGCATTGCGGGACTGATCCAGTGCCCGTCAGAGTCAATAGGGTTCATCCCCTGCCCTCATTGGGGTTTGCCTCACACCCAATGGATGGAGCAAATTCCTCATGGGGTCAAACCCTGCGCTAGTGTAAAGTCGCTGCAACTGCTTTCAGTGTCCGCGAGTTACTCCTGACTGACACCAGGGCGGCTCTGGGCCTTTCAGCAAACCGGGACCTTTATTGCAAAACGCAGCGGAAGGTGATTGGTTCATTATAACCGATGTGGGGCCCCTCGCCTGGTGTCTGCCCCCTTCACAAGCGGTTATTGCCTCTATCCCCACAACCCCCCCACGGTGAGGCCGGGGAACTCTCACAGCCCCTGGTTCAGAGAGGCGGGACTGAGGCAGAGAATGGAGGCTGGGGTATGGAAAGGAGCCATTCCGCGTCCGGGCGGGGCTGTGGGGCAGAGCTTACCCAGAGCCCGAATAAACCCCACGCCGCTGAGCCTGGGAACGTGGCACCGCTGGGACTTTCCAAAGCGGCTCGTGGATTGTTTCCACCCACCCGCCATTGGGAAATCCCTGCCCGGGCTCTGCGCTGGTGTCAGTGGGTTGAGCTGAGACGTCCCAACCCACAATAAAGTTCCACGATGTCCTGGAGTCCCCATGGAGATAGACCCGCCCCTCAGCCCTCGGTGACATCACTCAGCCCAGGGCTGGCACTCGGGGCATTGGGGGCAGTCGCGTGACTAATGGACTGTACCCTCTCCCTGACGCACAATGCGCCCGCCGGTGCATTCGGCGCTGGGAATACGGCCCCTGCCTAAGGAGACTGCAGCGCGCGCTGGGTGTGTGGGCGCCGACCCGCCCTGACCTGCTGTCCCGGTGGTGGCCCAAATTTTCCGTTGCCCTAAGGACGGCCCTGCCCACCGCAACTGCCCAGCACCCCGCACAGGAGCTCCATTCCCTAGTGCCCAACACACATAAATCTTCCCCGTCACCTCAGCCCATCACCCCCCAGAGACCCATTCCCCACCCCGGCCTCCTGGCCGCACTCACCGGCCCTGCTGGGAGGTGACTGTGTCCGACGGGCTGAGCCGGCAGCGCAGCCAGGGCTAGTCCCGGGGCGGGGAATCGCTCCGGCCCCTCGGGAGTGCCGCGATCAGCCAGGCCAGGGCCTGCTCCGCCCGGGCTCCCTCAGGCCCCTCTTGCCTGGAGGGGCCCAGCCAAGCCCCCCCACTGTCACCCCCCCTACACACACCTGGCTCAGACTGGCCAGGCTTCTGCGCCAGTCCCAGGCAGCTCAGCTCTGGGGACACAGGCCATACCCAGAGCCGGAGGGGCTCTGGGGTCCAGCCAGGGGCAGAGAGGAGCTGGGGATGGAGAGGAGCCCTCGGACAGAGGAGGAAGTGGTGGGTGGGGGGAGCCAGCGGGGTCTCGGGGTGCAGGGCAAGTGGAGCAGGCTGGGGCCCCTCTGAGCATGGGCCTGGCTCCATGGCGCCACTGGTGCCATTGTCAACCTGTCACTGCCATCACCCTTGGGGGACCACTGCTGCACACAGGTGAGCCGCATAGGGGCTGGGGAGCCGCAGGCTGAGAGAAAACCCTCCCTTGATTCCCTGCTCACCCTCAGCAGCGAGATCTCTTCCATAACGAACAGCCTGTGGAAAGTGTGGGGACAGGAATGACTATCAGCCCCCCTACGGTGCTGGCTCTCCCAAGAGCCCCGTGCCCAGTGTACAGCAGGGTCCGGGAAGAGTGATGTCCCCCCCCCCCTTGCCCCTGCGGCTATTCACCATTTTGGGGTCTTGTGGCTCATGTGCCGGGGGTCGGGCGGTCAGTGACAGGCGTGTGCGTCCTGGCTGTGTTTTAAAGCACTGAATCAGTGTTGTCTGCATTGCAAACAACGCTGCTTCTGTGAAATGTTGTGTTTAAGCCTCACAGAGATGACCTTGGGGGGCCAGATTCCTTACTGGCAGCAGAGCGGCTGCACAGAATTAGAAAGTGGGGAGAGATAGTTCAGTGGTTTGAGCAGTGGCCTGCTAAATTCAGGGTTGTGAGTTCAATCCTTTGGGGGGGGCCATCTGGGGTTTGGTCCTGCTTTGAGCAGGGGGTGGGACAAAATGATCTCCTGAGGTCCCTGCCAACCCTACTAATCTATGATTCTAAAGCAGCCAAGATCTGAGGAGGATTTTCGCTGTGAGGTTATGATGCCCTCCACCGCCAGGACACAGGAGTAGTGGGACAGCAGATCTCAAACTGGGGTTGGGAACCCCTCAGCGGGTCACGAGGTTATTATGTGGGGGGGTCGTGAGCTGTCAGCCTCCACCTCAAACCTCACTTTGCCTCCACCATTTCTAAGGGTGTTCAATATATTTAAAGGTGTTTTCATTGCTGGGGGGGGTCGCACTCAGGGGCTTGCTGTGTGAACGGGGTCACCAGTGTGAACGTTTGAGACCCACTGGAGAAGAGGGGCTGAGAGGAGAACGCAGCACACCAGGGAGCAGCTCGTAACGGTGATGGGGCGCCAAGCGGACACGCTGCAGGGGATCCTCGCTCTTCCAACCGAGCAGCTCCGTGCCCACCCTCCCCTGCAGCCGCTGTCGCAAATCTCTTTCCCACGCGCCCCTCACACCCCCCGGCCAACACACTGTTATCGACCTCCTGGCTCCACTCTCTACCCGCGGCATCCCACTCCTCCCCCCTCACGGTCCAGCACTGGGGACTCCCAGCCCAGGCGCCAACTTCTTCCAGCGCCGGTGGGTGCTCGAACCCCCCGGCCCCGCCCCGACTCCACCCCCATTCCAACCCCTTCCCCAAATCCCTGCCCCAACTCCGCCCCCTCCCTGCCCCTATTGGACGTCTCCCCAAATCCCTGCCCCAACCCCACCTCCTCCCCCCTCCCTCCCGGAGCTCGCTACAGCTGTTTGGGGACAGCAAGCGCTGGGAGGTAGGCGGGGGAGCGGGGACACAGCACGCTCAGGGGAGGAGGCAGAGGCGGAGGTGAGGCAGGGCGGGGAGCTTGGCTGCCGGTGGGTGCAGAGCACCCACTAATTTTTCCCCATGGTGCTCCAGCCCGGGAGCACCCACGGAGTCGGCGCCTGTGACTCCCACTACCCAGTGCACTCAACACCCAGCCAGCTGCAGTTTGCACCCGCTGCATCGTTCTCCAAAGGAGAAGGCTGGGTGTGATCCCGGGACATACACAAATCTGTAGCCGTCCCGGGACCCCTCCCACTCTTGAGACCTTCCCTTCCCCCCGTCCCCCTCCCTGCTGATGATTTCTTTCTTTTTACTCTCTCCTCCAGCTGTTGTCTTTTAATAACAGAATTGTGTTGGTTTGAAAGCAATCTTTATCCTATTAAGTGAAAGCAACCACGGCCGCCGGGGGGGAGGGGGGGCAAGTGGGGCAATTTGCCCTGGTCCTGCAGGCCCCACGAGAATGTCAGAGGCTCCCCGCCATCACCTTCCCCCACCCCAGCTTCTCAGCGCCGGGCACCCCATGACCTCATCCCCCACTGCCTTGACCCCCCGCGCTGAGCCCAGCCCCTCTGAGTCGCGCACCCCCCGACCCCATCCCTCCCCCTAAAAATGAATATTTCCAGGGATTTTCTCCTTTCCCCGAGTAGAAATTATAAAAGCCGTGATCTTGGAAATATGACATTTGTTTTTTATGATAAATAATAATAATAAATAGTGTGTAATAAGCATGTCATAAAAACAAATGTTTAGGAGGGGGTTTGTGAGACACGACGTTTTAGTGAAAGGGGTTCACAGGTTGTTAATGTTTGGGACCCGTGGGTGTCCGCCGATGCCTTCTGCTGGGTGGAACACGTCAGATCGGCTTTGTGAGTAAGCGTGTTCACTCGCACACTCAGCATTCAGAGTCCAGTGATCCGTGCGCATGGACAGAAAGCTCAGCTGCCAATTTGGTTTCTTCACAGCTATTGCCTTGCGCCAGACGCATGCAGCCACCTCTGGTCAGCAACAGCCGCTTAGCAGCTGCACAGGGCTGATCCAGCCAATGCAGAAATACAGCCACTGCTCGGGGGGTGTGGGGGGGGACACCTGGTGTTTAACAGCTGCACATCACTGGCACGCAGGGCTCGGTCACCAGTACTGGGGCGGAATGCAGCTGTCTCTGGGGTGGGACACGGATACCATGTCACAGCTGCAGAGCAAAGTTTACCCCGGTGCTTACCAAAATGCCCTGAGATTTTCCATGTGAAAACAGAACAGAGAACTGGGTGGCTTTTTAAGGCCCCACGTGGTACTCAGCCAAGAAGTCTCCATTAACCCTTTCGATCTGTTGGGGTTTTTTAATTCTCTCTTCGACAATTTCTGTTGCATTTTTCCTATTTTGAATCATTTTGTTCCTTCTCTTTAAGCAAAGAGAATAATTCCAAGGATTATTTTTGTATTAAAATAGCAACAGAGTCGGGGGCGGGACAGGGGCTGCCCGGACACAGCAAGAGACAATCCCTGCACCGGGGGGGCCCCACTGTGCTGGGTGCTGCACAACCAGGGTCAGTCTGGGTCCCGTGTTAAAGATGGGAAACTGAGGCACAGAGTGATGCAGGGGCTTGCTGAAGGCAACACAGGGATTCTGTGGCCCAGGCATGACTTGAACTCAGCTCTTCCGAGTCCCAGTTTAACCAGGGGCCCAGCCTTGCTCGCTAGGTGACTGCCTGGAACATGGATCTCCTCCGGGCCCTGCCCCAGTCTCCCCAGAGCAGCTCTCTGGAAGCCCCCCCTCTCTGTGCTGGCCCCAGGCCAACCCTCACTGGGCCGCTTTTATTTTTTACACTCAGCTGCCTCGCCACCTACTGGCAAAAGATAGAAAAGGCGAGATTGTTTCTAAAACAAATGGAGTCTCTTCTTTCTTTCAACTGCAATAGCGAGCCGAGGCTTGGAAGCCAGGCCCCACTATGGGAGGAGACTGGGGACCAGGGATTAGAGCACGAGAGGCTGCAGGTCAGGATGCCTGGGTTCTCTTCCCAGCGGTGGGAGGGGAGTAGGATCCAGTGGCTGAGGGTTGGGAGTCAGGACGCCTGGGTTCTCTTCCCAGCGGTGGGAGGAGAGTAAGATCCAGTGGCTGAGGGTTGGGAGTCAGGACGCCTGGGTTCTCTTCCCAGCGGTGGGAGGGGAGTAGGATCCAGTGGCTGAGGGCTGGAAGTCAGGATGCCTGGGTTCTCTTCCCAGCGGTGGGAGGGGAGTAGGATCCAGTGGCTGAGGGTTGGGAGTCAGGATGCCTGGGTTCTCTTCCCAGCGGTGGGAGGGGAGTAGGATCCAGTGGCTGAGGGTTGGGAGTCAGGACGCCTGGGTTCTCTTCCCAGCTGTGGGAGGGGCCGGGGAGTGGGATCCAGTGGCTGAGGGCTGGGAGTCAGGACGCCTGGGTTCTCTTCCCAGCTCTGAGAGGGGAGTAGGATCCAGTGGCTGAGGGTTGGGAGTCAGGACGCCTGGGTTCTCTTCCCAGCTCTGAGAGGGGAGTAGGATCCAGTGGCTGAGGGTTGGGAGTCAGGACGCCTGGGTTCTCTTCCCAGCGGTGGGAGGGGAGTAGGATCCAGTGGCTGAGGGTTGGGAGTCAGGACGCCTGGGTTCTCTTCCCAGCGGTGGGAGGGGAGTAGGATCCAGTGGCTGAGGGTTGGGAGTCAGGACGCCTGAGTTCTCTTCCCAGCGGTGGGAGGGGAGTAGGATCCAGTGGCTGAGGGCTGGAAGTCAGGATGCCTGGGTTCTCTTCCCAACTCTGAGAGGAGAGTAGGATCCAGTGGCTGAGGGTTGGGAGTCAGGATGCCTGGGTTCTCTTCCCAGCGGTGGGAGGGGAGTAGGATCCAGTGGCTGAGGGTTGGGAGTCAGGACGCCTGGGTTCTCTTCCCAGCTGTGGTTGGGGAGCAGAGTCGAGGGGGTTAGCGCAGCAACTCGATGTTACTGAGCCCCAAGATTCCTGGGTTCTCGGCGCCTCAGCGTGTCCTTTGGCTTCTGCCTTCCCTCCAAGGCTGATGCTCAGGGGCCAGTCAGGCAAGCCCAGGCAGGAGGCAATTCCACCCCTCGCTAATGCCACAAACCAGCAAATAATCCAAAGGGATTTAGACAGATTAACAAACAACCTCTACTGCCGAGGCTGGAGGAGAGCAGATGGCTTGACAGCTCCACGAGGAAGGGAGGCTCCACACCAGCACCCACCCCCACCGTCAAACAACTGTCCTTTGCTACGATGCCTTCAGAAACCTTGCCAATGCGTGGGCAGCTGAGACCCTGCTCACCACGCCCATGTGCTCCCAGCAGTGGTCCTGGCCTGGAAGCTTTCGAGGGCAGGGGCTGCCTTTCGGGTGGTTATGCAGCATCTATGCAATAGGGCTCGTGTGGGTAGGAGGCTCTAGTGGTTCAAGCAGTGGGGGCCTCGGCGTCAGGATTCCTGGGTTCTAGCCCCACACGAGGCTAAAGTGGACAGCCTTGGGGGCTGGGAATCAGGACGCCTGGGTTCTGTTCCGCAGCAGAGGGAGCGCTAGTGGTTACAATGGCAAGGCTAGGACGGAATGGCACCGTTTGGGCTTTTTGAGTCAGTGGGTGCCCCCAGTGCTCCCCAGCACAGGAGCATGGCGCATAAGCTGAGCTGTTGGTGCGATCCAGGCTGGCAGGGAGGATACCAGGGCGGATGGGCCCATGGCTCTGAGCGGATGCATGGCCCACTCTTCTGCCTGGGTAGGTGGATGGGGAGACACCCCAATGCATGCTGACCCCCAGAACACCCTCTGCAGGGGGAGCTGGGCCCCTGATCCCTCACTTCAAAGGGCCGCGATACTTTCACCATCCCCAGATCTCCAGCGCCTTAACCGCCTGCCCCAGACCTGGCACACATTTAGCACAGTGACCACCGACCTGCAGCTCGTCAGGTATAAATAGCCACGTTCATCACCCTGGGCGAACAGGAAACAATCGCTCCACAGAGATATCTGATTCCTTCTGTTTTCTTTTAAATGAGCAAACGTAGTGGCTGTTGGCAAGTATTAATATCGCATATTGCAAACAGGGGAACATACTAGTTGATCAGAAGTACCGGGCTTAAGAGCCCAGGGCAGAATCTTTAACACAGGGCCAGCATAGGGCAAAACTGCTACTGTTTATATATTGCTGGAAACCCCAGCTGAAGTCAGGACCCTGTTGTGCCAGGCGCTGCCCAGACACAACCAGAGACAGGCCCTGCCCCAGCTGAGATCAGAGCCCTGTTGTGCCAGGTGCTGCCCAGACACACAGTGAGAGACAGGCCCTGCCCCAGCTGAGATCAGAGCCCTGTTGTGCCAGGCGCTGCCCAGACACACAGTGAGAGACAGGCCCTGCCCCAGCTGAGATCAAAGCCCTGTTGTGCCAGGCGCTGCCCAGACACACAGTGAGAGACCCTCTCCAAAGAGCTTACAATCTGTCTAGACAAAGGCAAAATTATTCTCATTTTAGAGAGGGGGAAACTAAGGCACAAATGAGGTGACTTGCCAACGTTTCTAGCAGAGCTGGGACTCAAACCCAGTCACAAGGCAATCTTCCCCTGTAATTGCCTCATGCCTGACCTGGGCTGAGACAGACCATCAGTCTCATTGGCCTCTCAGCTGAGAGCGACCACAAGGGGTCACTGGGGAAGGCTGGCCTGATGGCAGAAGTGGGGATCAATTCCTGGCTCTATGACTCCCTGTGTGAGCCGGGCAAAACACAGCATCTCTTTTGGCCTCAGTTTCCCCACCTATAAAAGTGGGCTAGTATTTCCCCACCTCACAGGAGGCAGGATAAATTCAGTAAATGTTTTGATGATGCAGCCACCAAAATTGTCACTCATCTGCATGTTCAAAATTCAGCTTCAGACCGTCCAACCGCAGAAGGGACCATTCCATCATTTAGTCTGACCTCCTTGTAACCCAGACCAGTGAGTTCACCCTGGTCCCCCTGCACCGACTCCAATAACATCTCAAAAGGCATCCAGGCTTGATTGGAAGCCATGGAGAGGAGCAACCAACACTTCCCCAGGCAGTTTGTCTCAAAGGTTAATCACCCTCAGTGCCTTATTTCCAGCTGGAATTTGTCTGGCTTTTAACGTCCAGCCACTGGTTCTTGTTATGCTGGGGGGGTTGCAGCCACATAAGTTGTTAGATCATCTTCATTGTTTCCAAAGGGATCTGAAAAGCAGGAGAATCTGTTGGGAGCTGGTTTGGAAATCTGGCCTGGAAGATTTGAGCTGGGTGGTTTGCTTGGAAAGGTAGCGAGGGCTGGGAGCTCTCCAGGGTAAATCTGTAATAGGGAGCTTGTACAGATGATTTTAACACAGCAAAGTGAAGGAGACCCAGCCATTTAGGACAGGAAGTGAAGACAGCTTGATCCAGGAGGCTTTGGAGAAGTAGGACGGAGTAATTCATGCTGAAGTTTAGCTGGAGACGTAGAGCGAAGAGAAAAAAAGGTATCCCAGAGCGTGGCTCCACAACCCCCCCACACCACGCTGGGGCATTGAGCTCAGCCAGGACTGCCCAGGGAGAGCCCCCACCCCCTGCAGCACAGCACCCCCCAGTGCCGCTGGAACATTGGGGCCAGCCCTGATTGACAAGGGAGAGCTCCACCCCGCCCCCTAGCACCGCACTGGGGCATTGGGGGTCAAACCTGACCACCAGGTGCAGCGGGACAGGCCCAGGGCCTGGGTGGGGGCAAAGCCCGGTGAAACACGCACTGACCCCTTCCCCCTCCTGTTGGGGGGGCGAGTCACGCTTCCAGCAGCAGCCGACGCCAGCCCGCTTGAGCGATCGCGTAGGTGCGCGGGGAGGGGGGGCAGGTTGTGAGCCCTCGATCCCGCGTGGGTCTCTCCCGCCGCCACCATGTTGCAAGGTTCCACCCCCGCCCTCCCGACACCACTAGACTGTCGCAGGGTTCCACTGGGGGCTCCCAACGTTCCACGCCCCCCCCCCCGCCTGCCACGGATCGTCGCAACCTTCTGTCCCGTCCTTCCGCCCTTGCTGTAACGTTCGATCGGGGGAATATTCCACCCCCCAACGTTCCTTCCGCCATCCACCCCCACCCCGATCGTCGCAACGTTCTATTCCCGCCCCTCCCCCGGATTGTCTCCACGTTCCATCGGGGCTCCCGACGTTCCATCCCCTCAGCTCCAGCGGGTTCCCAATGTCTCCAGCCTCCCTCCCGCCCCTCGGCCAACGTTCTGTTCCCCTCCCCCCACCGCGTTCACCGTCGCCACGTTCCATCGGGGGCTCCCAACCTTTCATCCACCGACCCCCCCCAATCCACCCCGGCCGGCGGCAACGTTCGACCCGGGGCTCCCCAGCAGCGTTCCAGCCGCTCCCGAGCTCGAGCTGCGCTGGCCACGTTCCAGCCCGCCCCGAGCCCTCGGCCGTCGCAACGTTCTGTCCCCTCCCTCGAGAGAGTTGCAACGTTCCATCTGGTGGGGGGAGAGGGGGGGGGGTCCCCAACCTTCCTTCCGCCCCCTCCCTGCCAGCCGCTCGCCACGTTCGGCCCGGGGCTCCCCGAGGTTCCATCCGCTCGCAACGTTCCACCCCTCCCCCCTCGCTCTCCTTCCCTCCCCCCGATCGTCGCAACGTTCTATCCCCTCCCCCACCCTCCTCCCCGGATTGTTGCAACGTTCCATCCGCTGCTGCCGCCGCCGCCCGCGACGCTTCCCCGGGGTCCAGGCCGCGCTCGATCGGCGGCTCCGCCGGCTCCCCCCTCACGTGTCCCGGGCTCCCAGCTGGGGAAGAAGGGAGGGGAAGAGGGGGAAGGGGAGGGGGGGAGAGGATCGCTCTCGCTCTCCTCCTCACATGACCCGAGTGTTTGTCCCCGTGATCAGCGCCTCGGCTCCCGTGTCTCCTCCGCGTCCCCTCTGCCTCCATCCGGCGTGAGATTTAAACTCACCCGCCCCCCTTCCTCTCCCTCTTCTCCTTCCCTCCCCCCCGCCCCGGCCTGGTGCTGAGGGGCCTCCCCACCCCTCTCCTTCCCCCTTCCCCTCCCCTCCCCTCTCCCCCCATGGACATGCTGGATCCCGGCCTGGACACAGCCACCGCCTCCGCTGCTCCCAGGTAAGGGGAAGACGGGATGGAATTGCCCACACCTTTCCTGGGGGGCCTGATTCCTTCCCACCCCCTCGCTGGGCCTGCGGAGGGGCAGGGTGGGGGAGGGGAGGGAGGGAGCCAGCCATGATCCTCCTGCAGCAGCAGCGGCGCGGAGAGGGGGAGCACAAAATGGAGGACGAGGCAGAGAGAGAAGGAGGGGAAAGGGGGTGGGGGGCAGAAGGCGGGGGGCTGGGAGCCCAAGAGGCTGGAGTCGGGGGGGGGAGAGAAGGAAAGGAGGAGGGGCCTTGAGTGGCTGGTGGGGAGGGATAGGGGGCAGAGTTGGAGGGCTGTCATCTGGGGAGGGGAAGAGATTGGGCAGGGAGTTGGGGTCCGGGGGCAGGTCGAGTTTGGAAAGGTGAGGGGACTGTGACGGGGGCAGGGAGTGTGTGCCGGGGGCAAAGGCGGGAAAGGGTCCTGCGATCTGTGTGGCTTGTGCCTGGAGTTGGGGTGTGGGGAGACAGACAAAGGGGGTCAGAGCGAGCTGGTGTCAGGAGGGGGGTGGCTGGGTTCGGGAGCCATAGGGGAGGGAGCTGGGGGTGTGATCTGAGTGGATTTGTGTTGTGGGGGGGTAGACTCAGGAGTGGGGGCTGGGCTGGGGTGAGCTGGTGACAGGACTGAGTGGAGCACAGACAGGGCCTGGGATCTCACAAGTGATGGGGGGGGTGAGACAAGAAGAGGGGAGCACGTGGGGTCTGTGAGCTAAGCGATTGGTGTCATGGGGGTGGGAGGGGGCAGAGGGGAGGCCTGGGGAAGTGGGTCAGGGAGGGAGAGGGCTCTTGTTAGCGCTGGGGGGTAGAAGTGCGGTGGGGGTGGGATTGCAGGGGAGCTGAGCAGGGGGAGTTCGCCCCACCAAGGAATTAGCTCCCAGGATTCCCCACCCCGGGCTCTAGATGACTGGGGTCGGGGCAGCAGTGGGGCACGGATGTAGATGAGGTGGGGCCCTAGACGGTGCCGTGGCCGAAAGCGACTGCGGAAGCTCAGGGGTCCTTGATGCCCAGGAGGCAGAAGTGGGGTGCGTGCAGGGGAGACAGGTGAGGGGGGAGGAGGCTGATGTGCTGGAAGTGGGGGAGGGTGCGGTTAGGGGGCATCTTCTGCTGATCCTCTGTGCCAAGGCCAGTGGGGTGGGAGGCGTTAGGAGGGGGAGGAGCAGAGATTAAAAAAAGGAGGGGAGGAGAAGGGGGTGTGTGAGGGGGCAGGAAGGATTCTAGGATCCACCTGAGTTGGGGGATATGGGAGGTCGGGGGAGGGGAGGGCAGCAGGGAGCCCCCTGCAGTGCGGGGGGGGGCAGACCGGGGTCCTCGTGGAGGGGAGGGAGTTGGGTCCTGCAGTTAGGGGCAGCCCAGGGACCGGACAGTGTTGCTATAAGTGTGCGGGGGGGCAGTGACGGGTGGGGGGTACACTCTGGGCCAGCTCAATGGACTCCAATGGAGTGACGGACCATTGACCCCAGCTGGGGTCTGGCCCCACTGACTCCGGGGGGGGGGGGGGGCTGCGGCCCATTGACCCCAGCTGGGGTCTGGCCCCACTGACTCCGGGGGGCTGTGGCTGACCAGCTAGGGGTCTGGCCCTGTATCTGGCAGATTGTGAAAGGGTCATTCACACCTTGAGGGGTCTGCATGGTGTTGCCTGTGATGTCTGAGACCCCCCCCCTCGGGACGAAGGGCAGAGCTGCCAGGGAACGTGGGGCCCATCCTGGGTGTCAGAGCTCCAGGGCGCAACTTCTCCAGTTTTAACCCTTCTCTGGACACACCCCCCAGCCGCTTCCCCGCCGTATATGGCAGCTGATACAGTTCTCCAGGAGGAGGAGGAGGGTGTCGGTAGCTGGGAGGACAAGCCAGGGGGCAGCTGGGAGGAAACTTGGGTTAATGTTCTCCAGAGCCAGGGACGTTAGGGGTCCTGTGGGAGTGGGTGCCCCACACTGGCTCCGCTCCGCTCCCTCTCCTGAGGCCCCGCCCCCGCTGCTCCCCTGAGAGCCTCCCACCCTCGCTCTTTTCTGCCCCCTCCTGCCTTAGGGGGCAGAGAGGAGTCAGTGGCAGGGCGGCCCTGCTCAACCGCTGGGGGGTGGGCGGGACAGGGCCAGCAGCTCAACAGCTGATTGGCAGCCGGCTCCAGGGCCAGCAGAGCAGCCGCCCTGTGGGTGCTGAGACCCCCTGTTTTTTCTCCGGGGATGCTTGAGCCCCTGCGCACTCACGGAGTTGGCACCTGTGGCTGGGGATAATCCCTAGCGCTTCCCACCCGGGATCTCAGAGCACTTTGCCCAGCCGGTCAGTGTCCTCCCCGTTTCACGGGTGGCACAACGAAGGCCCAGGGAGGTGAACGGAGACTCCCGGGGGCTGGATCCGCCTTTGGTGGAAATGAGGCGAGGCTGCGGCGGGCGACTCTGCCCTCGCGATGGCTGGCAAGGCGAGAACTCGGGGCGGGGGCCTGGGCGCTGTTCAAGCCGTTGAGTGGCACCTGCTCTGCCCGAGTGGCTGGCAAAGGTTTCGGTGCTGCCGAGTCTGGTCGTCTTGGAGACCCTCGGGGAAAAGGTTTCCCGTTGGGAGGCGACATGACATAGCGTTGAATGGTGCTGACCCCCAGTGCCACAGGGGAGTGCTAGGGGGCGGGGTGGGGGCTCTCCCCTGGCAGGCAGGGCTGATCCCAATGCCCCAGGGTGGCACCAGGGGGCGCTGTGCTGCAGGGGGCGAGATGCTGACACATCTGGCTGTTGTCAGAGTAGAGGGGTCACTGTGGCTGGAACTAACGGCGCCCAGAAGTGAATAAATCCCAGAGCCCGGTAACGGTGCCGCTCCAGGGCCCAGCTGTGGAGATCTGGGGGGCTCTCCCCACCATGGCAGCTTGAATTAACCCGGCTAGTGGTCAAGTTCCATGGTTACTGAAGCAGCCAGGCCCTGCCCCAGCTGAGATCTGGGCCCCGTTGTGCCAGGTGCTGCCCAGACACAGCCAGAGCCAGGCCCTGCCCCAGCTGAGATCAGGGCCCTGTTGTGCCGGGTGCTGCCCAGACACAGCCAGAGCCAGGCCCTGCCCCAGCTGGGATCAGGGCCTCGTTGTGCCGGGCGCTGCCCAGACACAGCCAGAGCCAGGCCCTGCCCCAGCTGAGATCAGGGCCTCGTTGTGCCAGGTGCTGCCCAGACATGCAGGGAGAGACAGTTGCTGCCCAAAGAGCTTCTAATCTAAGGAGGGAAGCCTGGTGCATGATGGGAGATGTAGTCCAGCCTATCCAGGAGACTGTGGTGCCTGAACTACAACTCCCATGAGGCACTGCAATTGCATTTTCAAACAACTCTGTTTCAGGGTTCACCAACAAATTGACTTTTCGGGGAGCCGCCTCCTTTCTGGGACTTGAGTCTCCTTTAGGCTCTAGTATTTGAGCCACTCTCAAATTTATCCTTCCAAGCCAGGAAGGTGCTTTCCCCATTCTGCCGATGGGGGGGAAACTGAGGCACGGAGGTCTAAGGCAGCACATGGCAGGCCTGGGAATGGGGTCTTAGCCCAGCACCTTAGCTCCGAAGCTGCCCTGAAAGGTTCCACCCGGGTGTCTGCGCTAAGTCGCCGGTGGATGAGGGAGGGGACGCGTCTCCCTGGCTCTGCCAGGACGGCTGGGCTGGAGGAGCAGGCCTGTCTGCCCAGGGCACTGTCCTTAGGGGAAAAGCCTGCAGGGGCAGCGGTAGCCGCGCTTCTTAGCAGTTCCTGGGCTGCCCAGGGAGGCCTGTGTGAGGGCTCATTACTCGGGGAAGGGATCTGTTGGCGGGAGGGCATTAGAGGGGTGTTTATACTGCCCCCTAGTCCTGTGTGTCTATGAAATAGCTCCCATCAGGCGCAATCCCAGAATAACTCCGCTGATTTCCCCATGGCTTTTCGTCAGTTTCAAGGCCGGGCGGGGCCATTCGACCATCAGGTCTGAGCTCTTGGGTAGCCCAGGCCAAGGAATATTGCCCAGGGCCCCCTGCACTGAGCCTCATATTCACCCCACTTCCCCCTGAAGTGCAGGAAATCAGAACCTGGCTCTTTTATGATTAGTAGTATTTACAGTAGGTTCTGTGTGCATCTCGTTCCCTGGTTTCTATCGCCGCCCCGTAGCCAGTCCTTACCAGCTGCAAGTGGATTGGAGTCAGCACTGTCTAGAGGGGAAAGGGCCATGTCCAATTCCCTGCCTCACTGAGCCAGCCAGCCCCCCGGTTCTGGGGCCGGATGAGCACTGAGGCACCAGCCTGTTCCTGGAACAGAGCCGGTGCCCAGACGTGCGGCCCGTCTGGGGCCCTTCTGCAGGCTGACCTGCAGCGTGCAGCGCATTTCAGAGCGTGATGCGTTTCACAAGGGCGTTAATCGGTGGGTAACGTCCCGTCCCCTCTTCGATCCTCTGTGGGGATGCAACCGGGGGATCTGAAAGCGTAAGCGCCTTCCGAGTGACCGGAACAACCAGATCCAGCGGCGCAGAGGAATTCACTGACTCAAACCTCTGTGCCTGATCTAGCCACTAGGGCGTGACAGTCGCTCATTTGCCAGGCTTACCAGGGCAAGAAATGTGGTTGTTACTTACTGGGGTGGGGGGAACCCCGGGTCACCAAGTCAGGAAAGACCCTACAAAAACAAAGCTTTAAATACAGTGTGTACAAATTGTGGGCCCATGGTAGCACTAGGCAGGCACATGGCCACGCTCCCTCCCGTTGCCTTCAGCTGATCATTGTGGCCCTGTGTTGGAAAGCGGGGGGTGACCCGGTGGTGTTTCATAGCTAGCAGGCACACAAGAAACTGACGGGGTGGAAAGGAAATTGACCGACGGTGTGAGCGGCCGTGTAAGTCTCCCCGCAGCCTGTGCCCTGCTCATCCAGGCGGGAGCGTCTCTGGGCAGTTGCCTACCACGCTGGCATCCAGATCGGGCATGGGCCTTATCTCTGCCTGCCAGCGGGGCGGATTAGATTTCAACCCGATCTGGTACCTCCCGGCATGAAACCCTGTTTCGGAAAGCAGCTGTCTGAGCCTTCATCTGCGGGAAAGCTGACGAGAGTGAGTCGCCGCATGCATTGTAACGAGACGCTTCTGGGAAATATCTGGGTTGGATTTCAGGACCCTTTGTGTTTATGGTAGGACCGACAGGGACTGTTGTCAGTCACTGCGCAGACACACCGTGAGAGACAGTCCCTGCCCCAGCTAACCACTAGACCCCACTCCCCTCCCAGCGCTGGGGATAGAACCCAGGAATCCTGGCTCCCAGCCCCCCTCCCTGCTCTAACCACTAGACCCCACTCCCCTCCCAGCGCTGGGGATAGAACCCAGGAATCCTGGCTCCCAGCCCCCCTCCCTGCTCTAACCACTAGACCCCACTCCCCTCCCAGCGCTGGGAATAGAACCCAGGAGTCCTGGCTCCCCGCCCCCCCCCCCCCACTCTAACCACTAGACCCCACTCCCCTCCCAGTGCTGGGGACAGAACCCAGGAGTCCTGGTTTCCAGGAGTCCAGGTCTGGGTCCGTCTCACCTCCCCTTCTGTCTCCCCCAATCTCAGCTGGGGCAGGGAGTCTGACAGAGCCAGGATTCAAACCCAGCTCCCACTCTAGTTCCTCAGACATCAGATCATCATCTTCCTGCTCTTTACCTCTCTTGAGATGGTAGCAAGTGCTGGCAAAAGAGATCAGGCAAAACAGCTGGCCAGAAATGCAGCTGCTTCTGGGGTGAGGCGCTTCAACAGCACATAGCAACGCTGCAGAGTGTGGGACAGGAAGACAAGGGGAATCCTGTAGCAGATTAAAATTTAAGGGGGAGGATGTGGGGGAATTAATAGCTCTTTCCTGTAGTCCTTGTGTTCTTGGAGAGTGAGGGTCTTCTCCTGCAGTGAACTGGGTGCAGGGAAGGAGGTTAAAACATTGTCAGCTGGGTCCTGGGCGGCGTTGGGTTTCTATGATACCTGGCAGGTTGGTGGCATTGGCTGTCTGGTGTGTGTTACCCCGTGGCAGAATTCTGCCCGGTCTTCACATGCTGAGGGGCTGAGATCCACATTGCATGGCAAACGGTCACAAAGCAAATTACAGCCTCTTCTAGCAGGAGTGGCTATGTGGGGGTTCTCGTGGAGTCTGCTGGGTTAGAGCGGGGGGGATGAGGGGGGCTGGGAGCCAGGACTCCTGGGTTCTATCCCTGGCTCTGGGGGGGAGTGGGGGTTGGTGGGTTAAGCGGGGTGGGCTGGGAGCCAGGACTCCTGGGTTCTATCCCTGGCTCTGGGGAGGAGTGGGGGTTGGTGGGTTAAGCGAGGTGGGCTGGGAGCCAGGACTCCTGGGTTCTGTCCCCAGCTCTGGACACTAGCGCACCGGCCGAAGCGGCTCATGCTGGGTGTTGTCTCCTTCTGTCTTCCAGCCACGAGAAAGGACAAGAAGTTGAAGAAGGAGTCGAGCTGCAGGAAGGTGAGGCGAGGCAGGAGCCCTGGAGCCGGCCAGGTGCTGCGTCGGTGGGAGCTTGGAGCTCCTGCTTGGTCCGTTTAAACCAGCCGGGTGGGACTCGTGCAACCCTGACATTCTCCCCTGCTCTAACCACTAGACCCCGTTCCCCTACCAGAGCTGGGGATAGAACCCAGGAGCCCTGGCACCCCCGTGCTCTATCTACTAGACCCTGCTCCCCTCCCAGAGCTGGGGGTAGAACCCAGGAGTCCTGGCTCCCAGCCTCCCCCGCCCCACTCTGACTCCATGCGTCAAGCTCCCTCCCCAGAGCCAGGGTGTGCACCCTCCCCCCTCCCTCGATGGGATCCGGTGAGTGACTGATCTCTCCTGGCTGCCAGGGGACGTCACGAACGCGGATGAGCAGACGGCAGTGGCTATTGCTAGTGTCCAGCAAGCAGCCTTCACAGACCACAATATCCAGTACCAGTTCCGCACAGAGAACAATGGAGGACAGGTGAGAGGCGCTAGGGGGCGCTGTGCTGCAGGGGGCAGGGTGGGGGTTTCCCCTGGCAGTCAGGGCTGGCCCAATGCCCCAGCATGGCTCTAGGGGGCACTGTGCTGCAGGGGTGGGGCAGGGTTGGGGCTCCCCTGGCAGTCAGGGCTGGCTGCAATGCCCCAGCATGTCACTAGGGGGCGCTGTGCTCCGGGAGTGGGGTTGGGGCTCCCCTGGCAGTCAGGGCTGGCCGCAATGCCCCAGCATGTCACTAGGGGGCGCTGTGCTCCGGGAGTGGGGTTGGGGCTCCCCTGGCAGTCAGGGCTGGCCCAAATACCCCAGCGTGGTTCTAGGGGGCGCTGTGCTGCAGGGGGTGGGGTGGGAGCTCCCCCAGGCAGTCAGGGCTGGCCCCAATGCCCCAGCATGTCACTAGGGGGCGCTGTGCTGCTGGGAGCGGGGTTGGGGCTCCCCTGGTCATCAGGGCTGGCCCAATGCCCCAGCATGGCTCTAGGGGGCGCTGTGGTGCAGAGAGCAGGGTTAGGGCTCCCCTGGTGGTCAGGACTGGCCCCAATGCCGCAGCATGGCCCTAGGGGGCGCTGTGCTGCAGGGGTGGGGCGGGGTGGGAGCTCCCCTGGCAGTCAGGGCTGGCTGCAATGCCCCAGCTGGCTCTAGGGGGCGCTGTGCTGCAGGGGTGGGGCAGGGTTGGGGCTCCCCTGGCGGTCAGGGCTGGCCCCAATGCCCCAGCGTGTCTCTAGGGGGCGCTGTGCTCTCTGTGGGTCCTGTTCACATTTCTCTCTCCCAAAGGATCTTTCCTCTCTCCCTCTCCTCGCAGGTGACATACAGAGTGGTCCAGGTGACGGACAGTCAGCTGGATGGACAGACGGACGCGACGGGAGCTGTCAGCGTGGTCTCGACAGCAGCCTTCGCCGGGGGCCAGCAGGCTGTCGCTCAGGTGGGGGCCGGGACTGGGGAATGAACAGTAGCTGGCCCTTCCAGTGCGTTCCTCCTCCGTGGGTCTCCAGGGGCTTTGCAAAGGAGCCCAGTATCACCGGCCCCGGTGGAGCGATTGGGGAAACTGAGGCACGGATCGGTGCGGTGACTTGCCGTGGGGGTCACCCAGCAGGCCGGTGGCAGGGCCAGAAATGGAGCTCTGGAGTCCTGAGACTCAGTCCAGTGGCCTCCCCCGCGCTGCCTCTTGTGGGGAGGCTCAGACGAGTTCTTCACCAGGGCTCAGCAGATCGCTGGTGCGGAGTGAATTACAGATCACACTGCAAGAGCGCACCGTGTTCGGTGTGTTACGGTCGCGTCCATGGGCCCAGCTGGGATCGGGGCGCCGGGCGCTGCCCAGACACAGAGCGAGAGACAGGCCCTGCTGTGAGGAGTTCAGTCCCCATCTGAAAGATGCAGGAGACCTGGGAATGGAACGGGCCCGGGCCCTCGCTCGGATGTGGTCAGGGCCGGGCTGTCTCGTGCGGCTGTGGCTGCACCAGGCAGCAAAACAAGGCGCCTTTCTCATGCCGTCTGGATTGTCAGCCGCTTGGGACAGGGGCCGTCTGTTCTTTGTACAGCGCCTGGCACCGGGGGTTCTCGCCCAGCAGTGGGGCTCATGATAATCCCGGCCTTTGCCCCCAGCTACTGCCTGCTCCTCGGGTCCAGCTGCGGAGGCGGCCGGAGCCCCTCTGCTGTGGGTGAGAAGGGAGGGCTGGTCACTGCCTCGCTCCGTAGTGTCTCCGGCAGCCCCTCCTCTTGGGCGAACGCCCCCCGGCTCTGCAGCCAGCTTCTCCTTCCGCAGGGCGCCTGGGCTCTGGCGCTGCCCCTAATCGGCGTGGGTGGGATGGGGGCGTCCCCCATCGCAAGCCTGTAAAAGGCAGTGTGGCCTGTTGGGCAGAGCGCTGGATTGTTCCCAGCTTGGTGTGGCGGGGTAACGGTGGCCAAATCGCAGCGCTCTGTGCCTCAGTTTCCCCATCTGTGACATGGGGCTAACGGCGCTGGCCGCCTGCGGGAAGCGTCCTCCCCCCGGAGAGCTCGAGCGCTAGAGAAGAGCTCGGGGGTAGGATGATGCTGGTTATTCGTTGTCTAACGTAAAGCGGCCCCTTGTCGTCCTTTTTTCTGAAAAGCCTTAGAAAGTTGGGTCTTGGCCTACGTAAGCAACGACGTGTGTGACCCTCTAGCGAGCGTAACAAAGAACGTGGGTCCCGCTCCCAGGCTGCGGGGCTGGGCCCTGGAGAGCAGCCGCTCTGGGAAGGTGACGGTGTGGTTCAGAGGGCGAGCGCGCCCCTCGGCTGGAGACGCGGGGGAAGAGCGAGTGGGAGCCAGGAGGTGGGGTCCCCTCTGGATACAGCGTGGGGGACGCCATGGCTGGAGACTGCGCCCAGCTCTGGGGGGATGCACGTCAAACAGGACATCAGAGGGGGTCAGAGAAGAGCGACGGGGACGATCCGAGGGCTGGAAAACCTGCGGAAGGAGCTCGATCTGTGGAGTTTCTCCAGAGACGGCTCAGGGGGGACTGGATCCCGGTCGGTCAGCGTCTCCCTGGGGAGGAGATTTCGGGGAGCAGAGGGCTGGTTAGCCCAGCCGGGACAGGCAGAGCAGGAGCTGGTGGGTGAAGCCGGATTAATTCAGGCAGATTTTTTTTAAACCGGGAAAGAATTAACCCTTCGCATGACTGTCCCAAGGGACCTGGTGGAATCTTTATCACCTGGATGTCTTGAAATCTAGATCTCTTTCTAAAAGACCCTCGGCTTCAGTCCGCTGGGCCAGCCTTGCCTGCCAGGGAGAGCCCCCACCCTGCAGCACAGCGCCCCCTAGTGCCACCCTGGGGCATCGGCACCAGCCCTGCCTGCCAGGGGAGAGCCCCCACCCCGCCCCCTGGAGCACGGCGCCCCTTCTGGCTTCCCCACGTCTCGCAGGCTGGATCTTATTGACCACACTGGGGCAGAAGAGGGTCTGGGCTTCAGGGCAGCGATCTCCAGCGAGTGGTGGGGTCAGGAGGAAATCGATCCCAGGGCAGGTCGTTCCATCCTTGACCACTAGGGGGAGCCTTTGTCCGAAGCAGCTGGTTTTGGCCAGTGCTGGAGACAGGACGCCAGGCTAGAGAGCCGGGGATAGAACCCAGGAGTCCGGACTCGCTCCCCTCCCCCGCTCTAACCAGTGCGCTCTTCTCTCCCTCAGGCTGTGATCCAGAACCCGTTCAGCAATGGCGGGAGCCCGGCCGCAGACGCAGTCAGCGGGGAGGCCCGGTTCGCGTATTTCCCCGCCTCCACGGTGGGGGATGCCACGGCCGTGTCAGTTCAGACCACGGATCAGTCGCTGGCACAGGCTGGAGGTGAGAGGGCCCCCCCCAGCCCCTGGTTTCCCCCGGGCTAGCGAGCCTTGAGTGGGGGCGGGAAGGGAGGCTGGGTCTGATTGCTCCTAAGACTCAGGCCTTGTCTACCCTGCAGCTGGGCGCGCGGCTGGATCGTTCCTATTTCCGGGGAGGTAAAGTCCCACCTTTCCGGTGGAGGTTCAGGGCTGGCGCTGCGTCATCCGCAAAGCATGCTGGGAAGATGGCTTGGCTGACCTGGAATATCTCAGCCCTGCTTTATATAAAGGGAAGGTCTAGAAAGGGTTAGCAGAAGTGGGAAAGTATTTTGGGAGACGGAGGGGGATGGGTGTGGGGCTCTCTGGAGACCCAGGCAGCATCGGTGCGTCAGTCACACCCGGCAGCTCCCCCCTCTCCCAGCGACGGGCTCAGGCTCTCGGCAGACTCAGGCAGGTGTCAGTTTCCCTCACTCACACTTTTCAGCTCCCCCCACCCCGAGGATCAGAAACTCCTTTTCATGAACAGTGAGGTTCTGCCTCAGTCGTGTGAGTCCAGGAGCCCAATCCTGAGCACGTGGCTAGAGCGTCTCGTCCTAAATCCTTAATACGAATTGCGCCAGGTATTTGTAGTGGGGGATCGGGCAGAACCACTTCCGGGCTGTATTCCCAGGTCTGCAAAGAACCACCCCGAAACAGGCCCGAGCCCCGACAATTTCCTCTTCCCCTTTAAATCCTCCTCGGCCTGACACAGAGATGGTCGGGGTGACCCTGATCTAGTGGGTCTCCGGGGAAGAGGGGCAGCGAAGGGCTGAAATTTGGGCACCAGTGGCTCTTTTTGATTGATCCCCCGCCCTTTGTTTAAATTAGCAGCATCCCGGCAGAATAGCGTCATCGTCAGGCTGTTAATTCCCTCCTCGTTAATCCCTCATCACGGCTGGTTTCGGGGTCCAATAATGAGACCCCAAGGCATCTAACTCACCTGCGGAGCCCACCTTCCCCTTCTGTGACCTAGAGGGCAGCTCAAGCCGAGCCGTTCATGTGTTCAGATCGAACGTAGGCTGAGTCGTTCAGAATGGAACCCAGGAGTCCTGGCTCCCAGCCCCCCCTGCTCTAACCACTAGACCCCACTCCCCTCCCAGCGCTGGGGATGGAACCCAGGAGTCCTGGCTCCCAGCCCCCCCTCCACTAACCACTAGACCCCACTCCCCTCCCAGTGCTTAGGATAGAACCCAGGAGTCCTGGCTCCCAGCCCCCCCTGCTCTAACCACTAGACCCCACTCCCCTCCCAGTGCTGGGGATGGAACCCAGGAGTCCTGGCTCCCAGCCCCCCCTCCACTAACCACGCTAGGATAGAACCCAGGAGAGCGCTGGGATGGAACCCAGGAGTCCTGCCTCCCAGCCCCCCCTCCACTAACCATGAGACCCCACTCCCCTCCCAGTGCTTAGCATAGAACCTAGGAGTCCTGGCTCCCAGCCCTCCAACCCACTAGACCCCACTCCCCTCCCAGTGCTGGGGATAGAACCCAGGAGTCCTGGCTCCTAGCCCCCCTCCACTAACCACCAGACCCCACTCCCCTTCCAGAGCTGGGGATAGAACCCAGGAGTCCTGCCTCGCAGGAGTCCAGTTCTGGGTCTGCCTCTCAGCTCCTTCTGTCTCCCCAACAGGCCAGTTCTACGTGATGATGACGCCCCAAGACGTGTTGCAGACGGGGACGCAACGCACCATCGCTCCCCGCACCCACCCGTACTCCCCGTACGTAGCCAGTGAAGTTGGGGGGGGGGGGGGCTCCCAAAATCTCCCGTCCGCCTGCAACTTGCCCAGCTTCAGCTGCGGGCAGGGGTCCCCTATGGGGCTGGGCTCTGGTTGCTGGGGGAGGAGTAGTGGTTCGCTGGAAGGGTCCCCAGCTCCCCTCCCTGTCCTGTCCACCCCTGAGATCCTGCCCGGCTTCCCTCTCCCCCAGCTGCTGCTCTGACCACCTCCCCCCAGCCTCCGGGGTTTCTCGGCTCCTTGCTGGGTGCCAGCACCCGCCGCCTAAGTGTGCCCAGCAGATCTTCCCCCTCTCCACCACCTACCCCGAGCAGCACCTCGCCAGGAGCCGGCCGGCCACAGGCAAACCCACCTGGGCCTGGCGTCCCCCTACGGGGCGTCCGCCTCGCAGGGGATTAGAAACCCCCGCAGAGGAGCCAGCCTGCGACCAGGGGGGGTCGGTCCCAGGGCTGAGTGTGTGACTTGGGGCGGGCTCTCGGGAACGGGGGGGCTTGGAAAGGAGTCTAGACACTCAGAGGGAGACCGCTGCCCCCTGCTGGATGGAACTGGACTCTGTGTGTGCGTGTGTGTTGCCCCCTGCTGGATGGAACTGGACTGTGTGTGCACATGCGTCCTGCCCCCTGCTGGATCTGCACGTCCTCAGTGAGCATGAGGAGGGAGAGCGAAAGGTCAGTAGCTCAGGACGGCCTGGACTCAGCATGGGAGTTCGGTGTCAGGACAGAGATTTTTTTTTTTTCGCCCCTCTTGTAACACCCTCCTCTCTCTGGGTGCCACCCTAGGAAGATGGATGGGACGCGGACGCCCCGCGATGAGAGGCGGCGAGCCCAGCACAACGAAGGTGGGTGGCAGGCTGAGATCCCGCTGGTCTCGTGTCCCGTCTCCAGCCCTGTGGCCCCATTTCACCCCACTGATCCTGGGGCTTCCCCCTCCCAAACACGGCCCTTTGTGCCCTTGAGATCCCCGATAGGCTGAATGTGTCTGGCCAGGCCCCCGTTGCCCCCTGACGCTACACACCCCCTCAGCTAAGTGTGAGAAAGGTCTCTTCTGTTTTAATATAATCTTCAGGCCCTCCACAGGGCCGTGAGGTCTGATGTCTCTGCCCAACTGCTCTTCATACCCCCGCGAAGCTTGCCCCGGGCAGCGCACTGGGTCTGGGAATCTCCATCCATCCTGGAAGTGCAAATGGTGAGAGGGAACATGAAACTGACCAGTGTGTGCGGACGGAGAAGAAAACAAGGGGAAAATTCTCTCTGCGCAGATCATCTCAGGGCCGGGATATCGGGGTTCTGAAAGGCTCTCGGGGGCGCTCTCCACATGTATCTACCAAGGGGATCCAAACCTGAACAACCACGACCGGGGTCGGCAGAGTGTTTTCTATTAGAACGGGAGGGTTGATGGAAAATTGAGTTTTCAGCGCAACGGAACTTACAGTGAAAATTTTCTTCCTGTGGAAAATTCTGGTTTTTACACCAAAAATTGTTGAGAGTCTGAAAACCGCAGGGGTTTGGCTGAAAACTGAAATGTTGAATATCTAGATTCTGAAAACTGACTTTCCATCCAGCAAAAAATGTTGAGATGTTAAAAATTTTCATCCCTGGTCTGGCCAAAAAGCCAAAACATGCATGGGTTTTGCGCCATACAAATTTCTAAACTGCTGTTTGGGGGTCAATATGGACCATTTTCTGTTTTAAACATTTTTTTAATATAAAAAATTTCAAAAGGAACCATTTAAACTCTTCCATTGGAAAGATTTTTTTCCTACATTTTTGTTTTTTTTTAAACAAAATGTTGTCCAAATCAGTACAATTTCACCAAACATTTTAGGTTTGTTCAGAAAGAAAGTGTCCTGGCTTAAGTTGTCTTTTTTTCTACCAGTTGTACTAAAATTCCACCACATGGCCTCATGCCTGCCGGCCTCTAAGTTGAGCTCTTTGCTCAGACTACATTTCCCATGGTGCACTGTGGTGCCGCATGCATTTTTCTCACAGAGTTGGTCTCCCTGGTGAGACTACATCTCCCATGATGCACCATGGGCATGCAACTACCATTATACATCTTCTGACCAAGAGGGTAGACCGTGGTGCATTATGGGAGATGTAGTCCAGCCAGGGAGGTGGATCTGTGGGGTGGTTTGGAGGAATGCACCCAGTCTACAACTCCCAGAAGGCCCTGCAGCAGCATCTCAGAATTTTGGCCAAAAACTCAATTTTTATTTTTAATTTTTTTAATTTTCATCAACATTTTCTGGCCCCCTCTCCCGTTTTCCGATCAGCTCCGATCCTGCTGCAACCTGCCCCGTGGGTGGGCTGAGGCACGAGTTGGGGGCGCTGTGCGTTAACCATGCGTGTTTCTCTTTCACCCCCCGTAGTGGAGAGGAGGAGGCGGGACAAAATTAACAACTGGATTGTCCAGCTATCAAAAATCATTCCAGACTGCAACACTGACAACAGCAAGACAGGCGCGGTGAGGGGCAGGGGCTGGGCCGGGAGGGTACTGCAGGGGGGTGATATTGGGGGGGCGAGGGGGGCAGCTGGGACTGGAGTAGGGAGCTCCCTGTGTTGACACACACACCAACCAACCAACCAACCAACCAACCAACCAACCAGGAACAGACTCCATGGGGCAGCTACAACCGGGCCACGAGGAAGTGAGGGGATGATGTTTTGAGTCTGCTTACTGGTTTGTTTATTGTAGGGGGGCTCAGGACCCTTGGGGGGTGTCCACGCCCTGGCGTGGTGGTGGTGGTGTGGGGTAGGTTGGCTGGTGCTCGGGTTATTGTAGGGTCTCTTGGGGTCAGGTCTCTGTGCATGGTTTCTTATTGTAGGGTCTCCTGGAAGCGCTGGGTCTCCACAGACACCGGGTTTGTTGTTGTGTAGGGTCTCTTGGAAGATGCGACACTCGCTGTTGCCAAGGCCGTGTGCTGATTTTGTTTTTGTAGGGTCTCCCAGGAGTGTGGAGGGCGGGATGAAGGATTACAGCCTGCCCCTTCCCATCTGCACCGGGCTGTACTGGTGCCCGGGTGGAGATCATGGGAAAACTCATTGCGGGCGGTATCAGCCAGGGTGGATTTGATTCAAATCACTAGTCAGGAAGACTCGATTTAATCATGGATTTCTACATAAAAGTGGATTCTTGTTGGTTGTTATAACCTTAGTACAGATTCTTCACAACTCAGAGGTAGATGTAGGTTTCATTTGTAGAAGGCACACCCTATGCATTTTTAAACCGTGATTTATTTTGAAAACTTTTCGGATGAGTTTTACAGCTATATCAGACAATGAATGAGTGTTTGGTTATTTCATTTACCAAAGATAATTGAAGCAGATATGCATGAAGTCACTGGGAGGTGAACGATCTCCAATTCAACAGGTTAATCATTCATATTTGGAGGATTTTCTTGCCAGGTTGTATTAGGAGGAGATCATCACCAGACAGACATTTACATTGTTTTATTGAACTATTTCTCACCTCTATTTATTTAAAAACCATGTTTGCAAGCATGTTACCTCTGGAGACACACATCCACAGTTGGAGAACTGCAAAACTAAGCATCCCTGATAGTATCTTCTAGACTGAGCACTGAGTTCCGCTGGGTAGATCGAAAGATTAATCTAAATCTATAAAGAAGCCCCTGGAACCACATAAGATTGGGTCCCTAATCCATTAACTATTGGAACTCAAACTTTCCTTACACATTACATGAATATATTGTGTCACACTGTAGAATTAGAATTTATAATCCCTATTCCATGATGAGAGATCTTTGAGCTATAATGTATCTTAATTCAAACTATCTTTCAATAGCTTTTTTCCCTCAAAAAGCATTTTACCAAAAAAAAATCCGATATAAATAAAAAAAATCTGATATATTTAATTTAAAAAAAAAAAAGGTTGATTTTTATCCACTCTGGTATCAGCAATCCGCTCAGCAAATCCATCTCCCCGCCAAAGGGCCCTGGTGCATGTGAGAGACCTTACAATGTTTAACAAACCGGTGCGTTTGGCGCCCCACTGCTTCCAAGAGACCCTACAATAACAAACCGGCACGTGGAAGCAGGAGACCCTACAATAACATGGTTTCCCAGCGCTCCCACAAGACCTTATAGTGAGACACTGGGGCCCGAGAGGACCCTACAATAACAAACCCAGGGTTCGCAGAGTCCCCTGGCCAGACCCTGCTGCTGTGTTTGGAAGGCGGGAGGCAGCAGATAAAAACCTCCCTGTGGGTTGTTCCTGGAGACCCCCAGAGCTCTCTGCCTTTGCTGCTGCTCTTGGCCAGGGGAGGGCGGGTCCCCTTTGGCGTGGGGCTGATGTGTATGGGGGGGAGATTGGTGAGGGGGCTGTTGGGTGGGGAGGAACATGAATGTGGGGGGGTCTTGGGGATCTTGAGGGGGTGGGGTCAGGGGGGTGGTGTTCCAAAGATATGGGGGTACTGGAGGTGAGGGGAAGATCCATGGGGGCACAACTGGGGGTTCCAGGAGGTGGTGGGAGATTTGGTGGAAGGGGTCGGGGGTGGGGGAGGCGAGTGGGAGGGGGGAATTCAGTGGGGAAGCTTTCCGGGGTTGTGGGGGGGACTTCAGAAGGACATGACGGGGGGAATTCCGGGGGCGATTGGGCGTGTGAAGGGGGTGCGTGTTGGAGGGTGCTCCGGGGTCCTGGGGGGGGGGATTTCCAGGGGACCTGGGGCAGCTGCAGGTGGTGGGTTTTGGGGGTGATCAGAGGGATTGGCGGGCACGACTGGGGTGGTGGGTTGCGGGTTCGGTGATTTGGGGCGGGGGGCTCCAGTGCATTTTGTGCTGAAGGATTCCGTCTGTCCGTCCGTGCAGAGCAAAGGGGGCATCCTGTCGAAGGCCTGCGACTACATCCGGGAGCTGCGCCAGACCAACCAGCGCATGCAGGAGACCTTCAAGGAGGCCGAGCGGCTGCAGATGGACAACGAGCTGCTACGGCAACAGGTAGCCGGGGCAATACCCCCACCACATCTGTCTGTCTTTCCCCTTATATCTCCCCCTCCCCGTCCGTCCCCTCCCATGTACCTGTCCATGCCAAAGCGTCCCAACGCACTGTTAACACAGGGATCGCTGCAGCTGCTTCTGGGGTGGGGCAGAGGGGAACAGCCGCACATAACGCCGCCCAGGCTGGATCGCCTCGCGCTGAGATGCAGCCACCTCTGGGGTGAGGCAGCTGCACATAACGCCACATAACAAGTTGTGCCACGTTCATGGAGAACGTCGAGCCCAGTTGAAGCTGGAGCAGAAAGTTTTAGAGTCAGCATGATGGGAGTTTGACCACGAAACCAGTATTAACATCTCTGATGCTGAGGAGTCGTCCTGGGATATTTAATGCCTTGAGGCCAGCCCTGCCTGCCAGGGGAGAGCCCTCACCCCACCCCCTGCAGCCCAGCCCCCCTAGCATTGCATTGGGGCAGCCCTGACTGCCCAGGGAGAGTGTCTCACTCATTCGTTTCCCTCTCTCCTGCCCAGATTGAGGAGCTGAAGAACGAAAACGCCCTCCTCCGAGCACAGCTGCAGCAGCACGGCATCGAAACCGTGGGCGACACCCCGGGGCAGTAACTGCTTCTTCATCACCACCACGTCCTCCTCCTCCTCACCGGATCTCCGCCCTTCCCCTGCCTCCTTCCATCCCTTCTGCCCTCTGTCTGGTGCAAAGAGACCTCCCCGTGTTAACGCCGCGCGGCCAAACTCGACTTGGGGGGGGCGCTGGGGTGGCAGCCACACGGCCGGCCCCCGCTTTGCCTGCCCCCTCCTCTGAGCCCCACTGGCTCCCTCCCCATCTGCCCCCTCTCCCCCACGTAGGAAATATTAAGATTAAAGCAAACAAACTGCGTTTTTTTATAGTAGGTTTTTAACACAGGATAGGAGCCCTCCCCCAACCCAGCCATGGGTTCGAATCCTCCCCCTTCCGGCTTAAAAGTGGTAGCATCACCGTGGCACTTCCCCGTCCGATCCTACCGTTCAAGCCGCTGCCCGTGTCTCTCTCAGGCAGGTAGCTACATGGCTGAAGTCGGCGTTTGGGGGGGGTTCTGTGGCGGCCCCCCCGTTTTGGACACTCAGTGGGGTTTATTTTTCCTCCGCTGGTAGCGAACCTCTGAAAAATCCCACCCCTTTGAAAATGTAGCAACTCAGGGGGCAGGAATGGGGCCATCCCAAATCACTAGCCCAGTTCAGTAACTTCTAGCCAGCAGACGCGGCTCGGATTCGATCGAATCCCCTCGCGTCTCACCAGCTGAGCAATTCAGTTAAAACCCATGTGGCCACCGGACCTTCCAAAGGTGGCTAGCGGGTTGATAGCTCTTATTTTTTCCCCTGCCTGTCAAATCGCAGCTACCTTTTCCAAGAGGTCTGATTTCCAGGGGGGGGGCCTTTCGGAAAACCCTCTCACGGCATCTCCTGTCGGGCAGCCGGAAAAAGCAGAGACGCGCAACATCGCTAGCCAGTTCTCTTCCTAAAACCGTGGCTGTCCCGTGTGTCCACTCGTCCGATCTGTTCTTCATCCCTCGTTCTCTTGTAATTATGTTTTGAGCAGAGGGAAGTCGGAGTGAAAACCCGACCAGCTTCCCTCGTTTATTTTAATTTTTTTTTTTTGTAATTAATCTGTATTTTATTTTTTAGTTCCAAATGCATTTGTATAGAGGTACGTCGTCTGTATCATAACTTGAGCCCGGAAAGTTTAATATTTACCAAGGTCGACTAAATGCTTGTTTTCTGTGGAGGGTTTTTTGCATATATATATACACACCTATATATCATTTTTAAAAACAACAACAATTCAGTGGTCGATCTCGCAATATTTGGGTCAGAATCCGGAGATCTCGTCAGTTCCCTTTTCTCGACATCTTCAATTTGGCTTTATTTCTCTTCTCCAAGCACGATACTTTTTTTTTGGCTTTTTGGTTATTTTTTTTTTTTTTAAATAAGCATGGCTCTAAAAAAAACAAATACGCAAAAACCAACAAAAAAAATTGATAATAGCGAGCTTTTAGCTTTGGGGTTTTTTTATATACCGGCAAAAAAAAAAAAAAAAAGAGAAGCGAGACTTTCAGATGGAGTTGGAAATATTGGGTATCCTTTTCGTCCTGGTCCCCGCGGAACGTAGGAATGAGCGAATCAAGGAAAGGAAAAAAAAAAAAGGCGAATCAGATTTAAGGAAAAGAAAAGGAAAAAGTGGCTTGTGTTGAATTGCAGAGTTTGAATGCTGGAAAGTAGCAAATTAATTCTGTTTATATATAAAAGAGGAGAAAAACTGCACAGACGTAATATTGTATCAGGCGATTTCCTTGTGGTTTAACGGTGTGGGGAGGCGACGGGATGGGGGTTGAGTTGGGTGGACCCAGATCTGAGAGGGGTGGGGGGCAGATGTGCAGAAGGAGGGGGGGAGGTCTGGCTGGAGGGGTGGAGGTGTATGGAGGGGGGCAGGCGGAAGGATGGAGGGGTTGGGGTGGAGAAAATGGCTCTCAGATCTGTGTGCCCACAACTGTCCCCTCCTGGGAGGAATCGCACCTGCCTCTGTTGAGGGTTGTCGGGGTTTGTGTGTTGCCGCTGGCTGTGCGGCGAGGAAAGGCTCAGGATGTGTGTGGGGCGGGGGCGGGGGGGGGAGAGAGACTGCTGCCCCCTGCTGGAGGGTGTGAGACTTGCGCTGGGTCTGTCCCTCCTCTCCTCTCCCCACCCGCCAGGTCTCGGGTGCATGCAGGACCCCTGCTGGATTGTCCCTGCCCTGCTGCGCGTCCCCCACCTTGTCGAGTTCTCTAGGAGACGTGTTGGGACGAGCAGAGGAGCAGAGACAACCTCTAAGATCCCCCTGGTGCATTCCCCCCCCCCCGTGCTACCTAGGCAAAGGGGGTTCCCCCAGATCTCACCCCCATCCCCTTCTGATCCGGAGTTCACCCAACACACACCGGGAGGTGCCCAGTCAGCACCCATTTCTCCCTCCCCAGCGCTCTGGCTCAGGACTGTTTGCCAGGGGGCTGACCAGCTGATGGCAGAGATTGCGGGATTCGCGGGTTCCCTTTCAGAGCTGCAGCTTCTGGGCTGGCTCCCTTAGCTCAGAGATCAGCACCAGCCGGTCCCGCCCCGAGGGTGAGGCAGAGAGAGGCCCCAGCGAGCCCGCCTGGAAATGTGCTTTGCATCCCGAGACCGCGGGTTAGATTTTGAACACTTGTCCCATCTGGAATTGGGACCAAAAATGTCAAAATCTGACATTTTCACCCAGCGGAAATGGGAAGACGCTTCCGAGCGGGTCGATGGGGACGTCCTGCTTCGGTCGTTTGGACGCGTTTGGTTTCTAGTTTGACCGAAAATTTATTTTTACTGTCAGTTACTTCGAAATCATGAAACAGAAGTGTCATTTTGACCCGAGAAATGGAACATCTTTGGTTTTAGAAAACGTCGACGTGCTGACAACTTGGCAACTTCTCTTTTTTTAACTGAGAAATTCATCTAAACTGATTCTTTCCCGCAAACGTTCTTGGTTTCAACTAACTGGCATTTTCTGACCCAAGAAACCGTTTTGTTCAAAAAAAAAAAAAAAAATATCCCCAGATCTACTGCGGGTTTTGTCCACCCAGTGCCGGGGGAGCCGATCGGCGGCTTTCAGGCCAAACCGGGATCGCCAGGCACTTTTGAACAGACCCCAAAATCTTTTTATTTACTTATTGTGATTCATTTTTTTATTGTTTTCTCTGGAGCCTGGGCCTTGACACACAACAATTGACCCCCCCCCGGTCCAGGAGGTGGCACGGCAGCTTGGAGGAGCCACTCAGTTACTTAGGCACCTCTTCCACTCCTGCCCCTGCGTGGATCTTGGAGATTTCATTCTCCATCCCGTTCAGGGTGCTCTGTCCCGCTGGCGGGCCCCAGGAATTGTGGAGGGGGTGTCCTGCCTGGGGTGTTGGTTTGCAGCGGGGAGCATGTGGGGTCTCTAAGGCGATGGGGTTGTTTGCAGAGCTGGGGGCGATTTCAAGGCTGCCTCTGATCCACAACACAAGCCGGGCTGCCCTGCTTGGCTCGGAGGCCTGGGAACAAGCCCCGGGTCCCGCTGGCTGGCTGTAAAGCCGGAGTAACCTCCGGGGAGTTGCTCTGGATTTACACTGCAGTGTAGGTGAGTGGGGGGGAGACGACTTTGGATTTATGCTGCGGGGTGACTGCAGAGCAACTCGGGGTTACTCCACCTTTCTGCCCGGGGTGACGGAGGTGGGGGCGACTCAGGATTTACACCAGGGATGACACTGCTGGCGTAGAAGGAGGGTGACTCTGGATTTACGCGAGGGTGGAACTCACCTGGCGTTACGGCGGCTGTGCAGAGGGAATCCCTGAGTTTACACTGGGGTCCGAGGGCTAACTGCGCTCTCGGTAGTGGGCGAGCGTCTGGATTTACACAGCAGCCAGGCTAGGTTTAAGCTGTGGTAACTGAGGAGTGATTCCCCTGATTGTGGTGGGGAAGTTCCGGTGGTTTCGCGGTGGGGCGGCCCCTCCAGCGTTGAGCGACGCCTCCCTCGGTGGGTCAGCTGCTGCGTTAACTCACTCAGCAGAGCCAGGACAGCAGCAGATAAACTTTGCTTTGCTTCCAGTTTCCCACTGTAGCGCCTGGAGCTGGGCACAGGCCAGAGTTTGGTTTCCCCGGAAATTCCCTAACTAGTACGTGTGTTTGCATCCCAAGCAGGAACCACACGTCGGGTTTCGCAGTTTCCCCTGAAATTGACTCACTGATTTTCCAACTCTTATAATGCAGCGTAAAATGAAACGACCGTTAGAAACCAGATGGCAAAGTGTTCGTCTCGCACGAGGGCTGATCGCTTTCTATTCCTCCCCCCCACCTCCAAAAAATGAAATTTCATCAAAATCGACACAGGCCCGGGGCCTGTTTCCGTTCCATTGTGTCAGCATTTGGTGACGGAGTGTTTGGGCCAAAAACCTTCAATCACTTCTCATTTAAAAACAAAAAAAACTTTCAGAAAGGAAGGGCCTGATCCCCAGCGGCTGTCAAGCGGCCGCAGCTCCGCGGGAGTGAATTTTTCTCTTTAAGAGAATGACTGGAAAGTGAAAAATGGTTGGGAAACACGTTTTGTGCGTACAGTTTAAAGAAGTGAAATCCAGTGTGTGGCAACTCCCTCTAGTTAGATGGGTGCCCCCATTGGTGCTGATCTGGGAGTAGATCAGGAGTGACGCGGGGGAGCCGATGGGACCAATTCCGCTTTTGCTAACCTGGGTGTAAATCAGGAGTCGTTCACTGAAATAATGCACTTAGGTAGCATCGGTTTTGACCAGGGAGAGTGGGGGAAGTAAAGCTGATTTCTCGTCACGTTGGAAGGATGCCTTTGCGTTTTAAAAAAAGCCTTTTTTTGGTTTTAAAAACACGGTCGTTTTGTTGTTCCCACGTGCGGTGATTTCTGTCAACGGGGTTATTTATTTCATGGGTTTGTTCATTTGCCTTTTTTCTAAGAGGCGGGGCGGAGGGGAGAGTATTTAAAATGGCAATAAAACAAAAATGGAAACATCTGAAAGATTCTTCCTTTGTATCGATCCAGCCGCTGTCTGTCCCAAGCAGTCAGTCTGTCACTCATCCAGCTCTCCGGGTTCTCGATCCTCCATTCGTCCAACAGCTTTATCGGCAGAGCCCCCATGTTTTGCAGCAGCATGGCACCAAATCCTGCACCGGTACTAACGTGCTGCGTCTCCGTGAAGTAGCCTTTGTTCCCCTCCCTCATGCTTCCAAATTCCCTGTGACTCCTAGTTCACACCTCTTTGAGGTGTGTTTCAGGCTCTCTGCAAACTCAGTCACGGTATCGGTTACTCTCGACTCACCTTTATGAAGTTGTCTTTCCCACCACGCGGCCGAGCATCTTGATTATTTTTTTTTCCCCACTGGGAGCTGAGGTGGTGGACTCTGATTCTCTGGACTATCTCCTCAAGATTCACTTCTGCTATGCTGGTTGCGGATCCCAGAGGGAATGAACAGAGCAGGGGATCATCAAGTGATCCATCCCCTGTCGCCCATTCCCAGCCCTTGAGCCAGCCTGTTCATAAACAGCTCAAGCTTCCTCTGCAAGCTAGTTAGGTTGTTTTCCCCACACCTTGGCAGGGGCAATTGGTCCACAAACCCTCCCGTCTCATTTCTAGGCTCAACTGAGTCCAGGCCAGATTGTTCTTGTGCCAACACCATCCTTAAGCTGCCACAGCCCTTCTCCCCCGGTGTCCACCCGCTGCTGTATTTCTACAGCACAGGTGCCGTCTCAGCCTGCATTTTGCCAGGCAAATCAAACCCAGCTCCTCTTGCAGGATCCGCTCACCTTTCCCCGATCATCCTCGGAACTCTTCTTTGCACCTGTTCTGCGACGAACCCCTCTTCCCAGAACGCAGGTCCCCAGCACTGGGCGCAGTCTGCTTGGGAGCAAACCCCCGTGAGCCGCTGGTTATCCGCTGGGCATCGGGTCAGCCCCGCGCGCCCGCTGAGCGACGGATTTCACATTCGACCACCAGGCCGCTCGCATGACGCGACGGTTGAGGGTTTAAAGGGGGTGATGCTGGGCTGCGTTTGCAGCTCTTATCAAGCTCCCCTAACCCCCTCCCCCTTTTGCAGACGCTAAAGTTGAGGTCTCTGGAATTTGCTCTCACTTAAAATAATAGCGAGGAAGCCCGAGTCCAGGGGTCGGCAACCTCCCGACGTGCTGGGCCGAGTCTTCATTTATTCACTCTGAGTTACGGTTTCGTGGGCCAGTAACGTTTTTAGAAGGTCTCTCTCTCTAAGTCTATAAACTATTGTTGTATGTAAAGTAAACAAGTTTTTTAAAATGTTTAAGAAGCTTCATTTACAATTTAAATTAAATTGCAGCTCTTACCAGTTTAGTGCAGTGGTTCTTAACCTGGGGGGCGCACCCCCCCCCACCCGGTGGCAGGGCCGGTGCAAGGATATTTTGTGCCCTAGGTGAAACTTCCACCTTGCCCCCCTCCTTGCACATCGGTTCATTAAGGGGCGAATCCCAAGCAGCCTTTATAGACCCCAGGGGCCAGCCGTGCCCAGGGGCTGCTCCCCAGACCAGGTTCCCCCCTCCCCGCCCCCTGAACTCCCCTGGAGGGTGCACAGCCCCCCCCCGCAAGCCCTCCCGCCTCCACCCCATCGCAGTGGTTACCATATTTCAACAATCAAAACAGAGGAGAGCCCTGCCTAGCCCTGCCCCCATCCACGCCCTCCCACTTCCCACCCCGACTGCCGTGGTCAGCCCCCCCCCCCGCCCACTCCTTGTCCCCTGACTGCCCCCTCCTGGGACCCCTGCCCCTAACTGCCCCCCAGAACCCCCCCCCCACCTAAGCCTCCCTGCGCCTTGTCCCCTGACTGCCCCAACCCTTATCCACACCACCAGACAGACCCCTGGGACTCCCACGCCCCATCCAACCAGTCCCCACCCCCTGACAGGACCCCCAGAACTCCCGACCCATCCAACCCTCCCCCTGCTCCCTGACTGCCCCCCGGGGCTCCCCTTACCAGGCCCAGGCCGGTCAGTGCTGAGGCAGCGGGAGGGGGGGAGCTGCGGGAGGGGCAGCGGCGGCTCACCCTTCTGGGAGCCACAGAACCTGAGTGCGGTGAAGGGGGAGCCGGGGGGGGCACTCCTGCCTGGGCTGTGGCCCGCTGGCCCCCCCTGGGGGGTTCCTGCAGCAGATGCCTGTAAGCGGTGGTCCCCGTGCGCCCCCCAGCTCCCCCCTCGCCGCGCTTGGGCTCTGCGGTTCCCGGGAGTGTGAGGCGCCACTGCCGCCCCTCCCACAGCAGGCTCAGGGCTCCGCGCCTGGGAGCCGCAGAACCCGAGCGCGGTGAGGGGGAAGCCGGAGGGCGCGCCTGCCGCCCATCTGGGGTCCCGGCTGCCGGACTGGGCTTCCGTTCACTCAGCCGGCAGCAGGCTGAGCAGGGCCGGCGGCCGGGACCCCGGCTGGCAGCCACGTGCCAGGCCTTTGGCACGCGTGCCGTAGGTTGCCGACCCCTGCTTTAGTGCTTGTTGGTGACGAAGAGCTCAGCAGCAGGGTGAGCAATGCAGAGATGTGTCTGCAGAGGGGTGAAGCAGGTGCTCGGAGAGTGGTGAGCAGCCCTCAGCCGTGGCCCCGGCAGAGCTGTCGGCCTGAGTCTGCCGAGAGCCTGAGACAGTTGTTGGGAGAGGTGGGAACTGCCCCTTTCATCTCAGTCGGGGGCCAGCAGGCGCCCAGGGTGATGAGTGAATTGGTGACGTTGAGTGTTTGACCTCTTCGGACGTGACGTGAGCGACTGCTCCTTTGGGAGCCACGGATGGATGGCGTTCGGGGGCACCACCATTCACACACACACATCCCGGCACCGGGAGCTACACAATAGTATTTTATGCACAAATTACAGTGGGTGGAGTCTTGTGGGGTGGAGCTTCTTTTGTGGGGGGAGCTTGGAGGATCCCTTTCCTTGTCCCTCCCACTCTGATCCCTGGCTATGTGCGAACGTCCACACTGGAAAAGCCTGGTGCAGAAAAGGCCCAGCTGCTTTTAACCCACGTTGCTCCTGCTAATCAAACCCCAGGGCAGGAGCACGGCTTTAACTCAGCCGGGGAAGCACAGGCTAACGGCTGCATCAGCTTTCCAGCAGGGGTCGGAAATAGAGGTTTTCTCCTAGTCGAGACAAGACGGCTGGGATGGATGGGTGCCACCGGCAGCTGGCAGTTCTGGCACAACAGGGCACTGGTCCCATCGGTGTCTGGGCAGCGCCCGGCACGACGGGGCCCTGATCTCAGCTGGGGCAGGGCCTGGCTCTGGCTGTGTCTGGGCAGCGCCTGGCACGACGGGGCCCTGATCTCAGCTGGGGCAGGGCCTGGCTCTGGCTGTGTCTGGGCAGCGCCCGGCACGACGGGGCCCTGATCTCAGCTGGGGCAGGGCCTGGCTCTGGCTGTGTCTGGGCAGCGCCTGGCACGACGGGGCCCTGATCTCAGCTGGGGCAGGGCCGGGCTCTGTCTGTGTCTGGGCAGCGCCTGGCACGACGGGGCCCTGATCTCAGCTGGGGCAGGGCCTGGCTCTGGTTGTGTCTGGGCAGCGCCCGGCACGAGGGGGCCCTGATCTCAGCTGGGGCAGGGCCTGGCTCTCGCTGTGTCTAGGCAGTGCCTGGCACGACGGGGCCCTGATCTCAGCTGGGGCAGGGCCTGGCTCTCGCTGTGTCTAGGCAGTGCCTGGCACGACGGGGCCCTGATCTCAGCTGGGGAGCTGCCTTCAGATAAGTATTTATGAACAATCTTCCCCCTCTCTATTGCCCCCCTTGCTCTTACCTACCATCCATCCACCTCGCTCCTGCTCTCCCAAAGGTCCCCGAGCCCGTGGTGCCTTCAGGGCGTTTGACAGGTTCTCACCCTCTGGCTTCTGAGCGTGCTGGGAGAAGTGAGCCTGTAACATCTCTGGCTTCGGTGGGACCCAGCTGAGAGCGTCAATTCGGGACAAATTGCTCAGAGCAGTTACAGCCCAGGGCAGGGGGTTCTGTGCACACCAAGGCACCAAACCAGCCAGCCAGAGAGGACATTGGTCTCACCCCACTGGGTAACCATAAGTCACCCAAGCAATTCCCTTAGACACTCCAGTTTCCCAGTATCACCACCAGCGCCACTCGTCATGGGGATGAATGGTTATGAAAACCAACACCCCAGTAAAAGAAAAAGGTTCTCCCGATCCCAAAGGACCAAGCCCCAGACCCAGGTCAATTTACACATCAGATCTTACCCACAAATCACGCTGTCGCCAACCCTCTAGAATCTAAAACCTAAAGGTTTATTCATAAAAGGAGAAAGATCAAGATGAGAGCTAGAATTGGTTAAATGGGATCAGTTACACACAGTGATGGCAAAGTTCTTGGTTCAGGCTTGTAGCAGTGATGGAATAAACTGCAGGTTCAAATCAAGTCTCTGGGGTACATCCACGGCTGGGCTGGGTCATTCAGTCCTTTGTTCAGAGCTTCAGTTTGTGGCAAAGTCCCTGCAGAGGTCAGAGCAGGATTGAAAACAAGACAGAGGAGCTGCAGCAGCTTTTTATGGTCTTTTGTCAGGTGGCCTCTCTCTCTGTGTCCCAAAGACAAGGTGTCCAGCACATGGCATGAAAACCCTGCAGAGCTCTGTCCCTACGCAGGCCCTTGCCGGCCTTGCTGGGTCACCAGCTGTCTCTGCCGTCTCGCCGTGGGTCAGTTGTGTAGCTGATGGGCCTGAATGGGCCATCCAGCAGCCAGGCCGTGCTGACGCCAAACTGTCTGGGGTGTCACCCAGAAGCATGGCACAAGGTTGAAATACAGCCAGTCTAGAGCAGGGGATTCCCCGATGCAGCGCCATGGCGCCCGCCGGGGCATCGATGGGCACCCGCCTACTGGCCACCGGACAAGCAGCCGCCGAAATGCCGCCGAGAAGCAGCAACATCAAGACGCGTCGCGGCCGAAATGCTGCTGATTTTTGGCGAGGACGCCTCTTGATGATGCCACTTCTCGGCGGCATTTCGGTGGCGGCTTGTCCGGCGGCCACGCTCCTCGGCGGCTAGTCGTCCCGCGCCCGCCGCCCAGACAGGTTGGGGAGCACTTGTATACAGCCATGTTCATACCTTCGACTACAAAAACGACACACATGTGCAGGCAGCAGCATCATAACCAGCAAACCCGAACCTTCCCACAGACGCCTCACACAACCACCGTGGTACAATATTTGCTGCAAACATAGAACAGTGGTTGCAACAGTGAGCTGTACGGCTACAGATTATGGTAATAATGGCACAGAGCCAACGAGTTGGCCTTGCAGTTAGGCACAGAGCCACTCCCATCACCCAGGAATCCCCATGCCCAGGCTCCTGCTCTAACCACTCGACCCCACTCCCCTCCCAGAGCCAGGGTGAGAACCCAGGAGTCCTGGCTCCCAGCCCCCCCGCTCTCACCACCAGACCCCACTCCCCTCCCAGAGCCAGGGAGAGAACCCAGGATTCCTGGCTTCCACCCCGCCGCCCCGCCCCGTTCTCACCACTAGACCCCACTCCCCTCCCAGAGCCAGGGAGAGAACCCAGGAGTCCTGGCTCCCAGCCCCCCCTGCTCTCACCACCAGACCCCACTCCCCTCCCAGAGCCAGGGAGAGAACCCAGGAGTCATAGCTCCCACCCCCATTCTCACCACTAGACCCCACTCCCCTTGCAGACCTAGGGAGAGAACCCAGGAGTCCCAGCCAGAGTCGGGTGCATCACAGCTCCATTCCACCCCCAGCCCTAATCGCTACTTGGACACATAAACACCCCCGCCCCCCTCCCGCCCTCAACTTCTCCCTTGCTGTCGGGTAGTGACGTGTCCTTGAGGTGTTTTGACAGCACCGGAGCAGAGACCCCCCGGGGGAGGGAACTGCGGGGGGGGGGCAGCAGCTCTGGCAGGCGGCTTGGCCAGCCTGGCTGTCGCCCGGAGCCGGCGCCACTCGGGATGGGCCCTGGGCTGTCCCCGGAGCTGGTGTCGCAAGCCCCAGCCGCTGTTTGCGCCTGGCCTTCGGGGACAGCTAAACCCCACACGACCCGAGCCGGCCTGTCCCCTGCCCTGGGGCCGGAGCAGAGCCCCCCCGAGGGGACAGGCCCCGTGTCCCTGTCCTGCCCCCCCGAGCCGGCCTGTCCCCTGCCCCGGGGCTGGAGCAGAGCCCCCCCGAGGGGACAGGCCCCGTGTCCCTGTCCTGCCCCCCCGAGCCGGCCTGTCCCCTGCCCTGGGGCCGGAGCAGAGCCCCCCCGAGGGGACAGACCCCGTGTCCCTGTCCTGCCCCCCCGAGCCGGCCTGTCCCCTGCCCCGGGGCCGAGCAGAGCCCCCGAGGACAGGCCCCGTGTCCCGTCCCCCCGAGCCGGCCTGTCCCCTGCCCTGGGGCCGGAGCAGAGCCCCCCAGAGGGGACCGGCCCTGTGTCCCGTCCTGCCCCTGAGCCGGCCTGTCCCTGCCCTGGGCCGGAGCAGAGCCCCGCCAGAGGGGACAGGCCCCGTGTCCCGCCCCTCTGAGCCGGCCTGTCCCTGCCCCGGGCCGGAGCAGAGCCCCGAGGACAGGCCCCGTGTCCCGCCCCATAGCCGGCCTGTCCCTGCCCTGGGGCCGGAGCAGAGCCCCCAGAGGGGACAGGTCCCGTGTCCCGCCCCGAGCCGGCCGGTCCCCTGCCCTGGGGCCGGAGCAGAGCCCCCCCCAGGGGACAGGCCCCGTGTCCTGCCCCCCTGAGCCGGCCTGTCCCCTGCCCTGGGGCCGGAGCAGAGCCCCCCCCGAGGGGACAGGCCCCGTGTCCCACCCCCCCGAGCCGGCCTGTCCCCTGCCCTGGGGCCGGAGCAGAGCCCCCCCCGAGGGGACAGGCCCCGTGTCCCACCCCTGAGCCGGCCTGTCCCTGCCCTGGGGCCGGAGCAGAGCCCCAGAGGACAGGCCCTGTGTCCCGCCCCCGAGCCGGCCTGTCCCTGCCCTGGGGCCGGAGCAGAGCCCCGAGGGGACAGGCCCCGTGTCCCGCCCCGAGCCGGCCTGTCCCCTGCCCTGGGGCTGGAGCAGAGCCCCCGAGGACAGGCCCCGTGTCCCTGTCCTGCCCCTGAGCCGGCCTGTCCCCTGCCCTGGGCCGGAGCAGAGCCCCCAGAGGGGACAGGCCCCGTGTCCTGCCCCTAGCCGGCCTGTCCCTGCCCTGGGGCCGAGCAGAGCCCCGCGGGGACAGGCCCTGTGGCCCGCCCCCCCCTAGCCGGCCTGTCCCCTGCCCTGGGGCCGGAGCAGAGCCCCCCAGAGGGGCCAGGCCCTGTGTCCCTGTCCTGGCCCCCGAGCCGGCCTGTCCCTGCCCTGGGGCCGAGCAGAGCCCCCACAGGGGACAGGCCCCGTGTCCTGCCCCCGAGCCAGCCTGTCCCCTGCCCTGGGGCCGGAGCAGAGCCCCCGAGGGGACAGGCCCGTGTCCCGCCCCGAGCCGGCCTGTCCCTGCCCTGGGGCCGGAGCAGAGCCCCCGAGGACAGGCCCCATGTCCCGCCCCGAGCCAGCCTGTCCCCTGCCTTGGGCCCAGAGCAGAGCCCCTCAGAGGGGACAGGCCCCGTGGTCCCCTGAGCCGGCCTGTCCCTGCCCTGGGGCCGGAGCAGAGCCCCAGAGGACAGGCCCTGTGTCCCTGTCCTGCCCCCGGAGCCGGCCTGTCCCTGCCCTGGGGCCGAGCAGAGCCCCCCCCAGGGGACAGGCCCCGTGTCCTACCCCCCTGAGCCGGCCTGTCCCCTGCCCTGGAGCCGGAGCAGAGCCCCCCCGAGGGGACAGGCCCCGTGTCCCGCCCCCCCGAGCCGGCCTGTCCCCTGCCCTGGGGCCGGAGCAGAGCCCCCCCGAGGGGACAGGCCCCGTGTCCCGCCCCCCCCCGAGCCGGCCTGTCCCCTGCCCTGGGGCTGGAGCAGAGCCCCCCCGAGGGGACAGGCCCCGTGTCCCTGTCCTGCCCCCCCTGAGCCGGCCTGTCCCCTGCCCTGGGGCCGGATCAGAGCCCCCCAGAGGGGACAGGCCCCATGTCTCATTTCCTGCACCCATCTGTTGTGCATTGTGCCGTTGCTCTGTTGTCGCTCCCCCCTTCCTTGCGCCGTGGGGCTGCCAAGGCCGCTGGCCCTGGGCAGGGCGCGTGGAAGGGAAGGTGTGTCGGCTGGCGCCTTCGGGTCTGCTGCGCGGCGCCGGAGCGGAGCCGAGCTTGGCGAGGGCTGGGCCATGTCCGGGCAGCCAGCGGCAAGGATCTGACCTCGTGGAGGGACAGCAAACAGACTGTGCGATAGTGCTCTGAGCAAACAGCCCTCTTGGGCCAGCCGTGGCCCCGTGGTGCCAGAGCAGCGGAACGGCGCTTCACTGCGTCCGGGCAGCGCCTGGCACGACGGGGCCCCGATCCCAGCTGGGGCAGGGCCTGGCTCTGTGTGCGTCCGGCAGGGCCTGGCACGACGGGGCCCCGATCCCAGCTGAGGCAGGGCCTGGCTCTGTGTGTCTGGGCAGCGCCTGGCACGACGGGGCCCCGATCCCAGCTGGGGCAGGGCCTGGCTCTGTGTGTCCGGGCAGCGCCTGGCACGACGGGGCCCCGATCCCAGCTGGGGCAGGGCCTGGCTCTGTGTGTCCGGGCAGCGCCTGGCACGACGGGGCCCCGATCCCAGCTGGGGCAGGGCCTGGCTCTGTGTGTCCGGGCAGCGCCTGGCACCACGGGGCCCCGATCCCAGCTGGGGCAGGGCCTGGCTCTGTGTGTCCGGGCAGCGCCTGGCACGACGGGGCCCCGATCCCAGCTGGGGCAGGGCCTGGCTCTGTGTGTCCGGGCAGCGCCTGGCACGACGGGGCCCCGATCCCAGCTGGGGCAGGGCCTGGCTCTGTGTGTCTGGGCAGCACCTGGCACGACGGGGCCCCGATCCCAGCTGGGGCAGGGCCTGGCTCTGTGTGTCCGGGCAGCGCCTGGCACGACGGGGCCCCGATCCCAGCTGGGGCAGGGCCTGGCTCTGTGTGTCCGGGCAGCGCCTGGCACGACGGGGCCCCGATCCCAGCTGGGGCAGGGCCTGGCTCTGGCTGCGTCCGGGCAGCGCCTGGCACGACAGGGCCCCGATCCCCTAATTTTATGGTGGCGCCTAGAGGGTGGCGCAGAGGCTCAGGGGTAGCCTAGTGGCTGAAAGACCCTGGTTCAGGTCCCTCCGGCCTGGCTGTGTAGATTGAACTCAGGGGGCGTTCGGTGCTGAAAGCCCTTTGCAACTCTGTGCTGGTATAAACAGGAGCTAACAGCCCCTTCTGGGGTAGTGGGAGATGCCCAGCAGCTATGGGGGGGTTAGACAGCCAGTGCTGGGGGGGATGGGATGCCTGGGACCCTCCAAACCATTTGCCTGTTGCCCTGTGGGGAAAAATCGCCAGAGGCGAGGGCCGGCGTACAAGCCGCTCTCTCTCCCGCCTGCCCTGCCAACGGGGGTGCCGCTGAGATCCCACCGAAAACTGCCCCTGGGGGCACTAAAGCCAAAGCAATGGAACGGCAAACCGCCCACCAGCCGTCCCGCCTCATTGGCGCCGGCGGAAAGCCGCATTTGGGCTTTTCTACCCGCCACGGCCTGGTCCCTGGGAGATCCCCGCAAAGCGCAGTCGGGCTGAGCTAAGCAATCGCAGGGGAACCAGCGCTCCTGAAAGCCAGAAAAACTTCCATTTAGTTCTAGGAATCTGTTAACTCAGCTGCAGGTTAATTACTAGTCTAGTCAATTAATAGATCAGTTAGTAATTACTATTTAAATTAACTGTGTTATATACTGGTCAATTCATGGAGAGGTTGCTAATGTATTACTGGCTTAATTGAAATATTAGCTGGGAAACAAATATAGTCAGTAGGTTAGCTAATAAATAGCTAGCTATCACGGTGATGAATATATTAGCAATTAATAAAGTAGTTATATTTTAATATGTTTATTTTATTATTTATTTTATTTTAATGTGCCAGCTGGTTAATTAATCCAGTAGGTGATTAATAGAGTCATTGATTAATATTTTGTTTAATTAATTGTTTAATAAATACACCAGCCAATTAACAGACAGAAGTTAACCAGTCTTGTTTAATATGTTAGCTAATTAATACACTAGCCAATATGTATTATTAATCAATTGATTATCTTAATCAGAATAGTATATGATTAATTCATATAATATGGAATACACTAGTGAGTTTATTAGAATGGAAGTTAATATAGTAGCAAGTTAATTAGCATAAGTTAATTAATACAGTAGAAATTTAATTAATACACTGGGCAACCGATTACTATATGGGCCAATTATTATTTCTTTGTTAATTGAATGATTTCTTTTGAGAGTATTAGCAACAAATTATTGAAATCATTTCATAAATTAAATTTTAAAAGACACTTTCTGGAATCAGTGAAAATTCTCACTTTTTAAAATGAATTTTTATTTATTATGAAAATCACTAGAAAAAAATCTATGTAAGTATTTTAATAAATTCAATTTTAAAAATGCCTACTTAGTAATAAAAGTTGCAAAATGAAACTGCTTCCTAAAGAAAATTCAGATGCTTGTTAGTTCTGTTTATTAACTACTTTAATAATTAATATTGAATGTTCTAGAAATTCATATGTATTATTTCTATTAGGTAATGCTGATTATTTTTCAATTGCATTTTTCTAGTATTTTCAAATCATGTCAAATTTCACTGCCTATAGATTAAAATCTCCTTGGTTTAATCAATTTACTTGCACTAATTAGTTAGCTATTAAACTATTGAAATAATGTAATACATTACATTTCACATCATTTCTTTCCAAAAATATTCAAAGCATTTCCTTTTCTCAGGCCAATCAAAATAATCATGTTTAAATAATTAATGAAACAAACAACTGACTTTAAGAAATTAAATGAAAACTTCCGTTCCCAAAGACAATAAAATAAATAAACCTCTTCATCGAAAGTGATTACTTGAGGCATAAGACCCGTAGATTCAAATAACTGAAAACACTTTGCTACACTGCATTTTAAAACGTCACAGGCAGAAGGTACAGTATGTTTATTAATTGAATTAGTTCATTTGCTTCTGGCAAACACAAGAAACAAACAAAATAATTTAATACGTTTACATTTCAATAAACGATTTAAGTAACGTTATTGTTATTTGAAACAATAAGTCATTTTACACAGGTAGCAAAATTTCTCTTTCGTTTGATTGATCCATTAATAGTTTTGGCAATGACTAGAAGCGAATGATTGAAATAACTGAATAAATCAACGTTTGACTGTTGCATCTGATATTGCGAATATCCTCGGTGCCTTTTGTTTAACAAAGCTGTGGCTGTAACTTTGTTACCTCGGTGAATTTTCTTTTTAAAAGTGATTATGAAAAGTACAATTAAAATCCTCCGAGTTTAGAGGATGTTTCTATTTTCTTTTTTTTTTAAATTGGGCGTTTGCAGAAACGTCTTGTTTAATCAATAAATCTTCAGGCTTCGCGGAACTGAGGCCGTCGAAAGGAAATTTCCCTCCCTGGAAACTGTTTGTTCACAAGAACCGGACAGAAAGGCAAGAATCGCTCTTAGCCGTCACAGGGACACGCGCGTTTCAACACAATCAACACATCTGCTTTGCCCTTCAGCCCCAATCCTGCAAACACGTCCAGGCTAATCATCTGAGCCAGCGGTTCTCAGCCAGGGGTACACATATCCCTGGGGGTACCCGGAGATCTGCCAGGGGGTACATCAGTTCATCCAGCTATTTGCCTGGTTTTACAACAGGCTACAGAAACAGCACGAGCGAAGTCAGTACAAACTACAATTTCATACAGGCAATGACTCATTTAAACTGCTCTGTAGACGGTCCACTGAAATGCAGGTGCAATATTCAGATTCCGATTGAGTTATTTTATAATTGCACGGGAAAAATGAGCAAGTCGCATTTTCTCAGTACTAATGAGCTGTGACACTGTTGTATTCTGATGTCTGATTTTATCAGCAAGTCGTTTTTAAATGAGGGGAAATGTGGGGGAAGGCAAGACAAAGCCAACTCCTGAAAGGGGGACAGAGCTATGGCCCCGTTCATTCCAGCAGAGCGGCGGACGATTGACGCCAGCTGGGATCTGGCCCATAAGTGTTTCCAAAGTCAGAGTGTCAGACAGAGCGGAGTGACTCAAGATAGGTACAGCATGACGCCCACCCCCCCCCAACAATGAAATCCTTTGGCTCTGCTATGAGCGGTCTTTTTTAGGGCTGGGGTTTGCAGGGAGGGGGGCTCTGAATGTCGGTGGGAACTGGCAGCATGTCAGAGAACCTCTCCTGTGCAAATCACTAGTGAAATCACTAGCTTGATAATTGAGACTGCGTGAGGATTCCCCATTTAGCGCTTGACCGGAATCAAAATACCCCACTTTGAAGAACAGTAGCCCCAATCTTGCCTGTTTAACATAGAGCTTTTTCCAGCCAACGTGCCATTAACCTGCGGAACTCCTTGCCACATGATTGTCACTCAGACTGATGTCTTAGCAGCATTGAAAACAATAAGGCTTGGCTGCTTATCTAGATAATACGAATCCCCATTTAGAATTCCCAGGGTGAAATTGATCAAGGTGAGTTTGGGAAGAGAGAGAAACGGGCCCCAGAAGGGGGTGGGGGTGTGTGTGTGCCTCACTCATCACGGTTATGTTCAAATACTGGGATGATGGGCAATTAGGATCGATCGATTGTTGCCCGTTTGGGGCTCATGCGTAATGAGTGCGGTGATGGAAAACAATAAAGAGGTCATTTTCCCCCTTTGAAATGCTGCAACCTAATTAGGTGGCCAGCTCAATCCCTCATCTGGTGCCTGGATCATCTTGTGGCCGGGAGAAATGTTGCTAAACTTGAGAGATTTACGAGAAAAGCTGAGGTCATTCCTGTCCCAGCCTTGCTCCGATCTCGGCCACGGTGTCGCGGGGGCAGACACCCCGACCGTGAAACTTACTGTAACTGTTTTGACGTCTCATTGGGACAAACGCCAGGAGGGATTTAAATCAAAGGCCTGCGAGAATTAACGCGCTGCTGATCGACACCAGCTGGGATCTGGCCCCATTGACTCCAGTGGTGTCACGGCCCATTGACACCGGCTGGGGAGCCGACCAACGGTTTGCTGGAATTTTTAGCCCAGCTGCGATAACCTTATTGACGAGCTGTTTACGGTATCCCTTGCCTCACCTGGCCTTGCTTGGCACACGGGGGATTGGCTGTTTCGGGACCGGGGTGGGGATGGCTGGGCTATAAACGCAGCCCTGGGTCGGGGGCCGAACTCAACCACCAGCGCAGCCCTTTGGAGACACACCAGGGGAGCGGGGAAGAGGAGACAGAAAACTACAAGGCAGAGAAACATCATGACGAAGCTTCAAGTTGCCTGCGTGATTCTCATCCTCGTCATCACTGCTCAAAACTCCTGCTGCTTCCAGGGCCAGGTAAACGCTTCCCAGACTCCTTTTTGTTTTGTATGATGGTTGTACCGAGACGTCCCAGCTGGGATCAGGGCCCCGTCGTGCCAGGCGCTGCCCAGACACAGTGAGAGCCAGGCCCTGCCCCAGCTGGGATCAGAGCCCTATTGTGCCAGGCGCTGCCCAGACACAGTGAGAGCCAGGCCCTGCCCCAGCTGAGATCGGGGCCCCATTGTGCCAGGTAGGATTATCAGCCCCTTTTTCCAGGCATGGGGAAACTGAGGCACAGAGCCACAGGGTAACTGGCTCAAGGTCCCATGGGCTCTTGGCTACAGAGCCGGGAACAGAACCCAGGCGTCTGGACTCCCAGCTCGGGGCGTTACCCAGCACTGACTTTCTTTAGGATTAATCTGATACGACATATAGTCTCTGCACCCCTCACGTTATTCCAGTCCCTGGACCTGCGCCCATGAAAAGCTCTGGGAAAGCTGCAGGGTCTGTCCGGAATCACAGACAGATTTGTGGAAGGGGGAAACGGCCATTTCTTTTGCACTACAAATAGACCAGATTGATTTTTAAGCAAAATCTCCTGTTGTCCCAATACGAATGTCTTTATTCGGGAATAAACTCAACGTTCGTAGCGGGACAAAGGCTGGTGAGCTGGACAAGGGGCACGAAATGTGACTGGGAATATTTTTCCCACTGGCTATTGAAGGAAAACTTTTTTCTAAAACTTACTTGCTACTTTTTGCCAGCCTCTCCGAGAGGTTTGTGTTCGGAATCTGTGGCATTAAATTGCATAGACCACAATACAACGTACATGTCCTGAGTTGCACAAATATGTGTAGCAAATGAGAGGAAGAATTTGGGATTGAACCCAGGAATCCTGATTCCCAGCCCTCTCCCTCTGTAACCACTAGACGACACTCTCCTCCTAGAGCCAGGGATAAAAGCAGCTGTCCCGGCTCCCAGCCCCCTCTGCTCTAACCCACTGCACCTAGCGTAAAGCTCAGGTTTGTCTTCTCTGTGTCTCTGCAGACAGCAAATCCTGCTGGTTTGCTAACGCAACAGATGGAACCCAAAGAAGAAACTCAGGGTCTGCAGGTAAGAACTGGATGAGTGGGGGGCTCTCCCCTGGCAGGCAGGGCTGGCCCCGAAGCCCCTAGGCGGCACTAGGGGTCGCTGTGCTGCAGGGAGCGGGGTGGGGGCTCTCCCCTGGGACTCAGGGCTGGCCCCGATGTCCCAGCCTGGCACTAGGGGGGCGCTGTGCTGCAGGGAGCAGGGTGGGGCTCTCCCCTGGGGGTCCAGGTTGGCCAGGATCGCAGTACTGGGATCGCAGTCCCTGAACCTACAGCCCTCAGGGACGGTTCTGGGCTATTAATGAGCCAATGCACTTCCCTTGGCCTAGCAACGGAGGAGTCCTGGCTCCCAGCCCGCCCCCCCACCACCACTAGACCCCAGTCCCCTCCCAGAGCTGCAGAGAGAACCCAGGAGTCCTGGCTCCCAGCCCCCCTGCGCTAACCCCTAGACCCCCCCCCCGCCTCTCACTGGAGATTGAACCCAGGAGTCCTGACCCCGTTCTCTCCCCGCAGGCCCTGCTCCGGAGAGCCAAGCGCCACAACGCCCACTTCCCCATCTGCACCTACTGCTGCAAGTGCTGCCGGAACCAGGGCTGCGGCTTCTGCTGCCGCACCTGAGCCAGCCGGCCGGACGCGGTCGGACCACAGCAGCGCTCGGCGGCGCCGTCCCTCCAGCCGCGGCCAGCCCGGCTCCCCCGCTGCCCCCAGCACTGCTGCCTCTCACCCCGCCCCCGCCTTATTTATTGCTCCGTTTGCGTCTCGCTTTTTGTTATTGGACATTAAATGTGGTTTTTAAAGTCACAGGCCTGTCGTCATAGTTACTGAATTGGACCCAGGAGTCCTGAATCCCAGCCCCCCTGTGCTAACCACCAGACCCCACTCCCCTCCCAGAGCCAGGGACAGAACCCAGGAGTCCTGGCCCCCCTCCCCCCTTCTAACCAGGACACTTCAGAGGTGGCTGCATCTCACCCCGGGCGAGCCCCATGGCATTGCTGTGCGGCTGTTCCTCAGCTCTCCCACCCCAGAGGTGGCTGCATCGCAGCACCAGGCATTGTTTATCGTGACACTCTTCCCAGTGCTTTGGTACCCTGGGGCTGGGCCGTGAGTGTCCAGCCACAGCTGAGCGGCTCCACGAGCGAGGGGAACCCCTGAGGGAAACTGAGGCAACATAAAATTCTTCAGCCCAGGGAGGAGCTGGGAATGGCTTTTATTTAGCTGCAGCAGTGAAAGGGTTAACACAGGCCAACCTGCTCGGCGTAACTCTGTCTGGAGCAGTAGCTGCCTCACGGGTGTATTAGCAGAGTGGCCCCCAGCTGAGATGGGGGTGGAGGGTGGGAGGGGGACGCGGCCCAGACACAGCCAGAGACAGGCCCTGGTTGTGCCAGGTGCTGCCCACACACAGCGAGAGACCATCTCTAACAAGCTCACGGTGTAAGTAGCCAAATGCAGTGATATACTCCCCGTGTTACAGCTGAGAAACTGAGGCACGGGGCGGGGGGGCAGGGACTTGGCCAGGGTCACACAGGCATTCGGAAGCAGAGCTGGGAATAGGACCCAGGTGTCCGGTGACCCAGGCTAGCACCTTAGCCACAAGGCAGGCCGGCTATCCCACCTCTGCCACCAGTCTCTCTCTAGGTCGAGCCCTGCAGTGACCCTGTCCCCCTCTCTGGCCTTAGGCGTTGACGTAGATGTTTTCCTCTGTGAATTGTTCCCCGTCACCTCTCCCCCGGTAGCATCCACCTCCTCCTCCTCCTCCTCCTCCTCCTCCTCCTCTCCCTTTCTTCTCAAGGGCTCCCTCTTCCCTGGTGGCGTCCTGTGCGGGGAGAGACGGGGTTAGCGGGGAAGAGTGGCCGCCATGCCCAGGGGAAAGGATGGGGGTGAGCGCTGGAGGGGGGAAATCCCAGCAGAGGGGGATTCTGGGAGCGGCGGAGGGGGTCCCAGGGCCCATGTCGAGTGCAGGGAGGGATCCCAGCAGGGTGGGGAATGGGGCAGGGAGGGGGCTGGAGGGTGCAGGGTCTGGGATAAGCCACTGGAGGGCCGGGAACCCACCTGTCTGTGGGAAGGCGCCGTGGACTCTGGCTGCCCGGAGGAGTAACTGACCTGCCCGTCTCTGGTCCCTTGGCACCGTCCGGCCCTGGTGATATCCCTGCTGCCCTGTCTGGGGTGAAACCATCATCAAAATCCAGCCCCTAGGCCCATCTAGCCTGGTGTCCCACCTCCTCCCTGCTGCCATGATCAGACCCATGGGTCTATCTATCCCGATATCCCTCCCCTCCCCCCCCTCCTCCGCCATCCCAGAGCTGCACATTGGGGGAGCCCAGGGCTGGGCTAGCAGGGGCTGCGGGTCAGGACTGAGGGGCACCGGCAGAGCTGGGGGGGCGAACCCACGACTGGCACAGCAGGGGGCTGTGGGTCGGGATTGAGGGCAGCAAGTGGAATTTCACGCTTGCAATGAGCGATAGTTGATCTTGGGGGAGCCATTTCTTCCCCCCATTCCGGGCTACGGTTCCCACTGGATCCTTCTCCCGTCCCGCCTGAGTCTTACCTTCCCTTCCTGACTCTCCAGGCCACTGCAGCCCCGGCACCAACCAGCACGAGGCTCCCACCAGCCACCAAGGCCACCACGAGTATCAGGGGGAAGCCGGCTGCAAACCAACAGCTGGTGTGAGCGGTGGGATCGGCTGGGCGGTGATGGGCCCTACAGGGCTTGTAATGAACTGGCGGGTCCAGCGTAGGGGGAGGGTCCCCGAGCTAGGGGGAGGGGCCGAGGGCTGGCCTAGCCATGGGGACTGAGCCCCCTTCCCCACCTCTCCAGGGAGGCACAGAGGTGAAAGGGGGCAGGTGGGGACTGTGTGACTGATACGTGAGTTGCCATCTGTCGAAGGGGCTGGCACATAGCGCCGTATTTCCTCACATATACATCTCTGCCTGAAGACGAACAGGCCACTGCTGTTAGCTAATGGGAAAACTGGATCCCCTGCCCAGCCCCTGCCGGTCCCCGGTACCTGCGGGCACCACGGGCAGCGCGGCCTGGCTCTGCCCGTGGGCGTTGGTGGCAGCGCAGGACACGTTGGCCAGGGCCCCGGCCGGGCCCCGCAGCTCCCCGCTCACGGCCGGGCCCCGCGCCCATGAAGTCGCTCGCAGCTCAGGGCCCTCGAAGTCCCCGGGGAGGGTGCGGTTGGGCAAACACCACTCGAGCCGGGGCGGGGGGTTCCCCTCGGCCGCGCAGTGACACGTGGCGGCTCCCCCGGGCCCGCGGCCCCGCACCGTGCAGTTCCCCCGCGGCAGCAGCTTCGGGAGGTCTTAAATGGGACATGGGATGTGACGGGGGGGGGACTTGTCTCCTGGGACCCCAGTGCTCTCCTATAGAACCCAGGAGTCCTGGCTCTCGGCCCAGCCATGCCACTACACCCCACACCCCTCCCAGAGCCAGGGATAGAACCCAGGAGTCCGGGCTGCCAGCCCCCCCTCTAACCACTAGACCCCACTCCCCCGCCGGCGCTGGATGGGGTCACTCACAGCCGACGTGGAGCCGGACGGCTCTGCGGGTGAAGACCCCGACCATGGCGGGGTACGTGACGGTGCAGACGAGCTCTTTGCCGTCATCCCCCGGGGCCGGCGTGAAGCTGAGCACGGAGCTGTAGGAGACGCTGCCGTTCGCCAGGGCGACCGAGACGTTCCTGGCTGTGTAGTCGAACCCCCCTGTCCAGGTGATTTGGGGAGGGGTCCCTGAGCAGGTCCCCGGAGCCTGGCAGGTCACATTCACCAGCTGTCCGGACAGCAGCACCTCGGGAACCCCCAGCACCGGCTGCTCCGTCAGCTCTAAGCAGGCGATACCATGAAACTTCAACTCAGTGGGGAACTACTGGGGTTAATCCCTGGAACTCCCTGCCACTGGATATTAGTGGGGCTAACCTGCGGGACTCCCTGCCACTGTGTATTAGTGGGGCTAACCTGCAGGACTCCCTGCCACTGGGTATTAGTGGGGCTAACCCGCGGGACTCCCTGCCACTGTGTATTAGTGGGGCTAACCTGCAGGACTCCCTGCCACTGGGTATTAGTGAGACTAACCCGCGGGACTCCCTGCCCCTGGGTATAAGCAGAGTTAATCCTGCTGAGCTCTCCAGGGCCCCCAGCCTCACCTGTCACATCCACCAGCGGCTGGGTCACCACGTAGCTGTATTTAAAGTCTCCTTTCACAAAGTGGAAGAAGTAGCGGTCCCTGTCTACGGCTCTCAGGTCGCTGATGTGCAGGGAGCAGTCGTCCGGGGCGTCCCCCACCAGGCGGATCCGGCCCCCAGGCTCCCGCAGGGCCCTGTCAGGGTCCGTGGTGGCCACGGCCGGGCTGGTGTCTCCGTCATCGTCCTTGAACCAGTATTTGTAGGGGACCCCGGAGGACTCGAAATTGGCTGTGAAATTACAGGGGAGCAGGACGCAGAGACCCTGCTGCGCCGTGACGCGGGACGGGACCTGGATCCGATAGACGGGCTCCTGGCAGAGCCCACCTGCTGGGGAAACAGACCAGCTCTGACCGTGTCCTCGGTCCCCACCCGCAGCCCCCCAATCCACCCTGCCCCCCCCAGTTCTGATGGTGCCCCTCAGTCCCAACCCCCCAATCCACCCTGCCCCCCCAGCTCTCCCAGGGCCCCTCAGTCCCGACCCGCAGCACCCCTAGATCCATCCCACCCCCCATAGAGCCCTGCCGGTGCCCCTCACTCCCCACCCGCAGCCCCCTGCAGCCCAGCCCTGGGTTCCCCGCTTCCCACAGCTCTGCCAGAGCCCCTTTATTTCCCCAAACCACAATTTATTTGTCCAGTATCTGGGATCTCCCTCACCCACAAGGGGGGTGAACCCTCCCTGAAATCCCCCATCACCCCCCAGTGTTGAAACCAACCAAGGGGAGGAACAGGCCAGGAACCAAGACGGCACCAACAGTTCTCAAGGACATGAAAGGTTGTTGCAAGGAGGAGGGACGTAAACTGTTCTCATTAACCTCTGAGGCTACGACAAGAAACGGGCTTAAATTGCAGCAAGGGGGATTTAGGTTGGACATTAGGAGAAACTTCCTGTCAGGGTGGTTACGCACGGGAATAAATTGCCCAGGGAGGTGGTGGCATCTCCATCATGGTGGATTTTTAAGACCAGGTTGCACAAACACCTGTCAGGGAAGGTCTAGACAATGCTTAGTCCTGCCATGAGTGCAGGGGACTGGGCTAGACGACCTCGCGAGGTCCCTTCCGGCCCTACAATGCTGGAATCTATTCAAGCTGCAGAATCCTGAAAGTCGCTTGCAGCTCGGGGCCCTCGAAGTCCCCGGGGAGGGTGCGGTTGGGCAAACGCCACTCGAGGCGGGGCGGGGGGTTCCCCTCGGCCGCGCAGTGACACGTGGCGGCTCCCCCGGGCCCGCGGCCCTGCACCATGCAGTTCCCCCGCGGCAGCAGCTTCGGGGGGTCTGCAACGGGACACAGGATGTGTGGGGGGACTTGCCTCCTGGGACCCCAGTGCTCTCCTATAGAACCCAGGAGTCCTGGCTCTCGGCCCAGCCCTGCCACTAGACCCCACGCCCCTCCCAGAGCCAGGGATAGAACCCAGGAGTCCGGGCTGCCAGCCCGCCCCCTCTAACCACTAGACCCCACTCCCCCACCGGCGCTGGATGGGGTCACTCACAGCCGACGTGGAGCCGGACGGCTCTGCGGGTGAAGACCCCGACCACGGCGGGGTACGTGACGGTGCAGACGAGCTCTTTGCCGTCATCCCCCGGGGCCGGCGTGAAGCTGAGCACGGAGCTGTAGGAGACGCTGCCGTTCGCCAGGGCGACCGAGACGTTCCTGGCTGTGTAGTCGAACCCCCCTGTCCAGGTGATTTGGGGAGGGGTCCCTGAGCAGGTCCCCGGAGCCTGGCAGGTCACATCCACCAGCTGTCCGGACAGCAGCACCTCGGGGACCCCCAGCACCGGCTGCTCCGTCAGCTCTAAGCAGGTGACACCATTAAACTTCAACTCAGTGGGGAACTACTGGGGTTAATCCCTGGAACTCCCTGCCACTGGGTATTAGTGGGGCTAACCCACTGGACTCCCTGCCACTGGGTATTAGTGGGGCTAACCCGCGGGACTCCCTGCCACTGTGTATTAGTGGGGCTAACCTGCAGGACTCCCTGCCACTGGGTATTAGTGAGACTAACCCGCGGGACTCCCTGCCCCTGGGTATTAGTGAGGCTAACCCGCGGGACTCCCTGCCCCTGGGTATTAATGGGGCTAACTCGCAGGACTCCCTGCCCCTGTGTATTAATGGGGCTAACCCACGGGACTCCCTGTCACGGGGTATTAGTGGGGCTAACCCACGGGACTCCCCGCCACTGGGTATTAGTGGGGCTAACCCGCGGGACTCCCCGCCACTGGGTATTAGTGGGGCTAACCCGCGGGACTCGCCGCCACTGGTTATTAGTGGGGTTAACCTGCAGGACTCCCTGCCACTGGGTATAAGCAGAGTTAATCCTGCTGAGCTCTCCAGGGCCCCCCAGCCTCACCTGTCACATCCACCAGTGGCTGGGTCACCACGTAGCTGTATTTAAAGTCTCCCTTCACAAAGTGGAAGACGTAGCGGTCCCTGTCTCCGGCTCTCACGTCGCTGATGTGCAGGGAGCAGTCGTCCGGGGCGTCCCCTACCAGGCGGATCCGGCCCCCAGGCTCCCTCAGGGCCCTGCCAGGATCTGTGGTGGCCACAGCCGGGCTGGTGTCCCTGTCGTCGTCGCTGAGAAACCAGTATTTGTAGGGGACCCCGGAGGACTCGAAATTGGCTGTGAAATTACAGGGGAGCAGGACGCAGAGACCCTGCTGGGCCGTGACGCGGGACGGGACCTGGATCCGATAGACGGGCTCCTGGGAGAGCCCACCTGCAGGGGAAACAGACCAGCTCTGACCATGTCCTCGGTCCCCACCCGCAGCCCCCCAATCCACCCTGCCCCCCAGCTCTGCTGGTGCCCCTGAGTCCTGTCCCACAGCCCCTCTAGATCCACCCTGCCCCCCCAGCTCTGCCAGTGCCTCTCAATCCCGACCTGCAGCCCCACTAGATCCACCCCTGCCCCCACACAGAGCTCTGCCGGTGGCCCTCAGTTCCAACCCGCAGCCCCCCGCCAGCCCAGCCCTGGGGTCCCCACAGCTCTGCCAGAGCCCCTTTATTTCCCCAAACCACAATTTATTTGTCCAGTATCTGGGATCTCCCTCCCCCACAAGGGCGGTGAACCCTCCCTGAAATCCCCCATCACCCCCCAGGGTTGAAACCAACCAAGGGGAGGAACAGGCCAGGAACCAAGACGGCACCAACCCGCCAGCTGCAGGCTCAAGTGGTTTATCGACGTCCGAACAGCCCGAAGCACAAACCAAGCTCCCTACTGAAGAAACCGCAACCTAAGGGCTGGTCTGGACGTGTGTCGCTCAAACGTTTCCCGTTCAGTGACCTCGCAGGGGGAGCCCCTGGGGCACCTCCTGCCACAAAGCTGACGCGGAAGGAAAGCGTCTCCCTGCTCCAGGGGGAACAGTGGAGGCGCTTGGTCTGCCAGGCCCATCAGCAAAGCCAGGGCTGGCGAAGCCAGTGAAAGGGCTGCAGAGCACCAAGCCTCTGCTCTGCAGGAAGCCTCCTGAGCCGCCACGCGCACGGCCCGATTGAGAAGCACTTAATGCTGGAGCCCCAGCGCAGTGCGTGTCACACCAGACTTTCCAGCTACGCACACCCCAGCCTGAGGCCAGTGTGAAGCGCATTGTCACTGGCTAACCCTGAATGTGGACGCTGGATTTGAAAGACTCAGGAGCTGGAAAAGTGAAGAACTCTCTCACCGCACTCACACAACGAGCACGTGGCTGATAAATGCACCGTGCAAATGGGTGTCAGGTACTAAGTCACTGCGGACGTTCTCCAGACGTCCGTGGGAGGCCAGTAGGTGCAATTCTAGATGTTCAGGTTACAGGCGACACATCCGCTGCATCTGTGACAACCCACATCTCAGAAGAGTTAAATGCTTGTAAATCGGACCCCAAAGAGATGCTGCTTGTGCGTTTGATGGAGCTGCAAACTTCTCTGGAAGATCTGGTGGAGCACAAGCTTTGCTCGGGGAAAGGTATAACCCTAATCTCTCCTATACACGCTGCAGAGGTCGTTTTAATTACTGTACCCAGAAAGATAATGGAGCAATAATTAAGCAATCAGTTTGCAAACACGTAGAAAACAATAGGGTGATAAGTAAGAGCCATCGTGGATGTGTCAAGAACAAATAGTTTCAAACCAGCCTGGTAGCTTTCTTTGTCAGGGTAACACGCCTTGTGGGTAGGGGGGAAGCAGCAGACGTGGTACATCTTGACGTTAGCAAGGCTTTTGATACCGTCTGACATGACCTTCTCATAAACAAACTAGAAAAATACAACCTAAGTTGATGCAGAACTGGTTGGAAAACCGTTCCCAGGGAGTCGTTATCAAAGGTTCACAGTCCTGTTGGAAGGGATAACGAGTGGGGTCCCGCAGGGATCAATTCTGGATCCGGTTCTGTTCAATATCTTCATCAGTGATTTAGATCATGGCGTAGAGAGGACACTTATGAAGTTAGCAGACGATACCAAATTGGGTGGGGTCACAAGTGCTTTGGAGGACAGGATTAAAATTCACAATGATCTGGGCAAACTGGAGAAATGGTCTGAAGTCAATAGGATGACATTCAATAAGGACAAATGCAAAGTGCTCCACTTAGGAAGGAACAATCAGTTGCACACATACAAAAGGGGACATGACTGCCTAGGAAGGAGCAGTGCGAAAAGGGATCTGGGGGTCATAGTGGATCACACCCTAAAAATGAGTCAACAGTGTACCACTGTTTCAAAAAGAAAAAATCATTCTGGGATGTATCAGCAGGAGTGTTGTGAGCAAGACAGAAGCAGTGATTCTTCCGCTCTGCTCTGCGCTGATTAGGCCTCAGCTGGAGGGTTGTGCCCAGTTCTGGGCGCCACATTTCAGGAAGGATGTGGTGCAATTGGAGAAAGTCCAGAGAAAAGCAACAAAAATGATTAAAGGTCCAGAAAAAGGTCATAGATCCTGAGGGAAGATTGAAAAAAACTGGGTTTGTTCAGTCTGGAGAAGAGAAGCTTGAGGGGGGACATGAGAACAGTTCTCAAGGACATGAAAGGTTGTTGCAAGGAGGAGGGAGGTAAATTGTTCTCGTTAACCTCTGAGGCTACGACAAGAAACGGGCTTAAATTGCAGGTTGGATATTAGGAAAAACTTCCTGTCGGGGGGGTTAAGCACTGGAATAAATTGCCCAGGGAGGTGGTGGAATCTCCATCATGGGGGATTTTTAAGAGCAGGTTGGACAAACACCTGTCAGGTCCTGCCATGAGTGCAGGGGACTGGGCTAGACGACCTCGCGAGGTCCCTTCCGGCCCTACAGTGCTGGAATCTATTCAAGCTGCAGAATCCTGAAAGTCGCTCGCAGCTCGGGGCCCTCGAAGTCCCCGGGGAGGGTGCGGTTGGGCAAACACCACTCGAGGCGGGGCGGGGGGTTCCCCTCGGCCGCGCAGTGACACGTGGCGGCTCCCCTGGGCCCGCGGCCCCGCACCGTGCAGTTCCCCCGCGGCAGCAGCAGCGCCGGTGGGTCTGCAACGGGACACGGGATGTGTGGGGGGACTTGCCTCCTGGGACCCCAGTGCTCTCCTATAGAACCCAGGAGTCCTGGCTCTCGGCCCAGCCCTGCCACTAGACCCCACACCCCTCCCAGAGCCAGGGATAGAACCCAGGAGTCCGGGCTGCCAGCCCCCCCCTCTAACCACTAGACTCCACTCCCCCACCGGCGCTGGATGGGGTCACTCACAGCCGACGTGGAGCCGGACGGCTCTGCGGGTGAAGACCCCGACCACGGCGGGGTACGTGACGGTGCAGACGAGCTCTTTGCCGTCATCCCCTGGGGCCGGCGTGAAGCTGAGCACGGAGCTGTAGGAGACGCTGCCATTCACCAGGGTGACCAAGACGTTCCTGGCTGTGTAGTCGAACCCCCCTGTCCAGGTGATTTGGGGAGGGGTCCCTGAGCAGGTCCCTGGAGCCTGGCAGGTCACATTCACCAGCTGTCCGGACAGCAGCACCTCGGGGACCCGCAGCACCGGCTGCTCCGTCAGCTCTAAGCAGGCAACTCCATTAAACTTCAACTCAGTGGGGAATTACTGGGGTTAATCCCTGGAACTCCCTGCCACTGGATATTAGTGAGACTAACCCATGGGACTCCCTGCCCCTGGGTATTAGTGGGGCTAACCCACGGGACTCCCTGCCACTGGGTATGAGTGGGGTTAACCTGTGGGACTCCCTGCCACTGGGTATAAGCAGAGTTAATCCTGCTGAGCTCTCCAGGGCCCCCCAGCCTCACCTGTCACATCCACCAGCGGCTGGGTCACCAGGTAGCTGTATTTAAAATCTCCCTTCACAAAGCGGAAGAAGTAGCGGTCCTCGTCTCCGGCTCTCACGTCGCTGATGTGCAGGGAGCAGTCGTCCATGGCGTCCCCCACCAGGCGGATCCGGCCCCCAGGCTCCCGCAGGGCCCTGCCAGGGTCCGTGGTGGCCACAGCCGGGCTGGTGTCTCTGTCGTCGCCCTTGAGAAACCAGTATTTGTAGGGGACCCCGGAGGACGCGAAATTGGCTGTGAAATGACAGGGGAGCAGGACGCAGAGACCCTGCTGGGCCGTGATGCGGGACGGGACCTGGATCCGATAGACGGGCTCCTGGCAGAGCCCACCTGCAGGGGAAACAGACCAGCTCTGACAGTGCCCTCGGTCCCCACCCGCAGCCCCACAATCCACCCTGCCCCCCCCGCTCTGCCGGTGCCCCTCAGTCCCGACCCGCAGCCCCCTGCAGCCAGCCCTGGGTTCCCCCCTTCCCACAGCTCTGCCAGAGCCCCTTTATTTCCCCAAACCACAGTTTATTTGTCCAGTATCTGGGATCTCCCTCCCCCACAAGGGGGGTGAACCCTCCCTGAAATCCCCCATCACCCCCAGGGTACAAACCAACCAAGGGGAGGAACAGGCCAGGAACCAAGACGGCACCAACCCGCCAGCTGCAGGCTCACGTGGTTTATCGACGTCCGAACAGCCCGAAGCACAAACCAAGCTCCCTACTGAAGAAACCGCAACCTAAGGGCTGGTCTGGACGTGTGTCGCTCAAACGTTTCCCGTTCAGTGACCTCGCAGGGGGAGCCCCTGGGGCACCTCCTGCCACAAAGCTGACGCGGAAGGAAAGCGTCTCCCTGCTCCAGCGGGGAACAGTGGAGGCGCTTGGTCTGCCAGGCCCATCAGCAAAGCCAGGGCTGGCGAAGCCAGTGAAAGGGCTGCAGAGCACCAAGCCTCTGCTCTGCAGGAAGCCTCCTGAGCCGCCACGCGCACGGCCCGATTGAGAAGCACTTAATGCTGGAGCCCCAGCGCAGTGCGTGTCACACCAGACTTTCCAGCTACGCACACCCCAAGCTGAGGCCAGTGTGAAGCGCATTGTCACTGGCTAACCCTGAATGTGGACGCTGGATTTGAAAGACTCAGGAGCTGGAAAAGTGAAGAACTCTCTCACCGCACTCACACAACGAGCACGTGGCTGATAAATGCACCGTGCAAATGGGTGTCAGGTACTAAGTCACTGCGGACGTTCTCCAGACGTCCGTGGGAGGCCAGTAGGTGGAATTCTAGATGCTCAGGTTACAGGCGACACATCCGCTGCATCTGTGACAACCCACATCTCAGAAGAGTTAAATGGTTGTAAATCAGACCCCAAAGATATGCTGCTTGTGCGTTTGATGGAGCTGCAAACTTCTCTGGAAGATCTGGTGGAGCACAAGCTTTGCTCGGGGAAAGGTATAACCCTAATCTCTCCTATACACGCTGCAGAGATCGTTTTAATTACTGTACCCAGAAAGATAATGGAGCAATAATTAAGCAATCAGTTTGCAAACACGTAGAAGACAATAGGGTGATAAGTAAGAGCCATCATGGATGTGTCAAGAACAAATAGTTTCAAACCAGCCTGGTAGCTTTCTTTGTCAGGGTAACACGCCTTGTGGGTAGGGGGGAAGCAGCAGAGGTGGTACATCTTGACGTTAGCAAGGCTTTTGATACCGTCTGACATGACCTTCTCATAAACAAACTAGAAAAATACAACCTAAGTTGGTGCAGAACTGGTTGGAAAACCGTTCCCAGGGAGTCATTATCAAAGGTTCACAGTCCTGTTGGAAGGGATAATGAGTGGTGTTCCGCAGGGATCAATTCTGGATCTGGTTCTGTTCAATATCTTCATCAGGGACTATTTAGGAAAGTCGGGACTATTTAGAAAAGCTGGACGAGCACAAGTCCATGGGGCCGGATGCGCTGCATCTGAGGGTGCTAAAGGAGTTGGCCGATGAGATTGCAGAGCCATTGGCCATTATCTTTGAAAAATCATGGCGATCGGGGGAGGTCCGGACGACTGGAAAAAAGCTAATGTAGTGCCCATCTTTAAAAAAGGGAAGAAGGAAGATCCAGGGAACTACAGGCCAGTCAGTCTCAGCTCAGTCCCTGGAAAAATCATAGAACATGTCCTCAAGGAATCAATCCTGAACCACTTAAAGGAGGGGAAAGTGATCAGGAACAGTCAGCATGGATTCACCAAGGGCAAGTCATGCCTGACTAACCTCATTGCCTTCTATGATGAGATAACCGGCTCTGTGGATGAGGGGAAAGCAGTGGATGTGCTATTTCTGGACTTTAGCAAAGCTTTTGATACAGTCTCCCACAGTATTCTTGCCAGCAAGTTAAAGAAGTATGGGCTGGATGAATGGATGGTAAGGTGGATAGAAAACTGGCTAGATGGTCGGGCTCAACGGGTAGTGATCAATGGTTCCATGTCTAGTTGGCAGCCGGTATCAAGTGGGGTGCCCCAAGGGTCGGTGCTGGGGCCGGTTTTATTCAATATCTTCATTAACGATCTGGAGGATGGTGTGGACTGCACCCCCAGCAAGTTTGCAGATGACACTAAACTGGGAGGAGTGGTTGATATGCTGGAGGGTAGGGATAGGATACAGAGGGACCTAGACAAATTAGAGGATTGGGCCAAAAGAAATATGATGAGGTTTAACAAGGACAAGTGCAGAGTCCTGCACTTAGGACGGAAGAATCCCATGCACTGCTCCAGACTAGAGACCGAATGGCTGGGCTGCAGTTCTGCAGAAAAGGACCTAGGGGTTACGGTGGACGAAAAGCTGAATATGAGTCAACAGTGTGCCCTTGTTGCCAAGAAGGCTAATGGCATTTTGGGTTGTATAAGTAGGGGCATTTCCAGCAGATCGAGGGATGTGATCATTCCCCTCTATTCAGCACTGGTGAGGCCTCATCTGGAGTACTGTGTCCAGTTTTGGGCCCCACACTACAAGAAGGATGTGGATAAATTGGAGAGAGTCCAGCGGAGGGCAACAAAAATGATTAGGGGGCTGGAGCACATGACTTATGAGGAGAGGCTGAGGGAACTGGGATTGTTTAGTCTGCAGAAGAGAAGAATGAGGGGGGATTTGATAGCTGCTTTCAACTACCTGAAAGGGGGTTCCAAAGAGGATGGATCTAGACTGTTCTCAGTGGTAGAAGATGACAGAACAAGGAGTAATGGTCTCAAGTTGCAGAGGGGGAGGTTTAGGTTGGACATTAGAAACACTTTTTCATTAGTAGGGTGATGAAGAACTGGAATGGGTTCCCTGGGGAGGGGGTGGAATCTCCTTCCTTAGAGGTTTTTAAGGCCCGGCTTGACAAAGCCCTGGCTGGGATGATTTAGTTGGGTTTGGTCCTGCTTTGAGCAGGGGGTTGGACTAGATACCTCCTGAGGTCCCTTCCAGCCCTGAGATTCTGTGATTCTATGATTCTATGATCAGTGATTTAGATCATGGCGTAGAGAGGACACTTATGAAGTTAGCGGACGATACCAAACTGGGAGGGGTTGCAAGTGCTTTGGAGGACAGGATTAAAATTCACAATGATCTGGGCAAACTGGAGAAATGGTCTGAAGTCAATAGGATGACATTCAATAAGGACAAATGCAAAGTGCTCCACTTAGGAAGGAACAATCAGTTGCACACATACAAAAGGGGACATGACTGCCTAGGAAGGAGCCCTGCGGAAAGGGAGCTGGGATCATAGTGGATCACACCCTAAAAATGAGTCAACAGTGTAACACTGTTTCAAAAAGCAAACATCATTCTGGGCTGTATCAGCAGCAGTGTTGTAAGCAAGACACAAGCAGTGATTTTTCCGCTCTGCTCCGCGCTGATTAGGCCTCAGCTGGAGGGTTGTGTCCAGTTCTGGGGCCCGCATTTCAGGAAGGATGTGGAGCAATTGGAGAAAGTCCAGAGAAAAGCAACAAAAATGAATAAAGGTCCAGAAAAAGGTCATAGATCCTGAGGGAAGATTGAAAAAAACTGGGTTTGTCTAGTCTGGAGAAGAGAAGCCTGAGGGGGGACATGAGAACAGTTCTCAAGGACATAAAAGGTTGTTGCAAGGAGGAGGGAGGTAAATTGTTCTCATTAACCTCTGAGGATAGGACAGGAAGCAATGGGCTTAAATTGCAGCAAGGGGGATTTAGGTTGGACATTAGGAGAAACTTCCTGTCCGGGTGGTTACGCACGGGAATAAATTGCCCAGGGAGGTGGTGGCATCTCCATCATGGGGGATTTTTAAGAGCAGGTTGGACAAACACCTGTCAGGGAAGGTCTAGACAATACGTAGTCCTGCCATGAGTGCAGGGGACTGGGCTAGACCTCGCGAGGTCCCTTCCGGCCCTACAATGCTGGAATCTGTTCAAGCTGCAGACTCCTGAAAAGACGTTTAAAAAGCCGTAAATTCAATGTCTTCTTTATACTCTTTTTCTCAGCAGGAGTCCAAAAAGCCTGAATGTCTTGATGAAAATGGAAAATGAAGTTCAAATTAGTGCAACCTGGGAAAACCTGCTGGCTTTCAACGAGCCATCCTTCGCTGTTGTCTTAAAATTACTGCCACCATTATTACAGTGGAGTCGCATCATAGGCGCATTTAACTTACGCAATTTTAACTATATGCACTCGGCAAAAAAAGAAAAGAAAAATAAATGTAAATACGGTACCTGTAGTGTGGGCGTTTCCGCCCGCTATTCCACTCAATGAGCGTTTGACTATATGCGATTTTCGCCTTACGCGCTGACTTCAGAACCTAACCCCCACGTAAGATGCGACTCCCCTGTACTGGCTTTGGAGAGTCTCTACCGAGCAGGGGCGGATCTAAGGAGTGAGGCTGGTGGATAACTTTGCTACAACATTCAGAGAAGACAATCGCTGTTCTCTCTCTCGTAAGTCTACTGATGAAACCACTTGGGTTATGAGCCAACACCATCCAAGCTTCTGCTACCACAGTCGTAGATTTTTGTCCAGCAATGCAAGCTACCCTTGGATCAATCAGAGAAATAGTCATTGAAAAGGTACTGGAAGAAGCAAAGACTTCAGTCCAGAAGTTGACTAATGAACGCACTAATATTGACTCCTTAAGTGAAGAGGACAAGAGGTGTCTGTTAAGCCAGCTGAAAATCTACAACCGCGACTTCTGGATTCTGTCAGCCTCTGTGTAGCTTTTCCAGATGCCTTCTCATAAAACGCCAACAGAGAAGTGGCATGAGGCACTACCAGCCACGGGGCTGCCATGTGATCAGGACAGAAGAGAGGATTTGACCCCAGAGTGGAATATCATACGACGAACAAATGAAGATTTGGCTTCAGCTTCTTCTTCATCATCATCGCTAGTAGCGTGACCTGATCTCTGGGCTGTTTCCTGGGCTGGCAGAAGTAGGAATTCATCTCCTGCTGCTCCCAGTCACAGCACCTCCGGTCGAGCGTCTCGTTCCTCACCGACCAGACCGCTGTGTGCTGGGAGGAGTCGCCTTCTGCCTGGCCGGAAGCGGGAAGGGAGGACCCTGCCGTGAAGGCCTGGCAGAACCGGGCACAGGAGAAGCCACCCAAGGGGACCTGGCGGCATTCGACACGTCCAAAATTACAGCCAGAAGCCAAGAAGGCTGGAGCTGTCGTGCTTCACGGAAGGCTTGAGGAGCCAGCGCTGATGCGGGTGATGGTTTTACAGCCCGAGTTAAAGCTAATAAAATGGCCACAACATGTTTCTCTGTTGTTACCATGGTGCCATACAACCCCCCCTGCACCCTCACGGGCTCACCCCTCAGCCCTCACCCCCTGTGACTTCAAACACACACACACCCATTTCAATTCCTGGGGAAATACGGCTTTGAAATCACATTCTCCCAACAGCTCTGCTGGTGCCCCTCACTCCCGACCTGCAGCCCCCCTGCGAGCCCAGCCCTGGGCTCCCCACAATTCCTCCAGCTCTGCCAGTGCCCCTCACTCCCGACCTGCAGCCCCCTGCGAGCCCAGTTCTGGGCTCCACCCCTCCCACCCACTCTGCTAGAGCCTTTTTATTTCCCCAAACCATAATTTATTTGACCAGTATCAACTCTTACAGCAGGAAGCATCTGGGACCCAGGACTCCTGGGTTCTATCCCCTGCTCTCGGAGGGGAGCGGGGTTTAGTGGGTTAGAGGAGGGGGACTCAGACCCAGGACTCCTGGGTTCTCTCCCCGGCTCTGGGAGGGGAGTGGGGTTTAGTGGGTTAGAGGAGGGGGGCTTGGAGCCAGGACTCCTGGGTTCTCTCCCCGGCTCTAGGGGAGTCCTGCCAGCCCAGCTGTCTCTGCTGTTGTTCTCTTACCCTGGCAGAGCAGTGCGAGGATGATTTCAATGCAGAGCTTGGTGGAAGGGAGCATCTGGCTGGCTCCTGGCACCCACATCCTCCCGCTCCACGGCTCTGGGGGGCAGCCAGTGCCTGGACTGACGGGCTCCGTGATTTGCTTCTCTCAGTGGGTCTCAGATTGCTGCCTGGGAAGGTGTTGCTGGGAAGGAGGGTGGGGAAATGACTAAGCAGAGCAGGGGAGTGGGGACTAGTGGGTAGAGCGGGTGGGGCTGGGTGCCAGGACTCCTGGGTTCTCTCCTGGCTCTGAGAGGGGAGTGGGCAGCTAGTGGTTAGGGTGGGGTTGGGGGATGTTTCCAAGTCACTGCCCGTGGCCGGCTCTGATAAGCTGGTGAAAGAGGAAGTGAGTTTGGGCCAGGAGCCATGGGCTTGCGGGAGGGGCATTTTACTAACCAGCCCCCCTCTTCCTGGGCATCTCATTGTCCCCACAGCTCTGCCGGTGCCCCTCACTCCCGACCCGCAGCCCCCTGCCAGCCCAGCCCTGAGCTCCCCACAGCTCTGCTGGTGCCCCTCACTCCCGACCCGCAGCCCCCTGCTAGCCCAGCCCTGAGCTCCCCACAGCTCTGCTGGTGCCCCTCACTCCCGACCCGCAGCCCCCTGCTAGCCCAGCCCTGAGCTCCCCACAGCTCTGCTGGTGCCCCTCACTCCCGACCCGCAGCCCCCTGCCAGCCCAGCCCTGGGCTCCTCACAACTCTGCCGGTGCCCCTCACTCCCGACCCGCAGCCCCCTGCTAGCCCAGCCCTGAGCTCCCCACAGCTCTGCCGGTGCCCCTCACTCCCGACCCGCAGCCCCTGCTAGCCCAGCCCTGGGCTCCTCACAGCTCTTCTGGTGCCCTTCACTCCTGACCTGCAGCCCCCTGTTAGCCCGGCCCTGGGCTCCCCCCCCCCCATCCCAGCTCTACCAGTGCCCCTAAGTCCCAACCTGCACCCCCCCACCCAGCTCCACCCCCACACCACACAGAGCTCTGCTAGTGCCCCTCAATCCTGATCCACAGCCCCTCTGTTACCAGATTTGCCAGTTACTCTGGGGTACCTCATTTATTAGGGTTACTATTCTGGGGGGGTGTCTGTAATTCTATCAATCTGCTGCTTGTGTCACGTGTGTGTTCATACGGAGCTGCAGGTCCCCTCCCGATGGAGCGATCCTGCCCCCCCCACGCACACAGAGTCTGTGCGGACCGGGTCCATCAGCGCTTTCAAGGGGAGCCAGGTTTGTGATCAGAGGGTTGAAATTTAAAACTGTTTCTTGTGGTTGGGGGGTTCCGGTTCAATAACACGATGCAAACCCGGCTCGAGCCCCCACCCAGTGACCCGGGACACTTACATACCAACCCCCCCCCCCGGCATCTCTAGGAGGCAACACTTCCCCTCTCGCAAGCACAGAGTCTGAGTGTAGCAAAAGCCTTTTAAGAAAGGAGGGAAACAATGTGGCAAACACCACAACCAGGATTCATAACACAAACCCTGAGCAAAGACCCACCCCCAGGTGAGTGTGGCAGCGTCCTTTTCCCCTCAGGGTCTTAAGTCCAGCAACCCAGCCGTCACCCCTCCCACAGTTTCTGACCTTGGTCAGTGCAGCCCCAGAGTTCAGAAGTTTATCTCCCAGCCTGGGTGGAAGTGGGGGGAGGTCTGGGGGGGGGGCATCTTACATGCTCCGCTGCTCTCTGGTCAATGGCTGATTGCAGGCGTCACCGTGAGGTTCTGCTCCAGTCTTCACTGCCAGCTGGGTCTCCCCGCAGCCATCCTGCTATTTGCTCCTCTCCACCAGCCATGGGGGCTTCTCTAACAGCCCCCCCAACTGCTAGCTCACCCAGAACCACTTGCCCAAAACAGGTCTAATGTTTAAACCTAACTATCAGTGAGTTTAGCGCTGTAGCATCTAACAAGACTCCTAATGGAATTAAAGTTAGTTCCATTAATATACAGTGAAAAGAGAAGGGGTGTTTGGCACCCACTTCCCTTGTCTAGCGAGTGCTGCTAAGTTGAGGGTGAGTCCCTCCGTCATAAAATGCCAAGTACAGTTCTACTGCCCTTGATTCACATCACCAGGATAACAACCCTGTGTTACTCCTGTCCCGATAACAAAGAGACTGGGGATCCCACAGCAGCCAAAGTGACCGTTTGGGCAGGGTGGGTCATGCTAGTCCCATCATGCTAGGTGGGGTGGGTGGGCCCATGCAAACGAGATCAGCCCCTGACGTCCTTTTCCAGGGTTCACCACCAGACGTCAGGGTAGAGCCCATCCTGACTCTGCTCACATCAGCACGAGGTTTTAGTCCTTCAGTAGCACCGTAGGCAACAATCCCATTTCCCCCGGAAATTTTGTCCTTTCCCTTTTCAGCTGGGGGTTGCTCTGCAGAAACATCTTCCTGAGCCTCTTTCTGGGTTTCACCTGAGTCCAGAAGAACTTCGGAGGCAACGGACGCACCCTCCGTCCGCGCACGCTGAGAGGCACCTTCCCTCTGCTCCCCAGGCCAAACGCTCCCCCAGCAGATAAACGGCCGTTCTCAACACCCCCAGAGCTTGGCATTTCCTCCCCTTGTTCCCAGACAAGCGTTTGGAGATCGGGGGAGCTCCCTCCATGGGCAAGTCATTACCCCCGACAGACACGGGCTTAGGGCCACTTCCTGCCTGGCTTTTAGCTGAGTCCAGAACCGCGTCTGGCACAACTGGCAAATCCTCGGTCTTTCCGCCTGCGCCACAGACAGAGCGTTGGAGCCATTTTCTCCCCCAGCAGCGAATCTGCTTTTCTGACTAGACCAACAGTTTGAACGTCCCTCCCCCTTGTCACAGACCACAAGGCTGGTCCCAGGGGCTCTGGGGGTTATTTAAAGGGCCTGGGGCCCCCCTGCTTCTAGCGCCCTGGCCCTTTAACTAGCCGAGGGAGCCCTTGGAAAGCGACGGGGCTCCAGTGGCTGTTTAAAGGGCCGGGGTGGTAGAAGCAACGGGAGCTTTGGACATTTTAAATAGCCCCCAGAGCCCCGCAGCCCTACCCCAGGGCTCCAGCAGTGGGGCTCTGGTGGCAAGCCCTGCTGGGAGCCCCAGGCCCTTTAAATTGCCCCATGGGGAAGCTGGGCCACCCCAGTGCGGAGCACCAGCTCCTGCCCGTACGCCGAACCGGGGCTTGGGCACGGGGCCCTCTTGGGGCAGGGCCCGATTCAGGGGAATTGGGCGAATCGCCCTAAAGCCGGCCCTGATGCTGAGGGGCTGGCGATCGTATTTTCGACAGGGCCCCGATCCCAGCTGGGGCAGGGCCTGGCTCTCGCCGTGTCTGGGCAGCGCCTGGCTCGACAGGGCCCCGATCCCCTGATTTTATGGTGGCACCTAGAGGGTGGCGCAGAGGCTCAGGGGTAGCCTAGTGTCTGGAAGACCCTGGTTCAGGTCCCTCCGGCCTGGCTGTGTAGATTGAACTCAGGGGGAGTTCGGTGCTGAAAGCCCTTTGCAGCTCTGTGCCGGTATAAACAGGAGCTAACAGCCCCTTCTGGGGTAGTGGGAGGTGCCCAGAGGCTATGGGGTGGGGGGGGTTCGACAGCCAGTGCTGGGGGGATGGGAGGCCTGGGACCCTCCAAACCATTTGTCTGTTGCCCTGTGGGGAAAAATCGCCAGAGGCGAGGGCCGGCGTACAAGCCGCTCTCTCTCCCGCCTGCCCTGCCAACGGGGCAGCCGCTGAGATCCCACCGAAAACTGCCCCTGGGGGCACTAAAGCCAAAGCAATGGAACGGCAAACCGCCCACCAGCCGTCCCGCCTCATCGGCACTGGCGGAAAGCCGCATTTGGGCTTTTCTACCCGCCACGGCCTGGTCCCTGGGAGAGCCCCGCAAAGCGCTGTCGTGCTGAGCTAAGCAATCACAGGGGAACCAGCGCGCCAGAAAGCCAGAAAAACTTGCATTTAGTTCTAGGAATATGTTAACTCAGCTGCAGGTTAATTACTAGTCTAGTCAATTAATAGATCAGTTAGTAATTACTATTTAAATTAACTGTGTTATATACTGGTCAATTAATAGAGAGGTTGCTAATGTATTACTGGCTTAATTGAAATATTAGCTGGGAAACAATTATAGTCAGTAGGTTAGCTAATAAATAGCTTGCTATCACGGTGATAAATATATTAGCAATTAATAAAGTAGTTATATTTTAATATGTTTATTTTATTATTTATTTTATTTTAATGTGCCAGCTGGTTAATTAATCCAGTAGGTGATTAATAGATTCATTGATTAAATATTTTGTTTAATTAGTTGTTTAATAAATACACCAGCCAATTAACAGACAGAAGTTAACCAGTCTTGTTTAATGTTAGCTAATTTATACACTAGCCAATATGTATTATTAATCAATTGATTGTCTTAATCAAAATAGTATATGATTAATTCATATAATATGGAATACACTAGTGAGTTTATTAGAATGAAAGTTAATATAGTAGCAAGTTAATTAGCGTAAGTTAATTAATACAGTAGAAACTTAATTAATACACCGGGCAACCGATTACTATATGGGCCAATTATTATTTCTTTGTTAATTGAATGATTTATTTTGAGAGTATTAGAAACAAATTGTTGAAATCATTTCATAAATTAAATTTTAAAAGACACTTTCTGGAATCAGTGAAAATTCTCACTTTTTAAAATCAATGTTTATTTATTATGAAAATCACTAGAAAAAAAATCTATGTAAGTATTTTAATAAATTCAATTTAAAAAATGCCTACTTAGTAATAAAAGTTGCAAAATGAAACTGCTTCCTAAAGAAAATTCAAATGCTTGTTAGTTCTGTTTATTAACTACTTTAATAATTAATATTGAATGTTCTAGAAATTCATATGTATTATTTCTATTAGGTAATGCTGTGACGATGCGGTTCTGGCGGGACCCAGCTGAGAGTGCCAATTCAGGACCAATTGCTCAAACAGGGCAGTCACAGCCCTAGGCTGGGGTTTTTCCACCCCTAAGGCAAACCAAACCAGCCGGACAAAGAGGACTTTGGTCTCACCCCACTGGCTAACCACAAGTCACACAAGCAATTTCCTTAGACACTCCAGTCTCCCAGTATCACCACCAGTGCACTCGTCCTGGGGATGAATGGTTATGAAAACCAACACCCCAATAAAAGAAAAAGGTTCTCTCGATCCCAAAGAATCAAGATCCAGACCCAGGTCAATATACACATCAAATATTACCCACAAATCACGCTGTTGCCAATCCCTTAGAATCTAAAATCTAAAGGTTTATTCATAAAGGGAAAAAGGTAGAGGTGAGAGCTAGAATTGGTTAAATGGAATCAATTACATACAGTGATGGCAAAGTTCTTAGTTCAGGCTTGCAGCAGTGATGGCATAAACTGCAGGTTCAAATCAAGTCTCTGGAGAACATCCCCCGCTGGGATGGGTCATTCAGTCCTTTGTGCAGAGCTTCAGTTTGTAGCAAAGTCCCTCCAGAGGTCAGAAGCAGGATTGGAGACAAGATGGAGATGATGCATCAGCCTTATATAGACTTTTCCAGGTGTAAGAACCTCTTTGTCCTCACTGTGGAAAATTACAGCAAAATGGAGTCTGGAGTCACATGGGCCAGTCCCTGCATACTTTGCTGAGTCACAAGGCGTGTCTGCCTTCTCTCCATGGGTCAATTGTGTAGCCGATGGCCCTTTAATGGGCCATCAAGCAGGCTAGGCAGGGCTAACACCAACTTGTCTGGGATGTTTCCCAGAAGCACATCACCAACTTGAAATACAGACAGTATAGAGCCAATACTCATAACTTCAACTAAAAATAATACATGCACACAGACAGCATAGTCATAACCAGCAACCCATAACCTGGTCCTAGACACCTTATATGACCCCCTTTACCCAAGATTTGGTGCTACTACAGGACCTTGGATGCAACCCATGTTCTATATGGTCCCAATTTATATCAATAACGTCACACCCCAACGCAAAATTGATGCAGGAAGGGATGACAAAACATCACTGACTGCATCCCAAGAGCTCCCCCTCCTTGGGTCTGTCTCACTACAGCTAGTGTTGGGCTAGAGGCCGTATCAGTGTATAACAGAAATGGTTTATCAAAGTCATGTTCAATAACATGATTGAATCTCTTAACAAACTTAAGGTAAAACCTGGTTTGAACAACAGCGGATTGGATCTGCTTTTGCAGCAGGGTTCCTGTATATTCCATGTGATCTTGCCAAGAGCTAAAGAACAGAGCTACTTTATCCATACAAATTTTGGCAAATGTTTGGAACCCAATTAACATCAAGTTAAGATCGATATTAATGTTTATAGTACAGGAATCTTGGCATTTAGCCATAAAATCAATTTGGTAGTGTGCCTTAGTTTCCCTTTTTATACAGCACGTTAGGTCTGGAGTGTCTTTTCTTCTATGAAAAGTTCCAAGATTGTCTACAGGCATTAACAGTGAAACATTAGTATAACACGGCCTTTTAACATAAAGTATGTCTTCATGCATTACTCTCAACATGTTTAAGGGATTTTCCACAAGATTAGGCACATTGCACATTTTTACATTTCTTGGTAATGCAACACATTAGTAACAAACATTACCATTAGCAATAACAACATTAGCAATCTGCCATTAGGCAGATTTCTACACAATCCCCTTTCAGGCAAACTTACAGACTTTCTAGAGAACAAGTTAGAAGCATTCTCCTGCCCTTGGCCATGAACAAGTTCAGGAATCTTTTCCTTCTTGCTACAAGTTGTCAAACTGTCAGTAGGTAACACAATTAAATCACCTTCCTGCCCTCCTTGTGCCCTGGCTGGGGTATCACCCTGATCAGACAGAGTTGCTGCACCCTTTTCCAACCACACATTAGCAACTGGCAAACTACAAGCACCAGAATTGTCTGTTCTCTGGGATTTTGCTAAGACACTAACTGGATGCAACCTAGTCACAGTGCCATTCTCCCCAGCAGACACAAACTTAGGACCATTCCCTTCCTGGGCTTTAGCTGTATTTACAACCAACTTCGAGACAACTGAATCACCCTCAACCATCACAGGCTGAAAGGCACCTTCTGTCTGCTCCACAGACACAGAAGAGCCGGAGACACATTCTCCTTTACCAGACACACAGCTTGGGATCTCATTTCCCTTGTCCCAGCACACAGGGCTGTTCACAGACAACTGCTTGGAGATGGGGGTAACTTCCTCCATAGGCAAGTCAATACCCCTGACAGACACAGGTAAGGGACAGGGACAGGGTCACTCATCTTCCACTATCCCTGTCTTCCCAAACTGCTGATTAGACAAAGCCATCAGCTCACAAGGCTGCCTAGGCTCCTTCAAACTTTCCCTACCAGGCACATTGCCACTCCCAAGAGATAAGCTGCTGCTTTTTTCACTACACTGAGCTACTTCCAGCAAATCACAGTTACCCATTTCAGGTTCACTTTTACAAGCTGCACTAGCCAACAATCCATTACCCATTACAAATTTACCCTTTCCTTCCTCAGTTAGGGCTTTAACCTGACCATCTACTTTAAACTGCTCCTGAGAAACATTTTCCTCACCAATGAGATCTTTCTGCTCTTGATCTAACTTCAGACTTCCTTCTGAGACATTAGACAGACATTCAGAAACTTATCAGAGGGGTAGCCGTGTTAGTCTGGATCTGTAAAAGCAACAAAGAATCCTGTGGCACCTTATAGACTAACAAACGTTTTGCAGCATGAGCTTTCGTGGGTGAATACCCACTTCTTCGGATGCAAGGTGAATACCCACTTCTTCTTGCATCCGAAGAAGTGGGTATTCACCCACGAAAGCTCATGCTGCAAAACGTTTGTTAGTCTATAAGGTGCCACAGGATTCAGAAACTTCATTCCCGGACACACTGCTTTTTGACACAGACAAACCTTTGGAGCAACTCACCTCAGGCAAATCATTGCTCACAATAGACACAGGTTTAAGATCATTCCTCTCCTGTGACTGGCTACCTGAACTGAACAAAGCTTTAACATTTTCCCCAATTAAAAGATCTTTAGGCAATAACTTCCTGACGCCAGCTATCACTTCATGCTGAGCCCCATTCCACTCAAGGTGGATTCTGGCTAAAGGCACATGGACCGTAAACTCACAGAGGATCACAACATTCACACTCTGATTTGGTAAATAATCTTCCTCTTTGACTAGATCTGCTTTAACAAGAGTGATGTTAGAAGCCATAATTTGCCCTATTGACTTTTACACTCTCTATGAATTTTCCATTACCACTCCCATCCATAGCACTGGCACAATTTATGGGGCCACCCCCTACTGAACCCACAGTAACAGCATTGACATAAAAGGTGGCATTGTTGGGGTACATTTGGTTACCCCCAGACAACTGCTCAGAATTATACAACATACCAACATTGTTACAAACTGGACTTTCAAGAGGATACAATTTCTGCTGTTCTTCCCTTGCTTTTTTGACTTGGAGCTGGAGTCTAGCAGTTTCTTGTTGCATCTGTCGAGTTTTCTCCTCAGCAGCCAGCAGCTCCAGACACCCCCAAGTTGTTGGGGACTCTGGTACCCCAAACGGCAAAGTTCGTTGTCTGACCATGAGAGACAGGCAACACCAGCAAAGTTCAAACATAATGCTCTTTATTGAAGAGTGCACACGACAATAGAGAGCGAGCTCGTCTCCAAAGAGAACCAGCTAGCTTCTTTGCAAAATTACCTAGGTTTATATAGACAGCTCCGTCGCATCATCCTAATTGCAATTACCTAGTTAAGTAACCACCCCCTTCTTTTGAAACTAGAAACTGTTACCATACATTCTTTTTTAATGTTCTACAAGATTAAATGTTTTACATGATTTATGATACCTTAACAATCACTAATCAATCTGAAATGTAATTGTTAGGAATAGACATAGAACAGAAACAGGGAGTACTGCACAGGGAGTCTGGAAGTTTGGAATCTTGGCTTCTTATGAGTTCTTTAAACGAATTGTTTCTACCTCAGTACGTTTGGTACCATGCTAGGAATACAGTCCCTTTCTTATCTCATGGTTGCTTAACTTTGTGAGAGACAGACCTGCAACTCCCTGGGACTTTCCACTTACAAATTACCCATAAACCTCTGTTAGGCAGTTAGCTTGACTTTGTTCAGGTTGACACAACTGGCTTTGGGTTACATTTTATTTAGGCCTAACAATATCCCCTCTTTGTCCCTAGAGGACCGTAACGGGACTCTTGGGACAACAAAACTACTGCTTAGGGCAGAGTCGAGTGCCCATCCAGCAGCCACCTCGGATCATAACATATAGGACCAGCAGGCCACAAATTATTACAACTGCACTGCGGAGCAAGTTGTGGAGCCATCCTCCTATGTTTGGGAACCAATTAAACAGGTTACTCCACCAAGACTCACTTCGCTCCCTTCCATGGTCCTTTGCCACTTGCACGATGTGATCCGCTCTCTCCCATGTGGCATTGTACATATCAGGGACATAAACACAACACTCTTGTCCAGTTAAAGCACATGTTCCTCCTTGTGAGGCCAGCAAGATGTCCAGTGCCAAGCGATTTTGGAGAACCAGTTGTCTCAGTTTCTTTTGTTCAGTTGCCAAACCTACCAAGGCTGTGGCAGTGTCATTGGCCATTATTTCTAAGACCCCTTGGAGTCTCATGACTCCCTCCCCGATTCGCCAAGTGGTTCCTCCACAAGCAAATACAAACCCTGCACAGGCACCCGTCCAGTCAGTTAGGGCCCGCCAAGTAAGGGGACGAGATTCTTTAACATCCTTCTCCGCCCCCCTTACATTTCGGATTTTTCCCGTGGGTAAATGCGCGTGATAAACCATAGGGGGTTCTAACCAAGCCAAGTAACAGGATCCACTCCATGATGGAGGGAGGGCTAGATATGCCTTGTTACCGCATACCTAGTATACTCCGAAAAGGGTGGGGAGAGTTTTTGCTAACCACCTGTATCTTCCAGTCCAGGCTGGGAGAAAGGAAAATCCAGTTGAAGAAGAATGAGTAATATCTGTAGAAGAATTTGTAGCACATAAACATAAAGCATGATTTGAGAAATTATACTGGAGTGTGCAGGAAGAAACAATAGTTTCTATTTGCTTTTGTCCTTCATACAAAAAACGGTGCTGACCATGCATACTACATTTATTTCCAGAAAAACTATACCATGCAGAGGAGCAAGACCTTACCCCGTCCACAAGAGATATGTCAGGACCTCACTTGGACCCATAACGAGTGCCATTATAGTAAGCTTTGCACTCACTATTTCCTAGTGCTACCTTTCCATTTCTTAAAATACACCACTAGCCAACTCTTTTCCAAACTATCAGGTACCTATCTTTGGAAATACCAGTGTCAGCCCAAGTAATGTTTAAATTTCCTGAGACATCCTTCCATGATGGAGTCCAGGTTATATTCATAGCACTAAGGGGAATAGGAACCATGGGGAGACCCTTTTGACTATCTGCAGGCATGAGTGAACACACCCAACACGAGGTATTCCGCAAAGCTGGCATTCGAGCCTTCATTTCATGGGCAAGGCGAATAAAGGTATTAGAACTATAAGATACTAAAGTTTCAACTTGCCAAAACCCCAAAAAAGAAGAACAACAAATAATAAACAAAATAAAAACAGAAAACCCCATGCTAATAGGTTGGGCTGTCCTTTTGGGAAAAGACACAACCGAGTTACGGTTCCTTCAGTTGCAGTCGAAGCTTCAGGTCGCCCACAGGGGTAACAGTCCATTCATCTGGGGCACTGCTGTCGTCTGCTTCTGGTTCACCCGGTTCACGGTGGGGTGAACGTGCGCGGCACCCGCGAAGTCCGACGTCGTCTACTTCAGGGGAACCTTTTTCCAGGTCAGGTTCCCGAGCGGTGCTCCTCTTGACTCTGGTGTGGTCGGGCTCACCAGAAGGATCTCGAAGGGTCCCAGCCACTGTGGTTGGAGTGGGGTCTTCTTATATGCTTTTACCCACACAGAATCACCTGGCAAAAAAGAATGAACAGCTTCCCACAGTGGTCAGGATTGGGAATGTGCAGAGTACTGTTGCAATGTTACTAAATGGCGCTGTAATCCCTGTACATAGTTCTCTGTTTCAGCTGTCATGTCGGAGTCACTAGGAATTGATATCAAAGGGGCAAAAGTTGGAGGCACGTGTCCAAACAAAAGTTCATAGGGAGCCAATTTGGTTCTAGCATTAGGAGATGTTCGGATAGTGTAGCGTGCAAGAGGCAGAACCTTTGTCCATGTCAGCTGGAGCTCTTGGCACAATTCCATTCATACGCTCCACCTGGCCCGAACTCTGGGGGTGCCATGGAGCATGAAAAGCCCATTTTGTTCCCACGGCTTCAGTAAGTTCTTTACAAATCTTTGCCGTGAAATGAGTGCCTTGATCAGAATCTATTACTTCAGGAGGGCCAAATCGTGGGATCACTTCATTAAGCAATATTTTGCATACTGTGGTTGCAGTAGCTCGGGCTGTAGGATAGGCTTCCACCCATCCCGTTAGCTGGTCGACTATAACCAACAAATGCCGTTTCCCTTCGGAGGGAGGTAAATCAGTGAAATCAATCTGTAGGTGCTGCATAGGTCTGTGTGCCCACTTGCGCCCCCCCGGCGGTGCCTGTTTACTTACACCCCTCGGATTACATTGTTGACACAGGGCACACCTCTCCACTATTCTTCTAGCTACCTCATAAAGTCCAGGAGAAACAAATTGTCTCAGAACAATTAGGGCCATCTTATTTGCCCCCAAATGTGTGTTACTATGAATTTGTCGCACTACTTCACCCTGATGACTTTTAGGCAACACATAACGACCATTATATTCCCAAAGTCCGGTTGAGTTAGGCTTAGCTCCCCACTTTTCCCAAAGTCTTTTTTCACTCTCCGAGGCTCGCTGTTGCCAGGTTAAAAGCGGAGAACTCACAGTCAACTGTGTATTTTGTAGGGCAGCTGCCTTAGCAGCCTCATCTGCAAGCCGATTTCCTGCTGATACAGGATCAGTTTGTTTGGTGTGAGCCCGGCAGTGAATAACTGCAATCTCTTTAGGGGCTTGAATAGCTTGCAACAATTCAGCTATTTTTTTTTCCATGAGCAATTTGTGAGCCTGAGGAAGTAATGAATCCTCTCTCCTTCCAAATAGCTCCGGTAGCACGACACACCCCAAAAGCATATTTAGAGTCAGTATAAATATTAACCCTTTTTCCTCTGGCGTATAAACAGGCGGCAGTTAAAGCCTGTAATTCAGCTGACTGGGCGCTTGTCCCTGGTGACAAAGGTTTTCCTATCAATACTGTATGACCATCTGTAACCGCATATCCAGAGTGTCGAACACCATTTCTTACAAAGGCAGAACCATCTGCAAACAACTCTAACTCCGGATCAATTAAAGGAACATCCGTCAAATCAGGTCACGGAGTAGAGACCTGATCCAAAACCTGCAAACAATCATGCACCGTTCCCTGTCCATTTTCAGGAGGTAGCAGGGAAGCTGGATTTAAAGTTGCACACGTCCTTAGAGTAACGCCGGGGGTCATTAGTAGAGTCACTTCATACCTTGACAACCTTTGATTGGTTAAATGTTGATGCTGCTGTGAATCCAACAAACTAGCCGCTGCATGGGGAGTGTGCACTGTTAAAGGATGTCCCAAAACAATCTCTTGAGCCTTCTTCACTAATAATGCAGCCGCTGCCACATTCCTAAGGCAGCCAGGGTGTCCCTTAGCCACTGGATCCAATGTCCTGAAAGGTATGCCACTGGCCGCGGAGCATTTCCAAATGACTGGGTTAGTACTCCCGAGGCCACCCCCTTTACTTCATGCACGTACAAATCAAAAGCCTTATTGTAATTGGGTAGCCCTAACGCGGGAGCTCGAATGAGAGATTCTTTTAGTGCTTTAAAAGCATTTAGCTGCTCAGGGTTTGGGTGTAGGGGCTCTTTGGTCTCTTCCTTAGTTAGTTCATGTAAAGGCTTCAGCCATTCACCAGCCGAAATAATCCAAGGACAACAAAATCCACTCTTGCCAATAAAACCCCGCATGCCTCGCTTAGTGGTAGGAAAAGGAATGTTAACAATAGCGTCAGTTCGTTTTGTGTCCAGGCTACGGATTCCGGGGCCCCGAGTGTACCCAAGGTACTTTACCTCCTGTCGGGCCCATTGTAACTTTGTGGGACTGACCTTACGTCCTTTCACTGCCAACTGATTGAGTAAATAGACAGAGTCAACTTCATTGTCTTCTTGAGTTTTTGAAGCCACCAAAATATCGTCAACATAAGTCACTAGGGTAGAGGCAGCTGGCAGCTGAACATCTTTTAGATTCTCTGCTAAAACTCTAGCAAATACACCCAGGGCTTCCACGTAGCCGTGAGGCGTTCTAGTCCAAGTGAGTTGTCCCGGGGAAAACCTCTCATACCCTTTTCCTGCTGTACCCGGAACCCCCCAAGTAAATGCAAAAAGATACTGTTTTTCTGGGGCCACCGGCACAGAGAAAAAGGCGTTTGTCAGGTCCATGCAAGTAAACCACTCTGCTTCAGGCGGTACCATTGCTAAAATAGTACTTGGGTTTGGCACCACAGGATGTTCAGGAATCACATCCTGGTTAATAAGTCTCAAATCCTGCACCATTCTATATACAGGTTTTCCATCAGAGCCAAGCTGTGGTTTTTTTTACAGCCAGAATGGGGGTGTTACATGGAGAAATACACGGCACCAAAATTCCTTTGTTCTTAAAATTCTGCACAAGGGGCTCAGGTCCGTGTATAGCCTCGAGTTTAAGGGGATATTGTCTTTGAGCCGGAGGAGGCATGTCCGCCTTTATCACTGGATTTAGAGGTAAAGCAGATTCCACCAACCCCACATCATGCTTTCCTCCCCACACTCTAGGGTTAACTTCATTCTGGACTCGGAGGGGAAGCATTTCACAATTACGGTCAGTGAACTGCATTAACAGATAAGCTTTCTCCACCGGGAATCGGAGGGAGATGCTTGCGGGTGTACACAAGATTTGAGCATGTAGTTTACACAAGAAATCCCTTCCTAATAAATTCACCGGACCATGCATTAGCAGAAAGGAATGCTGAACTGAGATAGGACCCAGCGTAGCCATACACTCATTAGTCATGAAATGTCGTTCAGGTTTTCCAGTAACTCCTATTACACATTTTTCAATTCTGCTTTGTGGTGCCGCTCCCTTAGGTATAGCCGAATGAGTGGCCCCCGTATCTACTAGTAATTCAAAAGTCTTTTGCCCTAATTTTAGGGAAATCGTGTGTCACACTTAAACGGTACCATTCCGGCTTCATAAACTTCAGGACCCCAGGGGAGCGGCGCCTCCCTTCGTTCATGATCCACAGAGAACTGACCCACTACAGGTTTACAATCAGCTTTTAGTCTGAGGGGACATTCTCTCTGCCAATGTCCTTCTTCACCACACTGATAGCATCCAGTATTCCTGGAACTCACATTTCCACCTTGTCCGCGCCCCCTACCAAATCCACCCCCTCGTCCACCCCTAAAGCCGTGACTCCAGCCTCGGCCCCTTCCTCTGCCTCCCAACATAACCACTGCCAACAGTGACACCTGAGCCTTTAGATCCTTTTGTTTTTCCTTCTTTCTTTCCTTTTCTTTTAATTCTTCTCTCCCATTGTAAACACGGGTAGCAATACTAACTACTTCGGATAAGCTTTTGCCTTGCATAACATCAATGTTCCCTAAACCTTTTTGCAACGTCCTCTGTGCACTGTGCCATATATACCAGCTTAATCATTTCTTGTCCAGATTCTGATTCTATATCCAAATTACTGTGTTTTCTAACCTTCTTCGTTAATCGAGTGCAGAACTCGGAGGGGTGCTCATTAGGGAACTGCACACATGCAGTAACCTTACTCCACAGCCTGTCGATATTGACTCAATTTTTCCTTATCCCCGTCCTTATTCGGATCCCAGTTAGGATCAGCTGTGGGCAGTGCTTCATTGTGAGTCATCCCATAAAATGCCACCGCTTTTTCCTTAACTCTTTGACGCGCATCTTCAGTTAGAAGGGTATCTAGTAATTGGTTCACATCTGCCCAGGTTGGTACGTGAATAGAAAAAATGGTTGTAAACATTCTTCCCACCTCTTCAGGATTATCCCGAAGGCGGGGCATAGATCATTGCCAATTTAATAAATCTGCCATTGTAAATGGCGTATGCGTGAGCACCATCGTAGGCGATCCGCTAGTCTGAGGTACAGGATAAGCTCGCAAAGGAGCTTGAAATTCTGGTTTATCCTCAGGAATTTCCCCTTCCAAAACATCTACCCCTCCTCTAGGACTTCGCCGCAAAGGAACATTCAAGGGAATATACCTATCCTCCTCTCCTTCCGATTGAACTATTGGAGCATAAGGTAGGGTTTTTTAAATGGAATCTTCTAAACAAACTGCCTCAAAAGCGGTACATCCTTCTTTTGGCTTATAATTATACCACACAAATAAATAATCCATTTGTCCTGGTCTAAGATCAACTAGAATATCCCGCAGGGAATTCATCCTGTCTGCAGCTTGGCCAATCCTTAGTCGGGGACAAATGAGCAGAAAAGGAGGGCCATTGTATTTGACACAAATTTTTCATCTTGGATTTAGCTAAACCAGTAGTCCCAGAAATTTCCTTCCAATCTCTAAGTATCAGAGACAACAGGGCGTCCCCCGGGCATTTACTGCCAAATTGTCCCATCTTGACGAAAGGACTCTAACCCTTCTATCTCGCGTCAAGGTAAAGGGACTCTAACCCCCACCTCCCTGCATCGAGTGCTCACTTACCTCTCCAGGGGACTTGAACACCTGGACTGGGAATCAAACCCAGGCTGGGGACTCTAACCCCGACAACTTGGATCCTGCGCAAACCTGGACTGGGACTCAAACCCAGGCAACCTGGATCCTACTCAACGGGTAGGTGGATGTTGCTGGATATCTACGAGCTTCAGCTGGTTCACAGAACTCGCCTTATCGCCAACGCAGAGATCAGATCACCAGGCAAAGCTCTTCTAAACCAGAAGATGCGCGCTGCGTTGCCTCAGTGTCCGATCCCCCCGCTGGAGAGTCAGACGAGTCCCGGCAGAGTCGCCAAAAGTTGTTGGGGACTCTGGTACCCCAAACGGCAAAGTTCGTTGTCTGACCATGAGAGACAGGCAACACCAGCAAAGTTCAAACATAATGCTCTTTATTGAAGAGTGCACACGACAATAGGGAGCGAGCTCGTCTCCAAAGAGAACCAGCTAGCTTCTTTGCAAAATTACCTAGGTTTATATAGACAGCTCCGTCGCATCATCCTAATTGCAATTACCTAGTTAAGTAGCCACCCCCCTTCTTTTGAAACTAGAAACTGTTACCATACATTCTTTTTTAATGTTCTACAAGATTAAATGTTTTACATGATTTATGATACCTTAACAATCACTAATCAATCTGAAATGTAATTGTTAGGAATAGACATAGAACAGAAACAGGGAGTACTGCACAGGGAGTCTGGAAGTTTGGAATCTTGGCTTCTTATGAGTTCTTTAAACGAATTGTTTCTACCTCAGTACGTTTGGTACCATGCTAGGAATACAGTCCCTTTCTTATCTGATGGTTGCTTAACTTTGTGAGAGACAGACCTGCAACTCCCTGGGACTTTCCACTTATGAATTACCCATAAACCTCTGTTAGGCAGTTAGCTTGACTTTGTTCAGGTTGACACAACTGGCTTTGGGTTACATTTTATTTAGGCCTGACAGTTACAAACTGGACTTTCAAGAGGATACAATTTCTGCTGTTCTTCCCTTGCTTTCTTGACTTGGAGCTGGAGTCTAGCAGTTTCTTGTTGCATCTGTCGAGTTTTCTCCTCAGCAGCCAGCAGCTCCAGACGCCCCTTCCGAGCTCTTTCTTCTCTCTTAGCAGCTTCTTTCTTTCTCTTAGCAGCCTCTTCCTCCAGCTGGGCCAAGGCTTGCCCCTCTTCCATTCGAATTTATGCCAGTTTTTGCTCATGTTCAAACTGCAGACTGTCCATCAGGGCTTGCAGTTTCCTGATGCTTTCTGTCTAATGGTCACTGATTTTTAACCCACCAAACTATCAATCTCAAATTTCAAATTTGGATAGCGTGGGGTTCTGACCCAAAGCTTAATTGACCTGGTTCTGTGGATCCTAGCACGACTATGCCACTGTGACGAGGCAGTTGATTTACAACCTATCCTTAAAGATGATCCCTCACTCTCACAGATCTTGGGAGACAGGCCAGTCCTCGCTTACAGACAGCCTCCCAACCTGAAGCAAATACTCACCAGCAACCGCACACCATACAACATAAACACTAACCCAGGAACCTATCCTTGCAACAAAGCCCGATGCCAGCTCTGTCCACATATCCATTCAAGTGACACCATCATAGGACCTAATCACATCAGACACGCCATCAGGGGCTCGTACACCTGCACATCTACCAACGTGATATATGCCATCATGTGCCAGCAATGCCCCTCTGCCATGTACATTGGCCAAACCGGACAGTCTCTACGCAAAAGAATAAATGGACACAAATCTGACATCAGGAATCATAACATTCAAAAACCAGTGGGAGACACTTCAACCTCTCTAACCACTCAGTGACAGACTTGAAGGTGGCAATTTTGCAACAAAAAAACTTCAAAAACAGACTCCAAAGAGAAACTGCTGAACTTGAATTAATATGCAAACTAGATACAATTAACTGTGGTTTAAACAAAGACTGGGAATGGTTGGGTCATTACACCAATTGAATCTATTTCCCTATGTTAAGTTCTCCTCACACCTTCTATGGGCCATCTTAATTATCACTTCAAAAAGTTTTTTTTCCTCCTGCTAACGATAGCTCATCTCAATTGATTAGACTCTGTCTGTTGGTATGCATACTTCCACTTTTTCACGTTCTCTGTATGTATAAATATCTCCTGTCTGTGTGTTCCACTCTATGCATCCGAAGAAGTGAGCTTTAGCTCACGAAAGCTCATGCTGAAATAAATTTGTTAGTCTTTAAGGTGCCACAAGTACTCCTGTTTTTTTTGCGGATACAGACTAACACGGCTGCTACTCTGAAACCTGTCATTATGCAAGGCACTGCATTTAGCCGTATGGAGTGGAAATCCATCAACTTCATGAAAAAACTCGTACAGATACAGACTGACATCATCTTCCTTTCCAAATGCAAACAGATGAACATCATACCAAAAGGACTAAAGGTAAAAAATCCATTACAATCTACATACCACACAGACTATGCTGACAGATTGTGCCACACACTCTCAAAGAAACTGCGAAACCACCTGATCAACATCCTATACAGCAAACAGGGGAAGATTAAGACTGAACTCTCTAAACTAGATATTCTGATGAAAAACCAACCTTCTACACAAACTTCCTCATGGACAAACTTTACAAAAACTAGACAAGCCATTTACAACAAAAACTTTGCTTCTCTACAAAAGAAAAAGGACACTAAACTGTCTAAACTGCTACATGGCACAAGGAGCCACAACAATAGCTCCCTTAACCCACCCAACAATATTGTTAATCTTTCCAGCTATTCTCTTAGCCCAGCAGAAGAATCTATCCTATCTCGGGGACTCTCCTTTTGTCCTTCCAGATCCACGAATATGATACAGTTTTGCGGTGACCTAGAATCCTACTTTCGCCGTCTCCGACTCAAAGAATACTTCCAACACACCTCTGAACTACATACTAACCCACAGAATCCTTCCTACCACCGCTATAATAAAAAGGATTCTGCATGGACTCCTCCAGAGGGTCGAAACAACAGACTAGACTTCTACATAGATTGCTTCCGTCACCGTGCATGGGCTGAAATTGTGGAAAAGCAACATCACTTGCCCCATAACCTAAGCCGTGCTGAACACAATGCCATCAACAGCCTCAAGAACAACTCTAACATCATAAACAAACAGGCTGACAAAGGAGGTGCTGTCGTCATCATGAATAGGTCGGAATATGAACAAGAGGCTGCCAGGCAACTCTCTAACTCCACATTCTACAAGCCATTACCCTCTGATCCCACTGATGATTACCAAAAGAAACTACACCATCTGCTCAAAAAACTCCCTGAGAAAGCACAGGAACAGATCTATACAGACACATGCCTGGAACCCCGACCAGGTGTATTCTATTTGCTACCCAAGATCCATAAACCTGGAAATCCTGGACGCCCCATCATCTCAAGCATTGGTACTTTAACAGCAGGATTGTCTGGCTATGTGGACTCTCTCCTCAGGCCCTATGCCACCAGCACTCCCAGCTATCTTCGAGACACCACTGACTTCCTGAGGAAACTACAATCCATCAGTGATCTTCCAGAAAACACCATTCTGGCCACTATGGATGTGGAAGCCCTCTACACTAACATTCCACACAAAGATGGACTACAAGCCATCAGGAACAGTATCCCCGATAATATCACGGCTAACCTGGTGGCTGAACTTTGTGACTTTGTCCTCACCCACAACTATTTCACATTTGGGGACAATATATATCTTCAAGTCAGTGGCACTGCTATGGGTACCCGCATGGCCCCTCAGTATGCCAACATCTTTATGGCTGACTTAGAACAACGCTTCCTTAACTCTCGTTCCCTAACACCCCTACTCTACTTGCGCTACATTGATGACATCTTCATCATCTGGACTCATGGAAAAGAAGCCCTCGAGAAATTCCACCAAGATTTTAACAATTTCCATCCCACCATCAACCTCAGCCTAGACCAATCCACACAAGCGGTCCATTTCCTAGACACTACTGTGCTAATAAACGATGGTCACATAAATACCACCCTATACCGGAAACCCACTGACCGCTATACTTACTTACATGCCTCCAGCTTCCATCCCGGACACACCACACGATCCATTGTCTACAGCCAAGCTCTAAGATACAACCGTATTTGCTCCAATCCCTCGGACAGAGATAAACACCTACAAGATCTCTATCAAGCATTCTTAAACCTACAATACCCACCTGCTGAAGTGAAAAAACAGATTGACAGAGCCAGAAGAGTACCCAGAAGCCACCTACTACAGGACAGGCCTAAAAAAGAAAATAACAGAACACCACTAGCCATCACCTACAGCCCCCAACTAAAACCTCTCCAGCGCATCATCAAAGATTTACAACCTATCCTTAAAGATGATCCCTCACTCTCACAGATCTTGGGAGACAGGCCAGTCCTCGCTTATAGACAGCCTCCCAACCTGAAGCAAATACTCACCAGCAACCGCACACCATACAACATAAACACTAACCCAGGAACCTATCCTTGCAACAAAGCCCGATGCCAGCTCTGTCCACATATCCATTCAAGTGACACCATCACAGGACCTAATCACATCAGACACGCCATCAGGGGCTCATACACCTGCACATCTACCAACGTGATATATGCCATCGTGTGCCAGCAATGCCCCTCTGCCATGTACATTGGCCAAACCGGACAGTCTCTACGCAAAAGAATAAATGGACACAAATCTGACATCAGGAATCATAACATTCAAAAACCAGTGGGAGAACACTTCAACCTCTCTAACCACTCAGTGACAGACTTGAAGGTGGCAATTTTGCAACAAAAAAACTTCAAAAACAGACTCCAAAGAGAAACTGCTGAACTTGAATTAATATGCAAACTAGATACAATTAACTGTGGTTTAAACAAAGACTGGGAATGGTTGGGTCATTACACCAATTGAATCTATTTCCCTATGTTAAGTTCTCCTCACACCTTCTATGGGCCATCTTAATTATCGCTTCAAAAAGTTTTTTTTCCTCCTGCTAACGATAGCTCATCTCAATTGATTAGACTCTGCCTGTTGGTATGCATACTTCCACCTTTTCATGTTCTCTGTATGTATAAATGTCTCCTGTCTGTGTGTTCCATTCTATGCATCCGAAGAAGTGAGCTTTAGCTCACGAAAGCTCATGCTGAAATAAATTTGTTAGTCTCTAAGGTGCCACAAGTACTCCTGTTTTTTTTAATTCAGGACCAATTGCTCAAACAGGGCAGTCACAGCCCTAGGCTGGGGTTTTTCCACCCCTAAGGCAAACCAAACCAGCCAGACAAAAAGGACTTTGGTTTCACCCCACTGGCTAACCACAAGTCACAGAAGCAATTTCCTTAGGCACTCCAGTCTCCCAGCATCACCACCAGTGCACTCGTCCTGGGGATAAATGGTTATGAAAACCAACACCCCAATAAAAGAAAAAGGTTCTCTCGATCCCAAAGAATCAAGCCCCAGACCCAGGTCAATATACACATCAAATATTACCCACAAATCACGCTGTTGCCAATCCTTTAGAATCTAAAGGTTTATTCATAAAGGGAAAAAGGTAGAGATGAGAGCTAGAATTGGTTAAATGGAATCAATGACATTCAGTAATGGCAAAGTTCTTAGTTCAGGCTTGTAGCAGTGATGGCATAAACTGCAGGTTTAAATCAAGTCTCTGGAGTACATCCCCCGCTGGGATGGGTCATCAGTCCCTTGTGTAGAGCTTCAGCTTGTAGCAAAGTCCCTCTACAAGATGGAAATGAGGCATTAGCCTTATATAGGCTTTTCCAGGTGTAAGAATCTCTTTGTTCTTACTGTGGAAAATTACAGCAAAATGGAGTCTGGAGTCACATGGGCCAGTCCCTGCATACTTTGCTGAGTTACAAGGCGTGTCTGCCTCCTCTCCGTGGGTCAATTGTGTAGCTGATGGTCCTTAATGGGCCATCAAGCAGGCTAGGCAGAGCTGACACCAACTTGTCTGGGATATCACCCAGAAGCACATCACCAACTTGAAATACAGACAGTATAGAGTCAATACTCATAAGTTCAACTAAAAATAATACATGCACACAGACAGCATAATCATAACCAGCAACCCATAACCTGGTCTTAGACACCTTATATGACCCCCTTTACCTAAGATTTGGTGCCACTACAGGTCCTTGGTTGCAACCCATGTTCTATATGGTCCCAATTTATATCAATAATGTCACAAATGCTGATTATTTTTCAATTGCATTTTTCTAGTATTTTCAAATCATGTCAAATTTCACTGCCTATAGATTAAAAAGATCTCCTGGGTTTAATCAATTTACTTGCACTAATTAGTTAGCGATTAAACTATTGAAATAATGTAATACATTACTGTCACGGAGTGTGGGGGAGTCCGGCCCTGCACCCCTCTTCCTGGGACTCACAGTGACTCTCAGCCAGCCAGTAACACAGAAGGTTTATTGGACACAGGAACACAGGATACAGCAGAGCTTGTGTTCAGAGCCAGGACCCCTCACTCTGGCCTCTCTGGGGGTTCAGGGTGTCTGGATTCCAGCCTAGGTTCCCCTGCAAACCCACCACCCCGGTCCCAAACCGAAGACTGACCCCACCCTCTCCACTCAGCTCCTTTCCTTTTGTCCAGCTCCTGGGCAAAGGTGTCACCTCCCCTCCCCCAGGCCTAGCTCATGTTACAGTCTGAATACCTGCCTCTCACCTAAAATCCTCCCTGCTCTCCCATCCCCCACATAGACAGCCCCTACTCCACCACACCTCTTCCCCCTCCGAGACTGAACTGAGCGGGGTCACTTTGCCCAGTGACCCGGGGAAGTTCGGCGCCCCCTCTCCGGGACAGCTCGTCCGCTATCAGGTTGGCACTTCCCTTCACGTGGACCACGTCCATGTCATAGTCCTGCAGGAGCAGGCTCCACCTCAGGAGCTTGGCGTTGGCTCCTTTCATCTGGTGCAGCCAGATCAGGGGAGAGTGGTCGGTGTACACGGTGAAGTGGCGCCCAAAGAGATATGGCTCCAGTTTCTTCAGGGCCCACACCATGGCCAGGCATTCCTTCTCGATGGCCGCGTAGTTCTGCTCCCGGGGTAGCAACTTCTTGCTCAGGTACACGATGGGGTGTCTCTCCCCCTTTTCATCCTCCTGCATCAACACCGCCCCCAGGCCCGTGTCTGAGGCATCGGTGAACACCAGAAAGGGCTTGTCAAAATCTGGGTTTGCCAGAACTGGGCCTCTGAGCAGAGCCTCCTTCAGCACCCGGAGAGCCTCCTGGCACTGCTCGGTCCAGACCACCTTGTCTGGCTTCCCCTTCTTGCACAGCTCAGTGATGGGGGCGGCTATGGCGCTAAAGTGGGGCACGAACCTTCGATAATACCCCGCCATCCCGATAAAGGCCTGGACCTGCTTTTTGGTCTGGGGAGCGGGCCAGTCTCTGATCACCTCCACCTTGGCTGGTTCCGGCTTTAGGCAGCCGCTCCCCACCCGATGGCCCAGGTAAGATACTTTCGCCATCCCCACCTTGCACTTCTCCGCCTTTACGGTTAACCCCGCCTCCCGGAGTCGGTCCAGCACTCGTCTAACCTGGGACACGTGGTCCTCCCAGGTCTGGCTGAAGACGCAGATGTCGTCAATATACGCCACAGCAAAACTCTCCATCCCCCTCAGTAGCTGATCCACCAGGCGCTGGAAGGTGGACGGCGCCCCCTTGAGGCCGAAGGGCAGGGTCAGAAACTCATAGAGCCCCAGGGGGGTGATGAAGGCCGATTTCAGCCTGGCATCTGCATCCAGCGGCACTTGCCAGTAGCCTTTTGTAAGATCCATGGTGGTGAGGTACCGAGCGCCTCCCAGCTTGTCCAGGAGCTCGTCAGGCCTTGGCATGGGGTAGGCATCAGATACGGTGATGGCATTGAGCTTTCGATAGTCTACACAGAACCGGAGCGACCCGTCCTTCTTGGGGACCAGCACCACTGGGGAGGCCCAGGGGCTGGCGGACGGCTGGATCACCCCCAAGGCCAGCATGTCCCTGACCTCCCTTTCTAAGTCCTGGGACCCGAAAAGGGGAGCATCTTATAGGGAGGTGTGACCCAGTCTCCACCCGGTGGACCGTCAAATTAGTGCGCCCAGGCTGGTTGGAAAACAGCTGTCGGTATAGGAGCAGTACCCCTCTGATCTCAGTCTGCTGGGCCAGGGTTAGCCGATCAGAGAGGGGAATCGCCTCCAGGGGGGAACCAGCCTTTGTCCCTGGGAATAGAGCCACTAAAGGGTCATCCCCCAGCTCGTCCCAATGCCCACACACGGCCAACACCATATTCCCCCGGTCATCGTATGGCTTCATCATATTCACATGGTACACCCAGTGGTGGTGCGCCCAGTTCGACAGCTCCACCACATAGTTTACCTCATTTAGTTGCTGGACAACCTTGAAGGGCCCTTCCCAGGCAGCCTGGAGTTTGTTTTTCCTCACGGGGATGAGAACCATCACTTGGTCCCCGGTGGCGAAGGCGCGGGCCCGCGCCGTGAGGTCGTACCAGACCTTCTGCTTCCTCTGGGCTCGGGCCAGATTCTCCCTGGCCAGGCCCATGAGCTTGGCAAGTCTTTCCCGGAAGGTCAGGACATACTCCACCACCGACTCTCCATCGGGAGCGGCCTTCCCCTCCCATTCGTCTCTCATCAGGTCCAGGGGCCCCCTTACCCGCCTTCCATACAACAGTTCGAAAGGTGAGAACCCAGTTGATTCCTGGGGTACCTCCCTGTATGCAAACAGCAGGTGAGGTAAGTACTTGTCCCAGTCCTGTGGGTGCTGGTGCATGAATGTTTTTAGCATCATCTTTAGCGTCCCGTTGAACCTCTCCACCAGCCCGTTGGTCTGGGGGTGATACGCTGAGGCCCAGCTGGGTCGGACCCCACATTTCTTCCACAGGGACTGGAGCAGTTTCGACATAAAGTTAGACCCCTGGTCCGTTAAGACTTCCTTGGGGAACCCCACCTGGCTGAAAATGGTCAGCAGCGCATCCGCCACGGTGTCTGCTTCAGTAGAGGACAAGGCCACTGCCTCGGGGTATCGAGTGGCGAAATCTACCACCACCAGGATGTGTTTCTTCCCTGACCGGGTCGCCTTGCTGAGCAGTCCCACCATGTCCATGGCCACCTTCTGGAAAGGTTCTTCTATGATGGGCAAAGGCCTCAGAGCTGCTTTCCCCTTGTCCCGGGCCTTCCCCACCCGCTGGCAGGGGTCACAGGACTGGCAGTACTGTCGGACATGGGTAAAGACCCCAGGCCAGTAAAAGTTGTGTAGCAGCCTCTGCCTGGTGGGCCAGATTCCCTGGTGCCCGGCGAGGGGGATGTCATGGGCCAGGTACAGGAGCTTGGGGCGAAACTTCTGGGGAACCACCAGCTGCTTCCTGATCCCCCATGACTCCACTTCCCCGGGGGGAGCCCATTCTCGGTACAGGAACCCCTTCTCCCACAGGAACCTCTCCTTGCAACCTCCCTCATGGTCTGTGCTGCACTGAGGTCTGCCCGGTACCTGAGCTTCCGCAAGGAGGGATCCTTCTGCACCTCGGCCTGGAACTCCGCAGCTGGGACAGGGCTGGGGAGTTGCTCTCTCCCACCGGCTGGGACTGAGGTCGCAGCCTCTCTGGGTCGTGTCTCTGGGCGTTCCCTCCCCCCCAGGTCAGGGTCCTGAGCCTCGGGCAGAGCACCTTCCCCGCTGTCAGGGCGCAGTGCCCTGCGCCGACTCTGATTACGGGTCACGACCAGGGCACCCCGGGCATTGCCTGGCCAGGCCTCGAGGTCCCCCCCATTAACACCTCTGTGGGCAAATGGGGATGTACCCCCACATCCTTGGGGCCCTCCTTGACCCCCCACTTCAGGTGCACCCTTGCCACAGGCACTTTGAATGGGGTCCCGCTCACGCCCATCAGGGTCAGATAGGTATCAGGCACCATCCGATCTGGGGCCACCACCTCGGGCCGGGCCAGCGTCACCTCTGCGCCTGTGTCCCAGTACCCAGTGACCTTCCTCCCATCTACCTCCAGGGGAACAAGGCACTGGTTCCGGAGGGGCAGCCCCATGCCCACCCTGTAGACCAAAAACCCTGGGTCCGGAGCATCCAGCCCCCCAGAGGAGCTGACCTGGGGCTCTCCTCCCTCCTTCCCAGGTGGAACACTGCCAGCCCCCCTTTCCTGCGAACGCTGCCCCTCATCCGATTGGGTCTTTACCCAGTCAACCCTCTGCGGGTTGGGTCTGCTCGGTCTGTCCCTGAGCTTGGGGCATTGGGCCCGTATGTGGCCTCGTTGGCCACAGTGATAGCAGCTCATGTCCTGTGGGTCCCCTCGAGTGGGTCGGATGGACCTGACACTGGATGTTCCCCTTTGGTGGGGGTTCTCCATAGGCCCCTGCTGGGAGGTCCCATGGTGACTCTCTCTCTGCGTTGAGGCAGGCCTGTTCCCTCGAGACTCCTCTCTGCCATCCCCTGCCCGACTGTCCACATATTGGTCGGCCAGCTGGCCTGCATGCTGCGGGTTCTCTGGCTTCTGGTCCATCAACCACAGCCTCAGGTCCGACGGGCACTGCTCATACAGGTGCTCCAGTATGAATAGGTCAAGCAGGTCCTCTCTAGTTTGGGCCCCAGCCGTCCACTTGCGGGCGTACCCCTGCGCCCGGTTGACCAGTTGCAGGTATGTGAACTCCCGGGTCTTATGTTGACTCCGGAACCTCTTCCAGTACCTCTCCGGGGTCAGCCCAAACTCGCGGAGCAGGGCCTCTTTGAACAGGTTGTAGTCCCCCGCCTCCGCCCCTCTCATTCGGCTGTACACCTCCACGGCGGTGGAGTCCAGTAAGGGGGTGAGAAACGGGATCCTGTCTGCAGGGTCCACCTGGCGCAGTTCGCAGGCATTCTCAAAGGCCGACAGGAAGGTGTCTATGTCCTCCCCCTCCTTATGCCGGGCCAGGAAGCTCTTATCAAAGCTCTTTGTAGGCTTGGGTCCCCCCTCACTCCCCGCAGCCGGGGCCTTACTGTTGTTCAGCTGGGCCAGGTCCATCTCGTGTTTACGTTGCTTCTCCTTCTCCTCCCGCTCCTGCTGGTGCTGGTTCTCCTCATGTTTACGCTGGTTTTCCTTCTCCTCCCGCTCACGCTGGCTTTGTGTCTCCTCACGTTCCCTCTGTTCCTTACGCTCCTCCAGCTCTCTCAGTTTCATCTCTCTCTCCCAGTCCAGCCGCCTGCGCTCCACGGATGCCGAGCGTCGCCGGGACGATCCCCGGCTGGGGGGTGAGCTTCGCCGGGCCGTTCCCCTGCCGGCCAGGGGGGTCACGGTGCCCTCCGTAGCCGCTGGGCTCCTCCTCCCCCTCCCCCTAGGCTTAGGGGTGGGAGGTCTCGGGAAACCCTCAGCGGCCGGCTGACCACTGCCAGCGGGGACAGACACTGGTGCCTGCGCTGCCTCTGCCCGGCTGCTTCCCTCAGACACAGGGATCGGTTCATTCACACGATCTGCGTCCTCCAGCTGGGCAATCAGCTGGGCCTTGGTGAGCTTCCCACAGTGCAGCCCCCTCCGCTGGCACAGCCCCACCAGGTCACACTTGCGCTGCGTGGCATACATCTTCCTGCTGGCCACTCGCAGGCCGGGGTGCTCGCCGCTCCCCACGGGTTCCAGGGGGACCCCTAGTGTGCCAGTCCTTGAGGTCACCACCTCTCTGCCAGGGTCGAGCTGCAGCCTCCTCTGCCCCTGGGACCGCTCGCTGCGATCCCCCGGGGGACCCTGTTACTGCAAAGTGCTGCTCTCTGGCCACACTCTCCCAGGGGTGAATCGCCCCTTCGTTTTACTGCTCCCCAGTCACTTACTGCAGGAAGCGCCGTCCACGGGGTGCAGTAGATCCCACCTCTGCCACCAGTTGTCACGGAGTGTAGGGGAGTCAGGCCCTGCACCCCTCTTCCTGGGACTCACAGTGACTCTCAGCCAGCCAGTAAAACAGAAGGTTTATTGAACAACAGGAACACAGGATACAGCAGAGCTCGTGGCCAGAGCCAGGACCTTTCTCGGGGGGTTCAGGGTGCTTGGATCCCCTGCTAGGATCCCCTGAAAACCCACCACCCAGCTCCCAAGCCGAAGACTGACCGACCCTCTCCACTCAGCTCCTTTCCTTTTGTCTAGCTCCTGGGCAGAGGTGTCCCCTCCCCTCCCCCAGGCCTAGCTCATGTTACAGTCTGAATACCTGCATCTCACCTAAAATCCTCCCTGGTTTTCCCATCCCCCACATAGACAGCCCCTACTCCACCACAATTACATTTCATTTCATTTCTTTCCAAAAATATTCAAAGCATTTCCTTTTCTCAGGCCAATCAAAATAATCCTGTTTAACTAATTAATGAAACAAACAACTGACTTTAAGAAATAAAATGAAAACTTCCGTTCCCAAAGACAATAAAATAGATAAACCTCTTCATCGAAAGTGATTACTTGAGGTATAAGACCCGTAGAATCAAATAACTGAAAACACTTTGCTACACTGCATTTTAAAACGTCACAGGCAAAAGGTACCGTATGTTTATTAATTGAATTAGTTCATTTGCTTCTGGCAAACACAAGAAACAAACAAAATAATTTAATACGTTTACATTTCAATAAACGAGGGGAAACGTGGTGGGAGGTAAGACAAAGCCGACTCCTGAAAGGGGGACAGAGCTATGGCCCCGTTCATTCCAGCAGAGCGGCGGACGATTGACGCCAGCTGGGATCTGGCCCATAAGTGTTTCCAAAGTCAGAGTGTCAGACACAGCGGAGTGACTCAAGATAGGTACAGCATGACGCCCCCCCCCAACCCAGCCAAAAATGAAATCCTTTGTCTCTGCTACGAACGGTCTCTTTTAGGGCGGGGTTTTGCGGGGCGGGGGGGCCTCCGAATGTCGGTGGGAACTGGCAGCATGTCAGAGAACCTCTCCTGTGCAAAAGACTAGTGAAATCACTAGCTTGATAATTGAGACTGAGTAAAGAGTCCCCATTTAGCGCTTGACCAGAATCAAAATACCCCACTTTGAAGAACTGTAGCCCCAATCTTGCCTGTTTAACATAGAGCTAACCCGATGCTTTTTCCAGCCAACGTGCCATTAACTTGCGGAACTCCTTGCCACATGATATTCACTCAGCCCGACGTCTTAGCAGCATTGAAAACAATAAGGCTTGGCTGCTTATCTAGATAATACGAATCCCTATTTAGAATTCCCAGGGTGAAATTGATCAAGGTGAGTTTGGGAAGAGAGAGAAATGGGCCCCAGAAGGGGGTGGGGGTGTGTGTGTGCCTCACTCATCACGGTTATGTTCAAATTCTGGGATGATGGGCAATTAGGATCGATCGATTGTTGCCCGTTTGGGGCTCATGTGTAATGAGTGCGGTGATGGAAAACAATAAAGAGGTCATTTTCCCCCTTTGAAATGCTGCGACCTAATTAGGTGGCCGGCTCAATCCCTCATCTGGTGCCTGGATCATCTTGTGGCCGGGAGAAATGTTGCTAAACTTGAGAGATTTACGAGAAAAGCTGAGGTCATTCCTGTGCCAGCCTTGCTCCGATCTCGGCCACGGTGTCGCGGGGGCAGACACCCCGACCGTGAAACTTACTGTAACTGTTTTGACGTCTCATTGGGACAAACGCCAGGAGGGATTTAAATCAAAGGCCTGCGAGAATTAACGCGCTGCTGATCGACACCAGCTGGGATCTGGCCCCATTGACTCCAGTGGTGTCACGGCCCATTGACACCGGCTGGGGAGCCGACCAACGGTTTGCTGGAATTTTTAGCCCAGCTGCGATAACCTTATTGACGAGCTGTTTACGGTATCCCTTGCCTCACCTGGCCTTGCTTGGCACACGGGGGATTGGCTGTTTCGGGACTGGGGTGGGGATGGCTGGGCTATAAACGCAGCTCTGGGTCGGGGGCCGAACTCAACCACCAGCGCAGCCCTTCGGAGACACACCAGGGGAGCAGGGAAGAGGAGACAGAAAACTACAAGGCAGAGAAACATCATGACGAAGCTTCAAGTTGCCTGCGTGATTCTCATCCTCGTCATCACTGCTCAAAACTCCTGCTGCTTCCAGGGCCAGGTAAACGCTTCCCAGACTCCTTTTTGTTTTGTATGATGGTTGTACCGAGACGTCCCAGCTGGGATCAGGGCCCCGTCGTGCCAGGCGCTGCCCAGACACAGCGAGAGCCAGGCCCTGCCCCAGCTGAGATCGGGGCCCCGTTGTGCCAGGTAGGATTATCAGCCCCTTTTTCCAGGCATGGGGAAACTGAGGCACAGAGCCACAGGGTAACTGGCTCAAGGTCCCATGGGCTCTTGGCTACAGAGCCGGGAACAGAACCCAGGCGTCTGGACTCCCAGCTCGGGGCGTTACCCAGCACTGACTTTCTTTAGGATTAATCTGACACGACATATAGTCTCTGCACCCCCCACCCCACGTTATTCCAGTCCCTGGACCTGCGCCCATGAAAAGCTCTGGGAAAGCTGCAGGGTCTGTCTGGAATCACAGACAGATTTGTGGAAGGGGGAAACGGCCATTTCTTTGGCACTACAAATAGACCAGATTGATTTTTAAGCAAAATCTCCTGTTGTCCCAATACAAATGTCTTTATTCGGGAATAAACTCAATGTTCGTAGTGGGACAAAGGCCGGTGAGCTGGACAAGGGGCACGAAATGTGACCAGGAATATTTTTCCCACTGGCTATTGAAGGAAAACTTTTTTCTAAAACTTACTTGCTACTTTTTGCCAGCCTCTCCGAGAGGTTTCTGTTCGGAATCTGTGGCATTAAATTGCATAGACAATACAACGTACATGTCTTGAGTTGCACAAATATGTGTAGCAAATGAGAGGAAGAATTTGGGATTGAACCCAGGTGTCCTGATTCCCAGCCCCCTCCCCCTCTAACCACTAGCCCCCACTCCCCTCCCAGAGCTGCAGAGAGAACCCAGGTGTCCCGGCTCCCAGCCCCCTCTGCTCTAACCCACTGCACCTAGCGTAAAGATCAGGTCTGTCTTCTCTGTGTCTCTGCAGACAGCAAATCCTGCTGGTTTGTTAACGCAACAGATGGAACCCAAAGAAGAAACTCAGGGTCTGCAGGTAAGAACTGGATGAGTGGGGGCTCTCCCCTGGCAGGCAGGGCTGGCCCCAATGTCCCAGCCTGGCACTAGGGGGCACTGTGCTGCAGGGAGCGGGGTGGGGGTTCTCCCCTGGCAGGCAGGGCTGGCCCCGATGTCCCAGCCTGGCACTAGGGGGCGCTGTGCTGCAGGGAGCGGGGTGGGGGCTCTCCCCTGGCAGGCAGGGCTGGCCCTGAAGGCTGCAGTACCGGGATCGCAGTCCCTGAACCTACAGCCCTCGGGGACGGTTCTGGGCTATTAATGAGCCAATGCACTTCCCTTGGGCTAGCAACAGAGGTGTCCTGGCTCCCAGCCCCCCCCCCCCACTAGCCCCCACTCCCCTCCCAGAGCTGCAGAGAGAACCCAGGAGTCCTGGCTCCCAGCCCCCCTGCGCTAACCCCTAGACCCCCCCCATCCCCTCGCCGGAGAATGAACCCAGGAGTCCTGATCCCGTTCTCTCCCCGCAGGCCCTGCTCCGGGAGAGCCAAAAGCCACAACGCCCACTTCCCCATCTGCACCTACTGCTGCAAGTGCTGCCGGAAACAGGGCTGCGGCTTCTGCTGCCGCACCTGAGCCAGCCGGCCGGATGCGGCCGGACCACAGCAGCGCTCGGGGGCGCCGTCCCTCCAGCCGCGGCCAGCCCGGCTCCCCCGCTGCCCCCAGCACTGCTGCCTCTCACCCCGCCCCCACCTTATTTATTGCTCCGTTTGCGTCTCGCTTTTTGGTATTGGACATTAAATGTGGTTATTAAAGTCACAAGCCTGTCATTATAGTTACTGAATTGGACCCAGGAGTCCTGGATCCCAGCCCCCCTCAACCCCCTAGATCCCACTCCCCTCCCAGAGCCAGGGACAGAACCCAGGAGTCCTGGCTCCCAGCCCCGCATCTAACCACGGCACTTCAGAGGTGGCTGCATCTCAGCACCGGGCGAGCCCCATGGCATTGCTGTGCGGCTGTTCCTCAGCTCTCCCACCCCAGAGGTGGCTGCATCGCAGCACCAGGCATTGTTTATCGTGACCCTCTTCCCAGGGCTTTGGTACCCTGGGCCTGGGCCGTGAGTGTCCAGCCACAGCTGAGCGGCTCCATGAGCGAGGGGAACCCCTGACGGAAACCGAGGCAACATAAAACTCTTCAGCCCAGGGAGGAGCTGGGAATGGCTTTTATTTAGCTGCAGCAGTGAAAGGGTTAACACAGGCCGACCTGCTCGGCGTAACTCTGTCTGGAGCAGTAGCTGCCTCACGGGTGTATTAGCAGAGTGGCCCCCAGCTGAGATGGGGGGTGGGGAGGTGGGAGCAGGACGCGGCCCAGACACAGCCAGAGACAGGCCCTGGTTGTGCCAGGTGCTGCCCACACAGCGAGAGACCATCTCCAACAAGCTCACGGCGTAAGTAGCCAAATGCAGTGATATACTCCCCGTGTTACAGCTGAGAAACTGAGGCACGGGGCGGGGGGGGGCAGGGACTTGCCCAGAGTCACACAGGCATTCCGTAGCAGAGCTGGGAATAGGACCCAGGTGTCCGGTGACCCAGGCTAGCACCTTAGCCACAAGGCAGGTCGGCTATCCCACCGCTGCCACCAGTCTCTCTAGCTCGAGCCCTGCAGTGACCCCGTCCCCCTCCCTGGCCTTAGGCGTTGGCGTAGATATTTTCATCTGTGAATTGTTCCCCGTCACCTCTCCCCTGGTACCATCTTCCTCCTCCTCCTCCCCCTTTCTTCTCAAGGGCTCCCTCTTCCCTGGTGGCATCCTGTGCGGGGAGAGACCGGGTTAGCGGGGAAGAGTGGCCGCCATGGCCAGGGGAAAGGATGGTGGTGAGCACTGGAGGGGGGATATCCCAGCAGAGGGGGATTCTGGGAGCGGTGGAGGGGTTCCCAAGGCCCATGTCGAGTGCAGGGAGGGATCCCAGCAGGGTGGGGGATGGGGCTGGAGGGTGCAGGGTCTGGGATAAGCCGTTGGAGGGCCGGGAACCCACCTGTCTGTGGGAAGGCACCATGGACTCCGGCTGCTCGTAGGCGTGACAGACCTGCCCGTCTCTGGTTCCTTGGCACCGTCCGGCCCTGGCGGGATCCCTGCTGCCCTGTCTGGGGTGAAACCATCATCAAAATCCAGCCCCTAGGCCCATCTAGCCTGGTGTCCCACCTCCTCCCTCCTGCCCCGATCAGACCCATGGGTCCATCTATCCCGATATTCCCCCCCCCCCGCACCATCCCAGAGCTGCATGTTGGGGGAGCCCAGGGCTGGGCTAGCAGGGGCTGCGGGTCAGGAGTGAGGGGCACCGGCAGAGCTGGGGGGGCGAACCCACGGCTGGCACAGCAGGGGGCTGTGGGTCGGGATTGAGGGCAGCAAGTGGAATTTCACGCTTGCAATGAGCGATAGTTGATCTTGGGGGAGCCATTTTTCCCTCCATTCCGGGCTACGGTTCCCACTGGATCCTTCTCCCGTCCCGCCTGAGTCTTACCTTCCCTTCCTGACTCTCCAGGCCACTGCAGCCCCGGCACCAACCAGCACGAGGCTCCCACCAACCGCCGAGGCCACCACGAGTGTCAGGGGGAAGCCGGCTGCAAACCAACAGCTGGTGTGAGCGGTGGGATCGGCTGGGCGGTGATGGGCCCTACAGGGCTTGTAATGAACTGGCGGGTCCAGCGTAGGGGGAGGGTCCCCGAGCGGGGGAGGGGCCGAGGGCTGGCCTAGCCATGGGGACTGAGCCCCCTTCCCCACCTCTCCAGGGAGGCACAGAGGTGAAAGGGGGCAGGTGGGGACTGTGTGACTTATACGTGAGTTGCCACCTGTCGAAGGGGCTGGCACATAGCGCCGTATTTCCTCACATATACATCTCTGCCTGAAGACGAACAGGCCACTGCTGTTAGCTAATGGGAAAACTGGATCCCCTGCCCAGCCCCCGCCGGTCCCCGGTACCTGCGGGCACCACGGGCAGCGCGGCCTGGCTCTGCCCGTGGGCATTGGTGGCAGCGCAGGACACGTTGGCCAGGGCCCAGGCCGGGCCCCGCAGCTCCCCGCTCACGGCCGGGCCCCGCGCCCACAAGGTCGCTCGCAGCTCGGGGCCCTCGAAGTCCCCGTAGAGGGTGCGGTTGGGCAAACGCCACTCAAGGCGGGGCGGGGGGTTCCCCTCGGCCGCGCAGTGACACGTGGCGGCTCCCCTGGGCCCCCGGCCCCACACCGTGCAGTTCCCCCGTGGCAGCAGCTTCGGGGGGTCTGCAACGGGACATGGGATGTGTGGGGGGACTTGCCTCCTGGGACCCCAGTGCTCTCCTATCGAACCCAGGAGTCCTGGCTCTCGGCCCAGCCCTGCCACTAGACCCCACACCCCTCCCAGAGCCAGGGATAGAACCCAGGAGTCCGGGCTGCCAGCCCCCCCCTCTAACCACTAGACCCCACTCCCCCGCCGGCGCTGGATGGGGTCACTCACCGCGGACGTGGAGCCGGACGGCTGTGCGGGTGAAGACCCCGACCACGGCGGGGTACGTGACGGTGCAGATGAGTTCTTTGCCGTCATCCCCCGGGGCCGGCGTGAAGCTGAGCTCAGAGCTGTAGGAGACGCTGCCGTTCGCCAGGGTGACCGAGACGTTCCTGGCTGTGTAGTCGAACCCCCCTGTCCAGGTGATTTGGGGAGGGGTCCCTGAGCAGGTCCCCGGAGCCTGGCAGGTCACATTCACCAGCTGTCCGGACAGCAGCACCTTGGGGACCCCCAGCACTGGCTGCTCCGTCAGCTCTAAGCAGGCGACACCATTAAACTTCAACTCCGTGGGGAACTACTGGGGTTAATCCCTGGAACTCCCTGCCCCTGGGTATTAGTGGGGCTAACCCACAGGACTCCCTGCCACTGGGTATTAGTGGGGCTAACCCGCGGGACTCCCTGCCACTGGGTATTAGTGAGGCTAACCCGCGGGACTCCCCGCCACTGGGTATTAGTGAGACTAACCCGTGGGACTCCCTGCCCCTGGGTATTAGTGGGGCTAACCCGCGGGACTCCCTGCCCCTGGGTATTAGTGGGGCTAACCCGCGGGACTCCCCGTCACTGGGTATAAGCAGAGTTAATCCTGTTGAGCTCTCCAGGGCCCCCAGCCTCACCTGTCACATCCACCAGCGGCTGGGTCTTCACGTAGCTGTATTTAAAGTCTCCCTTCACAAAGCGGAAGAAGTAGCGGTCCCTGTCTCCGGCTCTCACGTCGCTGATGTGCAGGGAGCAGTCGTTCAGGGCGTCCCCCACCAGGCGGATCCGGCCCCCAGGCGCCTGCAGGGCCCTGTCAGGGTCCGTGGTGGCCACGGCCGGGCTGGTGTCCCTGTTGTCATCCCTGAGAAACCAGTATTTGTAGGGGGCTCCGGAGGACTCGAAATTGGCTGTGAAATTACAGGGGATCAGGACGCAGAGACCCTGCTGGGCCGTGACGTTGGATGGGACCTGGATCCGATAGTCGGACTCCTGGCAGAGCCCACCTGCAGGGGAAACAGACCAGCTCTGACGGTGCCCCTCGGTCCCCACCTGCAGCCCCCCAATCCACCCTGCCCCCCCAGCTCTGACAGTGCCCCTCAGTCCTTCCCTGGTGAGAGAGAATAAAAAGACACCAACAAGGGAGCAGAGATTAAATATGGGAGTCTTGAGGGGAGTGGGGTCTAGTGGTTAGAGCGGCGGATGGGCTCTAAGAGGGGAGTGGGGGGGCTAGTGGTTAGAGCCAGGGGTGGGGGGGGCGTGTTTCCAAGTCACTGACAGGGGCCAGCTGTGAGAAAGAGACTCGATTTCTCAGCTGATCAATATTTGCCTTTATTAGCTGGTGACAGAGGAAGCAGGTTCGGGCCGGGAGATACCCCTCTCCTGGGACTCCTGCCCCTAACTGCCCCCCAGGACTCCCACCCCCTATCTAACACCGCTGGTCCTTATCCCCTGATACCCCTCTCCTGGGACTCCTGCCCCTAGCTGCCCCCCAGGACCCCACCCCCTATCTAAATGCTGCTGCTCCTTGTCCCCTGATTGTTCCCTCCCAAGACCCCTGCTCCAACTGCCCCTTGGGACCCCAGCCCCTATCTAAGCCTCCCTTCTCCGTGTCCCCAACTGCCCCCTCCTGAGACCCCCAGCTTTCCCCCAGGACCCCACCCCTACCTGTCCCCTGATAAACCCCTGGGACTCCCATGCCTATCCTACTGCTGCCTGTCTCCTGACTGCCCCCCTGAACCTCTGCCCCATCCAACCACCCCTGCTCCCTGTCCCTTGACTGCCCCCTGGAATCCCCTACCCCTTCTCCAACCCCCAACCCGCTTACTGTGCCACTCAGACCAGCGTGTCTGGCTCCATGCAGCTCCAGACAGTTGCTGCCATGCTCCCCCGTAGAGCCCACAGCCCCCCCTCCCCCGCACCTGCCTTCCAGATTTGAACACCTCAAAATTCAGGAGTGCTCAAGCTCAGTTTGGGCAGCTGTTACTTCATTTCTCCCAAATCAAATATACTGATCCACTGTAACTTGCTGTAGAAAAAGTAGGATAAAATTGAGCAAGAAATGCTTATTAGCACTGGAATTGCTATTTTCAGCAGCCATTGCCTTTTTGTTTGTTTAAGGAAGACAGTGATACTGCATTGGCAAATTCCCCATAGAAAGAAAGAGTGGAACAAAAGAATAATAAAGGCACCTCAACTTTTCCTCATTTATGTAGGACAGTCTTATAATATGCATCCAGATCTCCTCCAATCACACAAGCTGAAAATTGTTCCACTTTACGGCAGCTCTGTAACCATATGGGAACCAATCCTGTCTGTGTTTTGTGCACATCCAAAATTCCTGCTGAATGACCCGCCCTGGGAGCGAGTTACCAGTGACCCAGGGCTGGGGAGGCAGGAGGTGTTTGTGTGTGGGGGAGGCATTGGTGGGGGGGAGCCCCGGGCTGGGGCAGCAGCAGGGTGGGGGGAGGGCACTGATGGGGAGGAAAGGGGGAAGCCCAGCGCTGGGGCGGCAGGGGGTGTGGGTCAGTGGGGGGAGAGCCCAGGATTGGGGCAGCAGGGGGGTACAGGGGGAGCCCAGGGCTGGAACGGGGGGGCAGACAATTTTTTTTTTGCTTGGGGCAGCAAAAAGCCTAGAGCCGGCCCTGCTGGGTTCCCCCAGCCGCCGGAGCCCCGGGGCCTTTAATTTGCCCCTGAGGGCTCCCAGCCACCTCTGTAGCTGGGAGCCCCTGGTTGATTTAAAATAAAGTATCACCTCCCCACCCCCAACCTTCCTTTTTGGCCCACAGCTGTTTTGGTGGGGCGGCGCTGGGGAAGGAGGGTTTGTTTCCACAGGGCTGGGCGGCCCTGGGGCGGGTGTTTCCGCGGGTCTGGGAGGTTTCGGCCCTCGGCTGTTTTATTTGGCGGAACGTGGCTCTCGCCGCTTTACGAGTTGTGCGGGCCTGGGCTCCAGCATAAGAGCAATGCTGGCTGCTGCTGTAGCACCTCAGGAGGCGGGGGGAGTGGAGGGGGCCGTGCCGTGTTCGGCAGCCCTCCCCGCCCCTGCCCCTACCTGGAGGAGACGCGAGGGGACTTCCGGCCAGGAGAGGGACATCACTCACCTTAGCAGCTGCTGGGGCTTCCGTGAGTGTTTGACCCTATGATTCCCCCCCTGCCCCCACTCCTGCCCAGCGCTGGGGAAGGGGCAGCCCCATGCCATCCCCTCCCACCGTCCCCCAGTGAAGCTACGGTGAGGGGCAGCAGGCTGCACAGGGGAGGCAGGAAGCCACATGTGAAGGCAATGCCCTCTCCCCCAGCACCCACCAACCCACCCGCCACAGGAGGGATGGGAGAGGGAGGCTTCCTAGACCTGAGCAGCTGGGGCTTGGGTGAATTTTATGACACCTGTCCCTGCTCCCCCACCCCAGAGCCACCACCCTGCAGACCCCACTTCTGCCCCATGCTGGGCAAGGGGCAGCCCCATCCTCCATCCACAGTGAAGTTATGGTGAGGGGCAGCATGGAAGGCCACCTGTGATGGCAACCCCCACCCCCCAGTACCCATCATAGGGGAGGGGAGTGGGCTTTCTGGACCTGAGAGGGGCCCTAGGAGCATGTGCAGTGACTGTGGAGCAGAGTGTGTGCCGTGGGGGGTAGGGGGGGAGAGGAGGGGTCCCTCCCCTGGAGCTTGCTGCTGCCAGTGGTGGTGATGGGGAGTCCTCTCTGGCCCTAGCCCTGGGGCAGCCTGTCTGCACCCCAAGTTCCTTATCCCCAGCCCTGTGCCCCCAGCACCCCAACCCTGAGCACCCTCCTGCACTGTGAACCCCTCATCCCCAGCCCCACCCCAGAACCCTCACCTGAGGGGAAAAACATGCAACTTAAATTTGGTGGTCAGTTTGGAGTATCATTTTGTTTAGCACGATACTTGACTATTTTACACCCCTTTAAAGTATGTAACTGGTCGTATACAGGTGTTACAAAGTGGGAATGTGCTTAATGTTTTCTCTGAAGACTGTGTGGGTGCCTCAGTTTCCTCTCTGCATTTCTCAAGGATCTAGATGGTGGGATAAGGGGGTGTGATTGTTGTAGAGCCCTAGAGGGACAGTGTGATGCCGTCTGCACAGAGAATGGCTGAAACCCCGTCTCCTGGTAACCGATGGCCTGGGCCACTCTCCTGCAAGGTGCCAACTGAAGGTGTTGGAGAACAGAGAGATCGGGTGGCCTCCTAATGCCTGGAAAAGAGACAAAGGCCAGAGGAGGGAGTGTCAGTGCCTGTGCGGACTTCCGGGAAGCGCACGGTGTGGAAGGGGATGCTGGGATGCTTTGGAACAACTCCATGCAAAGCCAGTCAGGACTCTGGGGGAGCCTCCTCTCGGAGCAGACTGTCTCCAGGGCAAGAAGCTTACACCTTCCTGGGTCTGACCTCGGAGCATTCAGCGACCCCTTCCACACTGTGCACTTTCCGCAGTGAGTCTGCCCAGGCAGGTCCTGGGGCAACCAGAGGTCCCTGCACCCCAACTCCGCAGTCAGATGTGACTCTCAGCCAGACAGTAAAACAGAAGGTTTATTAGATGACGGGAACACAGTTTAAACAGAGCTTGTTGGTACAGAAAACAGAACCCCTCTGTCAGGTCCATCTTGGGGGGTGGGGAGCCCAGAACCAAGTTCTGGGTCTCTCCCCATTTCCCCAGCCAGCTCCAAACTGACACTCCCTCCTCTGGCCTCTGTGTCTCTTCCGGACAAGGAGGCCACCTGATCTCTTTGTCCCCAACACCTTCAGTTGGCATCTTGCAGGGGAAACTGAGGCACCCACAGAGTATTCAGAGAAAACATTAAGAACATTCCCACTTCATCACAACAGGTGCAACAAAATATAATACTGTATATTGAAGTAGGCAAGTGCTGCTTCTGACTGTCCACTTTTAATTGACCCTTGTCATCTCGTGGCACTGCCGCGTTGTAACTTCATTTTATATCGGCTTACAGGGCGGGAGCGGGGGGGGGCACCACCATTTTGGGCCCCACCAAAAATTATACAAACCTGCTGCCTATGGCTGCTTGTGCATTTGATGGAGCTGCAAACTTCTCTGGAAGATCTGGTGGAGGACAAGCTTTTCTCAGAAAAATGTGTAACCCTAATCTCTTCTGTACCCGGAAACATAATGGAGCAATAATTAAGCAATCGGTTTGCAAACACGTAGAAGACAATAGGGTGATAAGTAAGAGCCATGATGGATGTGTCAAGAACAAGTCATTTCAAACCAACCTGGTAGCTTTCTTTGTCAGGGTAACACGCCTTGTGGTTAGGGGGGGAAGCGGTAGATGTGGTATATCTTGACTTTAGTAAAGCTTTTGATACTGTCTGACATGATCTTCTCATAAACAAACTAGAAAATTACAACCTAAGTGGGTGCATAACTGGTTGGAAAACCGTTCCCAGAGAGTCGTTATCAACGGCTCACAGTCATGCGGGAAGATCATAACGAGTGGGGTCCTGCAGGGATCAATTCTGGGTGTTGGTTCTGTTCAATATTTTCATTAATATTTAGATCATGGCGTAGAGAGGACACTTATGAAGTTAGCGGACGATACCAAGCTGGGAGGGGTTGCAAGTGCTTTGGAGGACAGGATTAAAATTCACAATGAACTGGACAAACTGGAGAAATGGTCTGAAGTAAATAGGATGAAATTAAATGAGGACAAATGCAAAGTGCTCCACTTAGGAAGGAACCATCAGTTGCACACGTACAGAATGGGAAATGGCTGCCTAGGAAGGAGCGCTGCCAAAAGAGATCTGGGGGTCATAGTGGACCACAAGCTGAATATGAGTCAACAACTTAACACTGCTGCAAAAAAAGCGAACATCATTCTGTGCTGTATCAGCAGGAGTGTTGTAAGCAAGACAGAAGCAGTAATTCTTCCGCTCTGCTCCGCGCTGATTAGACCTCAGCTGGAGGGTTGTGTCCAGTTCTGGGCCCCGCAGTTCAGGAAGGATGTGGAGCAATTGCAGAAAGTCCAGAGAAAAGCAACAAAAATGATTAAAGGTCCAGAAAAAGGTCATACATCCTGAGGAAAGATTGAAAAAAACTGGGTTCCTTTAGTCTGGAGAAGAGAAGCCTGAGGGGGGACATGAGAACAGTTCTCAAGGACATAAAAGGTTGTTGCAAGGAGGAGGGAGGTAAATTGTTCTCATTAACCTCTGAGCCTACGACAAGAAACGGGCTTAAATTGCAGGTTGGACATTAGGAAAAACTTCCTGTCAGGGGGGTTACGCACGGGAATAAATTGCCCAGGGAGGTGGTGGAATCTCCATCATGGGGGATTTTTAAGAGCAGGGTGGACAAACACCTGTCAGGGAAGGTCTAGACAATACTTAGTCCTGCCATGAGTGCAGGGGACTGGGCTAGACCTCGCGAGGTCCCTTCCAGCCCTACAATGCTGGAATCTGCAGAATCCTGAAAAGCTGCAGAATCCTGAAAAGACGTTAAAAAAGCCATACATTCAATGTCTTCTTTTTCTCAGCAGGAGTCCAAAAAGCCTGAATGTCTTGATGAAAATGGAAAATGAAGTTCAAATTAGTGCAACCTGGGAAAACCTGCTGGCTTTCAACGAGCCATCCTTGGCTGTTGTCTTAAAATTACTGCCACCATTATTACAGTGGAGTCGCATCATAGGCGCATTTAACTTACGCAATTTTAACTATATGCACTCGGCAAAAAAAGAAAAGAAAAATAAATGTAAATACGGTACCTGTAGTGTGGGCGTTTCCGCCCGCTATTCCACTCAATGAGCGTTTGACTATATGCGATTTTGGCCTCACGCGCTGACTTCAGAACCTAACCCCCGCGTAGGATGCAACTCCCCTGTACTGGCTTTGGAGAGTCTCTACCGAGCAGGGGTTGATCTAAGGAGTGAGGCTGGTGGATAACTTTGCTACAACATTCAGAGAAGACAATCGCTGTTCTCTCTCTCATAAGTCTACTGATGAAACCACTTGGGTTATGAGCCAACGCCATCCAAGCATCTGCTACCACAGTCGTAGATTTTTGTCCAGCAATGCAAGCTACCCTTGGATCAATCCGAGAAATAGTCATTGAAAAGGTACTGGAAGAAGCAAAGACTTCAGTCCAGAAGTTGACTAATGAACGCACTAATATTGACCCCTTAAGAGAAGAGGACAAGAAGTGTCTGTAAAGGCAGCTGAAAAAGTACAACCGAACCTGTCTCCTACAAATCTACAACAGCGACTTCTGGATTCTATCAACCTCTCTGTAGCTTTTCCAGATGCCTTCTCATAAAACGCCAACAGAGAAGTGGCGTGAGGCACTACCAGCCACGGGGCTGCCATGTGATCAGGACAGAAGAGAGGATTTGACCCCAGAGTGGAATATCACACGACGAAGGAATGAAGATTTGGCTTCAGCTTCTTCTTCCTAATCATCATCGCTAGTAGCGTGACCTGATCTCTGGGCCGTTTCCTGGGCTGGCAGAAGTAGGAATTCATCTCCTGCTGCTCCCAGTCACAGCACCTCCGGTCGAGCGTCTCGTTCCTCACCGACCAGACCGCTGTGTGCTGGGAGGAGTCGCCTTCTGCCCGGCCGGGAGCGGGGAGGGAGGACCCTGCCGTGAAGGCCTGGCAGAACCGGGCACAGGAGCAGGCACCCAAGGGGACCTGGCGGCATTCGACACATCCAAAATTACAGCCAGAAGCCAAGAAGGCTGGAGCTGTTGTGCTTCACGGAAGGCTTGAGGAGCCAGCGCTGATGCAGGTGATGGTTTTACAGCCTGAGTTAGAGCTAATAAAATGGCCGGGACATGTTTCTCCGTTGTTACTAAGATGCCATACAACCCCCCCTGCACCCTCACAGGCTCACCCCTCAGCCCTCACCCCCTGTGACTTCAACTCCCCCCCATTTCAATTCCTGGGGAAATACGGCTTTGAAATCACATTCTCCCAACAGCTCTGCCGGTGCCCCTCACTCCCGACCCGCAGCCCCTGCCAGCCCAGCCCTGGGCTCCCCACCCCCCAGCTCTGCCGGTGCCCCTCACTCCTGACCTGCAGCCCCCACTAGCCCAGCCCTGGCCTCCCCATTTCCCCCGCTCTGCCAGTGCCCCTCACTCCTGACCCGCAGCCCTGCTAGTCCAGTCCTGGGCTCCCCAGCTCTGCTGGTGCCCCTCACTCCTGACCCGCAGCCCCCTGCGAGCCCAGTTCTGGGCTCCACCCCTCCCACCCACTCTACTAAAACCTCTTTATTTCCCCAAACCATATTTTTTTTACCAGTATCAACTCTTACAGCAGGAGGCATCTGGAACCCAGGACTCCTGGGTTCTATCTCCTGCTCTGGGAGGGGAGTGGGGTCTAGTGGGTTAGAGGAGGGGGGCTGGGAGCCAGGACTCCTGGGTTCTCTCCCCGGCTCTGGGGGAGTCCTGCCAGCCCAGTTGTCTCTGCTCTTGTTCTCTTACCCTGGCAAAGCAGTGCGAGGATGATTTCAATGCAGAGCTTGGTGGAAGGGGGCATCTGGCTGGGTCCTGGCACCCACATCCTCCCGCTCCGCGGCTCTGGGGGGCAGCTAGCGCCTGGACTCACGAGCTCTGTGATTTGCTGCTCTCAGTGGGTCCCAGATCGGTGCCTGGGGAGATGCTGGTGGGAAGGAGGGTGGGGAAATGACTGAGCAGAGCAGGGGAGTGGGGACTAGTGGGTAGAGTGGGTGGGTCTCAGGGGCAGGACTCCTGGGTTCTCTCCTGGCTCTAAGAGAGGAGTGGGTGGTTGGGGGGTGTTTCCAAGTCACTGCTGGTGGCCGGCTCTGATAAGCTGGTGAAAGAGGAAGCTACTTTGGGCCAGGAGCCAAGGGCTTGCGGGAGGGGCATTTTACTAACCAGCCCCCCTCTTTCTGCACATCTCATTCTCCCCACAGCTCTGCCGGTGCCCCTCACTCCCAACCCGCAGCCCCCTGCTAGCCCAGCCCTGGGCTCCCCACAGCTCTGCCGGTCCCCCTCACTCCCGACCCGCAGCCCCCTGCTAGCCCAGCCCTGAGCTCCCCACAGCTCTGCCGGTGCCCCTCACTCCCGACCCGCAGCCCCCTGCCAGCCCAGCCCTGAGCTCCCCACAGCTCGGCTGGTGCCCCTCAGCCCCGACCTGCAGCCCCCCCCCTCCACTCCCACACCACACAGAGCTCTGCTGGTGTCCCTGAATCCTGATCCACAGCCCCTCCGTTACCAGATTTGCCAGTTACTCTGGGGTACCTCATTTATTAGAGTTACTCTTCTGGAGGGTGGGGGTGTCTGTAATTCTATCAATCTGCTGCGTGTGTCACGTGTGGGTTCATACGGAGCTGCAGGTCCCCTCCCAATGGAGCGATCCTGCCGCTCCCCCCCCCCCACACACACACAGAGTCTGTGTGGACTGAGTCCATCAGCACTTTCAAGGGGAGCCAGGTTTGTGATCAGAGGGTTGAAATTTAAAACTGATTTTTGTGGGTGGCGGGTTCCGGTTCAATAACACGATGCAAACCCGGCTCGAGCCCCCACCCAGTGACCCGGGACACTTATATACCAACCCCCCCCCCCCCGGCATCTCTAGGAGGCAACACTTCCCCTCTCGCAAGCACAGAGTCTGAGTGTAGCAAAAGCCTTTTAAGAAAGGAGGGAAACAATGCGGCAAACACCACAACCAGGATTCATAACACAAACCATGAGCAAAGACCCACCCCCAGGTGAGTGTGGCAGTGTCCTTCCCCCTCAGGGTCTTAAATCCAGCAACCCAACCGTCACCCCTCCCACAGCTTCTGACCTTGGTCAGTGCAGCCCCAGAGTTCAGAAGTTCCTCTGCAGAGTTTATCTCCCAGCCTGGGTGGAAGTGGGGGGAGGTCTGGGGGGGGGGGCATCTTACATGCTCCGTTGCTCTCTGGTCAATGATTGCAGGCATGGCCAGGGGGTTCTGCTCCAGTCTTCACCACCAGCTGGGTCTCCCCCCAGCCATCCTTCTATCCACTCCTTTCCACCAGCCACACCTGCCTCTCTGCCAGCCCCCCCCCCCCCGCCAGCTCTTCTATGATTTCAGGTGTTAGCGGGGGTGTGGGGGGGTGCACTACTGGCAAACTCAGAACTCAAACTCAGAAAGGATGAATTCAAACTGGAACAGGTTCAGAGAAGGGCTACTAGGATGATCGGAGGAATGGAAAACCTGTCTTATGAAGGGAGACTGAAAGAGCTTGGCTTGTTTAGCCTAACCAAAAGAAGGCAGAGGGGGGATATGATTGCTCTTTATAAATGTATCAGAGGGATTAATATTAGGGAGGGAGAGGAATTATTTAAGCTTAGGACCAATGTGGACACAAGAACAAATGGATATAAACTGGACACTAGGAAGTTTAGACTTGAAATTAGACGAAGGTTTCTAACCATTAGAGGAGTGAAGTTCTGGAACAGCCTTCCAAGGGGAGCAGTGGGGGCAAAAGACATATCTGGCTTTAAGACTAAGCTTGATAAATTTATGGAGGGGATGGTATGATGGGATAGCCTAATTTTGGCAATTAATTTGGCAATTGATCTTTGATTATCAGCAGGTAAGTATGCCCAGTGGTCTGTGATGGGATGTTAGGTGGGGTGGGATCTGAGTTACTACAGAGAATTCTTTCCTGGGTGCTGGCAGGTGAGTCTTGCCCACATGCTCAGGGTTTAGCTGATCACCATATTTGGGGTCGGGAAGGAATTTTCCTCCAGGGCAGATTGGCAGAGGCCTTGGAGGTTTTTCCCCTTCCTCTGCAGCATGGGGCCCGGGTCACTTGCTGGAGGATTCTCTGCAGCTTGAGGTCTTCAAACCACAATTTGGGGACTTCAATAACTCAGACATAGGTTAGGGGTTTGTTATAGAAGTGGTTGGGTGAGATTCTGTGGCCTGCGTTGTGCAGGAGGTCAGACTAGATGATCATAATCATAGAATCTCAGGGTTGGAAGGGACCTCAGGAGGTATCTAGTCCAACCCCCTGCTCAAAGCAGGACCAACCCCAACTAAATCATCCCAGCCAGGGCTTTGTCAAGCCTGACCTTAAAAACCTCTAAGGAAGGAGATTCCACCACCTCCCTAGGTCACCCATTCCAGTGCTTCACCACCCTACTAGTGAAAAAGTTTTTCCTAATGTCCAACCTAAACCTCCCCCTCTGCAACTTGAGGCCATTACTCCTTGTTCTGTCATCTTCTACCACTGAGAACAGTCTAGATCCATCCTCTTTGGAACCCCCTTTCAGGTAGTTGAAGGCAGCTATCAAATCCCCCCTCATTCTTCTCTTCTGCAGACTAAACAATCCCAGTTCCCTCAGCCTCGCCTCATAAGTCATGTGCTCCAGCCCCCTAATCATTTTTGTTGCCCTCCGCTGGACTCTCTCCAATGTATCCACATCCTTCTTGTAGTGTGGGGCCCAAAACTGGACACAGTACTCCAGATGAGGCCTCACCAGTGCTGAATAGAGGGGAATGATCACGTCCCTCGATCTGCTGGAAATGCCCCTACTTATACAACCCAAAATGCCATTAGCCTTCTTGGTAACAAGGGCACACTGTTGACTCAAATTCAGCTTCTCATCCACTGTAACCCCTAGGTCCTTTTCTGCAGAACTGCTGCCCAGCCATTCGGTCCCTAGTCTGTAGCAGTGCATGGGATTCTTCCGTCCTAAGTGCAGGACTTTGCACTTGTCCTTGTTGAACCTCATCATATTTCTTTTGGCCCAATCCTCTAATTTGTCTAGGTCCCTCTGTATCCTATCCCTACCCTCCAGCGTATCAACCACTCCTCCCAGTTTAGTGTCATCTGCAAACTTGCTGGGGGTGCAGTCCACACCATCCTCCAGATCGTTAATGAAGATCTTGAATAAAACCGGCCCCAGCACCGACCCTTGGGGCACTCCACTTGATACCGGCTGCCAACTAGACATGGAACCATTGATCACTACCCGTTGAGCCCGACCATCTAGCCAGTTTTCTATCCACCTTACCGTCCATTCATCCAGCCCATACTTCTTTAACTTGCTGGCAAGAATACTGTGGGAGACTGTATCAAAAGCTTTGCTAAAGTCCAGAAATAGCACATCCACTGCTTTCCCCTCATCCACAGAGCCGGTTATCTCATCATAGAAGGCAATTAGGTTAGTCAGGCATGACTTGCCCTTGGTGAATCCATGCTGACTGTTCCTGATCACTTTCCCCTCCTTTAAGTGGTTCAGGATTGATTCCTTGAGGACCTGTTCCATGATTTTTCCAGGGACTGAGCTGAGACTGACTGGCCTGTAGTTCCCTGGATCTTCCTTCTTCCATTTTTTAAAGATGGGCACTACATTAGCTTTTTTCCAGTCATCCGGGACCTCCCCCGATCGCCATGATTTTTCAAAGATAATGGCCAATGGCTCTGCAATCTCATCGGCCAACTCCTTTAGCACCCTCGGGTGCAGCGCATCCGGCCCCATGGACTTGTGCTCGTCCAGCTTTTCTAAATCGCCCTGAACTACTTCTTGGTCCCTTCTGACCTTAAAGTCTATGAGAACCACCTACCCAAAACATTGAGATCTAGCTATCAATGAGCTTAGCTCTGTAACATATAACAAGACTCCTAATAGACTTAAAATTAGCTCCATTATTATACAGTGGAGAGAGAAGGGATGTTTAGCACCCATGTCCCTTGTCTAGCGAGTGCTGCTAAGTTGAGGGTGAGTCCCTCCGTCATAAAATGCCAAGCACAGTTCTACTGCCCTTGATTCACATCACCAGGATAACAACCCTGTATTACTCCTGCCCTGATAACAAAGAGACTGGGGATCCCACAGCAGCCAAAGTGACCGTTTGGGCAGGGTGGGTCATGCTAGTCCCATCATGCTAGGTGGGGTGGGTGGGCCCATGCAAACGAGATCAGCCCCTGACGTCCTTTTCCAGGGTTCACCACCAGACGTCAGGGTAGAGCCCATCCTGACTCTGCTCACATCAGCACGAGGTTTTAGTCCTTCAGTAGCACCGTAGGCAACAATCCCATTTCCCCCGGAAATTTTGTCCTTTCCCTTTTCAGCCGGGGGTTGCTCTACAGAAACATCTTCCTGAGCCTCTTTCTGGGTTTCACCTGAGTCCAGAAGAACTTGTGAGGCAATGGACGCACCCTCCGTCCGCGCACGCTGAGGGGCACCTTCTGTCTGCTCCCCAGGCCAAACGCTCCCCCAGCAGATAAACGGCCGTTCTCAACACCCCCAGAGCTTGGCATTTCCTCCCTCCACCCTTGTTCCCAGACAAGCGTTTGGAGATCGGGAGAGCTCCCTCCATGGGCAAGTCATTACCCCCGACAGACATGGGCTTAGGGCCACTTCCTGCCTGGCTTTTAGCTGAGTCCAGAACCACGTCTGGCACAACTGGCAAATCCTCGGTCTTTCCGCCTGCACCACAGACAGAGCGTTGGAGCCATTTTCTCCCCCAGCAGCGAATCTGCTTTTCTGACTAGACCAACAGTCTGAACGTCCCTCCCCCGTGTCACAGATCACACGGCTGGTCCCATGGGCTCTGGGGGTTATTTAAAGGGCCTGGGGCCCCCCTGCTTCTACCGCCCCGGCCCTTTAACTAGCCGAGGGAGCCCTGGGAAAGCGACGGGGCTCCAGTGGCTGTTTAAAGGGCCGGGGTGGTAGAAGCAACGGGAGCTTTGGCCTTTTTAAATAGCCCCCAGAGCGCCGCAGCCCTACCCCAGGGCTCCGGCAGTGGGGCTCTGGTGGCAAGCCCTGCTGGGAGCCCCAGGCCCTTTAAATTGCCCCCTGGGGAAGCCGGGCTGCCCCGGTGCGGAGCTCCAGCTCCTGCCCGTACGCCGAACCGGGGCTTGGGCGCGGGGCCCTCTTGGGGCAGGGCCCGATTCAGGGGAATTGGGCGAATCGCCCTAAAGCCGGCCCTGATGCTGAGGGGCTGGCGATCGTATTTTTGACAGGGCCCCGATCCCAGCTGGGGCAGGGCCTGGCTCTCGCCGTGTCTGGGCAGCACCTGGCACGACGGCCTGGATCCCCTGATTTTATGGTGGCGCCTAGAGGGTGGTGCAGAGGCTCAGGGGTAGCCTAGTGGCTGAAAGACCCTGGTTCAGGTCCCTCTGGCCTGGCTGTGTAGATCGAACTCAGGGGGAGTTCGGTGCTGAAAGCCCTTTGCAGCTCTGTGCCGGTATAAACAGGAGCTAACAGCCCCTTCTGGGGTAGTGGGAGGTGCCCAGCGGCTATGGGTGGGGGGGGGTTAGACAGCCAGTGCTGGGGGGGGTGGGAGGCCTGGGACCCTCCAAACCATTTGTCTGTTGCCCTGTGGGGAAAAATCGCCAGAGGCGAGGGCCGGCGTACAAGCCGCTCTCTCTCCCGCCTGCCCTGCCAACGGGGGAGCCGCTGAGATCCCACCGAAAACTGCCCCTGGGGGCACTGAAGCCAAAGCAATGGAACGGCAAACCGCCCACCAGCCTGTCCCGCCTCATCGGCGCCGGCGGAAAGCCGCATTTGGGCTTTTCTACCCGCCACGGCCTGGTCCCTGGGAGATCCCCGCAAAGCGCTGTCAGGCTGAGCTCAGCAATCACAGGGGAACCAGCGCGCCAGAAAGCCAGAAAAACTTGCATTTAGGTCTAGGAATCTGTTAACTCAGCTGCAGGTTAATTACTAGTCTAGTCAATTAATAGATCAGTTAGGCCTGGTCTACACTAGGACTTTAATTCGAATTTATCAGTGTTAATTCGAACTAACCGCTCAACCGTCCACACCAGGAAGCCATTTAATTCGAACTAGAGGGCTCTTTAGTTCGAATTTGGTACTCCACCCCGGCAGGTGGAGTAACGCTAAATTCGACATGGCTAGCTCGAATTAGGCTTGGTGTGGATGCTAATCGAACTTAGTAGCTCCGGGAGCTATCCCACACTGCACCACTCTGTTGACGCTCTGGACAGCAGTCCGAGCTTGGATTCTCTGCCCAGCCACACAGGAAATGACCCGCGAAAATTTGAATTCATTTTCCTGTCTGGGCGGTTTGAATCTGACGTTCTGGTTGCACATCGGGGCGAGCTCCGCAGCACCTGCAACGATGCAGAGCTCTCCAGCAGAGGAGTCCGGGCAATCCCAGAATAGAAAGAGGTCCCCAGCATGGACTGACAGGGAAGTCATGGATCTGATCGCTGTGTGGGGCGAGGAGTCTGTGCTCTCGGAGCTGCGCTCCAGCAAGCGGAACGCGAAGACCTTCGAGAAGGTCTCGAAAGCCATGAAAGAGAAAGGATACAGCCGGGATGCAATGCAGTGCCGCGTGAAAGTCAAGGACCTAAGACAAGGGTATCAAAAAGTCAGAGCGGCAAACGGACGCTCCGGAGCACAGCCCCAGACATGCCGCTTCTACGAGGCACTGCATGCCATTCTAGGTGGGTCTGCCACCAGTGCCCCACCAGTGACGGTGGACTCCGAGGACGGAATAGTGTACTGGGACAGTTCCTCCTCGATGTTCGCCGATGGGGAAGATGAGGAAGGGTCTTTTGAGGACGGCGCAGGCGACAGCAAACCCACTCCCACTTGCCCTGACAGCCAGGATCTCTTCATCACCCTCACAGAGATCCCCTACCAACCGTCCCCGCCCGTTAACCCGGACTCAGAATCAGGGGAAGGATCAGGCGGTAAGTGCTACACACGTATAAACATTTATTTTTTATAACATTGTTATAGAAAAAATAGAAACAGTATTTACAAAATTCTAAATATTAAACTATATGAAGAGAAGGTCCACACAAATGGGGATAGAAAAATAATCCTCTAGCGACATTTCCACGAAGGTGTCATTCAGTTCCTCGCAAAGCCTCCGCATGAGGTTCGTCGGAAGAGGTGCCTTGTTGGGCACTCCGTGGAAGCAGACTCTTCCACGCCAGGACATCCGAATATAGAGTGGAACCATTGCCTGGACTAGCATTGCTGCATATGGTCCTGGTCTGTGCAGTGCGTCCCGTAACATCCTGTCTTTCTGGGCACGAGTGACCCGCCTCAGGGTGATCTCGTTCTGCAAATACTGCATCTAAGTAGGGCAATTAGTGTAGTGTTACTATTGTTAATGGTTTACAATTAGGTTGCATAACAATGACCCTCGCCTAACAGCCACGTGCGAGAGGCCACAGAGAACAAGCATCCATTGATCGTTCCCGTGCACTGGCGGGAGGGGCTGCAAAAGGCTCATCCTTTCTGCTTTGCACATTGCCTTTAGCAGGAGAGCACAGCTAACCACTAACTGATAAGCACTCTGTACTGTAAGGCTTACCAGGACTTTGTGCAAGAGGGATGCAGCTGTCTGTCCTCGCTTGTGCGCTATCCAGTGCAATGGCGCCGCCAATGAGAGCGTATTCCGAAATCTCGGACTAGTTCTGAGATCTCCTGATACTTGGTGCCCTCTTTGGTCTTGTTAACTGAAACTGACTAGACTGTGTTTACTGTTGGCAAACATGTATGTGTTCAAGGAAATCACCTACTTTTTCGCATCACACAGCTTCGGCTCCTTCCCGGACTGCCCCGTCATCCACCTCACAGAGGCTGGCTCAGATTAGACGCCGAAAGAAAAAGACTAGGGACGACATGTTCCAGGAACTGATGGCCTGCTCCAGAGCGGAGGCGGCAGAGCAGAGACAGTGGAGGGAGAGCCTGTGTCAGCAGCATCGCACACACATCGAACGGGAGGATAGGTGGCGGCAGGAAGACCAGCAGGCCACTCAAACGCTGCTTGGTCTAATGAGGGAGCAAACGGACACGCTCCGGCGCCTTGTAGATGTTCTGCAAGACCGCAGGCAGGAGGAGAGAGCCCCCCTGCAGTGCATCTGCAACCGCCCTCCAACGCCAAGAAGTCCTGTCCCCCCATCACCCAAAGTTACAAGAAGGAGGGGCGGTAGGGGCCGTGAGAACTGTCCCTGCACCGCAGCAGACTGATAATGTTCGAGACAACTCTCGCGCTGTAAATTTGTACAAGTTCTTTCCTTACAGCATCAACCAGTCCCAACTCCAAGTTTAAACCCCCCACTGTGTACTACATTATTAAAAGCGGTTTGGTGTTACTCACTGTTTCAGTCACGTTTCTCGTGTCAGAAGACTTTCTGTGGGTGTGTGTGTGTGTGTGTGGGGGGGGGAAATTGTAATTGCAGTGCATAGCCCACAGTACCATGGTACAGACTTGGGTGCAGGGTCAACTGCAGGGCACACACAGACTGCAGTCACTAGGCACCAGGGTCAGTCTGTGTGGTGTATGCTGCCCCGGGTCTTTCGTTGATGTGTATGCTTGTCCAGGGTCCTGGTGCCTGCCATCCCCGAATGTAAAGGCAGGCTTCCCTTCACATGCACTTCGACCGTAGCCACGATCCTCCCCGGTGCCCTGAGCCCCAAAAAGAGCCCTCATCCAGGGGCAGATACTCACCCTTCCCCCACACCCCTCACCCTCACCCCAATGACGACAGTAACCCAAAACCACCCTCGACACATTTTTTCACCCAGCAGGCATTGCGAGCTCTACCCAGCATTCCAATGGGCAGCGGGGACTGCGGGAACTGTGGGATAGCTTCCCACAGTGCACCGCTTCGAAAGTCGACGCCGGCCCCGTGAATGTGGACTCAGAAGTTCGAATTTGTGTATTTAGTATGGATACACAAATTCGACTTCATAAGGTCGAATCCACAAATTCGACTTAAGTAGATTCGAAATAGTCCTGTAGTGTAGACAAGGCCTTAGTAATTACTATTTGACTTAACTGTGTTATAGATTAGTCAATTCATGGAGAGGTTGATAATGTATTACTGGCTTAATTGAAATATTAGATGGGAAACAAATATAGTCAGTAGGTTAGCTAATAAATAGCTTGCTATCCCGGTGATAAATATATTAGCAATTAATAAAGTAGTTATATTTTAATATGTTTATTTTATTATTTATTTTATTTTAATGTGCCAGCTGGTTAATTAATCCAGTAGGTGATTAATAGATTCATTGATTAATATTTTGTTTAATTAGTTGTTTAATAAATACACCAGCCAATTAATAGACAGAAGTTAACCAGTCTTGTTTAATATGTTAGCTAATTAATACACTAGCCAATATGTATTATTAATCAATTGATTATCTGAATCAAAATAGTAGATGATTAATTCATATAATACAGAATACACCAGTGAGTTTATTAGAATGGAAGTTAATATAGTAGCAAGTTAATTAGCATAAGTTAATTAATACAGTAGAAAATTAATTAATACACTGGGCAACTGATTATTATATGGGACGATTATTATTTCTTTGTTAATTGAATGATTTCTTTTGAGAGTATTAGCAACAAATTGTTGAAATCATTTCATAAATTTAAAAAGACACTTTCTGGAATCAGTGAAAATTCTCACTTTTTAAAATGAATGTTTATTTATTATGAAAATCACTAGAAAAAAATCGATGTAAGTATTTTAATAAATTCAATTTTAAAAATGCCTACTTAGTAATAAAAGTTGCAAAATGAAACTGCTTCCTAAAGAAAATTCAGATGCTTGTTAGTTCTGTTTCTTAACTACTTTAATAATTAATATTGAATGTTCTAGAAATTCATATGTATTATTTCTATTAGGTAATACTGATTGTTTTTCAATTGCATTTTTCTAGTATTTTCAAATCATGTCAAATTTCACTGCCTATAGATTTAAATGATCTCCTGGGTTTAATCAATTTACTTGCACTAATTAATTAGTGATTAAACTATTGAAATAGTGTAATACATTACATTTCACATCATTTCTTTCCAAAAAGATTCAAAGCATTTCCTTTTCTCAGGCCAATCAAAATAATCATGTTTAACTAATTAATGAAACAAACAACTGACTTTAAGAAATTAAATGAAAACTTCCGTTCCCAAAGACAATAAAATAAATAAACCTCTTAATTGAATGTGATTACTTGAGGCAGAAGAGCCCTAGAATCAAATAACTGAAAATACTTTGCTACACTGCATTTTAAAACATCACAGGCAAAAGGTACCGTATGTTTATTAATTGAATTAGTTCATTTGCTTCTGGCAAACACAAGAAACAAAATAATTTAATATGTTTACATTTCAATAAACGATGTAAGTAACGTTATTGTTTTTTGAAACAATAAGACATTTTACACAGGTAGCAAAATTTCTCTTTCGTTTGATTGCTTCATTAATAGTTTTGGCAGTTACTAGAAGCGAATGATTGAAATAACTGAATAAATCAACGTTTGACTGTTGCATCTGATATTACGAATATCCTCGGTGCTGTGGCTGTAACTTTGTTACCTCGGTGAATTTTCTTTTTAAAAGTGATTATGAAAAATACAATTAAAAACCTCCGAGTTTAGAGGACAACGTTTCTTTTTTCTTTTTTTTTTTAAATTGGGCGTTTGCAGAAACGTCTCGTTTAATCAATAAATCTTCAGGCTTCGCGGAACTGAGGCCGTCGAAAGGAAATTTCCCTCCCTGGAAACTGTTTGTTCACAAGAACCGGACAGAAAGGCAAGAATCGCTCTTAGCCGTCGCAGGGACACACGCGTTTACCAAAGAACAATCAACACATCTGCTTTGCCCTTTGGCCCCAATCCTGCAAACACGTCCACGCTAATCAGCTGAGCCAGCGGTTCTCAGCCAGGGGTACACGTACCCCTGGGGGTACACGGAGATCTGCCAGGGGGTACAGCAGTTCATCCAGCTATTTGCCTGGTTTTACAACAGGCTACAGAAAAAGCACGAGCGAAGTCAGTACAAACTACAATTTCATACAGACAATGACTCGTTTAAACTGCTCTGTAGACGGTCCACTGAAATGCAGGTGCAATATTCAGATTCCGAGTGATTTATTTTAGAATTACACGGTAACAATGAGAAAGTCGCATTTTCTCAGGACTAATGCACTGTGACACTGTTGTATTCTGATGTCTGATTTTATCAGCAAGTCGTTTTTAAATGAGGGGAAACGTGGGGGGAGGCAAGGCCAAGCCGACTCCTGAAAGGGGGACAGAGCTATGGCCCCGTTCATTCCAGCAGAGCAGCGGACGATTGACGCCAGCTGGGATCTGGCCCATAAGTGTTTCCAAAGTCAGAGTGTCAGACACAGAGGAGTGACTCAAGATAGGTACAGCATGACCCCCCCACCCCCAACAATGAAATCCTTTGGTCCTGCTACGAACGGTCTGTTTTAGGGCTGGGCTTTACAAGGGGGGCCTCTGAATGTCGGTGGGAACTGGCAGCATGTCAGAGAACCTCTCCTGTGCAAATCACTCATGAAATCGCTAGCTTGATAATTGAGACTGAGCAAAGAGTCCCCATTTAGTGCTTGACCGGAATCAAAATACCCCACTTTGAAGAACTGTAGCCCCAATCTTGCCTGTTTAACATAGGGCTAACCCGATGCTTTTTCCAGCCAACGTGCCTGTAAGAGTCCGGTGTGGGGGCTCGGCCCTCTCAGGTGCGGCGGGGAGCCAGGCCGCCTCACTGCATGAGGCTAGGAGGCAGTTCAGTCTCCAGAATCCGAGCCCTAGGTCAGGGCGGGACAGTAAATAGCAGGGGCCGAGGAAACCAAGTCAGTACTTTAGGGCTCAGGTCCTCAAGCAGGAGCTGAGCAGACAACAGTAAGTCCAGGTTCCTACGTCTGAGCGCTGGGGTGAGGGGGAGGCTGCCACCCGTGGGTGGGGTGGCAGGGGGGACACAGGCCCACCCACTCCACTGTGTCCCAGCCCGGGGCCCTAGCAGTGGCAGTCAGTCTGCTGCTGGGCCGGTGGGGTCCTGACCGCAACACACCGACATCGGCTCAATGTCTGCTGTAGCCAGACTGGGGTCGGCTACCCCCGGGCTACTTCCCATCTCCCCCTCCATGGGTACCTGCTCATCTCTGGGGTCCTCCGCCGGGTCCCACACCATGGGCTCCTCGTGGGGCTGAGCGCTGGGTAGGTCGGGCTGCTCCTCAGGACATGGAGAGAGGGGACAATCAGGCAGCTCCTCGGGGTACTGGGCTCGGGGAAGGCTCGGCCCGTCCTCCCCGTGGTACCGGGCTCGGGGAAGGCTCGGCCCATCCTCCCCGTGGTACCGGGCTCAGGGAAGGCTCAGTCCAGCAGGAGCTCGGTCAGTAGCGTCTGTCCTCTCCAGCGGCCAGGCAGCAACTGAGCGCTGGGCCCGGGCCTTTATACTTCCTGTCCCGCCCCTTGACTTCCGGGGGCGGGGACAGGTGGCTCCGCCCACTGAGGCGCCTGTTCTGGCTCGTCGCTCTCAGGTGCCGCTGGGAGCCAGGCCGCCTCACTACAGTGCCATTAACCTGCGGAACTCCTTGCCACGTGATAGTCACTCAGCCCGACGTCATAGCAGCATTGAAAACAATAAGGCTTGGCTCCTTATCTAGATAATTCGAATCCTCATTTAGAATTCCCAGGGTGAAATTGATCAAGAAGATCGGAAGAGAGAGAAACGGGCCCTGGAAGGGGGTGGGGGGGGTGCCTCACTCATCACGGTTATGTTCAAATGCTGGGATGATGGGCAATTAGGATCGATCGATTGTTGCCTGTTTGGAGCTCATGCGTAATGAGTGCGGTGATGGAAAACAATAAAGAGGTCATTTCCCCCCTTTGCAATGCTGCGACCTAAAGAGCTAGACCTGCACCCATGAAAAACTCTGGGAAAGCTGCAGGGTCTGTCTGGAATCACAGACTGTTTTGTGGAAGGGGGAAACGGCCATTTCTTCTGCGCTACAAATAGTCCAGATTGATTTTTAAGCAAAATCTCCTGTTGTCCCAATACAAATGTCTTTATTCGGGAATAAACTCAATGTTCGTAGCGGGGCAAAGGCCGGTGAGCTGGACAAGGGGCACGAAATGTGACTGGGAATATTTTTCCCACTGGCTATTGAAGGAAAACTTTTTTCTAAAACTTATTTGCTACTTTTTGCCAGCCTCTCCGATAGGTTTATGTTCGGAATCTGTGGCATTAAATTATATAGACCACAATACAACGTACATGTCCTGATTTGCACAAATATGTGTAGCAAATGAGAGGAAGAACTGGGCATTGAACCCAGGAGTCCTGATTCCCAACCGCCTCCCCCTCTAACCATTAGACAACACTCTCCTCCTAGAGCCAGGGATAAAACCAGGTGTCCTGGCTCCCAGTCCCCTCTGCTCTAACCCACTGCACTTAGCGTAAAGATCAGGTCTGTCTGCTCTGTGTCTCTGCAGACAGCAAATCCTGCTGGTTTGTTAACGCACCAGATGGAACCCAAAGAAGAAACTCAGGGTCTGCAGGTAACAACTGGATGAGTGGGGGGCTCTCCCCTGGCAGGCAGGGCTGGCCCCGATGTCCCAGCCTGGCACTAGGGGTCGCTGTGCTGCAGGGAGCAGGGTGGGGGCTCTCCCCTGGCAGTCAGGGCTGGCCCCGAAGCCCCTGGGTGGCACTAGGGGGCGCTGTGCTGCAGGGGGTGGGGTGGGGGTCTCCCAGGGGGGTCCGGGCTGGCCCCAAAGGCTGCAGTACCGGGATCGCAGTCCCTGAACCTACAGCCCTCGGGGACGGTTCTTGGCTATTAATGAGCCAATGCACTTCCCTTGGCCTAGCAACAGAGGAGTGCTGGCTCCCAGCTCCCGCCCTACCACCACTAGCCCCCACTCCCCTCCCAGAGCTGCAGAGAGAACCCAGGAGTCCTGGCTTTCAGCCCCCCCGCGCTAACCCCTAGACCCCCCCCGCCTCTCACTGGAGATTGAACCCAGGAGTCCTGACCCCGTCTCTCCCCGCAGGCCCTGCTCCGGAGAGCCAAGCGCCACAACGCCCACTTCCCCATCTGCACCTACTGCTGCAAGTGCTGCCGGAACCAGGTGTGACGTTATTGATATAAATTGGGACCATATAGAACATGGGTTGCAACCAAGGTCCTGCAGTGGCACCAAATCTTAGATAAAGGGGGTCATCTAAGGTGTCTAAGACCAGATTATGGGTTGCTGATTATAATTATGCTGTCTATATGTCTGTATCATTTGTAGTTAAAGTTATAAGTATTGGCTCTGTAATGTCTATAGTTTGTATTCTGCTCTGCCTCTGGGAAGTGTCCCAGACAAGCTGATGTTAGCCCGGCATAGCTGGATTGATGGCCCATTAAAGGGCCATCGGCTACACAATTGACCCATGGAGAGAAGGCAGACACGCCTTGTGACTCAGCAAAGTATGCAGGGACTGGCCCATGTGACTCTAGGCTCCATGTTGCTGTAAATTTCCACAGTGAAGACAAAGGAATTCTTACACCTGGAAAAGTCTATATAAGGCCAATGCCTCATCTCCATCTGGTCTTCAATCCTGCTTCTGACCTCTGGAGGGACTTTGCTACAAACTGAAGCTCTACACCAGGGACTGAGGACCCATCCCGGCGGGGGATGCATTCCAGAGACTTAAATTGAACCTGCAGTTTACTCCATCTCTGCTGCAAGCCTGAACTAAGAACTTTGCCATTACTGTATGTAATTGATTGCATTTAACCAATTCTACCTCTCTTCTCTACCTTTTTCCCTTTGTAAATAAACCTTTAGATTTTAGATTCTAAAGGATTGGCAACAGCGTGATTTGTGGGTAAGATCTGATGTGTATATTGACCTGGGTCTGGGGCTTGGTCCTTTGGGATCGAGGGAACCTTTTTCTTTTATTGGGGTGTTGGTTTTCATAACCATTCATCCCCAGGACGAGTGCACTGGTGGTGATACTGGGACACTGGAGTGTCTAAGGAAATTGCTTGTGTGACTTGTGGTAAGCCAGTGGGGTGAGACCAAAGTCCTTTTTGTCTGGCTGGTTTGGTTTGCCTTAGAGGTGGAAAAACCCCAGCCTAGGGCTGTAACTGCCCTGTTTGAGCAATTGGTCCTGATTTGGCACTCTCAGTTGGGTCCCGCCAGAATCGCTCCGTCACAGTGGCGTAGTCGGCAGGATTCACAGAACCAGGTCAATTAAGCATTGGGTCAGAACCCCACGCTGTCCAAATTTTAACTTTGGGATTGAGAGTTTGGTTGGTTAAAGATCAGTGACCATGAGACAGAAAGCATCAGGAAAAGCAAGGAAACTGCAAGCCTTGAGAGACAGCCTGCAGTTTGATTATGAGCAAGAACTGGCAGAAATTCGAATGGAGAAAGAGGCTGATGAGAGAAAGAAAGAAGTTGCTAAGAGAGAAGAAAAAGCTCGTAAGAGGCGTCTGGAGCTGCTGGCTGCTGAGGAGAAAACTCGACAGATGCAACAGGAGACAGCTAGACTCCAACTCCAAGTCAAAAAAGCAATGGAAGAACAGCAGAGACTGTATCCTCTTGAAAGTCCAGTTTGTAACAATTTTGGTATGTTGTATAATTCTGAGCAGTTGTCTGGGGGTAACCAAATGTACCCCAACAATGCCACCTTTTATGTCAATGCTGTTACTGTGGGTTCAGTAGGGGGTGGCCCCATAAATTGTGGCAGTGCTATGTATGAGAGTGTAAAAGTCAATGGTAAAAGCTGTTTAGGGCAAACTATGGCTTCTAACATCACTCTTGTTAGAGCAGATCTGGTCAAAGAGGAAGATTATTTACCAAATCAGAGTGTGAATGTTGTGATCCTCTGTGAGTTTACTGTCCGTGTGCCTTTAGCCAGAATCCACCTTGAGTGGAATGGGGCTCAGCATGAAGTGATAGCTGGCGTCAGGAAGTTATTGCCTAAAGATGTTTTAATTGGGGAAAATGTTAAAGATTTGTTCAGTCCAGGTAGCCAGTCACAGGAGAGGAATGATCTTAAACCTGTGTCTATTGTGGGCAATGATTTGCCTGAGGTGGGTTGCTCCAAAGGTTTGTTTGTGCCAAGAAGCAGTGTGTCTGGGAATGAAGTTGCTGAATGTCTGTCTGATGTCTCAGAAGTGAATCTGGAGTTAGATCAAGAGCAGAAAGATCTCATTGGTGAGGAAAATGTTTCTCAGGAGCAGATTAAAGTAGATGGTCAGGTTAAATCCCTAACTGAGGAAGGAGAGGGTAAATTTGTAATGGGTAATGAATTGTTGGCTAGTGCAGCTTGTAGAAGTAAACCTGAAATGGGTAACTGTGATTTGCTAAAAGTAGCTCAGTGTAGTGAAAAGAGCAGCAGCTTATCTGTTGGGAGAGGCAATGTCCCTAAAAGGGGATTGTGTAGAAATCCGCCTGTGGGGCCTGAAGTGAGTCTAAGTGTAAGTGAGACCCAGAAAGCGGCTGTGGTTGCTCAGGGAAGTGTTCCTGTAGAGCAAGCCCTAGGTGGAGAGGGGAAGGGCAGAATTTCTGTGAGGGGTGAATTGCTGCTTAGAGAAGCTCCTAGGGAAAGGAATCCTCATGGTAGCCTGTGCAAGCAGTTTACTGCAACTGAAGGGTGTAGAAGTGATTTAATCAAGGAAGTTTCAGTTCCTAACAGCCAGAAATTTTCTGTTGTGAATGGATCCACTGACTTTCCTTTTGAGAGATCCAGTGTGGGCAGCTTTGAAAAGGTCTCAGGTGAAGTAGAAGCTGTTAAGGAAGTTGAGCAGCCCTATAATCACCTGGCTGTGTGTGGCCAGCTTGTTGGGGAGACAATGCTGTTGGGACAGGAATGTCTCCATGCTAAATCTGTAAGTGAGCAATCTGTGCTTCAGGATCTGAGGACAGATTCAGTTACTGGTGTTTCAAAGCAAAACAGTTTTATGGCTGAATGCTTGAGGAGGCAGGGGAGAGCAAGCCAGCTCTCACCCTCAGCCTCTTTGGATTTGTGTGGTATCTCTGTAAGACGAAGTCCAGCCTTGAAATCCATAGCAGCTGAAGAGTTAAAAGCTAGTGTCTGTGTTAATGCAAATTACTTGGCTGGCAGGGAGAAGAAAGAATTGCTAATAGCTGTTAGCACAGAGGGCCCACCCCATCAGCCAGTGAATTCGGTTAAGCAAGAGAAATCAGGGTCTCATCCTGCAGGACAAGAAGGAAAGAGAAGACTGAATTTTGCAAAGGGAAGCCACAGGTTAACCCTAAAATGCCCAATCTCCAATGGTATTGAGCCAAGGGTATGGCATGACAAATATGATTGTAAATGGACACTTGCAATGAATTTGTTGTTATTGCTAATGCTAATTTTTGTAACTAATGTGTTGCTATTGCCAAGGACTGTAACAATGTACGATGTGCCTAATCTTTTGGAAAATCCCTGGAACATGTTGAAAGGAATACATGAAAACACACTTTATGTTAAAGGGCCTTGCTATACTGATGTTTCACAGTTAATGCCTGTAAACAGTGTTGGAACTTTTCACAGGGGAAAATACATTCCAGACCTGATGTGCTGTATGAGAGGGGAAACTGAGGCACACTACCATATTGCTTTCATGGCTAAATGCCAAGATTCCTGTTCTATGAACAACATCAATATCTACATTGGTGTAATGTTAATTGGGTTCCAAACATTGGCCAAAGCTGGTATGGATAAAGTAGCTGTTTTCTTAAGCTCTTGGCAAGATCACATGAAACATACAGGAACCATGCTGCAAAAGCTAACCAAGTTATACCTTGAGTTTGTAAGGAGATTCATTCATGTTATTGAACATGACTTTGATAAACCATTTCGGTTATACACTGGTATGGCCTCTAGCCCAACACTAGCTGTAGTGAGACAGACCCAAGGAAAGGGGGCTCTTGGGATGCAGTCAGCGATGTTTTGTCATCCCTTCCTGCATCAATTTTGCATTGGGGGTGTGACGTTATTGATATAAATTGGGACCATATAGAACATGGGTTGCAACCAAGGTCCTGCAGTGGCACCAAATCTTAGATAAAGGGGGTCATCTAAGGTGTCTAAGACCAGATTATGGGTTGCTGATTATAATTATGCTGTCTATATGTCTGTATCATTTGTAGTTAAAGTTATAAGTATTGGCTCTGTAATGTCTATAGTTTGTATTCTGCTCTGCCTCTGGGAAGTGTCCCAGACAAGCTGATGTTAGCCCGGCATAGCTGGATTGACGGCCCATTAAAGGGCCATCGGCTACACAATTGACCCATGGAGAGAAGGCAGACACGCCTTGTGACTCAGCAAAGTATGCAGGGACTGGCCCATGTGACTCTAGGCTCCATGTTGCTGTAAATTTCCACAGTGAAGACAAAGGAATTCTTACACCTGGAAAAGTCTATATAAGGCCAATGCCTCATCTCCATCTGGTCTTCAATCCTGCTTCTGACCTCTGGAGGGACTTTGCTACAAACTGAAGCTCTACACCAGGGACTGAGGACCCATCCCGGCGGGGGATGCATTCCAGAGACTTAAATTGAACCTGCAGTTTACTCCATCTCTGCTGCAAGCCTGAACTAAGAACTTTGCCATTACTGTATGTAATTGATTCCATTTAACCAATTCTACCTCTCATCTCTACCTTTTTCCCTTTGTAAATAAACCTTTAGATTTTAGATTCTAAAGGATTGGCAACAGTGTGATTTGTGGGTAAGATCTGATGTGTATATTGACCTGGGTCTGGGGCTTGGTCCTTTGGGATTGAGGGAACCTTTTTCTTTTATTGGGGTGTTGGTTTTCATAACCATTCATCCCCAGGACGAGTGCACTGGTGGTGATACTGGGACACTGGAGTGTCTAAGGAAATTGCTTGTGTGACTTGTGGTAAGCCAGTGGGGTGAGACCAAAGTCCTTTTTGTCTGGCTGGTTTGGTTTGCCTTAGAGGTGGAAAAACCCCAGCCTAGGGCTGTAACTGCCCTGTTTGAGCAATTGGTCCTGATTTGGCACTCTCAGTTGGGTCCCGCCAGAATCGCTCCGTCACACCAGGGCTGCGGCTTCTGCTGCCGCACCTGAGCCAGCCGGCCGGATGCGGCCCGACCACAGCAGCGCTCAGGGGCGCCGTCCCTCCAGCCGCGGCCAGCCCGGCTCGCCCGCTGCCCCCAGCACTGCTGCCTCTCACCCCGCCCCCCCGCCTTATTTATTGCTCCGTTTGCATCTCGCTTTTTGTTATTGGACATTAAATGTGTTTTTTAAAGTCACGAGCCTGTTGTTATAGTTACTGAATTGGACCCAGGAATCCTGGCTCCCAGCCCCCTGCTCTAACCGCGACACTTCAGAGGCGGCTGCATCTCACCCCGGGCGAGCCCCATGGCATTGCTGTGCGGCTGTTCCCCAGCTCTCCCACCCCAGAGGTGGCTGCATCACAGCACCAGGCATTATTTATCGTGACCCTCTTCCCAGTGCTTTGGTACCCTGGGGCTGGGCCGTGAGTGTCCAGCCACAGCTGAGCGGCTCCACGAGCGAGGGGAACCCTGAGGGAAACTGAGACAACATAAAATTCTTCAGCCCAGGGAGGAGCTGGGATTGGCTTTTATTTAGCTGCAGCAGTGAAAGGGTTAACACAGGCCGACCTGCTCGGCGTAACTCTGTCTGGAGCAGTAGCTGCCTCACGGGTGTATTAGCAGAGTGGCCCCCAGCTGAGATGGGGGGTGGAGGGTGGGAGGGGGACGCGGCCCAGACACAGCCAGAGACAGGCCCTGGTTGTGCCAGGTGCTGCCCACACACAGCGAGAGACCATCTCCAACAAGCTCACGGCGTAAGTAGCCAAATGCAGTGATATACTCCCCGTGTTACAGCTGAGAAACTGAGGCACGGGGCGGGGGGGGGGCAGGGACTTGCCCAGAGTCACACAGGCATTCCGTAGCAGAGCTGGGAATAGGACCCAGGTGTCCGGTGACCCAGGCTAGCACCTTAGCCACAAGGCAGGCCGGCTATCCCACCGCTACCACCAGTCTCTCTCTAGCTCGAGCCCTGCAGTGACCCTGTCCCCCTCCCTGGCCTTAGGCGTTGGCGTAGATATTTTCCTCTGGAAATTGATCCCCGTCACCTCTCCCCTGGTAGCATCTTCCTCCTCCTCCTCCTCCTCCTCCCGCTTTCTTCTCAAGGGCTCCCTCTTCCCTGTTGGCGTCCTGTGCGGGGAGAGACGGGGTTAGCGGGGAAGAGTGGCCGCCATGGCCAGGGGAAAGGATGGGGGTGAGCGCTGGAGGGGGGAAATCCCAGCAGAGGGGGATTCTGGGAGCGGCGGAGGGGTTCCCAAGGCCCATGTCGAGTGCAGGGAGGGATCCCAGCAGGGTGGGAAATGGGGCAGGGAGGGGGCTGGAGGGTGCAGGGTCTGGGATAAGCCACTGGAGGGCCGGGAACCCACCTGTCTGTGGGAAGGCACCGTGGACTCCGGCTGCTTGGAAGAGTAACTGACCTGCCCGTCTCTGGTCCCTTGGCACCGTCCGGCCCTGGCGGGATCCCTGCTGCCCTGTCTGGGGTGAAACCATCATCAAAATCTGGCCCCTAGGCCCATCTAGCCTGGTGTCCCACCTCCTCCCTGCTGCCCCGATCAGACCCATGGGGCCATCTATCCCGATATCCCTCCCCTCCCCTTCCCCCCCCATCCCAGAGCATCAGAGCTGCATGTCGGGGGAGCGCAGGGCTGGGCTAGCAGGGGCTGCGGGTCAGGAGTGAGGGGCACCGGCAGAGGTGGGGGGGTGAACCCACGGCTGACACAGCAGGGAGCTGTGGGTCGGGATTGAGGGCAGCAAGTGGAATTTCACGCTTGCAATGAGCGATAGCTGATCTTGGGGAAGCCATTTCCCCCCCATTCCAGGCTACGGTTCCCACTGGATCCTTCTCCCGTCCCGCCTGAGTCTTACCTTCCCTTCCTGACTCTCCAGGCCACTGCAGCCCCGGCACCAACCAGCACGAGGCTCCCACCAGCCACCAAGGCCACCACGAGTGTCAGGGGGAAGCCGGCTGCAAACCAACAGCTGGTGTGAGCGGTGGGATCGGCTGGGCGGTGATGGGCCCTACAGGGCTTGTAATGAACTGGTGGGTCCGGCGTAGGGGGAGGGTCCCCGAGCGGGGGAGGGGCCGAGGGCTGGCCTAGCCATGGGGACTGAGCCCCCTTCCCCACCTCTCCAGGGAGGCACAGAGGTGAAAGGGGGCAGGTGGGGACTGTGTGACTGATACGTGAGTTGCCACCTGTCTAAGGGGCTGGCACATAGCGCCATATTTCCTCACATATACATCTCTGCCTGAAGACGAACAGGCCACTGCTCTTAGCTAATGGGAAAACTGGATCCCCTGCCCAGCCCCCGCCGGTCCCCGGTACCTGCGGGCACCACGGGCAGCGCGGCCTGGCTCTGCCCGTGGGCGTTGGTGGCAGCGCAGGACACGTTGGCCAGGGCCCAGGCCGGGCCCCGCAGCTCCCCGCTCACGGCCGGGCCCCGCGCCCACGAGGTCGCTCGCAGCTCGGGGCCCTCGAAGTCCCCAGGGAGGGTGCGGTTGGGCAAACGCCACTCGAGGCGGGGCGGGGGGTTCCCCTCGGCCGCGCAGTGACACGTGGCGGCTCCCCCGGGCCCGCGGCCCCGCACCGTGCAATTCCCCCGCGGCAGCAGCTTCGGCGGGTCTGCAACGGGACACGGGATGTGTGGGGGGACTTGCCTCCTGGGACCCCAGTGCTCTCCTATAGAACCCAGGAGTCCTGGCTCTCGGCCCAGCCCTGCCACTAGACCCCACACCCCTCCCAGAGCCAGGGATAGAACCCAGGAGTCCGGGCTGCCAGCCCCACCCCTGTAACCACTAGACCCCACTCCCCCGCCGGCGCTGGATGGGGTCACTCACAGCCGACGTGGAGCCGGACGGCTCTGCGGGTGAAGACCCCGACCACGGCGGGGTACGTGACGGTGCAGACGAGCTCTTTGCCGTCATCCCCTGGGGCCGGCGTGAAGCTGAGCACGGAGCTGTAGGAGACGCTGCCGTTCGCCAGGGTGACCGAGACGTTCCTGGCTGTGTAGTCGAACCCCCCTGTCCAGGTGATTTGGGGAGGGGTCCCTGAGCAGGTCCCCGGAGCCTGGCAGGTCACATTCACCAGCTGTCCGGACAGCAGCACCTCGGGGACCCCCAGCACCGGCTGCTCCGTCAGCTCTAAGCAGGCGACACCATTAAACTTCAACTCAGTGGGGAATTACTGGGGTTAATCCCTGGAACTCCCTGCCCCTGGGTATTAGTGGGGCTAACCCGCGGGACTCCCTGCCCCTGGGTATTAGTGGGGCTAACCCACGGGACTCCCTGCCCCTGGGTATTAGTGGGGCTAACCCACGGGACTCCCTGCCCCTGGGTATTAGTGGGGCTAACCCGCGGGACTCCCCGCCCCTGGGTATTAGTGAGAGTAACCCACGGGACTCCCTGCCCCTGGGTATTAGTGGGGCTAACCCGCGGGACTCCCCGCCCCTGGGTATTAGTGGGGCTAACCCGCGGGACTCCCTGCCACTGGGTATAAGCAGAGTTAATCCTGCTGAGCTTTCCAGGGCCCCCAGCCTCACCTGTCACATCCACCAGCGGCTGGGTCACCCGGTAGCTGTATTTAAAGTTTCCCTTCACAAAGCGGAAGACGTAGCGGTCCCTGTCTCTGGCTCTCACGTCGCTGATGTGCAGGGAGCAGTCGTCCGGGGCGTCCCCCACCAGGCGGATCCGGCCCCCAGGCGCCCGCAGGGCCCTGCCAGGGTCCGTGGTGGCCACGGCCGGGCTGGTGTCCCTGTTGTCGTCCCTGATAAACCAGTATTTGTAGGGGACCCCGGAGGACTCGAAATTGGCTGTGAAATTACAGGGGAGCAGGACGCAGAGACCCTGCTGGGCCGTGACGCGGGACGGGACCTGGATCCGATAGTCGGGCGCCTGGCAGAGCCCACCTGCAGGGGAAACAGACCAGCTCTGACGGTGCCCCTCGGTCCCGTCCCACAGCCCCCCTAGATCCACCCCACCCCCACACAGAGCTCTGCCAGTGCCCCTCACTCCCAACCCGCAGCCCCCCCTAGATCCACCCTGCCCCCCCCAGCTCTGCCAGTGCCCCTCAGTCCTTCCCTGGGGAGAGAGAATAAAAAGACACCAACAAGGGAGCAGAGATTAAATATGGGAGGCTTGAGGGGAGTGGGGTCTAGTGGTTAGAGCGGCGGATGGGCTCTAAGAGGGGAGTGGGGGGGGGGTCATGTTTCCAAGTCACTGACAGGGGCCGGCTGTGAGAAAGAGACTCGATTTCTCAGCTGATCAATATTTGCCTTTATTAGCTGGTGACAGAGGAAGCAGGTTCGGGCCGGGAGCGAAGGGCTTGGGGGAGGGGCATTTTACTAACCAGCCCCCCTCTTCCTGCACATCTCATTCCCCCCACAGCTCTGCCGGTGCCCCTCACTCCCGACCCGCAGCCCCCTGCCAGCCCAGCCCTGGGCTCCGCCCCCCACAGCTCTGCCAGAGCCCCTTTACTTCCCCAAACCAAACAATGGGGGGTGAAGCCTCCCTGAAATCCCCCATCACCCCCAGGGTTGAAACCAACCAAGGGGAGGAACAGGCCAGGAACCAAGACGGCACCAACCCGCCAGCTGCAGGCTCAAGTGGTTTCTCGACGTCCGAACAGCCCGAAGCACAAACCAAGCTCCCTACTGAAGAAACCGCAACCTAAGGGCTGGTCTGAACGTGTGTCGCTCAAACGTTTCCCGTTCAGTGGCCTCGCAGGGGGAGCCCCTGGGGCACCTCCTGCCACAAAGCTGACGCGGAAGGAAAGCGTCTCCCTGCTCCAGCGGGGAACAGTGGAGGCGCTTGGTCTGCCAGGCCCATCAGCAAAGCCAGGGCTGGCGAAGCCAGTGAAAGGGCTGCAGAGCACCAAGCCTCTGCTCTGCAGGAAGCCTCCTGAGCCGCCACGCGCACGGCCCGATTGAGAAGCACTTAATGCTGGAGCCCCAGCGCAGTGCGTGTCACACCAGACTTTCCAGCTACGCACACCCCAAGCTGAGGCCAGTGTGAAGCGCATTGTCACTGGCTAACCCTGAATGTGGACGCTGGATTTGAAAGACTCAGGAGCTGGAAAAGTGAAGAACTCTCTCACCGCACTCACACAATGAGCACGTGGCTGATAAATGCACCGTGCAAATGGGTGTCAGGTACTAAGTCACTGCGGACGTTCTCCTGACGTCCGTGGGAGGCCAGTAGGTGCAATTCTAGATGTTCAGGTTACAGGCGACACATCAGACGCATCTCTGAAAAACCCACATCTCAGAAGAGGTAAATGCTTGTAAATCAGACCCCAAAGAGATGCTGCTTGCATGGGCGCCAACTTATATGGGCTCCTGGGGCTAAAGCCCCAGGAATATTCACAGTCAGGGGCTCTGCTCCACCAATATTTGGAGCTAGGTTTCTCCCCTTTAAATCCCAGCCGCGACCGGGAGTCAGAAGGCTCTGGGTTGCTCTGGATTGGGGCAGCAGGGCTGTGATGGAGCGATTCTGGCGGGACCCAACTGAGAGTGCCAAATCAGGACCAATTGCTTAAACTGGGCAGTCACAGCCCTAGGCTGGGGTTTTTCCACCTCTAAGGCAAACCAAACCAGCCAGACAAAAAGGACTTTGGTCTCACCCCACTGGCTAACCACAAGTCACACAAGCAATTTCCTTAGACACTCCAGTCTCCCAGTATCACCACCAGTGCACTCGTCCTGGGGATGAATGGTTATGAAAACCAACACCCCAATAAAAGAAAAAGGTTCCCTCGATCCCAAAGGACCAAGCCCCAGACCCAGGTCAATATACACATCAGATCTTACCCACAAATCACGCTGTTGCCAACCCTCTAGAATCTAAAATCTAAAGGTTTATTTACAAAGGGAAAAAGGTAGAGATGAGAGGTAGAATTGGTTAAATGGAATCAATTACATACAGTAATGGCAAAGTTCTTAGTTCAGGCTTGCAGCAGTGATGGAGTAAACTGCAGGTTCAAATTAAGTCTCTGGAATATCCCCCGCTGGGATGGGTCCTCAGTCCCTTGTGTAGAGCTTCAGTTTGTAGCAAAGTCCCTCCAGAGGTAAGAAGCAGGATTGAAGACCAGATGGAGATGATGCATCAGCCTTATATAGACTTTTCCAGATGTAAGAATCTCTTTGTCCTCACTGTGGAAAATTACAGCAAAATGGAGTCTGGAGTCACATGTACAAGTCTCTGCATACTTTGCTGAGTCACAAGGCGTGTCTGCCTTCTCTCCATGGGTCAATTGTGTAGCTGATGGTCCTTAATGGGCCATCAAGCAGGCTAGGCAGGGCTAACACCAGCTTGTCTGGGATATTTCCCAGAAGCAGAGCATAATACAAAATACAGACAGTACAGAGCCAATACTTATAACTTCAACTACAAAATGACACAGACATACAGACAGCATAATCATAACCAGCAACCCGGAACCTGGTCTTAGACACCTTATATGACCCCCTTTACTTAAGATTTGGTGCCACTACAGGACCTTGGTTGCAACCCATGTTCTATATGGTCCCAATTTATATCAATAACATCACAAGGGGGTACAGGGGGGAGCCCAGGGCTGGGACGGGGGGCAGACAAATTTTTTTTTGCTTGGGGCAGCAAAACACCTAAAGCCGGCCCTGCCGGGTTCCCCCAGCCGCCGGAGCCCCGAGCCCTTTAATTTGACCCTCAGGGCTCCCAGCCACGTCTTCAGCTGGCAGCCCCTGGTTGATTTAAAATCAAGTATCACCTCCTCACCCCCAACCTTCCTTTTTGGCCCACAGCTGTTTTGGTGGGGCGGCGCTGGGGAAGGAGGGTTTGTTTCCACAGGGCTGGGCGGCCCTGGGGGGGGTGTTTCCGCGGGGCTGGGAGGTTTCGGCCCTCGGCTGTTTTCTTTGGCGGAACGTGGCTCTCGCCGCTTTACGAGTTGTGTGGGCCTGGGATCCAGCATAAGAGCAATGCTGGCTGCTGCTGTAGCACCTCAGGAGGGGAGGGGAGGGGAGGGGAGGGGGCCCTGCCGTGTTCGGCAGCCCTCCCCTCCTCCCTGCCCCTACCTGGAGGAGACGCGAGGGGACTTCCGGCCAGGAGAGGGACATCACTCACCTTAGCAGCTGCTGGGGCTTCCGTGAGTGTTTGACCCTATGATTCCCCCCGCAGCCCCAGCCCCCACTCCTGCCCAGCGCTGGGGAAGGGGCAGCCCCATGCCATCCCCTCCCACCGTCCCCCAGTGAAGCTACGGTGAGGGGCAGCAGGCTGCAGCCTGTAGCAGGGGTCAGGGAGGCAGGAAGCCATATGAAGGCAGTGCCCCTCCCCTCCAGCACCCACCCACCACAGGGCAGATGGGGGAGGGGATTCATAGACCTACCTGAGCAGCTGGGGCTTGGGTGAATTTTATGACACCCTGCTCCCCTGCCCCATAGCCATCACCGTGCAGACCCCACTTCTGCCCCATGCTGGGCAAGGGGCAGCCCCATCCACAGTGAAGTTATGGTGAGGGGCAGCAACATGGAAGGCCACCTGTGATGGCAACCCCCACCCCCTAGTACCCATCATAGGGGAGGGGATTGAGCTTTCTGGACCTGAGAGGGGGCCTAGGAGCATGTGCAGTGACTGTGGAGCAGAGTGTGTGCCGTGGGGGGCAGGGGGGAGAGGAGGGGTCCCTCCCCTGGAGCTTGCTGCTGCCAGTGGTGGTGATGGGGAGTCCTCTCTGGCCCTAGCCCTGGGGCAGCCTGTCTGCACCCCAAGTTCCTCATCCTCAGCCCTGCCTCACCCCAAAGCCTGCACCCCCAGCACCGAGCACGCTCCTGCACTGTGAGCCCCTCATCCCCAGCCCCACCCCAGAGCCCTCACCTGAGGGGAAAAACGTGCAACTTAAATTTGGTGGTCAGTTTGGAGTATCATTTTGTTTAGCACGATACTTGACTATTTTACACCCCTTTAAAGTATGTAACTGGTCGTATACAGGTGTTACAAAGTGGGAATGTTCTTAATGTTTTCTCTGAAGACTGTGTGGGTGCCTCAGTTTCCTCTCTGCATTTCTCAAGGATCTAGATGGTGGGATAAGGGGGTGTGATTGTTGTAAAGCCCTAGAGGGCCAGTGTGATGCCGTCTGCACAGAGAATGGCCGACACCCTGTCTCCAGGCAACTGATTGCCTGGGCCGCTCTCCTGCAAGGTGCCAACGGAAGGTGTTGGAGAACAGAGAGATCAGGTGGCCTCATAATGCCTGGAAAAGAGACAAAGGCCGGAGGAGGGAGTGTCAGTGCCTGTGCGGACTTCCGGGAAGCGCACGGTGTGGAAGGGGATGCTGGGATGCTTTGGAACGACTCCATGCAAAGCCAGTCAGGACTCTGGGGGAGCCTCCTCTCTCTGAGCGTACTGTCTCCAGGGCAAGAAGCTTACACCTTCCTGGGTCTGACCTCGGAGCATTCAGCGTCCCCTTCCACACTGTGTGCTTCCCGCAGCGAGTGTGCCCAGGCAGGTCCTGGGGCAACCAGAGGTCCCTGCACCCCAACTCCGCAGTCAGATGTGACTCTCAGCCAGACAGTAAAACAGAAGGTTTATTAGATGACGGGAACACAGTTTAAACAGAGTTTGTTGGTACAGAAAACAGAACCCCAAAAAGCCTGAATGTCTTGATGAAAATGGAAAATGAAGTTCAAATTAGTGCAACCTGGGAAAACCTGCTGGCTTTCAACGAGCCATCCTTGGCTGTTGTCTTAAAATTACTGCCACCATTATTACAGTGGAGTCGCATCATAGGCACATTTAACTTACGCAATTTTAACTATACGCACTCGGCAAAAAAAGAAAAGAAAAATAAATGTAAATACGTTACCTGTAGTGTGGGCATTTCCGCCCGCTATTCCACTCAATGAGCGTTTGACTATATGCGATTTTGGCCTTACGCGCTGACTTCAGAACCTAACCCCCACGTAAGATGCGACTCCCCTGTACTGGCTTTGGAGAGTCTCTACCGAGCAGGGGCGGATCTAAGGAGTGAGGCTGGTGGATAACTTTGCTACAACATTCAGAGAAGACAATCGCTGTTCTCTCGGTCGTAAGTCTACTGATGAAACCACTTGGGTTATGAGCCAACGCCATCCAAGCATCTGCTACCACAGTCGTAGATTTTTGTCCAGCAATGCAAGCTACCCTTGGATCAATCAGAGAAATAGTCATTGAAAAGGTACTGGAAGAAGCAAAGACTTCAGTCCAGAAGTTGACTAATGAACGCACTAATATTGACCCCTTAAGAGAAGAGGACAAGAAGTGTCTGTAAAGGCAGCTGAAAAAGTACAACCGAACCTGTCTCCTACAAATCTACAACAGCGACTTCTGGATTCTATCAACCTCTCTGTAGCTTTTCCAGATGCCTTCTCATAAAACGCCAACAGAGAAGTGGCGTGAGGCACTACCAGCAACGGGGCTGCCATGTGATCAGGACAGAAGAGAGGATTTGACCCCAGAGTGGAATATCATACGACGAACAAATGAAGATTTGGCTTCAGCTTCTTCTTAATCATCATCGCTAGTAGCGCGACCTGATCTCTGGGCTGTTTCCTGGGCTGGCAGAAGTAGGAATTCATCTCCTGCTGCTCCCAGTTACAGCAGGTTCGGTCGAGCGTCTCGTTCCTCACTGACCAGACCGCTGTGTGCTGGGAGGAGTCGCCTTCTGCCCGGCCGGGAGCGGGGAGGGAGGACCCTGCCGTGAAGGCCTGGCAGAACCGGGCACAGGAGAAGCCACCCAAGGGGACCTGGCGGCATTCGACACGTCCAAAATTACATCCAGAAGCCAAGAAGGCTGGAGCTGTCGTGCTTCACGGAAGGCTTGAGGAGCCAGCGCTGATGCGGGTGATGGTTTTACAGCCTGAGTTAGAGCTAATAAAATGGCCACAACATGTTTCTCCATTGTTACTAAGATGCCATACAACCCCCCCTGCACCCTCACAGGCTCACCCCTCAGCCCTCACCCCCTGTGACTTCAACTCCCCCCCATTTCAATTCCTGGGGAAATACGGCTTGGAAATCACATTCTCCCAACAGCTCTGCCGGTGCCCCTCACTCCCGACCCGCAGCCCCTGCCAGCCCAGCCCTGGGCTCCCCCCAATTCCTCCAGCTCTGCCGGTGCCCCTCACTCCTGACCCACTGCTCCCTGCGAGCCCAGTTCTGGGCTCCACCCCTCCCACCCACTCTGCTAAAGCCTCTTTATTTCGCCAAAGCATAATTTTTTTACCAGTATCAACTCTTACAGCAGGAGGCATCTGGAACCCAGGACTCCTGGGTTCTATCCCCTGCTCTGGGAGGGGAGTGGGGTCTAGTGGGTTAGAGGAGGGGGGCTGGGAGCCAGGACTCCTGGGTTCTCTCCCCGGCTCTGGGGGAGTCCTGCCAGACCAGCTGTCTCTGCTGTTGTTCTCTTACCCTGGCAGAGCAGTGCGAGGATGATTTCAATGCAGAGCTTGGTGGAAGGGGGCATCTGGCTGGCTCCTGGCACCCACATCCTCCCGCTCCGCGGCTCCGGGGGGAATCCAGCGCCTGGACTGACGGGCTCCGTGATTTGCTGCTCTCAGTGGGTCCCAGATCGGTGCCTCGGGAGGTGCTGGTGGGAAGGAGTGTGGGGAAATGACTGAGCAGAGCAGGGGAGTGGGGACTAGTGGGTAGAGTGAGTGGGGCTCAGGGGCAGGACTCCTGGGTTCCCTCCTGGCTCTGAGAGGGGAGTGGGTAGTTGGGGGGGGTGTTTCCAAGTCACTGCTGGTGGCCGGCTCTGATAAGCTGGTGAAAGAGGAAGCTACTTTGGGCCAGGAGCCAAGGGCTTGCGGGAGGGGCATTTTACTCACCACCCCCCCTCTTCCTGGGCATCTCATTCTCCCCACAGCTCTGCCGGTGCCCCTCACTCCCGACCCGCAGCCCCTGCTAGCCCAGCCCTGGGCTCCTCACAACTCTCCCGGTGCCCCTCACTCCCGACCTGCAGCCCCCCCCCAGATCCACCCCCACACCATACAGAGCTCTGCTGGTGCCCCTCAATCCTGATCCACAGCCCCTCTGTTACCAGATTTGCCAGTTACTCTGGGGTACCTCATTTATTAGGGTTACTATTCTGGGGGGTGGGGGTGTCTGTAACTCTATCAATCTGCTGCTTGTGTCACGTGTGTGTTCATACGGAGCTGCAGGTCCCCTCCCAATGGAGCGATCCTGCCACCCCCCCCCGCCCCCACACACAGAGTCTGTGCGGAGCGGGTCCATCATCACTTTCAAAGGGAGCCAGGTTTGTGATCACAGGGTTGAAATTTAAAACTGTTTCTTGTGGTTGGAGGTTTCGTTTCAATAACACGATGCAAACCCGGCTCGAGCCCCCACCCAGTGACCCGGGACACTTACATACCCCCCGTCCCCGGCATCTCTAGGAGGCAACACTTCCCCTCTCGCAAGCACAGAGTCTGAGTGTAGCAAAAGCCTTTTAAGAAAGGAGGGAAACAATGCGGCAAACACCACAACCAGGATTCATAACACAAACCATGAGCAAAGACCCACCCCCAGGTGAGTGTGGCAGTGTCCTTTTCCCCTCAGGGTCTTATGTCCAGCAACCCAACCATCATCCCTCCCACAGTTTCTGTCCTTGGTCAGTGCAGCCCCAGAGTTCAGAAGTTCCTCTGCGGAGTTTATCTCCCAGCCTGGGTGGAAGTGGGGGGAGGTCTGGGGGGGGGCATCTTACATGCTCCGCTGCTCTCTGGTCAATGGCTGATTGCAGGCGTCGCCATGGGGTTCTGCTACAGTCTTCACCACCAGCTGGGTCTCCCCCCAAACATCCTGCTTTCTGTGCCTCTCCACCAGCCACACCTGCCTCTCTGCCAGCCCTCTCACCACAGCTCTGCCATGATTTCAGATGTTAGTGGGCAGGGGCAGGGGGCTACTGGCACACTCAGAACCACTTACTCAAAACAGGTCTAAGATTTAGACCTAACTATCACTGAGTTTAGCTCTGCAACATGTAACAAGACTCCTAATAGAGTTAAAATTAGTTCCATTATTATATAGTGGAGAGAGAAGGGGTGTTTGGCACCCACGTCCCTTGTCTAGCGAGTGCTGCTAAGTTGAGGGTGAGTCCCTCCGTCATAAAATGCCAAGTACAGTTTTACTGCCCTTGAGTCACATCACCAGGATAACAACCCTGTGTTACTCCTGTCCCGATAACAAAGAGACTGGGGATCCCACAGCAGCCAAAGTGACCATTTGGGCAGGGTGGGTCATGCTAGTCCCATCACGCTAGGTGGGGTGGGTGGGCCCATGCAAACGAGATCAGCCCCTGACATCCTTTTCCAGGGTTCACCACCAGACGTCAGGGTAAAGCCCATCCTGACTCTGCTCACATCAGCACGAGGTTTTAGTCCTTCAGTAGCACCGTAGGGAAGAATCCCATTTCCCCCGGAAATTTTGTCCTTTCCCTTTTCAGCCGGGGGTTGCTCTACAGAAACATCTTCCTGAGCCTCTTTCTGGGTTTCACCTGAGTCCAGAAGAACTTGTGAGGCAACGGACGCACCCTCCGTCCGCGCACACTGCAAGGTACCTTCTGTCTGGTCCCCAGGCCAAACGCTCCCCCAGCAGATAAACGGCCATTCTCAACACCCCCAGAGCTTGGCATTTCCTCCCCTTGTTCCCAGACAAGCGTTTGGAGACCGGGGGAGCTCCCTCCATGGGCAAGTCATGACCCCCATGTAGTGAGTCCGTGTGGCTCCCCTCCTGCCCGGCGGAGGGAGCTCCCTTGCCAACCCCCCAGTGGGCGGAGTTTCCACCATCAGTCCCCGGCCCCCGGAAGTCAAGGGGCGGGGCAGGAAGTAGAAAAGGAGGGCACTAAAGCTCAGTCAGACGGCAGCTGCCGCTGAGAGCAGACGTGCCGGCGGGAGCTCCTGGCTGGGAGCCCTCCTTGGCCCGAGGCAACTGCTCTCCCTGGCCGGAGCTTCCCCGCACCCACTACGAGGAGGAGCCTCCCCGGAGCCGGTACTGGGAGGAGCCCCCAGGCTTGCCGAGCGCCCGCTACGACGAGGAGCCCCCCAGGCTTGCCGAGCGCCCGCTACGATGAGGAGCCCCCCAGGCCCTGCTGTTACCCGGAGGAGCTGCCCAAACAGTCCTGGCCCAACTTCCCGGAGGAGCTGCTGGACCTGCCGCCAAGCCTGGGTCCAGAGGAGCCGATGCAGATGGACTGGCCCGAACCCAGTGCGACCGACGAGGTAGGCCCTGAGGGGGGAATGGAGTGTAGCCCGGGGGTAGCCGACCCCTGTCCGGCTGAGGGCACCGACGTGCCCATGTCAGTGTGTTGTGGCCAGGATCCCCACTGACTGCAGCGGATCCACGCCGCTGCTAGGGCCCCGGGCTAGGACACAGTGGAGTGGGTGGGCCTGTGTCCCCCCTGCCACCCCTTTCACGGGTGGCAGTCTCCCCCCTCACACCAGCACCCCAACCCAAAGGTCTGGACTTACCGGTTGTTTGCTCAGCTCCTGACTGAGGACCTGAGTCCCTAAACTTGAACTGCTGCTCAGCCCTGCCTGAGGGTCTGAGCCCTGTGTTTGCTGTTGCCCAGCCCCTGCTCCAGAGGGCCTGGGCCTAATTGTACTGCTGTTGCCCAGCCCCTGCTCCAGAGGGCCTGGGCCTAATTGTACTGCTGTTGCCCAGCCCCTGCCCAGAGGGCCTGGGCCTCCTAACGTTGTTCCCTGTCACTCAAGCAGACTAACAGGAGGCAAGAAGCGAGTCGGAGTGGCTCCCCTCCTGACTGTGGGAGGGTCGAACCCCGACCAACGGATAACACTGGCACCTGACAAGGGACGACACACCCTAGCCCTGTGAGAAAGGGCTAGAAAAGGGAGCGGTGACTGCCTACCCCTCCCCTAGACCAGAATGGAGATGGAGCGTATAATCCAGCTGCTCGTAGTGAGTCAGGAGCGGCAGCTGGCCGCCCAGCTGCAGCATCAGCAGCAGCAGCAGGCGACCCAGCGTGAGGAACAACAACAGAGGGATACTGCCCACCTCCAGTTGCAGCAGGACCTGCATACGGCCCAGCTGGAACAGCAGCAGCAGTTGCTACAACAGCTGGGGACCCAGCTGCAACAGCTGCTGGTCACTCTCCCTCGTCCCACGGAGGGGCCCGCCGGCAAGGGATCGGGACCACCCCGGATGGCGGCCCCCCTCCGCTTGACCAAGATGGGCCCGGACGATGACCCCGAGGCCTTTCTAGTGACCTTCGAGCGAGTGGCCCTGGTCGCCGGCTGGGCCCGGGACCAGTGGGCCATGCTGCTTGCCCTGTATCTAACCGGGGCGGCGCAGACGGCCTACCGAGGGCTCGCTACGGAGGACGCTCAGGATTACGACCGAGTGAGGGCCACAATATTAGACGCGCTGGACGTCAGCCCCGAGACGTACCGGCAGCGATTCTGGAGCCAGGCCTACCCCCCGGGCGCTCGGCCACGGGTGGTCGCCCAGACACTAAAGGAGACCTGCCATCGATGGCTCCAACCGGACGTCCGGACAGCGGAGGAAGTAGCTGAGCAGGTCGTCCTTGAACAATTTATTCACACCCTGCCATCCCGGGGCAGGGCGTGGGTGCTACGCCACAGGCCCGCGACCAAGGCCGTGACCCTGATGGAAGACTTCCTTGCCGCTGAAACAGCGGTAGGTCCCCCCTGTCCCCCTCCCGGGGTCAGGGCAGACACCTCCTGAGTGGAAAAGAAGAGGGAGTCCCCCGGTGAGGCGCGGCGGGTAGGACACGGATCGAGCCCCCACCAGGAATCCCGGGCCCGGGGCTGGGAGGTGACCCCTCGGACCGGACCCACGCCCGTCTGCCAAGGACCCCCGGGGGCCCAACGGAGCCCGCCTCGCGGGCCGAGCCAAACGGCCCCCCGGACTCGGCAGCGTGAGCTCAGCCCCTGCTTTGGCTGTGGGAAACGGGGACACCTGCAGCGAGACTGCCCCGACAGGGACTGCAGCTTTGGCCAGGTGTGGGCAGGACGCAACCGGGCGCGACTGCCCCAGAACCCCAAGCTCACTGTCCCGGTGGTTGTCGGCCACAAGTCAGCTCAGGCCCTAATTGACTCCGAGTGTGGCCAGACGCTAGTGCGGCAGGACTTGGGACCCCCAGCCGACTCCCGCTTAGGGACGATACAGCTACAATGTATACACGGGGATGTCAAGCCCTATCCTAGTGCCAGAGTCTCTCTAACGGTCGGAGGGGTCACTCAGAATCTGGTAGTCGGCCTGGCACCAGGCCTTGCCTACCCTGTCATCTTGGGGCGGGATTGGCCCGCCTTCGAGGAACTCTTGCGAGCCAAGCCGGTCCTCGAAGCAGACCCCCCGGAGCCCTCATCCGAGGACCCGGCGGGCGCCGCGGAAGAGGAGCCGGAGCCCACCAGAGAGGTGGGACCACACCGGGAGTCCCCTGAGGGACCCCGCTTTGACAGTGATTTCTGCCAGGACCAGCGGACGGACCCTACCCTCCGCACTTGTTACGAACAACTCGCGGCCATAGATGGGTCCGTGATTGAACCCCAGCGAGCTGTCCAGTGGCCGCACTTTGAATTGCGTCGGGACCGCCTGTACCGGATGGACCGGGATCCGCGCACTCGGGAGCCACGGACTCAGCTACTGGTCCCCCAGTGCCACCGGCGGGCTGTGCTGAAGTTGGCTCACGACGTACCGGCCGCCGGGCACCTGGGGCAAGAAAAGACCCTAGCCCGGGTCCTAGGGCGGTTCTTCTGGCCGGGGATCCACCAGGACATAAAGCAGTACTGCCATTCCTGCCCGGAGTGCCAGCTCGCGGCCCCGCCGGGAGTACCCCGGGCACCCTTAGTTCCCATGCCCCTCATGGAGGTACCCTTCGAGAGGGTCACCATGGATCTCGTGGGCCCGCTCCCCAAAACTACAACCGGGTTTCAGCATGTTCTCATGCTTGTGGACTATGCCACCCGGTTTCCAGAAGCCGTCCCGTTGAGAAGTATTACGGCCCGGACCATAGCCGGGGAACTGGTGAAGATTTTCGTGCGAGTGGGGCTTCCCAGGGAGATCCTGACAGACCAAGGAACCAACTTCACCTCTCGGCTGCTCCAACAGGTGTGCAGACTCTTAGGGATCAAGCAACTCCGCACGTCCGTCTACCACCCGCAAACCGACGGACTAGTGGAGCGCTTCAATCGAACCCTTAAAAGCATGATGCGCAAATTCCCTCCCAGGGAACTCCGTCATTGGGATCAGTTCCTGCCTGCCTTGCTGTTGGCAATCCGAGAAGTTCCCCAGGCGTTGACACAGTTTTCGCCCTTTGAGCTACTCTACGGTCGCCGTCCCCGGGGACTCCTGGACCTGGTGCGGGAGGCTTGGGAACAGACGACCTCCCCGACCCAAGGTCTCTTAGACTACATCATCCAGCTACAGGAGTACCTGACCCAGGCAGGAACCCTAGCCAGAGAGAATTTGAGAGCGGCCCAGAGACGGCAGGAGCGGACCTACAACCAAGGAGCCCAGGTCTGCGAATTTACGCCGGGGGACCGCGTCTTGCTCCTCCTACCATCAAGTGAGTCTAAGCTGCTGGCCCACTGGCAGGGGCCATATGAGGTGGTTAAAAAGATAGGACCAGTCACCTATGAGTTTCGTCAGCCAGGCAAGCGCAAGGCGACCCAATGGTATCATGTTAACCTGTTGAAGCCCTGGCGTGAACAAGAGGGCCTCCTAATTGACCCGTGCCCGCCCAAGCCAGAGCTGGGACCTCGCGTGCCCCAGCCTGAGGAACCCCTCGCGCCAGCGCTGGGCGGGTCGTTGATAGATGAGCAGCGAAAACAGGCTAACTGTCTCCTGAAAGCGTTTCAGAAGACCTTCACCGCCGTCCCGGGTCATACCAACCTGGTATGCCATTCGATCCAGACAGAGCCCGGGAAGGTGGTCCGGGAAACAAACCGGCCCTTGCCCTATCGAATGCGAGACGACGTCGAGGAAGAGGTCCGGGCGATGCTAGCGTTGGGGGTCGTTGAACCGTCCCAAAGCGAGTGGCGCAGCCCAGTGGTGCTCGTGCCCAAACCAGATGGCTCCCGCCGGTTTTGCATTGACTTTCGGAGGGTTAATGCCATCTCACGCTTCGACGCGTACCTGATGCCCTGGGTAGACGAGTTACTAAATCGACTGGGTGAGGCTCAATACATCACAACCCTCGACCTCAGTAAGGGGTATTGGCAAATCCCCCTCGACGAGGCCTCAAAAGAAAAAACCGCCTTTGCCACCTCGTCGGGGCGCTATCATTTTACACGGATGCCCTTCGGTCTTCATGGGGCCCCGGCGACCTTCCAGAGGCTAAGGGACCGCCTGTTACAGACCCATCACGAATACGCCGCCGCCTACCTAGACGACGTGGTCATTTATAGTCGTCGGTGGGAGGACCATCTGCCCCGGGTCGCGGCAGTCCTAAGATCACTCAAACAAGTGGGTTTGACCGCTAACCCCAAAAAGTGTCGTATCGCCTGGCAAGAGACGAACTATCTGGGCTATACGGTCGGCGGGGGTCGGGTAAGACCCCTCGTGGGGAAGGTACAGGCCCTGCTGGATTGTCCCACGCCGACGACGAAGCGTCACGTTCGTCAGTTTTTGGGCATCCTCGGGTATTATTGGCATTTCATTCCCCAGTTTGCATCCATAGCCGCACCCTTAACGGGGCTCCTACCCAAGGATAATCCCTGGCAGGTGCGCTGGGACGCGGAGTGCGAGGCTGCGTTCCACAGACTTAAGCGCTGCCTCTGTCAGGAACCCGTCCTATACAGCCCGGACTTCCACCGAGGGTTCATTCTACAGACGGATGCCTCCAAGGTGGGATTGGGCGCGGTCCTGTCTCAGGACGTGGAGGGTCAAGATCACCCCGTACTCTACCTCAGTAGGAAACTGTTTCCAGCTGGTTAATTAATCCTGTAGGTGATTAATAGATTCATTGATTAATATTTTGTTTAATTAGTTGTTTAATAAATACACCAGCCAATTAACAGACAGAAGTTAACCAGTCTTGTTTAATATGTTAGCTAATTAATACACTAGCCAATATGTATTATTAATCAATTGATTATCTGAATCAAAATAGTAGATGGTTAATTCATATAATACAGAATACACCAGTGAGTTTATTAGAATGGAAGTTAATATAGTAGCAAGTTAACTAGCATAATTTAATTAATACAGTAGAAAATTAATTAATACACTGGGCAACTGATTATTATATGGGACAATTCTTATTTCTTTGTTAATTGAATGATTTCTTTTGAGAGTCATTCATTCATTCATGCCCGTCACCCCAACCGGGGTATGGGCCGCCAACAACAGATCTCCATAGTCTTCTATCCTGGGCCATTCGCTCTAGCTGGTTCCAGGTATAGCCCATTTTTTTGCTATCAACCTGAAGGTCACGTCGCCAGGTATTTCTTGGGCGGCCTCTTTTCCGCTTGCCTTGGGGGTTCCACTGCAGTGCCTGTCTGGTGATGTTGGTTGGCTGCTTGCGTAGTGTATGTCCTATCCAGCCCCACCTTCTCCTTCTAATTTCTTCCTCTGCTGGGAGTTGATGGGTCCTCTCCAAGAGGTGGATTTTACTGATGGTGTCTGGCCAGCGGATCTGGAGAATCCTTCTGAGGCAGCTATTAATGAAGGTCTGGATCTTCCTGGTGGTTGTTTTGGTTGTCCTCCAGGTTTCAGCTCCATACAGTAAGACTGATTTCACGTTGGAGTTGAACAGTCGAATCTTTATTGCCAAAGACAGCTCTCTGGAGCTCCAGATGTTCTTGAGCTGTAAGAAGGCTGCTCTTGCCTTACCAATCCTTACTTTGATGTCTGCGTCTGTGCCACCCTGCTGGTCGATGATGCTACCTAGGTAGATGAAGGACTGCACTTCTTCCAGGGGGCTTCCATTCAGTGTGACTGGGTCGTTGCTGATGGAATTGATCCTAAGGATCTTGGTCTTGTCCTTGTGGATGTTGAGGCCAACCTGTGATGACGTGGCTGCCACTACGTTGGTCTTCTCTTGCATCTGCTGTTTACTGTGCGAAAGGAGTGCAAGGTCGTCGGCAAAGTCCAGGTCATCAAGCTGGGTCCACAATGACCATTGGATTCCATTCCTACGCTTGTAAGTGGATGTCTTCATAATCCAATCGATGACGAGAAGAAAGAGAAGTGGTGACAACAAGCATCCTTGTCTGACTCGTTCGCACCTGGAAGCTGTTTGTGAGCTGCCCTCCATGGATCACTCTACAGTGTATGCCGTCGTATGAATTCTTGATCAGGTTGACCACCTTTGCTGGGATGCCATAGTGCCGAAGGAGCTTCCAGAGGGTCTCTCGATCCACGCTATCGAATGCTTTCTCATAGTCAACAAAGTTGATGTACAACGAGGAGTTCCACTCCATAGACTGCTCGACTATGATGCGGAGCGTTGCTATCTGGTCCGTGCATGATCTGTTCTGCCGGAAACCTGCCTGTTCATCTCGTAGCTGTGGATCGACGGCATCCTTCATTCTCTCTAAGAGGACTTGGTTGAAGACCTTCCCTGGCACCGACAGGAGTGTGATTCCTCTATAGTTGGCACAGTTGCTGAGGTCTCCTTTCTTGGGGATTTTGATGAGATATCCCTCTTTCCAGTCAGCCGGAATCACTTCTTCTTCCCATATTTTCTCAAAGAGGGGTACAGCATTTCCACTGAGGCATCCAGGTCTGCTTTCAGGGCCTCTGCTGGGATATCATCAGGTCCAGCCGCCTTCCTGTTCTTCATCATGGTGATGGCTTTTCTGATCTCGTCTCTGGTTGGTTTATCGCAATTGATTGGGAGGTCCTCGTTGGCTGGGTCGATGTCTGGTGGATTTGGTGGTGCTGGTCTGTTCAGGAGTTCCTCAAAGTGCTCCGCCCATCTGTTCATCTGTAGTTCTATTCCTGTTATAGACTTTCCCTGCTTGTCTTTAACGGGACGTTCTGGCTTGCTGAACTTTCCAGACAGTCGCTTGGTAGTATCGTACAGCTGTTTCATGTTACCGCTGTATGCTGCCTGCTCTGCTTCTGCTGCCAGTCCATCCACATAATCTCTCTTGTCCTTCCTAATATTCCTCTTCACTGCTCTGTGGGCTTCAGCATACTCTTGTTGAGCTTTGGCCTTTGCTGCTCTAGTCCTGCTGTTGTTGACTGCTGCCTTCTTCTTCTTTCTGTCTTCTATCTTTGTCAAGGACTCTGCTGTGATCCACTCTTTCTGCTGGTGTTTCTTAATTCCAAGCACTTCCTGGCATGCTGACCTAAGTGTGTCTCTCACTTTCTGCCATCTGTTGAGTACACTGTCTTCCTCTTCCTCAGACCGATCCTGTAGTACTGAAAACTTATTCTTCAGCGTCAATCCAAAATCTTCCTTGGTCTTATGGTCCTTCAGAAGGTTGACGTTGTACTTCGCTCTTCTGTCTGACGCGTCTATCCAGTTCTTCTTCAGCTTCAGCTTCAATCTGGCCACCACTAAGTGATGGTCGGACGCCATGTCTGCTCCTCTTCTAACTCTAACGTCCTGCAAGGATCTTCTGAACTTCTTGCTAATGCAGACATGGTCGATCTGGTTTTCTGTCATGCCTGCTGGCGATACCCAGGTACTCTTGTGGATCCGTTTGTGAGGAAAGATGCTGCCTCCTATGACCAGATTGTTAAGTGCGCACAGATCCACAAATCTCTCTCCATTCTCACTCATCTCTCCCAGAGCATGGGTCCCCATGACTTGTTCTTATCCTGTGTTATCAGGTCCAATTTTGGCATTAAAGTCTCCCATAAGGATGGTAATGTCTTTGTCTGGGAGAGTCTCTAATATTTTCTGGAGTCTGTTGTAAAAGTAGTCTTTGTCCTCCTCTTCACTGTCATTGGTTGGAGCGTAGCACTGAACAACATTCATCTTAATCCTCTTCATTTTAGTTCTGAAGGATGCTGTGATGATCCTGGGACCATGTGCCTCCCAACCAATCAGTGCTCTCTGTGCCTGCTTGGACAACATGAAGCCTACTCCCTGTGTGTGGGGTGCGTCGCTCTCTTCATGTCCTGAATACAGCAACAGCTCTCCTGTCAACAGTCGTCTCTGTCCAGCTTGCATCCATCTTGTCTCGCTAATGCCTAGTAGGGTCAGGTTGTTGCTCCTCATCTCTGCTGCAACCTGCGCCGTCTTTCCTGACTCGTACATGGTCCTCACGTTCCATGTGCCGATGGTAATCCTCCTGGCTGCAAGAAGGGTGATCGGCTTAGTGGCTTCCTCGCGGCTTTCACCACCCAGCGTCATGCATCTTCGAGTTGAAGACCCTTCTTTTTCCAGGCTAAAAGTCTCTGTTAACTCTATTGTTGGCGTTTCTGTAGCAAGCTGATTTTTACAGGGTGGAGTTGCTAGCCCCACGCCCAACCCTCCTCCTTTACCCTGACTTGGGACAGGCAGATGGCCCCAAAGGACCTCTCTGGTGGAGTTTCTTTTGAGAGTATTAGCAACAAATTGTTGAAATCATTTCATAAATTTAAAAAGACACTTTCTGGAATCAGTGAAAATTCTCACTTTTTAAAATGAATGTTTATTTATTATGAAAATCACTAGAAAAATATCGATGTAAGTATTTTAATAAATTCAATTTTAAAAATGCCTACTTAGTAATAAAAGTTGCAAAATGAAACTGCTTTCTAAAGAAAATTCAAATGCTTGTTAGTTCTGTTTCTTAACTACTTTAATAATTAATATTGAATGTTCTAGAAATTCATATGTATTATTTCTATTAGGTAATACTGATTGTTTTTCAATTGCATTTTTCTAGTATTTTCAAATCATGTCAAATTTCACTGCCTATAGATTTAAATGATCTCCTGGGTTTAATCAATTTACTTGCACTAATTAATTAGTAATTAAACTATTGAAATAGTGTAATACATTACATTTCACATAATTTCTTTCCAAAAATATTCAAAGCATTCCTTTTCTCAGGCCAATCAAAATAATCATGTTTAACTAATTAATGAAACAAACAACTGACTTTAAGAAATTAAATAAAAACTTCTGTTCCCAAAGACAATAAAATAAATAAACCTCTTCATTGAATGTGATTACTTGAGGCAGAAGAGCCCTAGAATCAAATAACTGAAAACACTTCGCTACACTGCATTTTAAAACGTCACAGGCAAAAGGTACAGTATGTTTATTAATTTAATTAGTTCATTTGCTTCTGGCAAACACAAGAAACAAAATAATGTAATACGTTTACATTTCAATAAACGATGTAAGTAACGTTATTGTTTTTTGAAACAATAAGACGTTTTACACAGGTAGCAAAATTTCTCTTTCGTTTGATTGCTTCATTAATAGTTTTGGCAGTTACTAGAAGCGAATGATTGAAATAACTGAATAAATCAACGTTTGACTGTTTCATCTGATATTGCGAATATCCTCGGTGCTGTGGCTGTAACTTTGTTACCTCGGTGAATTTTCTTTGTAAAAGTGGTTATGAAAAATACAATTAAAAACCTCCGAGTTTAGAGGACAACGTTTCTTTTTTCTTTTTTTTTAAGTTGGGCGTTTGCAGAAACGTCTCGTTCAATCAATAAATCTTCAGGCTTCGCGGAACTGAGGTCGTCGAAAGGAAATTTCCCTCCCTGGAAACTGTTTGTTCACAAGAACCAGACAGAAAGGCAAGAATCGCTCTTAGCCGTCGCGGGGACACACGCGTTTTCCAAAGAACAATCAACACATCTGCTTTGCCCTTCAGCCCCAATCCTGCAAACACGTCCACGCTAATCAGCTGAGCCAGCGGTTCTCAGCCATGGGTACACTTACCCCTGGGGGTACCCGGAGATCTGCCAGGGGGTACAGCAGTTCATCCAGCTATTTGCCTGGTTTTACAACAGGCTACAGAAACAGCCCGAGCGAAGTCAGTACAAACTACAATTTCATACAGACAATGACTCGTTTAAACTGCTCTGTAGACGGTCCACTGAAATGCAAGTGCAATATTCATATTCCGAGTGATTTATTTTAGAATTACACGGTAACAATGAGAAAGTTGCATTTTCTCAGGACTAATGCGCTGTGACACTGTTGTATTCTGATGTCTGATTTTATCAGCAAGTCGTTTTTAAATGAGGGGAAACGTGGGGGGAGGCAAGGCCAAGCCGACTCCTGAAAGGGGGACAGAGCTATGGCCCCGTTCATTCCAGCAGAGCGGCGGACGATTGACGCCAGCTGGGATCTGGCCCATAAGTGTTTCCAAAGTCAGAGTGTCAGACACAGAGGAGTGACTCAAGATAGGTACAGCATGACCCCCCCACCCCCAACAATGAAATCCTTTGGTCCTGCTACGAACGGTCTGTTTTAGGGCTGGGCTTTACAAGGGGGGGCCTCTGAATGTCGGTGGGAACTGGCAGCATGTCAGAGAACCTCTCCTGTGCAAATCACTCGTGAAATCGCTAGCTTGATAATTGAGACCGAGCGAAGAGTCCCCATTTAGCGCTTGACCGGAATCAAAATACCCCACTTTAAAGAACAGTAGCCCCAGTCTTGCCTGTTTAACATAGGGCTAACCCGATGCTTTTTCCAGCCAACGTGCCTGTAAGAGTCCGGTGTGGGGGCTCGGCCCTCTCAGGTGCGGCGGGGAGCCAGGCCGCCTCACTGCATGAGGCTGGGAGGCAGTTCAGTCTCCAGAATCCGAGCCCTAGGTCAGGGCGGGACAGTAAATAGCAGGGCCGAGCAAACCAAGTCAGTACTTTAGGGCTCAGGTCCTCAAGCAGGAGCTGAGCAGACAACAGTAAGTCCAGGTTCCTACGTCTGAGCGCTGGGGTGAGGGGGAGGCTGCCACCCGTGAGTGGGGTGGCAGGGGGGACACAGGCCCACCCACTCCACTGTGTCCCAGCCCAGGGCCCTAGTAGTGGCAGTCAGTCTGCTGCTGTGCCGGTGGGGTCCTGACCGCAACACACCGACATCGGCTCCACGTCTGCTGTAGCCAGACTGGGGTCGGCTACCCACGGGCTACTTCCCATCTCCCCCTCCATGGGTACCTGCTCGTCTCTGGGGTCCTCTGCCGGGTCCCACGCCATGGGCTCCTCGTGGGGCTGAGCGCTGGGTAGGTCGGGCTGCTCCTCAGGACATGGAGCGAGGGGACGCTCAGGTAGCTCCTCGGGGTACCGGGCTCGGGGAAGGCTCAGCCAGTCCTCCCCGTGGTACCGGGCTCAGGGAAGGCTTGGCCCATCCTCCCCGTGGTACCGGGCTCAGGGAAGGCTCAGTCCAGCAGGAGCTCGGTCAGTAGCGTCTGTCCTCTCCAGCGGCCGGGCAGCAACTGAGCGCTGGGCCCGGGCCTTTATACTTCCTGTCCCGCCCCTTGACTTCCAGGCGGCGGGGACAGGTGGCGGCTCCGCCCACTGAGGCGCCTGTTCTGGCTCGTCGCTCTCAGGTGCTGCTGGGAGCCAGGCCGCCTCACTACAGTGCCATTAACCTGCGGAACTCCTTGCCACATGATAGTCACTCAGCCCGACGTCTTAGCAGCATTGAAAACAATAAGGCTTGGCTCCTTATCTAGATAATTCGAATCCTCATTTAGAATTCCCAGGGTGAAATTGATCAAGGTGAGTTTCGGAAGAGAGAGAAACGGGCCCTGGAAGGGGGTGGGGGGGTGCCTCACTCATCACGGTTATGTTCAAATGCTGGGATGATGGGCAATTAGGATCGATCAATTGTTGCCCGTTTGGAGCTCATGCGTAATGAGTGCGGTGATGGAAAACAATAAAGAGGTCATTTCCCCCCTTTGCAATGCTGCGACCTAAAGAGCTAGACCTGCGCCCATGAAAAGCTCTGGGAAAGCTGCAGGGTCTGTCTGGAATCACAGACAGATTTGTGGAAGGGGGAAACGGCCATTTCTTCTGCGCTACAAATAGTCCAGATTGATTTTTAAGCAAAATCTCCTGTTGTCCCAATACAAATGTCTTTATTCGGGAATAAACTCAATGTTCGTAGCGGGGCAAAGGCCGGTGAGCTGGACAAGGGGCACGAAATGTGACTGGGAATATTTTTCCCACTGGCTATTGAAGGAAAACTTTTTTCTAAAACTTACTTGCTACTTTTTGCCAGCCTCTCCGAGAGGTTTCTGTTCGGAATCTGTGGCATTAAATTGTATAGACCACAATACAACGTACATGTCCTGAGTTGCACAAATATGTGTAGCAAATGAGAGGAAGAATTTGGGATTGAACCCAGGAGTCCTGATTCCCAGCCCCCTCCCCCTCTAACCACTAGACAACACTCTCCTCCTAGAGCCAGGGATAAAACCAGGTGTCCTGGCTCCCAGTCCCCTCTGCTCTAACCCACTGCACTTAGCGTAAAGATCAGGTCTGTCTGCTCTGTGTCTCTGCAGACAGCAAATCCTGCTGGTTTGTTAACGCAACAGATGGAACCCAAAGAAGAAACTCAGGGTCTGCAGATAAGAATTGGATGAGTGGGGGCTCTCCCCTGGCAGGCAGGGCTGGCCCCGATGTCCCAGCCTGGCACTAGGGGTCGCTGTGGTGCAGGGAGCAGGGTGGGGGCTCTCCCCTGGCAGTCAGGGCTGGCCCCGAAGCCCCTGGGTGGCACTAGGGGGCGCGGTGCTGCAGGGGGTGGGGTGGGGGTCTCCCCTGGGGGTCCGGGCTGGCCCCGAAGGCTGCGGTACCGGGATCGCAGTCCCTGAACCTACAGCCCTCGGGGACGGTTCTGGGCTATTAATGAGCCAATGCACTTCCCTTGGCCTAGCAACGGAGGAGTCCTGGCTCCCAGCCCCCCCCCCCCCGCCCTACCACCACTAGCCCCCACTCCCCTCCCAGAGCTGCAGAGAGAACCCAGGAGTCCTGGCTCCCAGCCCCCCCACGCTAACCCCTAGACCCCCCCCCCGCCTCTCACTGGAGATTGAACCCAGGAGTCCTGACCCCGTCTCTCCCCGCAGGCCCTGCTCCGGAGAGCCAAGCGCCACAACGCCCACTTCCCCATCTGCTCCTACTGCTGCAAGTGCTGCCGGAACCAGGGCTGCGGCTTCTGCTGCCGCACCTGAGCCAGCCGGCCGGACGCGGCCAGACCACAGCAGCGCTCGGGGGCGCCGTCCCTCCAGCCGCGGCCAGCCCGGCTCGACCGCTGCCCCCAGCACTGCTGCCTCTCACCCCGCACTCCCCGCCCCCGCCTTATTTATTGCTCCGTTTGCATCTTGCTTTTTGTTATTGGACATTAAATGTGGTTTTTAAAGTCACGAGCCTGTCGTTATAGTTACTGAATTGGACCCAGGAATCCTGGCTCCCAGCCCCCTGCTCTAACTGCGACACTTCAGAGGCGGCTGCATCTCACCCCGGGCGAGCCCCATGGCATTGCTGTGCGGCTGTTCCCCAGCTCTCCCACCCCAGAGGTGGCTGCCTCACAGCACCAGGCATTATTTATCGTGACCCTCTTCCCAGTGCTTTGGTACCCTGGGCCTGGGCCGTGAGTGTCCAGCCACAGCTGAGTGGCTCCACGAGCGAGGGGAACCCTGAGGGAAACTGAGACAACATAAAATTCTTCAGCCCAGGGAGGAGCTGGGAATGGCTTTTATTTAGCTGCAGCAGTGAAAGGGTTAACACAGGCCGACCTGCTCGGCGTAACTCTGTCTGGAGCAGTAGCTGCCTCACGGGTGTATTAGCAGAGTGGCCCCCAGCTGAGATGGGGGGTGGAGGGTGGGAGGGGGACGCGGCCCAGACACAGCCAGAGACAGGCCCTAGTTGTGCCAGGTGCTGCCCACACACAGCGAGAGACCATCTCCAACAAGCTCACGGCGTAAGTAGCCAAATGCAGTGATATACTCCCCGTGTTACAGTTGAGAAACTGAGGCACGGGGCGGGGGGGGGAGGGACTTGCCCAGAGTCACACAGGCATTCCGTAGCAGAGCTGGGAATAGGACCCAGGTGTCCGGTGACCCAGGCTAGCACCTTAGCCACAAGGCAGGCCGGCTATCCCACCGCTGCCACCAGTCTCTCTCTAGGTCGAGCCCTGCAGTGACCCTGTCCCCCTCCCTGGCCTTAGGCGTTGGCGTAGATATTTTCCTCTGGAAATTGATCCCCGTCACCTCTCCCCTGGTAGCATCTTCCTCCTCCTCCTCCTCCTCCTCCTCCTCCTCCCGCTTTCTTCTCAAGGGCTCCCCCTTCCCTGGTGGCATCCTGTGTGGAAAGAGATGGGGTTAGCGGGGAAGAGTGGCCGCCATGGCCAGGGGAAAGGATGGGGGTGAGCGATGGAGGGGGGAAATCCCAGCAGAGGGGGATTCTGGGAGCGGCGGAGGGGTTCCCAAGGCCCATGTCGAGTGCAGGGAGGGATCCCAGCAGGGTGGGGAATGGGGCAGGGAGGGGGCTGGAGGGTGCAGGGTCTGGGATAAGCCACTGGAGGGCCGGGAACCCACCTGTCTGTGGGAAGGCACCGTGGACTCTAGCTGCTTGGAAGAGTAACTGACCTGCCCGTCTCTGGTCCCTTGGCACCGTCCGGCCCTGGCGGGATCCCTGCTGCCCTGTCTGGGGTGAAACCATCATCAAAATCCGGCCCCTAGGCCCATCTAGCCTGGTGTCCCGCCTCCTCCCTGCTGCCCCGATCAGACCCATGGGGCCATCTATCCCGATATCCCTCCCCTCCCCCACCCCGCCATCCCAGAGCAGCAGAGCTGCATGTCGGGGGAGCGCAGGGCTAGGCTAGCAGGGGCTGCGGGTCAGGAGTGAGGGGCACCGGCAGAGCTGGGGGGGCGAACCCACGGCTGGCACAGCAGGGGGCTGTGGGTCGGGATTGAGGGCAGCAAGTGGAATTTCACGCTTGCAATGAGCGATAGTCGATCTTGGGGGAGCCATTTTTCCCTCCATTCCGGGCTACGGTTCCTACTGGATCCTTCTCCCGTCCCGCCTGAGTCTTACCTTCCCTTCCTGACTCTCCAGGCCACTGCAGCCCCGGCACCAACCAGCACGAGGCTCCCACCAGCCACCAAGGCCACCACGAGCGTCAGGGGGAAGCCGGCTGCAAACCAACAGCTGGTGTGAGCGGTGGGATCAGCTGGGCGGTGATGGGCCCTACAGGGCTTGTAATGAACTGGTGGGTACGACGTAGGGGGAGGGTCCCCGAGCGGGGGAGGGGCCGAGGGCTGGCCTAGCCATGGGGACTGAGCCCCCTTCCCCACCTCTCCAGGGAGGCACAGAGGTGAAAGGGGGCAGGTGGGGACTGTGTGACTTATACGTGAGTTGCCACCTGTCGAAGGGGCTGGCACATAGCGCCGTATTTCCTCACATATACATCTCTGCCTGAAGACGAACAGGCCACTGCTGTTAGCTAATGGCAAAGCTGGATCCCCTGCCCAGCCCCCGCCGGTCCCCGGTACCTGCGGGCACCACGGGCAGCGCGGCCTGGCTCTGCCCGTGGGCGTTGGTGGCAGCACAGGACACGTTGGCCAGGGCCCAGGCCGGGCCCCGCAGCTCCCCACTCACGGCCGGGCCCCGCGCCCACGAGGTCGCTCGCAGCTCGGGGCCCTCGAAGTCCCCAGGGAGGGTGCGGTTGGGCAAACGCCACTCGAGCCGGGGCGGGGGGTTCCCCTCGGCCGCGCAGTGACACGTGGCGGCTCCCCCGGGCCCGCGGCCCCGCACCGTGCAGTTCCCCCGTGGCAGCAGCTCCGGCGGGTCTGCAACGGGACACGGGATGTGTGGGGGGACTTGCCTCCTGGGACCCCAGTGCTCTCCTATAGAACCCAGGAGTCCTGGCTCTCGGCCCAGCCCTGCCACTAGACCCCACACCCCTCCCAGAGCCAGGGATAGAACCCAGGAGTCCGGGCTGCCAGCCCCACCCCTGTAACCACTAGACCCCACTCCCCCGCCGGCGCTGGATGGGGTCACTCACAGCCGACGTGGAGCCGGACGGCTCTGCGGGTGAAGACCCCGACCACGGCGGGGTACGTGACGGTGCAGACGAGCTCTTTGCCGTCATCCCCTGGGGCCGGCGTGAAGCTGAGCACGGAGCTGTAGGAGACGCTGCCATTCGCCAGGGCGACCGAGACGTTCCTGGCTGTGTAGTCGAACCCCCCTGTCCAGGTGATTTGGGGAGGGGTCCCTGAACAGGTCCCCGGAGCCTGGCAGGTCACATTCACCAGCTGTCCGGACAGCAGCACCTCGGGGACCTCCAGCACCGGCTGCTCCTTCAGCTCTAAGCAGGCGACACCATTAAACTTCAACTCAGTGGGGAACTACTGGGGTTAATCCCTGGAACTCCCTGCCCCTGGGTATTAGTGAGACTAACCTGCGAGACTCCCTGCCCCTGGGTATTAGTGGGGCTAACCCGCGGGACTCCCCGCCCCTGGGTATTAGTGGGGCTAACCCGCGGGACTCCCCGCCACTGGGTATTAGTGGGGCTAACCCGCGGGACTCCCCGCCCCTGGGTATTAGTGGGGCTAACCCGCGGGACTCCCTGCCACTGGGTATTAGTGGGGCTAACCCACGGGACTCCCCGCCACTGGGTATTAGTGGGGCTAACCCGCGGGACTCCCTGCCACTGGGTATTAGTGAGACTAACCCGCGGGACTCCCCGCCACTGGGTATTAGTGGGGCTAACCTGCGGGACTCCCTGCCACTGGGTATAAGCAGAGTTAATCCTGCTGAGCTTTCCAGGGCCCCCAGCCTCACCTGTCACATCCACCAGCGGCTGGGTCACCCGGTAGCTGTATTTAAAGTTTCCCTTCACAAAGCGGAAGAAGTAGCGGTCCCTGTCTCCGGCTCTCACGTCGCTGATGTGCAGGGAGCAGTCGTTTGGGGCGTCCCCCACCAGGCGGATCCGGCCCCCAGGCGCCCGCAGGGCCCTGTCAGGGTCTGTGGTGGCCACGGCCGGGCTGGTGTCCCTGTCGTCGCCCTTGAGAAACCAGTATTTGTAGGGGACCCCGGAGGACTCGAAATTGGCTGTGAAATTACAGGGGAGCAGGACGCAGAGACCCTGCTGGGCCGTGACGCGGGACAGGACCTGGATCCGATAGTCGGGCGCCTGGCAGAGCCCACCTGCAGGGGAAACAGACCAGCTCTGACAGTGCCCCTCGGTCCCATCACACAGCCCCCCTAGATCCACCCCACCCCCACACAGAGCTCTGCTGTGCCCCTCACTCCCGAACCGCAGCCCCCTCTAGATCCACCCTGCCCCCCCCAGCTCTGTCAGTGCCCCTCAGTCCTTCCCTGGGGAGAGAGAATAAAAAGACACCAACAAGGGAGCAGAGATTAAATATGGGAGGCTTGAGGGGAGTGGGGTCTAGTGGTTAGAGCGGCGGATGGGCTCTAAGAGGGGAGTGGGGGGGCTAGTGGTTAGAGCCAGGGGTGGGGGGGCGTGTTTCCAAGTCACTGACAGGGGCCGGCTGTGAGAAAGAGACTCGATTTCTCAGCTGATCAATATTTGCCTTTATTAGCTGGTGACAAAGGAAGCAGGTTCAGGCCGGGAGCCAAGGGCTTGGGGGAGGGGCATTTTACTAACCAGCCCCCCTCTTCCTGCACATCTCATTCCCCCCCCAGCCCTGCCGGTGCCCCTCACTCCCGACCCGCAGCCCCCTGCCAGCCCAGCCCTGGGCTCCGCCCCCCACAGCTCTGCCAGAGCCCCTTTATTTCCCCAAACCAAACAATGGGGGGTGAACCCTCCCTGAAATCCCCCATCACCCCCAGGGTTGAAACCAACCAAGGGGAGGAACAGGCCAGGAACCAAGACGGCACCAACCCGCCAGCTGCAGGCTCAAGTGGTTTATCGACGTCCGAACAGCCCGAAGCACAAACCAAGCTCCCTACTGAAGAAACCGCAACCTAAGGGCTGGTCTGGACGTGTGTCGCTCAAACGTTTCCCGTTCAGTGACCTCGCAGGGGGAGCCCCTGGGGCACCTCCTGCCACAAAGCTGACGCGGAAGGAAAGCGTCTCCCTGCTCCAGCGGGGAACAGTGGAGGCGCTTGGTCTGCCAGGCCCATCAGCAAAGCCAGGGCTGGCGAAGCCAGTGAAAGGGCTGCAGAGCACCAAGCCTCTGCTCTGCAGGAAGCCTCCTGAGCCGCCACGCGCACGGCCCGATTGAGAAGCACTTAATGCTGGAGCCCCAGCGCAGTGCGTGTCACACCAGACTTTCCAGCTACGCACACCCCAAGCTGAGGCCAGTGTGAAGCGCATTGTCACTGGCTAACCCTGAATGTGGATGCTGGATTTGAAAGACTCAGGAGCTGGAAAAGTGAAGAACTTTCTCACCGCACTCACACAACGAGCACGTGGCTGATAAATGCACCGTGCAAATGGGTGTCCAGTACTAAGTCACTGCGGACGTTCTCCAGACGTCCGTGGGACGCCAGTAGGTGCATTTTTAGATGTTCAGGTCACAGGCGACACATCAGATGCATCTCTGAAAAACCCACATCTCAGAAGAGGTAAATGGTTGTAAATCGGACCCCAAAGAGATGCTGCTTGTGCGTTTGATGGAGCTGCAAACTTCTCTGGAAGATCTGGTGGAGCACAAGCTTTCCTCAGAAAAAAGTGTAACCCTAATCTCTTCTGTACCCGGAAAGATAATGGAGCAATAATTAAGCAATCAGTTTGCAAACACATAGAAGACAATAGGGTGACAAGAAAGAGCCATCATGGATGTGTCAAGAAGAAATCATGCCACCCCAGCCTGACAGCTTTCTCTGACAGGGTAACACGCCTTGTGGTTAGGGGGGAAGCGGTAGATGTGGTATATCTTGACTTTAGTAAAGCTTTTTATACTGTCTGACATGACCTTCTCATAAACAAACTAGAAAATTACAACCTAAGTGGGTGCATAACTGGTTGGAAAACTGTTCCCAGAGAGTCGTTATCAACGGCTCACAGTCATGCAGGAAGATCATAACGAGTGGGGTCCTCCAGGGATCAATTCTGGGTGTTGGTTCTGTTCAATATTTTCATCAATATTTAGATCATGGCGTAGAGAGGACACTTATGAAGTTAGCGGACGATACCAAGCTGGGAGGGTTGCAAGTGCTTTGGAGGACAGGATTAAAATTCACAATGATCTGGACAAACTGGAGAAATGATCTGAAGTAAATAGGATGAAATTAAATGAGGACAAATGCAAAGTGCTCCACTTAGGAAGGAACAATCAGTTGCACACGTACAGAATGGGACATGACTGCCTAGGAAGGAGCCCTGCGGAAAGGGAGCTGGGGGTCATAGTGGACCACAAGCTGAATACGAGTCAACAACGTAACACTGCTGCAAAAAAAGCGAACATCATTCTGGGCTGTATCAGCAGGAGTGTTGTAAGCAAGACACAAGCAGTGATTCTTCCGCTCTGCTCTGCGCTGATTAGACCTCAGCTGGAGGGTTGTGTCCAGTTCTGGGCCCCGCAGTTCAGGAAGGATGTGGACAAACTGGAGAAAGTCCAGAGAAAAGCAACAAAAATGAATAAAGGTCCAGAAAAAGGTCATTGATCCTGAGGGAAGATTGAAAAAAACTGGGTTTGTTCAGTCTGGAGAAGAGAAGCCTGAGGGGGGACATGAGAACAGTTCTCAAGGACATAAAAGGTTGTTGCAAGGAGGAGGGAGGTAAATTGTTCTCATTAACCTCTGAGGCTACGACAAGAAACGGGCTTAAATTGCAGGTTGGACATTAGGAAAAACTTCCTGTCAGGGTGGTTAAACACTGGAATAAATTGCCCAGGGAGGTTGTGGAATCTCCATCATGGGGATTTTTAAGAGCAGGTTGGACAAACACCTGTCAGGGAAGGTCTAGACAATACTTAGTCCTGCCATGAGTGCAGGGGACTGGGCTAGACCTCGCGAGGTCCCTTCCGGCCCTACAATGCTGGAATCTGTTCAAGCTGCAGAATCCTGAAAAGACGTTAAAAAAGCCATAAATTCAATGTCTTCTTTATACTCTTCTTCTCAGCAAGAGTCCAAAAAGCCTGAACGTCTTGATGAAAATGGAAAATTAGGTTCAAATTAGTGCAACCTGGGAAAACCTGCTGGCTTTCAACGAGCCATCCTTGGCTCTTGTCTTAAAATTACTGCAACGATTATTTCAGTGGAGTCGCATCATAGGCGCATTTAACTTACGCAATTTTAACTATATGCACTTGGCAAAAAAAGAAAAGAAAAATAAATGTAAATACGGTACCTGTAGTGTGGGCGTTTCCGCCTGCCATTCCACTCAATGAGCGTTTGACTATATGCGATTTTGGCCTTACGCGCTGACTTCAGAACCTAACCCCCACGTAAGATGCGACTCCCCTGTACTGGCTTTGGAGAGTCTCTACCGAGCAGGAGCGTATCTAAGGAGTGAGGCTGGTGGATAACTTTGCTACAATGTTCAGAGAAGACAATCGCTGTTCTCTCTCTCGTAAGTCTATTGATGAAACCACTTGGGTTATCAGCCAACGCCATCCAAGCTTCTGCTACCACAGTCGTAGATTTTTGTCCAGCAATAGAAGCTACACTTGGATCAGTCAGAGATATTCATTGAAAAGGTACTGGAAGAAGCAAAGACTTCAGTCCAGAAGTTGACTAATGAACGCACTAATATTGACTCCTTAAGTGAAGAGGACAAGAGGTGTCTGTTAAGCCAGCTGAAAATCTACAACTAACTTGTCTCTTACAATCTACAACAGCGACTTCTGGATTCTCTCAACCTCTGTGTAGCTTTTCCAGATGCCTTCTCATAAAACGCCAACAGAGAAGTGGCGTGAGGCACTACCAGCAACGGGGCTGCCATGTGATCAGGACAGAAGAGAGGATTTGACCCCAGAGTGGAATATCATACGACGAACAAATGAAGATTTGGCTTCAGCTTCTTCTGTATCATCATCGCTAGTAGCGCGACCTGATCTCTGGGCTGTTTCCTGGGCTGGCAGAAGTAGGAATTCATCTCCTGCTGCTCCCAGTCACAGCACCTCCGGTCGAGCGTCTTGTTCCTCACCGACCAGACCGCTGTGTGCTGGGAGGAGTCGCCTTCTGCCCGGCCGGGAGCGGGGAGGGAGGAACCTGCCGTGAAGGCCTGGCAGAACCGGGCACAGGAGCAGCCCCCAAAGGGACCTGGCGGCATTCGACACGTCCAAAATTACAGCCAGAAGCCAAGTAGGCTGGAGCTGTCGTGCTTCATGGAAGGCTTGAGGAGCCAGCGCTGATGCGGGTGATGGTTTTACAGCCCGAGTTAGAGCTAATAAAATGGCCGGGACATGTTTCTCCATTGTTACCATGGTGCCATACAACCCCCCCTGCACCCTCACGGGCTCACCCCTCAGCCCTCACCCCCTATGACTTCAACTCCCCCCCATTTCAATTACCGGGGAAATCCGGCTTTGAAATCACATTCTCCCAACAGCTCTGCCGGTGCCCCTCACTCCCGACCTGCAGCCCCCTGCGAGCCCAGCCCTGGGCTCCCCATTTCCTCCGCTCTGACGGTGCCCCTCACTCCCGACATGCAGCCCCCGCTAGCCCAGCCCTGGGCTCCCCCCAATTCCTCCAGCTCTGCTGGTGCCCCATAATTTTTTTACCAGTATCAACTCTTACAGCAGGAGGCATCTGGAACCCCGGACTCCTGGGTTCTCTCCCCCGCTCTGGGAGGGGAGTGGGGTCTAGTGGGTTAGAGGAGGGGGGCTGGGAGCCAGGACTCCTGGGTTCTCTCCCCCGCTCTGGGGGATTCCTGCCAGCCCAGCTGTCTCTGCTGTTGTTCTCTTACCCTGGCAGAGCAGTGCGAGGATGATTTCAATGCAGAGCTTGGTGGAAGGGGGCATCTGGCTGGCTCCGGGCACCCACATCCTCCCGCTCCGCGGCTCCGGGAGGCAGCCAGCGCCTGGACTGACGGGCTCCGTGATTTGCTGCTCTCAGTGGGTCCCAGATCGCTGCCTGGGGAGGTGCTGGTGGGAAGGAGGGTGGGGAAATGACTGAGCAGAGCAGGGGAGTGGGGACTAGTGGGTAGAGTGGGTGGCGCTCAGGGGCAGGACTCCTGGGTTCCCTCCTGGCTCTGAGAGGGGAGTGGGTGGTTGGGGGGGGGGGTGATTCCAAGTCACTGCTGGTGGCCGGCTCTGATAAGCTGGTGAAAGAGGAAGCTACTTTGGGCCAGGAGCCAAGGGCTTGCGGGACGGGCATTTTACTAACCAGCCCCCCTCTTCCTGGGCATCTCATTCTCCCCACAGCTCTGCCAGTGCCCCTCACTCCCGACCCGCAGCCCCCTGCTAGCCCAGCCCTGAGCTCCCCACAGCTCTGCCGGTGCCCCTCACTCCCGACCCGCAGCCCCCCGCCAGCCCCGCCCGGCGCTCCTCACAACTCTGCTGGGGCCCCTCACTCCCGACCCGCAGCCCCCTGCCATCCCAGCCCTGAGCTCCCCACAGCTCTGCCAGTGCCCCTCACTCCCGACCCGCAGCCCCCTGCCAGCCCAGCCCTGGGCTCCTCACAACTCTGCTGGTGCCCCTCACTCCCAACCCGCAGCCCCCTGCTAGCCCAGCCCTGAGCTCCCCACAGCTCTGCCGGTGCCCCTCACTCCCGACCCGCAGCCCCCTGCCATCCCAGCCCTGGGCTCCTCACAACTCTGCTGGTGCCCCTCACTCCCGACCCGCAGCCCCCTGCCATCCCAGCCCTGGGCTCCTCACAACTCTGCCGGTGCCCCTCACTCCCGACCCGCAGCCCCCTGCTAGCCCAGCCCTGAGCTCCCCACAGCTCTGCCGGTGCCCCTCACTCCCGACCCGCAGCCCCCTGCCATCCCAGCCCTGGGCTCCTCACAACTCTGCCGGTGCCCCTCACTCCCGACCCGCAGCCCCCTGCTAGCCCAGCCCTGAGCTCCCCACAGCTCTGCCGGTGCCCCTCACTCCCGACCCGCAGCCCCCTGCCATCCCAGCCCTGGGCTCCTCACAACTCTGCCGGTGCCCCTCACTCCCGACCCGCAGCCCCCTGCCATCCCAGCCCTGGGCTCCTCACAACTCTGCTGGTGCCCCTCACTCCCGACCCGCAGCCCCCTGCCAGCCCAGCCCTGGGCTCGCCACAGCTCTGCCGGTGCTCCTCAGTCCCGACCTGCAGCCCCCCCCACCTCCACTCCCACACCACACAGAGCTCTGCTGGTGCCCCTCAATCCTGATCCACAGCCCCTCTGTTACCAGATTTGCCAGTTACTCTGGGGTACCTCATTTATTAGAGTTACTATTCTGGGGGGTGGGGGGGTCTGTAATTCTATCAATCTGCTGCTTGTGTCACGTGTGGGTTCATACGGAGCTGCAGGTCCCCTCCCGATGGAGCGATCCTGCCACCTCCCGCACCCCTGCCACACACAGAGTCTGTGTGGACCGGGTCCATCAGCGCTTTCAAGGGGAGCCACGTTTGTGATCAGAGGGTTGAAATTTAAAACTGTTTCTTGTGGTTGGGGGGTTCCGGTTCAATAACACGATGCAAACCCGGCTCGAGCCCCCACCCAGTGACCTGGGACAATTACATACCCCCCGTCCCCGGCATCTCTAGGAGACAACACTTCCCCTCTCGCAAGCACAGAGTCTGAGTGTAGCAAAAGCCTTTTAAGAAAGGAGGGAAACAATGCGGCAAACACCACAACCAGGATTCATAACACAAACCCTGAGCAAAGACCCACCCCCAGGTGAGTGTGGCAGTGTCCTTTTCCCCTCAGGGTCTTAAGTCCAGCAACCCAACCGTCATCCCTCCCACAGTTTCTGACCTTGGTCAGTGCAGCCCCAGAGTTCAGAAGTTCCCCTGCAGAGTTTATCTCCCAGCCTGGGTGGAAGTGGGGGGAGATCTGGGGGGGGCATCTTACATGCTCTGCTGCTCTCTGGTCAATGGCTGATTGCAGATGTCACCAGGGGGTTCTGCTCCAGTCTTCACTACCAGCTGGGTCTCCCCCCAGCCATCCTTCTAGCCACTCCTTTCCACCAGCCACACCTGCCTCTCTGCCAGCCCCCCCCCCAGCTCTTCCATGATTTCAGATGTTAGCAAGTGGGGGGGGGGGGGTGCACTACTGGCAAACTCAAAACCACTTACCCAAAACAGGTCTAACATTGAGACCTAACTATCAATGAGTTTAGCTCTGCAGCATGTAACAAGACTCCTAATAGTGTTAAAATTAGCTCCATTATTATACAGTGGAGAGAGAAGGGGTGTTTGGCACCCATGTCCCTTGTCTAGCGAGTGCTGCTAAGTTGAGGGTGAGTCCCTCCGTCATAAAATGCCAAGTACAGTTCTACTGTCCTTGATTCACATCACCAGGATAACAACCCTGTGTTACTCCTGTCCCGATAACAAAGAGACTGGGATCCCACAGCAGCCAAAGTGACCGTTTGGGCAGGGTGGGTCATGCTAGTCCCACCATGCTAGGTGGGGTGGGTGGGCCCATGCAAACGAGATCAGCCCCTGACGTCCTTTTCCAGGGTTCACCACCAGACGTCAGGGTAGAGCCCATCCTGACTCTGCTCACATCAGCACGAGGTTTTAGTCCTTCAGTAGCACCGTAGGCAACAATCCCATTTCCCCCGGAAATTTTGTCCTTTCCCTTTTCAGCTGGGGGTTGCTCTGCAGAAACATCTTCCTGAGCCTCTTTCTGGGTTTCACCTGAGTCCAGAAGAACTTGTGAGTTAACGGACGCACCCTCCGTCCGCGCACGCTGAGAGGCACCTTCCGTCTGCTCCCCAGGCCAAACGCTCCCCCAGCAGATAAACGGCCGTTCTCAACACCCCCAGAACTTGGCATTTCCTCCCCTTGTTCCCAGACAAGCGTTTGGAGATCGGGGGAGCTCCCTCCATGGGCAAGTCATTACCCCCGACAGACACGGGCTTAGGGCCACTTCCTGCCTGGCTTTTAGCTGAGTCCAGAACCGCGTCTGGCACAACTGGCAAATCCTCGGTCTTTCCGCCTGCGCCACAGACAGAGCGTTGGAGCCATTTTCTGCCCCAGCAGCGAATCTGCTTTTCTGACTAGACAAACAGTCTGAACGTCCCTCCCCCTTGTCACAGACCACATGGCTGGTCCCATGGGCTCTGGGGGTTATTTAAAGGGCCTGGGGCCCCCCTGCTTCTAGCGCCCCGGCCCTTTAACTAGCCGAGGGAGCCCTGGGAAAGCGACGGGGCTCCAGTGGCTGTTTAAAGTGCCAGGGTGGTAGAAGCAATGGGAGCTTTGGACTTTTTAAATAGCCTCCAGAGCCCCTCAGCCCTACCCCAGGGCTCCGGCAGTGGGGCTCTGGTGGCAAGACCTGCTGGGAGCCCCAGGCCCTTTACATTGCCCCCTGGGGAAGCCAGGCCACCCCGGTGTGGAGCTCCAGCTCCTGCCCATACGCCGAACCGGGGCTTGGGCGCGGGGCCCTCTTGGGGCGGGGCCCGATTCAGGGGAATTGGGCGAATCGCCCTAAAGCCGTCCCCGATGCTGAGGGGCTGGCGATCGTATCTTCCCATGTCCTCCCCTAACTTCACCAGCTCCGTCCAAATCGTGTTCCTAAGGGTCTCCCTGGGTCGGCGCTGCCCGGGGCTGTGGGCGGTGGGGGTAGGATTGGGAGGGCGCCTGGCAGAGTGAGGACCGTTATTTGTAACCGTGATCGCCCGCCCGGGCTCTGAGGGCGTCTTTTTGCTGACTTGTCTTTTCAGCACACCAGTTTCTCGCAGCAAATCTCCTGCCTGTTGGATTTTTACCACTAGTTCACTCCAGGTGAGGTGTTCTATCGCCACAGCCCCATGGTCAGTTCTGTGTGAGGATTTAGTCCCGCATAAGTGCCCTGTACTAATTCGGGTCCCTGGTACTGGAAAGAGACGATCCCATTCTCCTCTGTCCGGGGGAATGAATCAGAGAGAGCTGCCAGCATTTCCTTTCGAAGTAGGAAAGCTTCGGGGGCCTCGCCTGGCATCTGCTCTTCCATTATAGGCAGTTTCTTGCGGGAAGACGCAGGCAGTAATATCTAGAGAGCCCTTAACACTCATTCCCGGCGTCCAGGGGCAGCCCGCTCCCAAGGACCTACGCCTATGCCCAGAGCTTCTGCATCACAAGGAGAGGCGCAAAACTGAGCCAGCTGGGTTCAGTCCATGCCGTCAGCAGAGGGGTGCATTTGCCAAACAGGAGCCAGCCACGAAACAGCGGTGTCACGGTTCAGTGGCCCCAGTCGCTCGGCAGTAGCCTTGGCCTGACTAGGAGACCATCTTACTACGTCCGTGGCCAGCTCCGTTGTGGGGAGATCGGCTCCCACAACTCTGCGTTGAACCTCCCTCGTGGAAACAGGAGCTACGTTATGCCAGCCTGGCCAATCGGGGTTGAATGGGCTTTTGGGGACAGCATCGGGGTCACTTTATTTTCCCAGGTGGCTCCAAATCCCAATCCTCTCTCAACCTTCCATCTGCTACCACCCCCCCATAGGCACTAAGTTGGGCACTTGTGTTTTCATATGGGAACTCGACTCCTCCCTTCTGCACGTCCCCTCCCAATGGGGCGACCCTGCAGGACCTCGGTTCCCCAGCGCTGGGTTCCTCCAGCCCCAGAGCATCACACACACGCGCACACACACACATTAACAGAGCAAGTCTGAGCGCTGAGTGGACCGGGTTAATCAGCACTCTCAAGCTGCCACCTTATATGCCCCTGGACCCAGTAGTCTGGGTCGAGCAGCACTTCCAGGCTGCCACCCTCGGATGTCACAGGTTCAGCACGTCCCGCTCCCCACTGTCACGTTACAATTATTCTGGGATTAACCCCCTGGATGAGCAAACCCCACAGGATTTTTGGGTGCTACAGGGATCTTTAGCTTAGGTAAGAGGAGCGTTGCTGCAGAGTGAATTGGGGAAGCTAAAAACGCAAAGAGTAAAGTTTAGAGAGAGAAGCAACCAGCTTAACCATAAGAGTTATTTATAGACTAATAGTGATACCACACAAGGAGCCTAAACCAACATAACAGCTACGTTACTGAAGGTTAATAATTGAGGTAGAAAAGAAAACAGAGAGAGAGAGAGAGAGAGTACTGGGGTCTCACCCACTCCATGAGGCTTGAACTGGTCCGGGATCCCAGGTGATGGGGGGAGCTCGGGGTCCTGGGTGCTGGAGACGGGCAGAGCCCCCAGCACAATCAATCAGGAGAAGATGAAGTCCCAGTGGGACTGATGCAGAGTTTGGATCCAGGCATCAGAGCACTGACTGAAGCGTGAGCAGGGTTTTTTGTAGGGAAACAACAATGGTTCAAGGGAGACACTGGATTTGTTTATGGGTAAACTGATGACTCGGGTTTTCTTTAGGCTAAACAATAGGAGCCCATCACTCCTGGCTATGGGTGATGTTCCTTGCAGGGAGCTCACAAGGCAACTAGGGAGCTTCACTATTTTGGATACCAGTCAAGGATTCGTTACTAGAATTGGTCTGATAACTGCTGAGCTGGGGGTGTGCAGGCGGGTTCATTGACATCTGGAGCAGAGATCCCCCATCATGCCGTGCTTCCCGGCTTTTCTGGTCCCAGAGTTCAGTGCGGTTCCTGCCTTGGGATCTCTGTTCTCCATTCTGTAGCTAATGGAGATGCCTCCTTGTCCCATCTTCGATGCAGATGAGGTAAGGGGAGTTCCCTTAATCCTGTCACCCTTGTTAGGAGGGATCTAGGTGTGTCTCCCCCTGCCTTTCACTGCTCTCTGTAAGGCCGTCCTCTGATCGGTTTTGGTTCAAGCAGAGGCTGGGGGTGGGGTCCTTTGTGAGTCAGACAGGCAGGATACTGTGCCCGGGTTCGCCAAGAACACAGAGTGTCATCCCTCAATTCACCCTACCCCCCCACAGAGCTCTGCCGGTGCCCCTCACTCCTGACCTGCAGCCCCCTGATCCACCCCTGCCCCCACACAGAGCTCTGCCGGTGCCCCTCAGTCCTTCCCTGGGGAGAGAGAATAAAAATACACTAACAAGGGAGCAGAGATGAAATATGGGAGGCTTGTGGGGAGTGGGGTCTAGTGATTAGAGCGGTGTAAGCAGAGTCAGGATGAGCTCTACCCTGACATCTGGTGGTGAATTGAGGCGAGTGTGGAAAAGAACTTCAGGGGCCGATCTTGTTTGCATAGGCACACCCACCCCGCCTGGCATGAGCCCACAGCTGCCCACATGGTCACTTTGGCTGCTGTGGGATCCCCAGTTTCTCTGTTATTGTGGCAGGAAGAATAAAGTGTTGTTACCTTGACTATGTGAATCAAGGACAATGGAACTGTTTTATGACAGAGGGAGTCGCCATCAACTAAAGAGCATTTGCTAGACAAGAGACATGGGTTCCAAAACCCCCAGAATAGAAAGAGATTGGGGGATAGGTGTGCATTACAATTGCTCTGCTGTCTGAAACACCAATTACACCATCTTCTCTCTCCACTTTTAACTAGCAGAGCTCATTTTGATTCTATTAGGAGTCCAGCTAGAGGCTGCTCAGATGAATTTCACTTTGGGCCAATGGTGCACCAGCACTGAGGCTCACCTACTACAAGCAGAAATCACTAAGAGCTGAGATCATTGAGTGCTGTGTTAACTAGTGGGGGAGCCTGAAGATCTATTGCTAAGTGGCTGGTAGAGCTGAGCTGTTTGTGGGACGGTTGGAGCGGCTCAGGGAGCAGTTGGTAAAGCAGAGCAGTTCGTGGTGAAGGCGGCAGCAGAACTCCACGGAGAGGCAGGGCAGTCAGCCTCGGCCCACGTAAGGTGCCCCCTTAACACCCCATGTGCCCCCTCCCCCCATTTCCACCCAGGCTGGGGGGTGGTAAAACTCCACAGATAAACTTTTGAACTCTGGGGCTGCACTGACCAGGGACAGAGACTTTTGTTGGATTTTTGGGGTGATATTTTGGGTGGTTGGACTTAAGACCCTGAGGGGAAAAGGACACTGCCAAACTAGCTTGGAGGTGGGTCTTTGCTCATGGTTTGTGTTATGAATCCTGTTTGTGGTGTTTCCCCAACAACGTAATGCCACATTGTTTCCTTCCTTTATTAAAAGGATTTTGCTACACTCAGACTCTGTGCTTGCGAGAGGGGAAGTGTTGCCTCCTAGAGGCGCCCGGGGTGGGGGTGGGGTGTAATTGTCCCAGGTCACTGGGTGGGGGCTCGAGCCGGTTTTGTGTTGTGTTATTGAAACGGAACCCTGGATACTGAACCCGGCCCTTGGTGCTGCCAACTGTGACGGGCAGAAGGGTTACAGCGGTGAGTGGGAGCCAGGACTCCTGGGTTCTCTCCTGGTTCTAAGAGGGGTGTGGGAGGCTAGTGGTTAGAGCCATGGGGCAGGGCTGGGCAGTGTTTCCAAGTCACTGATGGTGGTGAGCTCTGATTAGCCAGAGAAAGAGGAAGCAGCTTTGGGCTGGGAGCCATGGGCTTGCGGGAGGGGCATTTTACTAACCGACCCCCCTCTTCCTGCACATCTCATTCTCCCCACAGCTCTGCCAGTGCCCCTCACTCCCGACATGCAGCCCCCTGCCAGAGCAGCCCTGGGGTCCCCACAGCTCTGCTGGTGCCCCTCACTCCCGACCCGCAGCCCCCTGCAGCCAGCCCTGGGTTCCCACCTTCCCACAGCTCTGCCAGAGCCCCTTTAATTCCCCAACCCACAATTTATTTGTCCAGTATCAGGAATCTCCCTCCCCCACAAGGGGGGTGAACCCTCCCTGAAATCCCCCATCACCCCCAGGGTTGAAACCAACCAAGGGGAGGAACAGGCCAGGAACCAAGACGGCACCAACCCGCCAGCTGCAGGCTCAAGTGGTTTCTCGACGTCCGAACAGCCCGAAGCACAAACCAAGCTCCCTACTGAAGAAACCGCAACCTAAGGGCTGGTCTGGACGTGTGTCGCTCAAACGTTTCCCGTTCAGTGACCTCGCAGAGGAAGCCCCTGGGCACCTCCTGCCACAAAGCTGACGCGGAAGGAAAGCGTCTCCCTGCTCCAGCGGGGAACAGTGGAGGCGCTTGGTCTGCCAGGCCCATCAGCAAAGCCAGGGCTGGCGAAGCCAGTGAAAGGGCTGCAGAGCACCAAGCCTCTGCTCTGCAGGAAGCCTCCTGAGCCACCACGCACACGGCCAGATTGAGAAGCACTTAATGCTGGAGCCCCAGCGCAGTGCGTGTCACACCAGACTTTCCAGCTACGCACACCCCAAGCTGAGGCCAGTGTGAAGCGCATTGTCACTGGCTAACCCTGAATGTGGACGCTGGATTTGAAAGACTCAGGAGCTGGAAAAGTGAAGAACTCTCTCACCGCACTCACACAACGAGCACGTGGCTGATAAATGCACCGTGCAAATGGGTGTCCAGTACTAAGTCACTGCGGACGTTCTCCAGACGTCTGTGGGAGGCCAGTAGATGCATTTTTAGATGTTCAGGTTACAGGCGACACATCCGCTGCATCTGTGACAACCCACATCTCAGAAGAGTTAAATGGTTGTAAATCAGACCCCAAAGAGATGCTGCTTGTGCGTTTGATGGAGCTGCAAACTTCTCTGGAAGAACTGGTGGAGCACAAGCTTTGCTCGGGGAAAGGTATAACCCTAATCTCTCCTATACACACTGCAGAAGCTGTTTTAAGTCCAGGATCTGGACAGATAATGAAGCAAATAATTAAGCAATCAGTTTGCAAACACCTGGAAGACAATAGGGTGATAAGTAAGAGCCATCATGGATGTGTCAAGAACAAATCATGCCACCCCAGCCTGACGGCTTCTCTGACAGGGTAACAAGCCTTGTGGATAGGGGTAGGGGGGAAGCGGTAGATGTGGTACATCTTGACCTTAAAAAGGCTTTTGATACCATCTCCCATGACCTTCTTATAAACAAACTAGGCAAATACAACCTAAGTGGGTGCAGAACTGGCTGGAAAACCATTCCCAGAGAGTCGTTATCAAAGGTTCACAGTCCTGTTGGAAGGGATAACGAGTGGGGTCCCACAGGGATCAATTCTGGATCCGGTTCTGTTCAATATCTTCATCAGTGATTTAGATCATGGCGTAGAGAGGACACTTATAAAGTTAGCGGATGATACCAAATTGGGAGGGGTCACAAGTGCTTTGGAGGACAGGATTAAAATTCAAAATGATCTGGACAATCTGGAGAAATGGTCTGAAGTAAACAGGATGAAATGAAATGAGAACAAATGCAAAATACTCCACTTAGGAAGGAACGATCAGTTGCACACACACGGAATGGGACATGCCTGCCTAGGAAGGAGCCCTGCGGAAAGGGAGCTGGGGTCATAGTGGATCACAAGCTGAATATGAGGGATCAGTACAACATTGTGGCAAAAAAGGAAACATCATTCTGGGCTGTATCAGCAGGAGTGTTGTGAGCAAGACAGAAGCAGTGATTCTTCCGCTCTGCTCCGCGCTGATTAGGCCTCAGCTGGAGGGTTGTGTCCAGGTCTGGGCGCCACATTTCAGGAAGGATGGGGACTAACTGGAGAAAGTCCAGAGAAGAGCAACAAAAATGAATAAAGGTCCAGAAACAGGTCGTAGATCCTGAGGAAAATTGGGTTTGTTCAGTCTGGAAAAGAGACGCCTGAGAGGGGACATGAGAACAGTTTTCAAGTATATAAAACATTGTACAAGGAGGAGGGAGGTAAATTGTTCTCGTTAACCTCTGAGGACAGGCCAAGAAGCGATGGGCTTAAATTGCAGCAAGGGAGGTTTAGGTTGGACATTAGGAAAAACTTCCTAACTGTCAGGGTGGTGAAGCACTGGAATAAATTGCCCAGGGAGGTGGTGGAATCGCCATCATGGGGGATTTTTAAGAGCAGGTTGGACAAACACCTGTCAGGGAAGGTCTAGACAATACTTAGTCCTGCCATGAGTGCAGGGGACTGGGCTAGACCTCGCGAGGTCCCTTCCGGCCCTACAATGCTGGAATCTGTTCAAGCTGCAGAATCCTGAAAAGACGTTTAAAAAGCCGTAAATTCAGTGTCTTCTTTCTACTCTTTTTTTCTCAGCAAGATGCTCCAGGACTGAAGTTCAAATTAGTCCAACCTGGGAAAACCTCGTTCCTCACCGACCAGACCGCTGTGTGCTGGGAGGAGTCACCTTCTGCCCGGCCGGGAGCGGGGAGGGAGGACCCTGCCGTGAAGGCCTGGCAGAACCGGGCACAGGAGCAGCCCCCGAAGGAGCAGCCCTGGGCTCCTCCAGCTCTGCCGGTGCCCCTCACTCCCGACCCGCAGCCCCTGCGAGCCCAGCACTGGTCTCCTCCCCCAGCTCTGCTAGAGCCCCTTTATTTCCCCAAACCATAATTTATTTGACCAGTATCAACTCTTACAGCAGGAGGCATCTGGAACCCAGGACTCCTGGGTTCTATCCCCTGCTCTGGGAGGGGAGTGGGGTCTAGTGGGTTAGAGGAGGGGGGCTGGGAGCCAGGACTCCTGGGTTCTCTCCCCCGCTCTGGGGGATTCCTGCCAGCCCAGCTGTCTCTGCTGTTGTTCTCTTACCCTGGCAGAGCAGTGCGAGGATGATTTCAATGCAGAGCTTGGTGGAAGGGGGCATCTGGCTGGCTCCTGGCACCCACATTCTCCCGCTCCGCGGCTCCGGGGGGCAGCCAGTGCCTGGACTGACGGGCTCCGTGATTTGCTGCTCTCAGTGGGTCCCAGATCGGTGCCTGGGGAGGTGCAGGTGGGAAGGAGGGTGGGGAAATGACTGCGCAGAGCAGGGGAGTGGGGACTAGTGGTTAGAGCGGGGCGGAGCTGGGACTCACACACAGGGTCTGTCTGTACTTACCCAGCGCCCGGGTGATTCTGCACCAGCCCAGCGCTGAGCAGGCACCGAACCGATGACACTGCAACTCCCTCTTGTCACAGGAAACCCACATCCTGCCAAACCCGCCCGGCCCCACACAGCGCAGACCCACGGGCGCCTCTAGTCCGGCGTCCCGCCTGCCCCCAGCCCGGTGCACACAGAGCTGGGGGCAGTGCCCTCCCCCTGCCTCCCTCCCCACAGCCTGTGCGCTCAGCCCCTGGGCCTCCCACAGCCCGGCTCTGGTTTTCACACCAGCTGCTGGGAATGTGCCCGTCTGAGCGGGGCGGTGCTGTCCGGGGTGTGAGCTGGGCTGGGGAGCATCCGTGTCCCCTCCCCCCTCCAGCCCAAGACGCTGCGTTGCTGGCGACCTGCCCCCCACCCCCGGCCTCCGCCCACCCCCAGCCTCCAGCCTGTGGCTTGTGCCACCAGCCGGCTCCTCACGAATTAAACTGCAGAGCGACCCCTGCAAGGGCTCAACCCCTGCCTGCCTCCCGCTCCCCCTGGAGATCTGCCGCGAGCACGGCCCAGGCCGCTCCCGGTGCCGGACGGGTCTGTGCCAAGGTCCTGCCCCAGCCCTGTGGCCCCCAACAGCGATTCCCACACGCCGGTGTCGAGGGAACATTCCCCCAACCTGATTCACTCCAGCACGGCCGAAGTGAGCGCTGGGAGCAACGGAAATCAAGCGGCTGCCTGGGCAAACTCCCAGCTCTGAAAAACTGGCTGGCTGGCTCAGGGGTCTGGGCAGTGTCCGTGAATCCATAAGGGGGACACACTGACATGCTAGTCTGAGTCTGAGCTCTGCGGGTGACAACCTGCCCCCCATGTTCACCCCATTTCATAAAAAGATGCTAAATCTTGGCCAACTTATGCCTCTGGAGGGGTCATTCGGAAACTCATAATCTGCTGAACATTATTGTTCTGCTGAAATACGTGTAGCCATACTGGGGATGAAGTTATAAGATTCTACGGTACGATTGTTACTGTAATTCTGGGTAACGCCCACACATCAGTTTTTCAGAGACAAAGGCACACAGGCCCCAGCCAGGTGTTAACGAGCCACTGTCCAGCCGGGAGGGGGCGGGGAGACGTATAAACAAGTGCCCTGCGTTTTACCTCCCCTCGTCTTCCACGTGTCGACCGAAACCACCAAGAGGCAGCTGAAGCCAGTGACCTGAGGAAGGGGGGGGGCCCAGGGTGCAGGGACAGCCGGCCTGTGAAGCGAACTACGGCTTTGGATGCGACAAATCAGTGGCTTTGCTGTTCATTTAGCCGGTGACCTGAGCTGGGAGTTTGCCCAGCAGCCGCTTGATTTCCGTTGCTCCCAGCGCTCACTTCGGCCGTGCTGGAGTGAATCAGGTTGGGGGAATGTTCCCTCGACACCGGCGTGTGGGAATCGCTGTTGGGGGCCACAGGGCTGGGGCAGGACCTTGGCACAGACCCGTCCGGCACCGGGAGCGGCCTGGGCCGTGCACGTGGCAGATCTCCAGGGGGAGCGGGAGGCAGGCAGGGGTCGAGCCCTTGCAGGGGTCGCTCTGCAGTTTAATTCGTGAGGAGCCGGCTGGTGGCACAAGCCACAGGCTGGAGGCTGGGGGTGGGCGGAGGCCGGGGGTGAGGGGCAGGTCGCCAGCAACGCAGCGTCTTGGGCTGGAGGGGGGAGGGGACACGGCTGCTCCCCAGCCCAGCTCGCACCCCGGACAGCACCACCCCACCCAGATGGGCACATTCCCAGCAGCTGGTGTGAAAACCAGAGCCGGGCTGTGGGAGGCCCAGGGGCTGAGCGCACAGGCTGTGGGGAGGGAGGCAGGGGGAGGGCTCTGCCCCCAGCTCTGTGTGCACCGGGTTGGGGGCAGGCGGGACGCCGGACTAGAGGGGCCCGTGGGTCTGCGCTGTGTGGGGCCGGGCGGGTTTGGCAGGATGTGGGTTTCCTGTGAGAAGAGGGAGTTGCAGTGTCGTCGGTTCGGTGCCTGCTCAGCGCTGGGCTGGTGCAAAATCACCCGGGCGCTGGGTAAGTACAGACAGACCCTGTGTGTGAGTCCCAGCTCCGCCCGCTCTAACCACTAGACCCCACTCCCCTGCTCTGCGCAGTCATTTCCCCACCCTCCTTCCCACCTGCACCTCCCCAGGCACCGATCTGGGACCCACTAAGAGCAGCAAATCACAGAGCCCGTCAGTCCAGGCGCTGGCTGCCCCCCGGAGCCGCGAAGCGGGAGAATGTGGGTGCCAGGAGCCAGCCAGATGCCCCCTTCCACCAAGCTCTGCATTGAAATCATCCTCGCACTGCTCTGCCAGGGTAAGAGAACAACAGCAGAGACAGCTGGGCTGGCAGGAATCCCCCAGAGCGGGGGAGAGAACCCAGGAGTCCTGGCTCCCAGCCCCCCTCCTCTAACCCACTAGACCCCACTCCCCTCCCAGAGCAGGGGATAGAACCCAGGAGTCCTGGCTCCCAGCCCCCCTCCTCTAACCCACTAGACCCCACTCCCCTCCCAGAGCAGCGGATAGAACCCAGGAGTCCTGGGTTCCAGATGCCTCGTGCTGTAAGAGTTGATACTGGTCAAATAAATTATGGTTTGGGGAAATAAAGGGGCTTTAGCAGAGTGGGTGGGGAGCCCAGGGCTGGACTAGTGGGGGCTGCAGGTTGGGAGTGAGGGGCACTGGCAGAGCTGGGGGGATGGGGAGCCCAGGGCTGGGCTAGCGGGGGCTGCAGGTCGGGAGTGAGGGGCACCGGCAGAGCTGGAGGAATTGGGGGGAGCCCAGGGCTGGGCTGGCAGGGGCTGCAGGTCGGGAGTGAGGGGCACCGGCAGAGCGGGGGAAATGGGGAGGCCAGGGCTGGGCTAGTGGGGGCTGCAGGTCGGGAGTGAGGGGCACCGGCAGAGCTGTTGGGAGAATGTGATTTCAAAGCCGTATTTCCCCAGGAATTGAAATGGGGGGGAGTTGAAGTCACAGGGGGTGAGGGCTGAGGGGTGAGCCCGTGAGGGTGCAGGGGGGGTTGTATGGCACCTTAGTAACAACGGAGAAACATGTTGTGGCCATTTTATTAGCTCTAACTCAGGCTGTAAAACCATCACCCGCATCAGCGCTGGCTCCTCAAGCCTTCCGTGAAGCACGACAGCTCCAGCCTTCTTGGCTTCTGGCTGTAATTTTGGACGTGTCGAATGCCGCCAGGTCCCCTTGGGTGCCTGCTCCTGTGCCCGGTTCTGCCAGGCCTTCACGGCAGGGTCCTCCCTCCCCGCTCCCGGCCGGGCAGAAGGCGACTCCTCCCAGCACACAGCGGTCTGGTCGGTGAGGAACGAGGTTTTCCCAGCTTGGACTAATTTGAACTTCAGTCCTGGAGCATCTTCTGTTTTCTCCAAGACGTTCAGGCTTTTTGGACTCTTGCTGAGAAAAAGAGTAGAAAGAAGACATTGAATTTACGGCTTTTTAAACGTCTTTTCAGGATTCTGCAGCTTGAACAGATTCCAGCATTGTAGGGCCGGAAGGGACCTCGCGAGGTCTAGCCCAGTCCCCTGCACTCATGGCAGGACTAAGTATTGTCTAGACCTTCCCTGACAGGTGTTTGTCCAACCTGCTCTTAAAAATCCCCCATGATGGAGATTCCACCACCTCCCTGGGCAATTTATTCCAGTGCTTCACCACCCTGACAGTTAGGAAGTTTTTCCTAATGTCCAACCTAAATCTCCCTTGCTGCAATTTAAGCCCATTGCTTCTTGTCCTGTCCTCAGAGGTTAACGAGAACAATTTACCTCTATTCCTCCTTGTACAATGTTTTATGTCCTTGAGAACTGTTCCCATGTCCCCTCTCAGGCGTCTCTTTCCCAGACTGAACAAACCCAATTTTCCTCAGGATCTATGACCTGTTTCTGGACCTTTATTCATTTTTGTTGCTCTTCTCTGGACTTTCTCCAATTTGTCCCCATCCTTCCTGAACTGCGGTGCCCAGAACTGGACACAACCCTCCAGCTGAGGCCTAATCAGCGCGGAGCAGAGCGGAAGAATCACTGCTTCTGTCTTGCTCACAACACTCCGGCTAATACAGCCCAGAACGGCATTTACTTTTTTGCAACAATGTTGTACTGATCCCTCATATTCAGCTTGTGATCCACTATGACCCCAGCTCCCTTTCCGCAGGGCTCCTTCCTAGGCAGTCATGTCCCACTCCGTGTGTGTGCAACTCATTGTTTCCTCCTAAGTGGAGGACTTTGCATTTGTCCTTATTGAATTTCATCCTATTGACTTCAGACCATTTCTCCACTTTGTCCAGATCATTCTGAACTTTAATCCTATCCTCCAAAGCACTTGCAACCCTCCCAGCTTGGTATTGTCTGCAAACTTTATAAGTGTCCTCTCTATGCCGTGATCTAAATCACTGATGAAGATATTGAACAGAACTGGACCCAGAACCGATCCCTGTGGGACCCCACTGTGAACAACTGATAACGACTCTCTGGGAACGGTTTTCCAGCCAGTTCTGCACCCACTTAGGTTGTATTTGCCTAGTTTGTTTATGAGAAGGTCATGGGAGATGGTATCAAAAGCTTTTTTAAAGTCAAGATGTACCACATCTACCACTTCCCCCCTACCGCTACCCACAAGGCGTGTTACCCTGTCAGAGAAGCCGTCACGCTGGGGTGGCATGATTTGTTCTTGACAAATCCATGATGGCTCTTACTTATCACCCTATTGTCTTCCAGGTGTTTGCAAAGTGATTACTTAATTATTTGCTTCATTATCTGTCCAGATCCTGGACTTAAAACAGCCTCTGCAGTGTGTATAGGAGAGATTAGGGTTATACGTTTCCCCGAGCAAAGCTTGTGCTCCACCAGATCTTGCAGAGAAGTTTGCAGCTCCATCAAACGCACAAGCAGCATCTCTTTGGGGTCTGATTTACAACCATTTAACTCTTCTGAGATGTGGGTTGTCACAGATGCAGCGGATGTGTCGCCTGTGACCTGAACATCTAAAAATGCACCTACTGGCCTCCCACGGACGTCTGGAGAACGTCCGCAGTGACTTAGTACCTGACACCCATTTGCACGGTGCATTTATCAGCCACGTGCTCGTTGTGTGAGTGCGGTGAGAGAGTTCTTCACTTTTCCAGCTCCTGAGTCTTTCAAATCCAGCGTCCACATTCAGGGTTAGCCAGTGACAATGCGCTTCACACTGGCCTCAGCTTGGGGTGTGCGTAGCTGGAAAGTCTGGTGTGACACGCACTGCGCTGGGGCTCCAGCATTAAGTGCTTCTCAATCTGGCCGTGTGCGTGGCGGCTCAGGAGGCTTCCTGCAGAGCAGAGGCTTGGTGCTCTGCAGCCCTTTCACTGGCTTCGCCAGCCCTGGCTTTGCTGATGGGCCTGGCAGACCAAGCGCCTCCACTGTTCCCCGCTGGAGCAGGGAGACGCTTTCCTTCCGCGTCAGCTTTGTGGCAGGAGGTGCCCCAGGGGCTCCCCCTGCGAGGTCACTGAACGGGAAACGTTTGAGCGACACACGTCCAGACCAGCCCTTAGGTTGCGGTTTCTTCAGTAGGGAGCTTGGTTTGTGCTTCGGGCTGTTCGGACGTCGATAAACCACTTGAGCCTGCAGCTGGCGGGTTGGTGCCGTCTTGGTTCCTGGCCTGTTCCTCCCCTTGGTTGGTTTCAACCCTGGGAGGTGAGGGGGGATTTCAGGGAGGGTTCACCCCCCTTGTGGGGGAGGGAGATCCCAGATACTGGACAAATAAATTGTGGTTTGGGGAATTAAAGGGGCTCTGGCAGAGCTGTGGGCTGGTCTGGCGGGGGGCTGCGGGTCGGGAGTGAGGGGCACCGGCAGAGCTGGGGGGAGAATGAGATGTGCAGGAAGAGGGGGTCTGGTTAGTAAAATTCCCCTCCCACGAGCCCTTGGCTCCCGGCCCAAAGACGCTTCCTCTGTCACCGGCTAATAAACAGCCCAGATCAACCTCTTATGGGCCCGGCGCTGAACATATTCGTGAGCCCCCATAGGGGCAAAGGAGCCTGGCGCGGGGGGGGGGCAGTCCCCAGATGAGGGGCCGGCCTGGGGCAATGGGGCAGAGCATGGGGGGCGGCCCCGCTCCACCCAGCCCAGTGCAGGGCCCTGCATAGAAACCGGCTGTCGCCGGACGCACCCTGGCCCCTCCGGCCCTGTGCTACCAGCCTGCCCCTGCCCCTCGGGGGGGGGGCCCAGGCCGGGCCACAGAGCCCCCGACTCCCTCTGCCCAGCAGCCACCCCCCACAGACCCTCCACCACAAACGCACAGCGGCCTGCACCCCCCGCGGCCAGCAAACCCCCCCCACCCCCGAGCCAACCCACAACTGCCCAATGCACTTCCCACCGCCCCCACCACAACTACACCCCACTCAGACCCCACTGCCCAGCATCCAACACACAGACCCCCACCCCAGAGACCCCCACTGCCCAGCATCCAACACACAGACCCCCACCCCCAGAGACCCCCACTGCCCAGCATCCAACACACAGACCCCACCCCCCCAGAGACCCCCACTGCCCAGCATCCAACACACAGACCCCACCCCCAGAGACCCCCACTGCCCAGCATCCAACACACAGACCCCCACCCCCAGAGACCCGCACTGCCCAGCATCTAACACACAGACCCTCCCACCCCCAGAGACCCCACTGCCCAGCATCCAACACACAGACCCCACCCCCAGAGACTCCCCACTGCCCAGCATCCAACACACAGACCTCCCCACTCAGACCCCGCCACGGCCAGCACCCCAACACACAGACCTCCCCCAAGAGACCCCCACTGCCCAGCATCCAACACACAGACCTCCCCACCCCACTCAGACCCCCACTGCCCAGCATCCAACACACAGACCTCCCCACCCCACTCAGACCCCACTGCCCAGCATCCAACACACAGACCTCCCCCACTGCCCCCCAAGTGACCCCCACTGCCCAGCAGCCCCCCTGCCCCCACACCTCCAGAGACCCACTCCCTCACACCCTGCCCCCGGCCACTCACCGGCCCTGCTGGAAGGCGACGGCGTCTGCCAGGCTGAGCTGGCAGCGCGGCCGGGGCCGGTCCAGTGCCAGGGCCGGGCATCACTCCAGCCTCTCGGGAGTGGCGCAATCAGTCAGCCCAGGCCGAACTCCCTCAGGACCCACGTGCCTGGCGATGGGGTGACCAGACGTCCCCGTTCGGCCGGGACGGGTCCCTTTGTAAGCTCTGTCCCGGCCAGCCTGACTTTTTTGACAAAAACGGGCATCAATCCCCTGTGCTCTGGCCAGCTGACAAGAGCCAATGAACAAGTGCCCATTTACCAGAGAAGTCCGGTGCGCCACCCTAGCGGGGTGCGGAGGAACGTGTGTGTGTGTGGGGGGGTGACACAAGGGGTCAGGCAGCAGGGCTTGGGGGTCAGTCACAGCCCCAGTCAGAATGGAGCTGGGGGGCGGGGTAGGGCCAGACCTAGCCCCTGGCAGCAGTTTGGGGAGGGGTCAGCCACACATCCTGGCAGTGGCATGCGGATCTCGGGGGGGGGGGGGGGGTCAGCCCCTGGCTGTGGCATGGGGAGCTGTGGGGGAGGGCTCAGCCTAGTGGTGGATTTAGGGTTAGTGGGGCCCTGTGCTCAGATTCATTTTGGGGGCCCCCCTTGGGACCAGCCAAGAAACTGCCCCTTCTCTCTTCTCTCCCCCCCACCCCGACTTTTCATTCTTTCTTTCTTCATCCTACTCCTATGAGTAACAGCACAGACCAAGTCAATGAAAATCGAGTGCGATTGGTTCGTTTTGTCGGCCAACTTATTCCCCCACAGACCACGTGAAAATCGCGGGGGTCTCGGCCGACACTGAACGATCTTTCCAGACACTGTTAGCGAACTAGTGCCAAGCGCTTTGGAGACGAGCGTTTTATATAAATAAAGTAAAAAATCTTGGGGTGCAGGGTCTGGGAGGGAGTTGGGGTGCAGAAGGGGGCTCAGGGCTGGGGGTGCAGGGTCAGGGAGGGAGTTGGGGTGCAGGAGCAGGCTGGGGGTTGGGGTGCAGGGTCTGGGAGGGAGTTGGGGTGCAGAAGGGGGCTCAGGGCTGGGGTGCAGGGTCAGGGAGGGAGTTGGGGTGCAGGAGCAGGCTGGGGGTTGGGGTGCAGGGTCTGGGAGGGAGTTGGGGTGCAGAAGGGGACTCAGGGCTGGGGCAGGCGGTTGGGGTGTGAAGCTGTATCTATTGGGTTTCCGGGAAACGGGGCGGACGGAAGCCCGCCCCATGCTAACGGATCCCCCCCCATCCTAAGGGGAGGTACCACAGGGCCTCAGAAACCCACTAATTGCGGGGGACAACTAATAAAAGAACAGGGACAGGAGTGAGGTCAAAGGGTCATAAGGAGGGAGCCTGACGGTGACACCGAGCAGAGAACCCCGGACAGCGCCCACTGCTCCTCGAAGGCGTCAAGGGAGCCAGCGGACGCCGCCCAGAGGAACTCCGCCCGGAGACGTGAGCGGACGAGGGATCGGAAACAAGCCCCACAGTCGCAGGAGTCTCCGTCGGCCAACCTCCTCTCCCTGGTCGCGTGGATGGCCTTTTTAGCCAGGGCGAGGAGGAGGTTGACCAGGAGGTCCCGCGACTTCGTGGGGCCACGGATAGGGAGTGCGTGGATAAGGAGGTGAGGGGAAAAGTGCAGCCAGAAACGTAACAGAATGTCGGTGAGGAGCCGGTATAGGGGCTGCAACCTGGCGCACTCTAGGTAAACGTGCGCCAGGGTCTCCCTCACGCCGCAGAAGGGGCAGGTGTCCGGGACAGGGGTGAACCGCGCCAAGTACACGCCCGTGCTCACGGCCCCGTGAAGGAGCCGCCAGCTGATATCCCCGGCGGGCCTCGGGACCAGGGTGGAGTACAGGCTGGCCCACCGGGGCTCCACACCCTCCACAGGTGGCAAGAGGTCCCGCCACTGGGTGTCGGGGCGGGACACGAGGGTGAGGAAGTGAAGGGTGTGGAGCACGAGCGCGTAGAGTTGTTTCCTTGGCGCGGTTTGGAAACGGACCGGCTGCAGATCGTGCAGCCGGCTTGGGGTGTGAAGCTGTACTATTGGGTTATCCGGGAGAGGGGGCGGGCGGAAGCCCGCCCCATGCTAACGGATCCCCCCCCCAGCCTAAGGGGAGGATCCACAGGGCCACGGAAACCCACTAAGTGCGGGGGACAACTAATAAAAGAACAGGGGCAGGAGTGAGGTCAAAGGGTCAGAAGGAGGGAGCCTGATGGGGACACCGAGCAGAGAACCCCGGACAGCGCCCACTGCTCCTCGAAGGCGTCAAGGGAGCCAGCGGACGCCGCCCAGAGGAACTCCGCCCGGAGACGTGAGCGGACAAGGGACCGGAAACAAGCCCCACAGTCGCAGGAGTCTCCGTCGGCCAACCTCCTCTCCCTGGTCGCGTGGATGGCCTTTTTAGCCAGGGCGAGGAGGAGGTTGACCAGGAGGTCCCGCGACTTTGTGGGGCCACGGATAGGGAGTGCGTGGATAAGGAGGTGGGGGGAAAAGTGCAACCAGAAACGCAAGAGGATATTAGTGAGGAGCCGGTATAGGGGCTGCAACCTGGCGCACTCTAGGTAAACATGCGCCAGGGTCTCCCTCACGCCGCAGAAGGGGCAGGTGTCTGGGACAGGGGTGAACCGCGCCAAGTACACGCCCGTGCTCACGGCCCCGTGAAGGAGCCGCCAGCTGATATCCCCGGCGGGCCTCGGGACCAGGGTGGAGTACAGGCTGGCCCACCGGGGCTCCCCACCCTCCACAGGTGGCAAGAGGTCCCGCCACTTGGTGTCGGGGCGGGACACGAGGGTGAGGAAGTGAACGGTATGGAGCACGAGCGCGTAGAGTTGTTTCCTTGGCGCGGGTCGGAAACGGACCGGCTGCAGATCGTGCAGCCGGCTTGGGGTGTGAAGCTGTAGCACGGTGGTTCCCTGCTCCTGCCCCGAGGGGGTTAAAAAGCAGCCCTGGAGGAGGCTGCGGCTCTGAAAGCTGGGCTGATTGGGGAAGCAGCCACAGCTGGGCCAGGCCCCGATCAGGCCCCAGCTGGGCTGGATAAAAAGGCTGGGAGCCAGGAGCCCAGACAGCCTCCCTCTGCCTGTAGAGGGAGATGGGCCTGGCTGCAGGGAGCTGGACACAGTGAAGCAGGGCTGGGGGAAGGCAGAGGAGCTGGGGAGCTCCAGCCTGGAAAGCCCCAGGCTGCGGCCTAGCATTGGGCTAACAGGTACTGGGGGTTGCAGAGGGCAGCCCAGGGGGAGGCCAAGGCAGCAGGTCCAAACCCTCCTTGCCAGTGATGAGTGGCTGATACTGCAGCCTGCCCCAGGGCGTGGGGCTAGAGGGAGACTGGGCAGTAGCCTGATACTGAGGCCAAGTGGGGCTAGTGGGCTGGGGGTTCCCCAGGGAGGGGAGACCCAGATTGGTGGGGCACTGCCAGGGGGCAGCACCCCTGTTAAAAGGGCACCGGGGTCCAGGGAGGGACATGGGCCAAGAGGACAGGCAGATCACCGGCCTGCAGGGGGCGCTCTGGGCTGGAATGAGCTAATTCCTGGAACAGACCAGCAGGAGGCGCCGCAGGGGTGAGTCTGCACCTCTACAGACGCGCTGACCTGGGGCAGGTCCTGTTTGGTGTGAGGGGTGTGGATGGGGATGGGGATGGGGATGGGGGGCGGGGGTGCAGGAGCTCCCGTTTGGTGCTCAGGGTGGGGGGGGTGCAGGAGTCAGGGCAGGGGGTGTGGGCTGGTGTCATGGGTGCTCCCAACCCCCTGCCCTGAGCGTCTCACAGTGGGGGGGGGGGTATGGGTAGGGGGAGTGCAGGGATCCTGCCTTTGCTCCATCCCCCACCCCAAGCCCCCCACCCCCTGCCTCTTCTCTGCCTCCTCCTGGAGCGCTGGCAAACAGCTGTTTGGCGGCAAGGGAAGCGCTGGTGGAGGAGGTGGGAGCTTGGCTGCTGGTGGGGGCGGGACAGAGGCGGCGGTGGGGCGGGGGAGAAGAGCTGGCCCTGCTTTCGGCTGCAGCCCAGTCAGAGCTGGCCGGGCCAGGGTCCCGGCTTGGCGCCATTATAAACCCGGTACTGCTAATAAGGGCAAATATTGACCCACCCGAGAAATTGAGTCTCGTTATCAGAGCTGGCCCCAGTCAGTCACTTGGAAACACGCCCCCCTGGCTCTAACCACTAGCCCCCATACTCCCCTCTTAGACCCAGGAGAGAACCCAGGAGTCCTGGCTCTCAGCCCCCCCTCCCCAGCTCTAACCATTAGACTCCACTCCCCTCAAGCCTCCCATATTTAATCTCTGCACCCTTGTTGGTGTCTTTTTATTCTCTCACCCCACGGAAGGACTGAGGGGCTCTGTGTGTGTGGGGGGGGTGGATCTAGGGGGGCTGTGGGTCAGGACCAAGGGGCACCAGCAGAGCTCTGTGTGGGGGCAGGGGTGGATCTAGGGGGGCTGTGGGTTGGGATTGGGGGACACCAGCAGAGCTGGGGGGGCAGGGTGGATTGTGGGGCTGCGGGTGGGGACCGAGGGGCACCGTCTGAGCTGGTCTGTTTCTCCTGCAGGTGGGCTCTGCCAGGAACCCGTCTATCGGATCCAGGTCCCGTCCCGCGTCACGGCCCAGCAGGGTCTCTGCGTCCTGCTCCCCTGTCATTTCACAGCCAATTTCGAGTCCTCCGGGGCCCCCTACAAATACTGGTTCAAGGACGACGACAGGGACACCGGCCTGGCCGTGGCCACCACGGACCCTGGCAGGGCCCTGCGGGTGCCTGGGGGCCGGATCCGCCTGGTGGGGGACGCCCCGGACGACTGCTCCCTGCACATCAGCGACGTGAGAGCCGGAGACAGGGACCGCTACCTCTTCCGCTTTGTGAAGGGAGACTTTAAATACAGCTACGTGGTGACCCAGCCGCTGGTGGATGTGACAGGTGAGGCTGGGGGCCCTGGAAAGCTCAGCAGGATTAACTCTGCTTATACCCAGTGGCAGGGAGTCCCGCGGGTTAGCCCCACTAATACCCAGTGGCAGGGAGTCCCGCGGGTTAGCCCCACTAATACCCAGTGGCAGGGAGTCCCGCGGGTTAGCCCCACTAATACCCAGGGGCGGGGAGTCCCGCGGGTTAGCCCCACTAATACCCAGGGGCGGGGAGACTCGCAGGTTAGTCTCACTAATATCCAGTGGCAGGGAGTTCCAGGGATTAACCCCAGTAGTTCCCCACTGAGTTGAAGTTTAATGGTGTCGCCTGCTTAGAGCTGACGGAGCAGCCGGTGCTGGGGGTCCCCGAGGTGCTGCTGTCCGGACAGCTGGTGAATGTGACCTGCCAGGCTCCGGGGACCTGCTCAGGGACCCCTCCCCAAATCACCTGGACAGGGGGGTTCGACTACATAGCCAGGAACATCTCGGTCGCCCTGGCGAACGGCAGCGTCTCCTACAGCTCTGAGCTCAGCTTCACGCCGGCCCCGGGGGATGATGGCAAAGAGCTCGTCTGCACCGTCGCGTACCCCGCCGTGGTCGGGGTCTTCACCCGCAGAGCCGTCCGGCTCCACGTCCGCGGTGAGTGACCCCATCCAGCGCCGGTGGAGGAGTGGGGTGTAGTGATTAGAGGGGCGGGGGCTGGCAGCCTGGACTCCTGGGTTCTATCCCTGGCTCTGGGAGGGGTGTGGGGGCCAGTGGCAGGGCTGGGCCGAGAGCCAGGACTCCTGGGTTCGATAGGAGAGCACTGGGGTCCCAGGAGGCAAGTCCCCCCACACATCCCGTGTCCCGTTGCAGACCCGCCGAAGCTGCTGCCGTGGGGGAACTGCACGGTGCAGGGCCGCGGGCCCGGGGGAGCCGCCACGTGTCACTGCGTGGCCGAGGGGAACCCCCCGCCTCGCCTCGAGTGGCGCCTGCCCAACCGCACCCTCCCCGGGGACTTCGAGGGCCCCGAGCTGCGAGCGACCTCGTGGGCGCAGGGCCCGGCCGTGAGCGGGGAGCTGCGGGGCCCGGCCTGGGCCCTGGCCAACGTGTCCTGCGCTGCCACCAACGCCCACGGGCAGAGCCAGGCCGCGCTGCCCGTGGTGCCCGCAGGTACCGGGGACCGGTGGGGGCTGGGCAGGGGATCCAGTTTTCCCATTAGCTAACAGCAGTGGCCTGTTCGTCTTCAGGCAGAGATGTATATGTGAGGAAATACGGCGCTATGTGCCAGCCCCTTAGACAGGTGGCAACTCACGTATAAGTCACACAGTCCCCACCTGCCCCCTTTCACCTCTGTGCCTCCCTGGAGAGGTGGGGAAGGGGGCTCAGTCCCCATGGCTAGGCCAGCCCTCGGCCCCTCCCCCGCTCGGGGACCCTCCCCCTACGCCGGACCCACCAGTTCATTACAAGCCCTGTAGGGCCCATCACCGCCCAGCCGATCCCACCGCTCACACCAGCTGTTGGTTTGCAGCCGGCTTCCCCCTGATACTCGTGGTGGCCTCGGCGGTTGGTGGGAGCCTCGTGCTGGTTGGTGCCGGGGCTGCAGTGGCCTGGAGAGTCAGGAAGGGAAGGTAAGACTCAGGCGGGACGGGAGAAGGATCCAGTGGGAACCGTAGCCTCGAATGGGGGGGGAAATGGCTCCCCAACATCAGCTATCGCTCATTGCAAGTGTGAAATTCCACTTGCTGCCCTCAATCCCGACCCACAGCCCCCTGCTGTGCCAGCCGTGGGTTCGTCCCCCCCAGTTCTGCTGGTGCCCCTCACTCCTGACCCGCAGCCCCTGCTAGCCCAGCCCTGGGCTCCCCCGACATGCAGCTCTGGGATGGCGGTGGCGGGGGCGGGGGTGGATATCGGGATAGATGGACCCATGAGTCTGATCATGGCAGCAGGGAGGAGATGGGGCACCAGGCTAGATGGGCCTAGGGGTGGGATGTTGATGATGGTTTCACCCCAGGCAGGGGGGCAGGGTCCCCGCCAGGGCCGGACGGTGCCAAGGGACCAGAGACGGGCAGGTCTGTCACGCCTACGAGCAGCCAGTGTCTTCGGTGCCTTCCCGCAGACAGGTGGGTTCCCAGCTCTCCAGCGGGTTATGCCAGATCCCCCCGGTACCTACCCCAACCCCCACTCTGATGAGATCCCTCCCCCACCCCCCACACGGGCTCTGGGATCCCCTCCCTCACTCCCAGAATCCCCCTCTGCTGGGATATCCCCACTGGCGTCTCCACTCATCCTTTCCCCTGGGCATGGCGGCCACTCTTCCCAGCTAACCCAGTCTCTCCCCACACAGGACGTCACCGGGGGAGGGAGAGCCCTTGAGAAGAAAGGGAGAGGAGGAGGAGGAGGAAGATGCTACCTGGGGAGAGGTGACGGGGATCAATTCACAGAGGAAAACATCTACGCCAATGTCTAAGGCCAGGGAGGGGGACGGGGGTCACTGCAGGGCTCGAGCTGGAGAGAGACTGGTGGCAGCGGTGGGATAGCCGGCCTGCCTTGTGGCTAAGGTGCTAGCCTGGGTCGCCGGACACCTGGGTCCTATTCCCAGCTCTGCTACGGAATGCCTGTGTGACCCTGGGCAAGTCCCTGCCCCCCGCCCCGTGCCTCAGTTTCTCAGCTGTAACACGGGGCGTATATCACTGCATTTGGCTACTTACGCCGTGAGCTTGTTGGAGATGGTCTCTCGCTGTGTGTGGGCAGCACCTGGCACGACGGGGCCCTGATCTCAGCTGGGGCAGGGCCTGTCTCTGGCTGTGCCTGGGCTGCGTCCCCCTCCCACCCACCCCACTCTGCTAATACACCTGTGAGGCAGCTACTGCTCCAGACAGAGTTACGCCCGGCCTGTGTTAACCCTTTCACTGCTGCAGCTAAATAAAAGCCATTCCCAGCTCCTCCAGGGCTGAGGAGTTTTATGTTGCCTCGGTTCCCCTCGCTCGTCGAGCTGCTCAGCTGTGGCTGGACACTCACGGCCCAGGCCCAGGGTACCAAAGCACTGGGAAGAGGCTCACGATAAACAATGCCTGGTGCTGTGATGCAGCCACCTCTGGGGTGGGACAGCTGGGGAACAGCCGCACAGCAATGCCATGGGGCTCGCCCGGGGTGAGATGCAGCCACCTCTGAAGTGTCGTGGTTAGAAGGGGGGCTGGGAGCCAGGACTCCTGGGTTCTGTCCCTGGCTCTGGGAGGGGAGTGGGAGCTGGGAGCCAGGACTCCTGGGTCCAATTCAGTAACTATGACGACAGGCTCATTACTTTAAAAATAACAAAAAGACACAGACGCAAACAGAGCAATAAATAAGGTGGAGGGGGGAGGGGGGGTGGGGCAGAGGCTGAGAGGCAGCAGTGCTGGGGGGAGGGGGGAGTCTGGCCTGTGCCCCACCCCTTCCCTCCCCATATCCCATCCCTCCAGCCCTCCCCGCCCATCCCATCCCCCTCTCCACCCTCCCCACACGCCCCAGCCCATCCCTCCTTACCCATACACACACCCTCCCGCCACACCCCGCTCCAGCCATCCCACACCCTCCCATCTAGCTGGCTCCGGCTGTGAAGCTTGTCACAGACTCCCCCGTCGGGCCCACCCTTGGCCCCGTACAGTCCCTGGGGGGGACCCCCCTTCAGTGTGACAGCCCTTCCTGGGGGTCCGATCTCTCCCGGGGTCCGGCCCCTCCACCTCCCGGAGCCGCCCCTCTCTGAGCCTCAGCACGTCTGTCTCTGCCATGGGCCCCCTCAGGGAGTCCCCTCGCTCTGGACCCCCCGGGCCTCCACCCCCAGAGGGAATAATGCCCCTGCTCTCCAGCCCGGAGCGACTCTCAGCCAGTGTAACACAGGAGGTTTATTGAGAGTTGAACCCAGCAGAGGAAATTCTCCAGCCTCAGCCCTGGCCTCCCTCAGCCCAGCACGTCCCAGTCCCCCTGCAGCCAGGGGGGCTCTGCCTGCTCCCCCTCTCCAGCCCAGAGCCCCCCTGCTCCCAGCTGGGCAGCCGATACCCCCGGCCCCAACCCACCTCTGTCCACTGGCTTCTCTCCAGGGAACCAGGGTGGCCTGGGCCCCCTCTCCCCTCTTCTGTCCTCCGGCCCCTCTGGCTGGAGCCGGCTGCTCAGGTCACCGGGGTCCTCTCCCCGCAGCCCATTGTCCCCCACTGGCCAGACCGGCTGTGACTCCCGAGCTGGGCCCCCAGTCACCAGGCGCTGGGATCTCCGTTCTCCAGGCCATCGGCCGGGTCCCGAGTTCCCTCTCTGGCCCTTTGTACCAACACGCTCCCTCTCCCCTCCCCTCGTTAAACCCGTAACAGCCGGGGACACTGAGTCCCACCCCCGCTGCATGCAACCCCCTGGCAAACCCAAGAAAATCCCCCACTTCGTCCCAGGCGGCTTATCGGGGGGCTGCACAGCTCTGGGGGTAATTAGGGTAACTAGGCCGGGCGAGGCCATTGCTCACCCCGAGCCAGCCGGATTCACCCCCCCCCCCGCCCCGCTGACACTAGCTGGATGGGAGCTGGCGCCCCCTAGAGGGAAAGGCCCCGTGTCCCAGTCCCTGCCCAGCAGCAGTCCTGGCTCCCAGCCCCCCCTGCTCTAAGCCCCAGACCCCACTCCCCTCCTACAGCCGGGGAGGGAACCCCGGAGTCCTGTGAGGGGAGTCGGGGGGGGGGGGAATAAATCACCAGAGAAGCATCTTTGAGGACAGGATCTCTAATCTCCATGGAACAAGGGGGTGGGGAGGGTTGGGGCTCATTGCTGGGGGGTCCAGCAGGGACGGCCAGATGGACACACACACTCTCTGCCCCCTGTTCGGTCCCAGGATGCTGCAGGCTCCGTCCGGCCCGCACGGCTCCCGGCCCCAGCCCCGGGGCCAGCACAGGCCCCACACGGCTCTAGGAGGATTGGTGGGCGACCATCGTCACCACACCTGGGGGAGAGAAGAGAAATGGGCTCAGAGCAGCAATGGGAGCGTCATCTACTGGTACGTGGCGCCCCACCCCAGAGGTGGCTGCATCTCAGCGCCGGGCGAAGGGTCCCTGTATAACCAGCTCCCACCCCCCACCCCAGAGGTGGCTGCATCTCAGCACGGGGCGAGGGGTCCCTGTATAACCAGCCCCCACCCCAGAGGTGGCTGCATCTCAGCGCCGGGCGAGGGGTCCCTGTATAACCAGCCCCCGCACCCCACCCCAGAGGTGGCTGCATCTCAGCACCTGGCAAAGGGTCCCTGTATAACCAGCCCCCGCACCCCACCCCAGAGGTGGCTGCATCTCAGCGCCTGGCAAAGGGTCGCTGTATAACCAGCCCCCGCGCCCCACCCCAGAGCTGGCTGCATCTCAGCACCGGGTGAAGGGTCCCTGTATAACCAGCCCCCGCGCCCCACCCCAGAGGTGGCTGCATCTCAGCGCCGGGCGAAGGGTCCCTGTATAACCAGCCCCCGCACCCCACCCCAGAGGTGGCTGCATCTCAGCGCCGGACGAAGGGTCCCTGTATAACCAGCCCCCACGCCCCACCCCAGCGCTGGCTGCATCTCAGCGCCGGGTGAAGGGTCCCTGTATAACCAGCCCCCACGCCCCACCCCAGAGGTGGCTGCATCTCAGCGCCGGACGAAGGGTCCCTGTATAACCAGCCCCCACGCCCCACCCCAGAGCTGGCTGCATCTCAGCGCCGGGTGAAGGGTCCCTGTATAACCAGCCCCCACGCCCCACCCCAGAGGTGGCTGCATCTCAGCACCGGATGAAGGGTCCCTGTATAACCAGCCCCCGCACCCCACCCCAGAGGTGGCTGCATCTCAGCACGGGGCGAAGGGTCCCTGTATAACCAGCCCCCGCGCCCCACCCCAGAGGCAGCTGCCTTTCGACACGCCCCGCTGTTGCACTCACCAGTGATGAGGAAGACGGGGAAGGAGGCCCAGCCGAGGCCGAAGGACCAGCCGAAGGTGACTTGGTGTGATGGGACAATCACGTCCCCAGCGAACTCCCCTGTGTACACGAGCAGCGCGATCATGGCACAGAGCCCTGGGGAGAGGGAACAGCACGGACACCCCTCAGCGCGGCCCACGCTCAGTCCCAGCACCAGGGGGAGCCGCAGAGCCCAGGGCAGGATTCGGGGAGGGGGAGGCTGGCGCTCGGTTCCCCTCGGCTGGCGGGGGCGGGGGCGGGGGGGGAGATGAGTTCCCGGGGGAGGGGGGGAGGGGGGACGTACCTGCGCTGAAGCTGCCCAGGAAGGAGAGCAGGGTCAGAGCTAAGGAGCCGAGGTGGGAGCGCAGGAACGAGGCGAGGAGCGCGACGGAGGAGAGACACCCAGCGATCGCGCCCAGCAGGGTGAAAGCCCTGGTGACCTTTAACGAGACTGTAGCAAAGGACGGGGTTAAATAAACAACACTGCACTGAACGGGTTAGAGACCCCAGGAGTCCTGACACCCAGCCCCCCCCCGCTCTAACCACTGGCCCCCACTCCCCTCCCACAGCCAGGCACAGAGCTGCCCCATGGTGCTGGCTGGTGGCAGCGGTGGGATCCCTGGGGGAGCCGGGCTGCCCTCACCTGATGCAGAAGAAATTTGCTCACACACTGAATTGAGGCAGGTCTTCCACAGCCCCTCATGGAGGGACCCGAGGGGGCTGCTGGCCACCAGCCAGTGGTCGGAGCCCAGGGCGGCCAGGAGCAGCAGGAGGCTGAGCAGGGCCAGGACGGTGCTGAGGATCCGGGGAGACGCCATCGCGGGGGGGGGGGGCAGCGCTGGGATCCGGGAAGCACCTGGGGGTGGAAATGAGTCAGAGGCAACCGCAGCCCAGAGCAGCAGGGCTGAGCCAGAGCCCTGGGCAGGGTCTCAGGCAGCTCCACAGCTGGGTGATGGGAGTGTGGGGGACGGAGGGAGGGATGGGGCAGGGCGTGGGGGGAGGGATGGGGTGGGGGGTGCGGAGGGGGGAATGGGGGTGGGGGGAGGTCGATGGGGTGGGGCGTGGGGGGAGGGTGGATGGATGGATGGGGTGTGTGGAGAGGGATGGGATGGGGGTGGGGAGGAGGGAGGAGGGATGGGGTGGGGGTGTGGGGTGGAGGATGGGATAGGATGGGGTGTGGGAGGTGGAGGAATGGGGTGGGGTGTGCGTATGGGGATGGGATGGGGTGGGGTGTGGGGAAGGTGGAGGAATGGGGTGGAGTGGGTTGGATGGGGGTGGGGAGGAAGGAAGGGATGGGGTGAGGCATGTGGGAGGGATGGGGTGGGGTGTGTGGGAGAGGTGGATGGGGTGGGACAGGATGGGATGGGGCATGTAGGGAGGGATGGGATGGGGTGTGTGTGAGGGGGTGGGTGGATGGGGTGTGGGAGGGCTGGAGGAGGGGTGGGATGGGGTAGGGAGGAGTGGGTGGATGGGGGTGTGGGGAGGGCTGGAGGAGGGGTGGGATGGGGGTGCGGAGGGCTGGAGGGTGGGATGGGGTGTAGGGGAGGGGTGGGTGGATGCGGTGGGGCGTGTGGGGAGGGATGGGGGTGTTGGGAGGGCTGGAGGAGGGGTGGGTGGATGTGGTGGGGCACATGGGGAGGGGTGGGATGGGGGGGTAGGGGGAGGGGGGGTGGATGCGGTGGGGCGCGTGGGGCGGGACAGGTTGAGGTTCCCAAAGGGGGTGCTCTGGGGGGCTGGGACCTGCCATTCAGGGGTCCCGTGGGGGTGTCTCCGTGAGGGAGCGGGTGGGACAGGGGGACGAGGAGGAAACCCGACCCCCACTACCCCTGTGCTATGGGGCGGAGGCCAGGGAGAGGGCGGGTGTCCGGGCCAGCCCCACAGAGCCGTGTGTGAGGGGACGGCCGGACGGCCGGACAGAGGGACGTGGGGCCAGACTCTCGGGTGCCCAGACACTCCAGGCTGTCGCGGGGGAAATGACCCCCCCATCCCGAGCGCCCCCCTCACCTGCTCCGCGTCGCCTGCTCCCTCGCAGGGTTTGCTCCGGCTCTAGCCCTGACCCCCCCCCACATGGGGCCTCTTGTTCCCGGGTGACTTCCTGGGAGGGGCAGGGATGGGGTAAGGCCCCATTGCAACATCTCCACATCTGTGTCAGTTCCTCCCTGCAGCCCGCGAACCTGCCCCCCATCGCCAGCGCCCTCAGCGGCCCCCAGGGTCTCCCATCCGAGCCCCAACCGCCCCCGGCCTGCTTAGCAAGGGAATCCCCTGGGTAGACCCCAGCAGTCCTGCCCCCCCAACCTGCTCTGTCCCACTCCCCTCCCAGAGCCGGGGAGAGAACCCAGGAGTCCTGGCTCCCAGCACCCCCTGCTCTAACCACCAGCCCCTACTTCCCTCCCAGAGCCAGGGAGAGAACCCAGGAGTCCTGGCTCCCAGCACCCCTGCTCTAACCACCAGCCCCTACTCCCCTCCCAGAGCTGGGGGGAGAACCCAGGAGTCCTTTGACGCACACTTGAGGGGATCGTGGGGAAGGGGGGGGCCTCCGGGGGGGGCGAATAAGTCACCAGACGTGCGGCTCTGAGAACAGGCCCTTTAATCTCCATGGAACAAGGGGGGGTTGGCAGGTTTTTTTCTGGGGGAGGGGTAGTAAAAGGGAGAGGGGAGGAGATCACTGCTTGGGTCTGTGGGAAACCAGGGTAACACACACAGAGAGCAGGGCCCGGCCCCTCCAGCAGGGACCCCCCCCACACACACACAGAGCAGGGCCCAGCCCCTCCAGCAGGGACCCCCCCCCACACACACACAGAGCAGGGCCCAGCCCCTCCAGCAGGGACCCCCCCACACACACACACAGAGCAGGGCCCAGCCCCTCCAGCAGGGACCCCCCCCTCACACACACAGAGCAGGGCCCAGCCCCTCCAGCAGGGACCCCCACACACACACACACAGAGCAGGGCCCAGCCCCTCCAGCAGGGACCCCTCCACACACACAGGGCAGGGCCCAGCCCCTCCAGCAGGGACCCCCCCACACACACACAGAGCAGGGCCCAGCCCTCCAACCCCCACACACACACACAGAGCAGGGCCCAGCCCTCCAACCCCCCCCACACACACCCACAGAGCAGGGCCCAGCCCCTCCAGCAGGGACCCCCCCCCCACACACAGCGCAGGACCCACCCCCTCCAACCCCCCCCCCCCCCCACACACACACACAGAGCAGGGCCCGGCCCCTCCAGCAGGGACCCCCCACATACACACCCACAGAGCAGGGCCCAGCCCCTCCAGCAGGGAACCCCACACACACACAGAGCAGGGCCCAGCCCTCCAGCAGGGACCCCACACACACACAGAGCAGGGCCCAGCCCCTCCAGCAGGAACCCCACACACACCCACAGAGCAGGGCCCAGCCCTCCAGCAGGGAACCCCACACACACACAGAGCAGGGCCCAGCCCTCCAACCCCACACACACACACAGAGCAGGGCCCAGCCCCTCCAGCAGGACCCCCACACACACACAGAGCAGGGCCCAGCCCCTCCAGCAGGGACCCCCCCCTCACACACACAGAGCAGGGCCCAGCCCCTCCAGCAGGGACAGCCCCCCCCCCGACACAAAGAGCAGGGCCCAGCCCCTCCAGCAGGGGGACCCCCCCCCCACAGGGTTGGTCCTTGGACACGCCCACCGCAAGCAGGGTCACCCACAGGCCCGTCGAGCCACCGGCTCATGGGCTACACGGCCACGGTCTGGCCCGGTACCTGGCGAAGCCGCTCACGCACCTGGGCGTGACCGTAGCCTGCCCCCGCCTGGAGGGTGGCGCCGTGGCGGAGCCGCGGGGGGGGGGGGGCACCTTCCGAGTAAGGCGCGTATCGGGCGCCTCAAAGCCAGCCCCTGCCTTGGCTGGAGCAGGGCTAGGGGACGTGACCCCGCTTCCCCCGGGGCGTCACCAGGGAGCGTGGGGGCACCCGGCCCGCCAGGCTCGTTCTCCCAGCCTGCCGCTGCCGTCCAGTCTCGAGACGCCGCCGCGGCGCTGCCAGGTCTCTGCCGAGGGAGCTCTCGCAAGCAGGCAGGGGCGTTTGCTCTCCGCCGTCGCGGGGGGCATTGGTGGCTGCGCTGGGATTCCTGCCGGGGGTTCGGCCTCCCTGCTTTGGCCACCTCTGGTCCAGGCCTGGCGTCTACGAGGCAGATAAACAACTCGCAATAAGCAAAGTGCCAGCATGAACTCCGATGCGAAAGCGACCGAGAACGGGCCGGACATCTGCTACTGCCCCGGCAGAGGGACGATCGGCTTCAAATCGGTTTCTCTCGCCGCCTCGTTTTCGAACCAGCTTCATTCGCTTCGCAGATCTGGGATACAATTTTCCAAAGCATCGAAATGACTGAGGCGCCTAATTCTCACGGGACTGAGGACCCTGCAGCTTAGAATCCCAGAGGCACGCAGGCTCCTAACTCCCATTGGATCCTCAGAGGTATTTTGTTGTGCCTACGTACGCACCTTTGAGGAAAAGGGCGTATGCGACTTAGGAGCTTTTGAAAAATTCCCCCCTCCCTTAGCTTTTATTTATAATTTTATAGGCATCTAAAAACCTAGGAAATTCAGTGCAAAAAACGTTGTGATTATTTCAACGTAAGTTCAAACCGCGGGCTGGTCCGCAGCCTGAATGTCTGTTCGGTGGGACATTCTGACATTTTGAATTTTGCTCGTTCCAAATGGGAACAAAAAGTCAAAAACTGAACACTGCCCGCAAAAGGAAAACTCCAAAAAATGTCTGTGTGGGACCCTCCAAGTGTTTCAGTTCATTTCATTTAGGCTTTTAATAGTCTGTTAAAATATTCAAGGTCATGTACGTTCTATTGACGCAAGCTTAACGATGATGTAATCCTAATGTCTGTTAGTCTATAAGGTGCCACAGGATTCTTTGCTGCTTCTACCGTCATCCTAAAAGTCATATTTGGAATGTAAAAGTCAAAACGAAAAACACGTCCACGTTGCCCGGATGAAATGGTTTGACTTTCCCCCGTCACAGCCCACAGATTCCTGTGAAGCATTTTGCTGGCTGGATAGATTCCTTTCAAAATAACAATTCTAGGCCATTCAATGTAAAAACTTTGTGAGGATTTCGAACTGTTTCACGTAAATATTTAAAATTCATAGATTCATAGACTTACGGTCAGAAGGGACCAGTATGGTCATCTAGTCTGACCTGCACAATGCAGGCCACAGAATCTCACCCACCCACTCCTGTAACAAACCCTAACCTGTGTCTGAGTTATTGAAGTCCTCAAATCGTGGTTTAAAGACCTCAAGCTGCAGAGAATCCTCCAGCAAGTGACCCATGCCCCATGCTGCAGAGGAAGGCAAAAAACCTCCAGGGCCTCTGCCAATCTGCCCTGGAGGAAAATTCCTTCCCGACCCCAAATATGGTGATCAGCTAAACCCTGAGCATGTGGGCAAGACTCACCCGCCAGCACCCAGGAAAGAATTCTCTGTAGTAACTCAGATCCCAACCCATCTAACATGGTTTAATGCGTCTTTGGTTTTTTAGACAACTTCATTCAGCCTAAAGAAAATGTATTTCTTTAAAAAAAAAAAGAGGGGGAAATTCAGTAAGAGGGACCCTGGGTGATAGATATTTGTGCATAAATTAATACTTTTTGGTTTTAGAGACAGCTTAATTGCCTTAAAAACTTGTTATTAAAAAGAAAGGAAATTTAACATGAGTAAGGGCCTCACTTGCCAGGGGCTTGGTCCATGACTGGAGTTTCAGATGCTAGGAAAATACAAATGAATAATAATTTAATTCTAAATATTCCCAACAGTTTAATACCGCTTTGGCGCTCGAGACAGGCTAAGTTGCTTTCAAGGACCTTTCCTGCCTTTGACCAAAAAGCCTGGGCAATTAAGAAAATTTGTTTAAAAAAACATCGTTGGGATTTCAGAGGCTTGAACTGCAAACACTGCCAAGTGGTTTAAAACCGCGTTAGGGTCTGAGGCACTTGGGTTTCCAAGCACAGCTAGAGATTTTGTGGGTAGAAATCAACGACGGAACAAACTGCTTTCAGGACCTTTATTCTTTTTCTTTAAAAAAAGAAAAACCAAGGAAATTCAATGCATAAAACTTCGTTAAAGGCAAAAATCGGAGCTGCCGGGCCAAAGACACGAAACTTTAACCCTGCGGTTCCTGCTGCTACGTTGTCTTAGTTAACGCTACTCAGGAGGGGCGCGGAAGTAGAGAGAAATTTCTGAGCCGTTGTAATTTAACAATTAACAATTTAACTTCAGGGCCTGTCTGCTTATCAATCAAAGCTACAGCACAAGTTCAGTCAGCCACGGGGGCTTGATATTTTAAGTCTGGTTCTAAAGGAAGGATGGTCCCGCCGGGAACTCAGGACACCTGGGTTCCAATTCCCAGCACTGCTGCTGTGTTCCTGCGTGACACTGGGCAGGTCAGCCCATCTCGCCGTGCCTCGGTTTCCCCCAGACTGGATGCTTCCCTTTGTCTGATTTGATTCTAAAGCGGCTGGGGGCACGGAGCTGGTCCAGCACCGAGCGCCAAAGGAGGAAGCTGGCCTGGAAGCTGATGAAACGAACGGAGGGTGTTTGCTACGGGGATGTCCCGTTGCGGGTCGCTGGAAGGCTGGGGGTGGGGAATGGCGAGGTATCACTCGTGGCTCGATTCGCTGCGGCGCCACCACGCAGGGTTTAACGCGTCTCAGCCACGCGCTGGCATCCGTGCATCCGATACGCGCACACGTAAAATATCCCTGCGAGGGGGAGAGAGGGGCTGTTTAACAGCACTGAGGGGTCAGGACTCCTGGGTTCTTTCCCTGGCTCCGGGAGGGGAGTGGGGTCTAGTGGTTAGTGCAGGGGGGTGCTGGGAGCCAGGACTCCTGGGTTCTCTTCCTGGCTCTGGAAGGGGAGTGCGGTCTAGTGATTAGAGCGGGGGGGGGGCTGGGAGCCAGGACTCCTGGATTCTCTGGGAGGGGAGAGGGGTTTAGTGGTTAGGGCTGGGAGCCAGGATTCCTGGGTTCTCTGGGAGGGCAGTGGGGTCTAACGGTTAGAGCAGGGGGGGTGCTGGGAGCCAGGACTCCTGGGTTCTTTGGGAGGGGAGTGGGGACTAGTGGTTAGAGCAGGGGGGGGCTGGGAGGCAGGACTCCTGGGTTCTCTCCCCGGCTCTGGAAGGGGAGTGGGGTCTAGTGGTTAGAGCGGGGCAGGGCTGGGAGCCAGGACTCCTGGGTTCTCCCCCCGGCTCTGGAAGGGGAGTGGGGTCTAGTGGTTAGAGCAGGGGCGGCTGGGAGCCAGGACTCCTGGGTTCTCCCCCCGGCTCTGGGAGGGGGGTTACTGGTCAGAGCTGGGGCATTCCTGGACAGGGAGTGTGAAACAAGGAATTGGATGAGGAGAAAGGTGCCCTATTGCCGCCCCCCAGAGGGGGAAGGCCCCATTGCCAGGCCCCCACCGCCCTGGGGCTGGATGGGAGCTGGCGCCCCCTAGAGGGGAAGGGCCGGTACCTGCGAAGAAGGTCATGAGCAGCGCGACCCAGCCCAGGATGTAAGACCAGGAGAAGCGCCAGTCCCCGAACCGCCTGCCCAGGAAGTTGACGGTGACTCCGGTGTAGACAGCCATGGCCAGCAGGACGAAGAGCGCTGGGGGGGGGGGCAGAGACCGGGGGCAGGACAAGAGGCCAGAGAAACCGCTACATGCCTGGGAAGTGTAACTGCACCACCCCCCCGCCGGAGCCGGGAGAGAACCCAGGCGTCCTGGCTCCCAGCCCCTCCCCTCTCCCCCCTGCTCTAACCACTGCACCCCCTCCCCCGCCGGAGCCGAGAGAGAACCCAGGCGTCCTGGCTCCCAGCCCCTCCCCGCTCCCCCCTGCTCTAACCATTACACCCCCCTCCGCTGCCGGAGCCGGGAGAGAACCCAGGCGTCCTGGTTCCCAGCCCCTCCCCGCTCCAACCACTGCACCCCGTGCCCCCCCCGGAGCCGGGAGAGAACCCAGGCGTCCTGGTTCCCAGCCGCCGGGAGAGAACCCAGGCGTCCTGGTTCCCAGCCCCTCCCCGCTCCCCCCGCTCTAACCACTGCACCCCGTGCCCCCACCGGAGCCGGGAGAGAACCCAGGCGTCCTGGCTCCCAGCCCCTCCCCTCTCCCCCCGCTCTAACCACTACACTCCCACCCCTGCCGGAGCCGCGAGAGAACCCAGGCGTCCTGGCTCCCAGCCCCTCCCCCCTCCCCTCTGCTCTAACCACTACACTCCCCCCCCCTGCCAGAGCCGGGAGAGAACCCAGGCTCCCACTGCCCCCCCCATTCTCTAAACACTAGACCCCCCACCCCTCCCAGAGCTGGGGAGAGAACCCAGGAGTCCTGGCTCCAAGCCCACCCGCTCTAACCCACCAGACCCCACTCCCTTCCTTGTGTCTTGGTGGCCAGCTGGGGTCCCCGCGGCAGCGGGCAGACACTTACTGGAGACAAAGAACATTATCCCGGCAGCAAACGCCCGGTTGAATCTCTCGGAGGTGGATCGGTGGGCGAAGGACAAGATCCCCGTGATGATGCCAGCGAAGCACGACAGGGCAGAGAGGATCATGAAGGCCCGGGTGGCGTTCCAGTAGGCTAGAGCAGCGGGGAGAAAACACTCAAAACTGCTCCTGTTCAGAAGGGGGCGGCTCGCCCGGTGCACAGATGCAGCCACCTCTGGGCAGGGCAGCTGGGGAACAGCCGCTCATAACGCCACGCGTGGGGCTGGCTCTTCTGGCACAGACATGCAGCCACCTCTGGGGCAGGGCAGACGGGGAACAGCCACACATAACACCATACGGGGCTGGTTCACCTGGTGCTGAGATGCAGCCACCTCTGGGGCAGGGCACAGTGGCTGGTTAATTCACAACAATTCAGTACAATTTAGGAGGTGAAGCAAATGAAAATCTCAGCTTGAGAGCGGATTTAGGGAACCGAATGGCATCGCCCCAGCTGGGGTTTTGCCCAGATCCCTGGGTTCGAGCCCTGCCTCTTGGAGCAAATGCCAGGGCCTCTGGGAGTACAGCGCCCCCTAGCGCTGCCCTGGGGCATCGGGGCCAGCCCTGACAGCCAGGGCAGAGCCCCCACCCTGCCCCCTGCAGCACAGCGCCCCCTAGTGCCAGGCTGGGGCTTTGGGACCAGTCCTGCCTGCCAGGGGAGACCCCCACCCTGCCCCCTGCAGCACAGCGCCCCCTAGTGCCGCTCTGGGGCATTGGGACCAGCCCTGCCTGCCAGGGGAGACCCCCACCCTGCCCCCTGCAGCACAGCGCCCCCTAGTGCCAGGCTGGGGCATCGGGGCCAGCCCTACCAGGGGAGACCCCCACCCTGCCCCCTGCAGCACAGCGCCCCCTAGTGCCAGGCTGGGGCATCGGGGCCAGCCCTACCAGGGGAGACCCCCACCCCACCCCCTGCAGCACAGCGCCCCCTCGTGGTCCTTACCAATGTTCTCCATCTGCATGTAGCACTTGCCCGCCAGACAGTAGCGCCAGAGGCCCTGGTGGGCCAGGGCCCCCTGGATCCGGTACTGCACCCAGTAGTCAGTGGCTGTGCAAACCACCAGCAGGATGTTCCCCACCGAGGCGCAGAAAAGCCCCCCTGCCATGAAGCTGTACATCCTGCCTGAGCCTGCAGACAGCACAAAACCGGCTAGAGCGGGGGCTGGGAGCCAGGACTCCTGGGTTCTATCCCCGGCTCTGGGAGGGGAGTGGGGGCTGGTGAGTTAGAGCGGGGGGCTGGGAGCCAGGACTCCTGGGTTCTGTCCCCGGCTCTGGGAGGGGAGTGAGGGCTGGCGGGTTAGAGCAGCGGGGGCTGGGAGCCAGGACTCCTGGGTTCTGTCCCCGGCTCTGGGAGGGGAGTGAGGGCTGGTGAGTTAGAGCGGGGGGCTGGGAGCCAGGACTCCTGGGTTCTGGGGAGGGAGTGAGGTCTGGTGAGTTAGAGCAGTGGGGGATGGGAGCCAGGACTCCTGGGTTCTGTCCCCGGCTCTGGGAGGGGAGTGGGGGCTGGTGGGTTAGAGCAGGGTGGGCTGGGAGCCAGGACTCCTGGGTTCTGGGAAGGGAGTGGGGTCTGGTGGGTTAGAGCAGGGGGGGATGGGAGCCAGGACTCCTGGGTTCTGTCCCCAGCTCTGGGAGGGGAGTGGGTTGATAAGTATTGTAGCAGCATTGCTGCATGGGCGTGTGTGGGTGTGAGAGTGGCGGGGGGTGTTTCTCAGGGCCTGTGTGTGCGTATTTGTGTATTAGCGTCCCCGGGCCGGTGTGTGCCGGTGGTGGTGGTGGGGGGATCAGTTGGTTGTGTGTCTGTGTACACCAGGGTGTGTCTGCTCCCAGGTGTAGGTCAGAGGGGGAGCCCCTCGGTGGGTTCCTGTGTCCCCTTCCCCCCGGTGGTGCCCCCTACCTGTGCCGACCCCAGCGCCCGGTTCTGCTCCGCACTGTCACCCCTCTCCTCTCCCAGCCACCGGCAGCAATTTTGCAGAGGCCGGCAAATCCCTTAATGCCAACGACGGGCCGGGGGGCCGTGGCAGGGGCAGCTGGTTCCAGAAGCCGGGATCTGCAGTCCCAGCAGTCCTGCCCCCGGAGCCTCAAAACAACCTGATGAGTCGTCACTTCCATTGAGCCCGGAGCGGCCGCACAGGGGCCTCCCCGACCAGCGCGGGGGAAAAGGGAGCGGCGTGTCCGGGTTTCAGACAGGGATCCCTCGCCCAGTGCTGAAATGCAGCCACCTCTGGGGTGAGGCATGGGGCCCCTCCTGCCCAAACACCTGTTCCTCTCCAGCTCCGGGACGGGCTGCGTTCCTCCTGCCACCCAAAGGAGGGAGCCGGCAGCTACAGGAACTGGCCTACTGACAACAGGGGCAGATTTTCATTTCATTCCTGGCACCTCTGAAGCCAGTGCCCCGGCCTGGGGCCGGATGAGAGCCGGCCCGGCTCCCCCGAGAAGGGAAAGGCCCCGTGTCCCATCCCCTGACCCTCTAACTTGCCAAGTAACGTCCATCAATACAGACTCACTGAAAACCCAACGCAGCCAAGTACAAACACCTTTATTCCCAATGGCACAGAACTCAGCACACGCCAACATTTCCTACGTTGCATTAAATGACAGTTATTCTGAAGCCTCCCGAGTGTCCACTCTCCGGGGTCCAATTCGGGTCCCAGCCACCGCGCCCACTGGGGGGCACTGGTTGCCGGTCCTAGGCTCCCGTCCTGAGGGATCCCACCTCGGTCCCCTTTCAAGACACAACACCCCAGAAGATCTGAGGCAAAACACACGCACCATGCGAATGATCTCTTAAGAACAAACAAACCAGGGACTTAACCACCCCCAAGCCCCATAACTTTGCTCCTCGGATTCGAAGGAGCCACCTTCGGGATGAACGTGAAGGCATCTTCTGCTCTTAATGTCTCAGGGCCTCTGTTCAATATACCCCCCCATGTGATTACCCCACAATAACGCTCGCTGGTGTTCAGAACCAGGCGTGTCTGAGGCATCATCCATCGGGGTCAGAAGCCGCTGCTGGAGGAGTCACATACGCAGTATCATTTCTCGCCGCGATACGGAGTTACAGAAAGCACTTGCCTTCTCGCTGAGTAGTGTCATTGCTCTGTGCTGTGTATTAAAATGGCAAAGTTGACCAACTGCATATGTACGTTGTCATATAATACACGATACACGAAATCAGTCAAATCCCCCCTTTTAACCTCTGCCTAGCACACACAGGATATTGCCTGTCAGAGATCACAGCAATATAATTTCTGTGCAATATGCATCGGATATGCGATATAATGTACATGCAATATAGATGAAAGGGCTGGATTTCGATTAACACGCCTCGACGTCACACGTGCAAACAAGTCATATGGAAATTAAACCTCTTGATAGCACAAGGCAGAACTCTATGGGCAATATAATGTCTCTGGGATACCGCTGCAATAATTCAAATATTAAATCGTTCACATTCACTATTTTAATCTCTACATATGGCAGAGAATGGGTAGGATTGTTTTGCTTAGAGATCACGACAATATCATTTTCCTGGGCTATATAGTTAAGCCAGCACATTCCTATGATTGCATCTAGATGTCTTCGATGCAACAAATCAGATTGAAGTTTTGTATAAAGCACAATGACAGTTCTAGGTGCAGTTCTCGGGGATCCACGGCGGTGAAAAGGGGAGAGTCGCATGGTTACTAGATCATAAATGCAGTACGTCAAATTCACCATTTTGTCCTTTGTATCGCACAGAAGTTATACTGCAGATATGACACACACAGCATATGCGATAAGTGACACTCACTTTTTTCAATCTCCGAGAGAAATTTTACTGCCTAACATCTATATTTTAGCAATCGATCGCCTGGCCTCCCTGAGTTCTGGGGTAGTTAGCAGAGCGACTGGCTCCCCCATGCAATCGATACAGACTTACACAGAGAGCTGAGTTCAAACTCAGTCTTCCCAGAGAAAGGTTTCAACACGTTCAAACAACTCACAATCCAACTCTCTTTGCAAACACAACTTAACGCCGTCAGGGAGTCAACTCTTAACAAGGCTTCCAAACAGCCTGGCCCTTGGCATGGTTTTAAACCTAGAAAGAAAACCACAAAACTTGAGAAATACCACCCGTGATGACACAGAGTAAGATTTCGGGGGTATGCGTGTGTGTAAAAATGCACGGAATATGTACTAATCTCCAGACCTTTGACGTCACAAATTTAGGCCCTGATCTTGTGACGCGAGGCAGGTCACGGTAGAGCCCTGCGTGACATGTACGTGTCCACTCCACGCTAAGCACATGACACAAACCACAGCGTTACTTTGCAGAACACGGAGGGGACTAATTTGAGTTTCGTTTCCTGACCCGGACATACAAGCAAAGGTTCCAGTTAGTAACAAAATGATACCAAACCCCCGTGCCCTGGCACTCTGGGGGAGAAGACAGGGGATTTGGGTTTGTTTCACAACCAAATCTTGGAAAGTAACAAATTAAAAGAGACAAACACAACAGAAATCTGGCTCCATCTGTTGCTCTTTAGGCAAACCCCCCATTTCTGATCATTCTTAAACCTAAACCAACATCAAAATCTTTGGACAGAGAAAGACAAGAGGTTGGGAATGGAGGATCATGGGGAATAGGCTTATTTGGGGTGGAGGGTCACAGGTAGAGGGCTAGGAGTGGAGAACTGTGGGTAGAAGACTTGTCGGGGCAGGTTAGGCATGGAGGATGATGGGCAGAGGGCTAGGAATGGAGGATGATGGGTAGACAGTTAGGAAGGGAGGATCATGGGTAGAAGACTTGTTGGAGCAGGTTAGGAATGGAGGATGGGTAGAGGGCTAGGAAAGGAGGATCATGGATAGAAAGCTTGTTTGGGGCCCACGATCATGGGTAGAGGGCCAGGAAGAGAGGATCATGGGTAGACAGCTAGGGAGGATCATGGGTAGAAGACTTGTTGAGGCAGGTTAGGAATGGAGGATCATGGGCCGAAGCTGGAGGATGAAAAAGAACGGGGTTATTAACAAACCAACCCTTGGCTGAACGGCCGAGCCCTGTGGGCTGGTGGAGTCAGCAACGGGTGGCCGGTTTGATGGGAGAACCACGAGGCCCCAGCTTCGGCCCAGGAGGGAGCCCCGATGGGCCCTTCCACGGCCCAGGGCTCACGCTCTGTCCTCGTTCTCCGTGGCGGCTCTGGGGAGGTCAACGCGCCTGGCCATGAAATCGCCGAGCTTGGCAGACCCCTGGCCACTCAGGCCTCCTCCTCCTCCTCCCGGGGGCCGTGTCCCACAGCCGGCGGCGCCTCCAGGGGGCTGTCTCTCCTGGCTGGAGCCCCCGGGCAGGTCGGCGATGAGCTTATGGAGATAGCTGGAGAAGCTGCCGTCCCTGCTAGTGGGGCGGGGCGTTGTCCTCTCCTGGCGGGAGGCCGGTTGAACCTTCAAAGCCACCTGTGGAAGAGGGGGAACCCCCGGTGCCGATTTGGGGGACTCCTCATACTCCTTTTCCCAGTCTTCTCCTTCCTGGGAAGCTGGGAGGTTGGGCTGGGAGGACCAGGCTTTCCCCAAGACGCTCCCTCGGGTGGTGGATCCCCCATAATCTGCCTCCCAATCTTCCCTGGCAGCTTTGGCTGCTTCGGTTTTCCCTGCACCGGACCCCCATCTCTTCGCCCCTCCACTAGACCATCTCTTCGCCCCAGGGGCATCCAACAGGCAGCCATCTTGGTTCCGCTTCCTGGCCGCATAATCTGAGCCCTGGGCTCTCCCCGGGCCCCACTGCCCAGCCTTGTGTGGGGCAGAGTCTGCCTTGCCCGGGGCAGAGTCTGCCTTGCCCCACGGCCTCTGCCACCCCCCGGGCCGACAGAAATCTTTCTGCTCCCTCGCTCGCCGGTTCTCCCCCCAGCCACTCAGCAACGGAGTCCCTCGCTGGTCCCGTCTCGCAGAGGAGTCTTGCCAGTCGTCGCGGCCCCCGTGCATCTCTTGGGAGCAGCCGGCGCTGCTCTGCCCCACGGCGCCAGACCCACAGCACCCCTCCCAAGCCGGCTGGGAGTTGGCACAAGCTGGCTGGGGGCCGCAGCAGTAGTGTGGCTGACACCCGCAGCCCAGTGCACGCGGGGGAGGCCCGCCGTGGCCCATGGCCGATGCCCCGTGGCCGCAGGAGAGGGGCGTCTGCGGCACGGCCGAGTAGGCCCTCAGGAGGGCGCTGTTGAGCAGGTAGGCGAGGGTGTCCAGCCGGACGGGCACGGTGACGGAGGACAGGGCCCCGGCCGAGGGGCGACCCAGGATCCAAGGCGTGGCAGAGCTGGAGGGCACAACGGGCATCTTCTCCAGCGTGGTCTGGTCTGAGGCGGGCGGCTCCATGGGGCTGGGGCAGCTGGGCCTGGGGGAGCTGCGGGGGAAACGGAAAAGGGGGTCAGAGACAGAGATCCCACCCCCTCCAACAGGAGATGGGAATTCTATGGAGGGAGGGGCGGTGGTCTGGGGGCTAGGGACATGTGAATTGGGGGGGCCATGTTTGCGGGGTGAGCAGAGGGCCTGTGTGTGTGTAGGATCTGGGCTGGTGGAATCCCTGGTGGGATGGGGTTCCTGTGGGGATGGAGGGGTTCCTCTTGGGCGGGGATGGCGGATGGGGTGTTTGTGGGAGGAGGTGCCCTGGCTGGTGGGGCTGGAGGAAGGAGACTCTTAAGCTGGAAGGGGGTTCTCATGTGGGGCAGGATGCCCTGGTTGGGGGTTAAGGGCTGGACAGGGGTTGGATGGGAGGCATGGAGGTCTCTGGTTGGGGGGGGATCTATGGGGCTGGAATGGGGGTTCCCATGGATGGAGTCTGTGGGGCTGGACAGGGGCTCCCGTGGGAGGCAGGTGGTCTGTGGTTGGGGGGTTTAATGGGGGTTTAATGGGGGGTTTAAACCCCCCAACCACAGACCACCTGCCTCCCACGGGAGCCCCTGTCCAGCCCCACAGACTCCATCCATGGGATAGATCCCCCCAACCCTCAACCAGAGACCTCCATGCCTCCTGGAGGGAGGTCCCATGGGGGCGGTACACTGGATGGAGCAGGGGATCCCATGCAGGGCGTCTCTGACGGGGCTGGAGGGTGTATGCCATGGGCTGGGGCTGCCCTGGCTGGGGCAGTCCCATGGGAGGCTGGAGGGGGTCTTATGGAGGGCTGGGGATCCTTGGCTGGGGGGCCCCATTGAAAGCAGAGGGGGGGCCCATGGAGGGCTGGGGAAGTCAGGAATCCCATGGGGGGTGGGGGTTACTGTCTGGGGGCTCCTGTGGGAGGCTGTGGGGTGGAGGGGGGGGGGTCTCTGGCTGGGGGGGTTCCATGGGAGGCTGGAGGTCCTTGGCTGGGGGGCCCCATGGAGAGACTATGGGGAAGAGGGGGGTCTCACTGGGGACTGGGGTGTCCTGTGGGGGGCTGAGGAGATGAGGCATCCCATGGGCGTAGGGGTTCCTGGCTGAGGGCTCCTGTGGGTCTGTGGGGCAGAGGGGGTCCCATGGGGGCTGGGGTCCTATGGAGTGGAGGGGTCCTCTGGTGGGGTTCCCTGGCTGGGAGGTTATGGGGGCTGCTGGGGTCCATGGAGGGGCTGGGAGGGATCTATGGGGTGGAGGAAGGTTCTTGGCTGGTGTGTCTATGGGGTGGGGGTTGAGTCCCGGCTGGGGTCCCATGAGGAGTGTATGGGCAGAGGAGAGTCCCATGGGGGTTGGGGAGGTCAGGCATCCCATGGGAGGTGGGGATCCAGGCTGGGGGTCCCATTGGTGGCTGGGGGCCTATGGGGTAGAAGGGAGATATGGGTGGAGGAGGTCCCTGGGGAGGTGTATGGGGTTAAAGGGGGTCCCTGGCTGGGGTCTATGGGGTGGGAGGAGGGTCCTTGGGGGTGGTCTGTGGGGTGGAAGGGTGATCTATGGGGTGGAAGGGGGGGTCCCTGGCTGGAGTTCTATGGGGCAGAGGGAGGTCCCGGGGGTCGTGTATATGGGGTGAAGGGGGGTTCCTGGCTAGGGGTCTATGGGGTGGGAGGGTCCTGGGGAGGTCTATGGGGAAGAGGGGTCCCAAGGGGGTCTATAGGGAGGAGGGGGTCACTGGGGAGTCTATGGGGCAGAAGGAGGGTCCCTGGGGGTCTATAGGGAGGAGGGGTTCCTGGCTGGGGGCTATGGGGCGGAAGGAGGGTTCCTGGGGTCTATAGGGAGGAGGGGTTCCTGGCTGGGGATTTATGGGGCGGAAGGAAGGTTCCTGGGGTCTATGGGGTGGAGGGGGTCCCTGGGGGTCTATGGGGAGGAAGAAGGTTCCTGGGGATCTATGGGGCAGAAGGGGGTCCCTAGGGGTCTATGGAGAGGAGGGGTCCCTGAGGGGTCTATAGGGAGGAGGGGTTCCTGGGGTCTATAGGGGAGGGGTTCCTGGGGCATCTATGGGGCAGAATAGGGGTCCCTAGGGGACTATAGGGAGGGGGTTCCTGGCTGAGGGTCTATGGGGCAGGAGGGTTCCTGGGGTCTATGGGGCGGAATGGGGTCCCGGGGTCTGTGGGGCGGAGGGTTTCTGGCTGGGGTCTATGGGGCGGAGGGGGTCCCGGGGGTCTATCGGGCGGAGGGGTTCCTGGCTGGGGTCTATGGGGCGGAGGGTCTCTGGCTGGAGGTCTATGGGGAGGAGGGGGTCCCGGGGTCGATGGGGCGGAGGGGGTCCCGGGGGTCGATGGGGCGGAGGGGGTTTCTGGCTGGGGTCTATGGGGCGGAGGAGGGGTCCCGGGGTCTATGGGGAGGAGGGGTCCCGGGGTCTATGGGGCGGGAGGGGGTCCCTGGCTGGGGTCTATGGGGCAGAATGGGGTTCCTGGGGTCTATGGGGCAGGAGGGGAGTCCCTGGCTGGGGTCTATGGGGAGGAAGGGGGTCCCGGGGGCTCTATGGGGAGGAGGGGGTTCCTGGGGTCTATGGGGTGGGAGGAGGGTCCCGGGGTCTATGGGGAGGAGGGGGTTCCTAGGGGCCTATGGGGCGGAGGGGGTCCCTGGGGGTCTATGGGGAGGAGGGGGTCCCTGGCTGGGGGTCTATGGGGCGGAGGAGGGGTCCCGGGGTCTATGGGTAGGAGGGGTCCTGGGGTCTATGGGGCGGGAGGGGTCCCTGGCTGGGGTCTATGGGGAGGAAGGGGTCCCGGGGCTCTATGGGGAGGAGGGGGTGCTGGGGTCTATGGGGCGGGAGGGGGTCCCGGGGGTCTATGGGGAGGAGGGGGTTCCTAGGGGCCTATGGGGTGGAGGGTCCCTGGGGTCTATGGGGAGGAGGGGGTCCCTGGCTGGGGTCTATGGGGAGGGGGTCCCGGGGCTCTATGGGGAGAAGGGGGTCTATGGGGCGGAGGGGGTCCCTGGCTGGGGTCTATGGGGCGGAGGGGGTCCCGGGGTCTATGGGGCGGGAGGACAGTCCCAGGGGTCTATGGGGTGGGAGGGGGTCCCGGGGTCTATGGGGCGGAGGGTTCCTGGCTGGGGTCTATGGGGCAGAGGGGGTCCCGGGGTCGATGGGGCGGAGGGTCTCTGGCTGGGGTCTATGGGGCGGAGGGGGTCCCGGGAGGGTCTATGGGGCGGAGGGGGTTTCTGGCTGGGGTCTATGGGGCAGAGGGGTCCCGGGGTCTATGGGGCGGAGGGGTCCCGGGGTCTATGGGGCAGGAGAGGGGTCCCTGGCTGGGGTCTATGGGGAGGAAGGGGATCCCGGGGTCTATGGGGAGGAAGGGGGTCCCGGGGTCTGTGGGGCGGAGGGGATCCTGGGGGTCTGTGGGGCGGAGGGGTTCCTAGGGGTCTATGGGGAGGAGGGAGGTCCCTGGGGGTCTATGGGGAGAAGGGGGGTCCCCAGGGGGGTCTATGGGGAGGAGGAGGGTCCCGGGGTCTATGGGGTGGGAGGGGGTTCCTGGCTGGGGCTCTATGGGGAGGAGGGGATCCCGGGGTCTATGGGGCGGAGGGGGTTCCGGGGGTCTATGGGGCGGGAGGGGGTTTCTGGCTGGGGTCTATGGGGCGGAAGGAGGGTCCCAGGGGTCTATGGGGAGGAGGGGTTCCTGGGGGCTCTATGGGGCGGAGGGGGTCCCGGGGTCTATGGGGAGGAGGGGTTTCCTGGCTGGCGGTCTATGGGGAGGAGGGGGTGCCGGGGTCTATGGGGCGGAGGGAGGTCCCTGGGGGCTCTATGGGGAGCAGGGTGGTCCCGGGGGCTCTATGGGGCGGGAGGGTGGTCCCGGGGTCTATGGGGAGGAGGGGGTTCCGGGGTCTATGGGGAGGAGGAGAGGTCCCTGGGGCGTCTATGGGGCAGAATAGGGGTCCCTAGGGGACTATAGGGAGGGGGTTCCTGGCTGGGGTCTATGGGGCAGGAGGGATCATGGGGTCTATGGGGTGGAATGGGGTCCCGGGGTCTATGGGGAGGAGGGGGTCCCTGGGGCTCTATGGGGCAGGAGGGTTCCTGGGGCATCTATGGGGAGGAGGGGGTCCTGGGGTGGTCTTTGGGGCGGAGGGGGTCCCGGGGTCTTTGGGGCAGAAGGGGGTCCTGGGGTCTTTGGTGCGGAAGGGGGTTCCGGGGTCTATGGGGCGGAAGGGGGTCCCGGGTGGTCTATGGGGAGGAGGGGTCCCGGGGGTGGTCTATGGGGAGGAGGGAGGTCCCTGGGGCGTCTATGTGGCAGAATAGGGGTCCCTAGGGGACTATAGGGAGGGGTTCCTGGCTGGGGTCTATGGGGCAGGAGGGTTCCTGGGGTCTATGGGGTGGAACGGGGTCCCGGGGGTCTATGGGGAGGAGGGGGTCCCTGGGGCTCTATGGGGCAGGAGGGTTCCTGGGGCTCTATGGGAGGAGGGGGTCCCGGGGGTCTATGGGGCGAAGGGGGTCTATGGGGTGGAAGGGGGTCCTGGGGTACTATGGGGCGGAAGGGGGTCCTGGGGGCTCTATGGGGTGGAGGGGAGTCCCGGGGGGCTCTATGGGGCGGGGTCTATAGAGCGGAGGGGGGGTCCCGGGGGGTCTATGGGGCGGGAGGGGGGTCCCGGGGGTCTTTGGGGCGGAGGGGGGTCCCTGGGGTCTATGGGGTGGAGGGGTCCCGGGGTGGCTCTATGGGGCGGAGGGGGTCCTGGGGCTCTATGGGGAGGAGGGGGTCCCTGGGGTCTATGGGGCGGAGGGGGTCCCTGGGGCGCTATGGGGCGGAGGGGGTCCTGGGGGTCCCTGGGGTCTATGGGGAGGAGGGGGTCCCTGGGGGTCTATGGGGTGGAGGGGGTCCCTGGGGGTCTATGGGGTGGAGGGGGTCCCGGGTGGCTCTATGGGGCGGAGGGGTCCTGGGGGCTCTATGGGGCGGAGGGGGTCCCTGGGGCGCTATGGGTATGGGGCGGAGGGCAGCGCCCCGCCCCTCACCCCGCGCTCCCAGCGGCCCCGCGCGGCTCCTCCATGGTCCCGGCTCCGCGGGCAGCGCAAACCGCTCGCGCCACGCGGTGGGGCGTGGCCAGAGGGGCGGGGCGGTGACGTAGCTGGGCGAGGACTATGGGTCTCTGGGGCGGGGCTTATCGGGGTGTGGGCGGGACCTACGCTTATTTGGGGCGGGGCTAACGCTGCAGGGTCTCCTTTTAGCCGGGCCCCTGGGGTAGCCCAGCTCCCCCCAAGGGCGCACAGAAGAGGGGGGGCGGGCGGCTGGGCTCTGCCCCACCGGCAGCTGCTCCAGCCCCCTGGCCTGGCCACCATGGGCTGGGGGAGCTGGTCCGGCAGCCAGCCGCTGCCTCCCAGGATTAGTGGGGGGCTGGGCTCATCTGGCTTGGGGAGGGGAAGGCCAGGATCAGGCCCCCTCGCATGTGGGGAAAGGATCAGGGCCCCCCAGGAGGGGACCGAGCTCTGGTCTGGGGGCTAGGTCCTTAACACAGAAATGGGGGGTCCAGCGTGCAGCAAAGAGGGGGGCAGGGTGGAGTGGGGGGAAATTGTACCCCAATGCCCCCTGCAGAGGGGTGGTTCCCCCCATGGGAATTTCACCCAGAACCCCCCCTCTCCATTCACATCCCCCCAGTCTGGGGTCTGTGGGGCAGCAGTGAAGGAGGGGGCACCAGGCTGTCCAGGGAGGGGGTGCCAGGTGTTTGGGGGTGAACTGGGCTTGGACTCTCCAGATATGGGGATTGGGGGGGGAGAATGGTTCAAGGGGACTCGGGGTATCAGGGTAGGGAAGGGGGAGTTTGGAGGTCTCCCTAGGGAGAAGGGGTCAGTAAGGGGCCCAGGCTAGACTGGGTCAACCCAAGATTTAGGGGTGGGATGATCCGATACCCCCCACTCCATCCATCCATAGACTCCCTGAGCTACCTGGGACAATATTTCACCATAGCACCACCTAATAATCCGCCCAGGGGCATCGGGGCCAGCCCTGCCTGCCAGGGGAGAGCCCCCACCCTGCCCTGCTCCCTGCAGCACAGCGCCCCCCAGTGCCGTGCCGGGGCATCGGCGTCAGCCCCCGGGACTCAGGCTCTGAGGGCTACAGCAATACAAACAATGACTAGTAATACAAATTTTATTCATTACCAATATTTACCAATAGCTCCCTTTTTTTAGGGGGATTTATATGAAAACATTCCCAGTTTATACTGAAACGAGCAGAGGAGTGTGGATCTGATGATGTACTCACCACTACCTCCTGTGGCAGGGAAGTAGATGTGTTCTAGCGTGTGTCATGTCCCCTATAATGTTCAGAATGAGAGGGATTCTCCATAACTCCCAGGCACTGGCAGCTGGGTTCTGTCCCAGCTCTTGCTGTGAAATTCCCAGGCAGACCACCCCCCCCCCCGCCCCACATCCCTCTGCCAGTTTATCTCCATGGCCTTCAGACTCCATGGCGGCAATGGGGCTGCTTAATGTCCGTGGGGTGGGGAGGGCGATGGGGGTGCCCGCCCTACTGGGAACGGAGCTGAGAACCTCGCCGTCATTACACAGCCCTTCGGATGGGAATAATCTGGGGCCAGATGGGAGCCGGCGCCCCCTAGCTGGGAAAGGCCCCGTGTCCCATTCCCTGCCCCCCTGAGCCAGCCAGCCCCCCACCCAGGGGCTGGATCGATGCCAGTGGCCCCTAGAGGGGAAAGGTCCCACCCGAGCCAGCCAGTCCCCCAAGCTGGGCCCGGATGGGCACCGGCGCCCCCTACAGGGGAAAGGCCCCATGTCCTGTTTCCAGCTCCCCTAAACACCTACGTTACCCTACAGCTTCACCCAGATGGCATCATGAGGGAACTCAGAGGGTGTCTCCCCCTGGTGGCGGGAAGGAGCCTGGCAGCGAGACGTGCAGCTCCTAGCACCTGTCACTCCTTCTCCCCCAGGAGGGCGCTGATCTCTCGCCTCAGCTCTCGGATTCTGGCCCGGGCCTCGGGGCTGGTCCTGGCTTCGTCCAAGTCCCGGAGGACGGAGACGATGCAGCGCAGGGCGTCGGCGTTCTTCACGGCGTCCATCTGGTCGGGGTCGGCCTTGATCTCCTCCACCCAGTCCAGGTAGGCCTGAAGCAGGCCCATGTCGCTCTCGAACGTGCTGATCACCTTCAGGCCTGGCTTGCGACGGCTCAGCTCCGACAGGATCCGCTGCCCGGCCTCGCTCAGCCGGTTCCCCACGATGCTGCCCAGGGGCGGGGGACAGTACGTCAGGGGATCGCCAAGGTGCAGCTGCCGCTGGGGTGCAGCAGCCGGTTTACACTGGGATGGCTCGCCGGGGGCTGGCAGGGCTGGAGCCGGTGTATATATTGGGCCCTGAGATGCGGCTCCTGGGGTGCGGCCCAAGGGCTGGTTATACTGGGATCCCTCACCCAACGCTGAAATGCGGCCACCTCTGGGGTGGGGCGTGCGGGCTGTTTATACAAGGACCCCCCACCCGGTGCTGAGATGCAAAATTGAGGCCAGAACTGACTGCCAGGGGAGAGCCCCCGCCCTGCCCCCTGCAGCACAGCACCCCCCCAGTGCCATCCTGCCTGCCAGGGGAGAGCCCCCGCCCCGCCCCCTGCAGCACAGCGCCCCCCCAGTGCCATCCTGCCTGCCAGGGGAGAGCCCCCGCCCCGCCCCCTGCAGCACCGCGCCCCCCAGCGCCATCCTGCCTGCTAGGGGAGAGCCCCCGCCCCCTGCAGCACAGCGCCCCAGCGCCATCCTGCCTGCTGGAGAGCCTCCGCCCGCCCCTGCAGCACAGCGCCCCCTAGTGCCACCCTAGGGCATTAGGACCAGCCCTGCCTGCCAGGGGAGAGCCCCCACCCCTGCAGCACAGCACCCCTAGTGCCATGCTTGGGCATTGGGGCCAGCCCTGCCTGCCCGGGGAGAGCCCCCCCCCCTGCAGCACAGCGCCCCCCAGCGCCATCCTGCCTGCTAGGGGAGAGCCCCCGCCCCCTGCAGCACAGCGCCCCCTAGTGCCGCCCAGGAGCATTGGGGTCAGCCCTGCCAGGAGAGAGCCCCCCCCCCCCCCTCGCAGCACAGCGCCCCCTGCAGGGCGCCTGCTGGCACTCACGTCAGGAGCCGGAGGGTGCTGTTGGCCAGGAGGCAGGGCAGCATGTTTTCCAGGCCGCTGTCGGTGATGCCGGTGATGTCCAGGTACAGCTCCTCCAGGGTGCGGTTCTCCCGCAGGGCCTCCCACAGCCGCCTCGCCCCCTCCGAGCCCAGGCAGTTCCCGCACAGGCTGCAGGGAAGCAGAGCGACGGGATCCACCCGTGGGCGGGGAAGGGGCCGGCTCAGAAATCCCCCCCCCCAGCCCAGCGCCTCTTGGGTGCGTCCCACCCCTGAGCCCCGGCGAGGGGGGCTCGCTCCCCATGGCCCAGCCAGCCCTGGGCAGCTCTTTTGGGGCTGCCAGCAAGGGGGTCGGTTAGTAGCCGAGGGGGGAGAGGGGGAGACGGTCCCTGTCCCTGCTGGGATCGGGGCTGAGACCTGGCAAACTCAATTCCCATATGGAGCTAGAAGGGCCCAAGGCCCATTTTCTGCCCCCCCCGCCGAGCCAGCCAGTCCCCATTGTAGCGCAGCCTGCGGAGGAGTGGCCAGCGTGAGAGGGGACCGGAGCACCAGGCGCCCCCCCTGCTCCTGGAGCCTGGGATAGAACCCAGGAGTCCTGGCTGCCAATCCCCCACCACTAGACCCCCACTCCCCACCCACAGCCAGGGATAGAACCCAGGAGTCCTGGCTCCCAATCCCCCACCACTAGACCCCCCCACCACCCCCACTCCCACCCACAGCCAGGGATAGAACCCAGGAGTCCTGGCTCCCAATCCCCCACCACTAGACCCCCACTCCCCACCCACAGCCAGGGATAGAACCCAGGAGTCCTGACTCCCAATCCCCCACCACTAGACCCCCACTCCCCACCCACGGCCAGGGATAGAACCCAGGAGTCCTGTCTCCCAATCCCCCCTGCTCTAACCACTAGACCCCCACTCCCCACCCACGGCCAGGGATAGAACCCAGGAGTCCTGACTCCCAATCCCCTGCCCCTGCTCTAACCACTAGATCCCCACCCACAGCCAGGGATAGAACCCAGGAGTCCTGACTCCCAGCCCCCCCCCCCCCGCGAACCACTAGGCCCCTTCCCAGATCTGGGGATAGAACCCAGGAGTCCTGTGTGGTGCACACACACACACACACACATACACACTCTATCTCTTTCTCTCTCACACACACTCTCACACACACACACACACACACACACACACACACACATGCACACTCACTGCAGCGTCTCGCAGCGGTGCAGCAGCCCCCGGATCGTGCGCAGCCCAACCATGCCCATGTTGCTGTAGCTCAGGTTGAGGTTCTTCACTCGCCCGGGCTCGGAGGCCCCCAGCACATAGGCCAGGGCGGCGCAGTCGGCTGGGTTGAGGGTCACCTTGAAGAGGTTGACGTCCTCCAGCTCGCAGGCCACCCGGCCCGTCACTCCCTCCTGGCGCAGCTCAGCCACGCAGTGCAGGAGCGAGAGGAGGCGCCTCTCGGTGTCTCCCCTGAGCTTCCTCCCCAGCCAGTCCGCCACGGGCCCCAGCACGTCTCCCGAGAAGCCTGCGGCCAACCCCTCCAGCTTCCCCTCCATCCTGGAGGTCAGCAGCCCCATGAAGAACCTGGCGAACATCTGGAGATTGTCCCACTGGGGCTGGTGGCCCTTCAGGAGCTGCCTGGTGGAGTGGAGGAGACTGGATTCCCCTGGTGATGTCCAGGAGGACTCTGGATCCCCGTCCTGCCCGGCCGATCCCTCCCACCAGAGATCCAGGCAGGGCGTGAGGTCCTCAGCGCCAGGATCCAGGGCCGCCACGCAGTAGAGTGCAGCCAGGAACTCCTGCACCGTCAGGTGGAAGAAGCAATAGACCTGGTGGTCTTCTCCGGAGAAGATGGGGTTGAAGAAAGTGCCCGGAAGGTCTTGGGGGTCGAACCCGAATTCCCGCAGCTCAGCTGGGGTGAAGAGGATCTTGCCGGCCAACAGGGCGGCGTATGCCAGGCGCCCCAGCTGCAGGACCAGCTGCCTGGCGCCCGGCTCCGGAGACCAGCCGGTTCCCAGGATGGTGGCCATATAGCAGCGATAGACCTCGGTGATGGTGGTGGGCGGAGATGGGTCAGCTGCCCTGCCGGCGGGGAAGAACTCCCCCAGGGCGGTGCATAAGATGAAGCAGTAGAGGGGGATGAAGCAAAGCCCGGCTAAGCCTTGGTGGCCGGAGATGAAGCCCTGCACGGCAGCGGCTCGCTCGGCATCCCGGAAGAACCGGCGGAAGTAGTCCTCCACCTGGTCCTCGTCAAAGCCGAGGATCACCAAGTGGCGATCAAAGGGGATGCTGGAGAGGGCCGGGCACGGCCGAGACGTCACCACGACGGCCGCCCCGGGCAGCAGGGTCCCGTCGATGAGGCCCCGCAGCAGCTCCTTGACGTGGGCCGGCTGGCCGGGCCGGTGGCAGGGAGTTCCGCCGTCCAACGGGTGCCGGAATTCATCCAAGCCGTCCACGAGGATGAGGAGGTCCCCGGGCCGCGCCAGCAGCTCGGGCAGCACCTCCTGCAGGTGGGGGCGCTTGGTGCAGATCAGCCCCTCCAGGGTGACAGGGCTGGACATCGTGCTGAGCTCCCGGCAGGAGAAATCCAAGGCGCAGAGGGGGCCCTGGAAAGCCGCGCCCAGCGCCCAGTCGTGCAGGATCTTCTGCATGGTCACGCTCTTGCCGATGCCGGCGGCGCCGCTCAGGGCCACCCGGCGGGGGGGCTGGGTCTCGGTGGGCAGCGGGGCCAGGAGGTGGCGCAGGAGGAGCCGGCGGGGGGCGTGGAGCGGGAGGAGGCGGGCGCGGCGGCCAGGGCCAGGTGCTCGTGCCCGGGGGGGGCGGCAGGGGCGGGGTGGTCCAGCAGTAGTGGGGTGTAGCGGATCTCGATGAGGCCGCAGGAGCGGGCGTCACAGGTGTTGGTGCACAGCTGCTGGGTGTGCCGCAGCACAGAGGCCCGGTGGCGCTGCAGGACAGCTGGGGGAGAGGGGGGAGAACAGCGGGGAGGGGGGGTCGAGTGTCTGCACCCCCCAGAGCCCTGGGCCTGCCCCTCACACCTCGATCTGCCCCCTAACTCCTCCAGGCCTCCCAGCCCCCAGTGCTTCTGCAACTACCCTATCTCTGCCCCCAAATCCTCCCCTCAACCCTCATCTCTGCCCCTGCCTCGCCCCCAACCCCAAGATCCTCTCCCAACTCCTCTAACCTGACCCACCAGCCCCGACCCTCTCTCCCACCCCTCCATCCCTCCTTTCCCCGGCCCATCTGTCACCCCAACGCTCCCCCCTGCTCCCAACACCCTGACCCTCTCTCTGACCTCCCTCCTCCACCCAGCCCCCTCACTCCATACCTTTCAGCGGGGCGCTCGGGGCCTTTCGGAAGTTCAGATTCCCGGTGCGCTCCTCACCTGCCGGACAAGGGACAAGTGTCCTTGTTGCTTGGGGGGAAGGACCCAGATCCAGGCCCCAGAGCTGGGCTGTGCCATGCCTCGCCCTGCCCACACCTCCTCCATGGCAGCCTGGTGTGGCCTCAGAACTGGGGAGAGAACCCAGGAGTCCTGGCTCCCAGCTACCTCCCACTTTCACCACTAAACCCACTCCCCTCCCAGAGCTGAGGATAGAACCCAGGAGTCCTAGCTCCCAGTCCCCCTATTCTAACTCACTAGACCCCCCTCCCCTCCTAGCCTGACTTGAGCTGAGGATCCCTCACTGATAAGGTGTTGTTCCTGAGGTTGGCTGGTGGGGTGGGGGTGGCAGGGGAGTCTCACCTGGCGGCTCTGGGGTTGGCTCATACTTCTTGGTTTTTTTCCGCAGGATTTTCCGCAGGAATGTGTGGTTGGATTTCGGAGGGTTGGGATTGTCTGCAAAAGAAAGATGGATGGGGATAAAAATAGTGGTTGGATGGGTGGGGTGGGTGGCTATAAAAAAAGAGAGTTGGCTGTATGAATATTAAAGAAAGGTGGCTGGATGTGTGGATGGATAGATATCAAAAGGAGATCAGATGGATGGATAGATACAAGAAAGATGGACAGATGGAAGGTTGGATGGGTGGATGGATGGATATAAAAAAGATGGATGGAAGGCTGGAGGTGTGGGTGGATGGACGTAAAGAAGACGGATGGATGGGTGGAAGGTTGCATGGATTGAAGGCTGGATGGGTAGATGGATGGAAGGTGGATGGAAGTTGGTTAGGTGGATAGATATAAAAAGACATGGATGGAAATGGTTGGATGGATGGAAGGCTGGATGGGTAGATGGATGGAAGGCTGGATGGGTAGATGGATGGAAGGCTGGAGGGGTAGATGGATGGAAGTTGGTTAGGTGGATAGATATAAAAAGACATGGATGGAAATGGTTGGATGGATGGAAGGCTGGATGGGTAGACGGATGGATGGAAGGCTGGATGGGTAGACGGATGGATGGAAGGCTGGATGGGTGGATGGATGGATGGAAGGCTGGATGGGTGGATGGATGGAAGGCTGGATGGGTAGACAGATGGATGGAAGGCTGGATGGGTAGACAGATGGATGGAAGGCTGGATGGGTAGACGGATGGATGGAAGGCTGGATGGGTAGATGAATGGGGTTGGGTGGGGCTGGGATAAAGCCAGGAAGCTGGCAGCAGAAGGGGGCTGCAGGGAAGGAGCCTGCAGCCACCGTCTGGACGTTAGCAAGGGAAGGAAGGGAGCCGGGGAGAGGGGCAGGGAAAGGGCAGTGAGGTTTAAGATGGTGCAGACCTTGGCTGTGGATTAGAAGGTTGCTGGGCTGGAACCTGGCAAAGAGGCTGGGTCCGGGTTACCCACCAGCCACTGGGGAAGTGGTACCACCTGGGCAGTGACTGAGAAGGCAGCTGGAGACAGTTACTGTGGAAAGACTTTGATACCCTGGAAGGGGGAAACCCAGGGTGACCTGGCCAGAGGGCCGAGCCTTGAAGGGAGAGCACCCGGAGTCTGAGAGTGAGACAGAGAGTCAGCACAGGGCGCAACCCTGCAGAAGGGGCATCGGACCTGGAAAGCGCTAATCCTCCAAGCGGCCAGGAGGAGGCGCTCCAGTGGTGAGCAGAGAACCCTGTGACGGATGGATAGCTGGGTGCAAGGTTGCATGGGTGGATGGATGGATATAAAGAAGGATAATTGGATGTATGTATGGGTAGCTGTAAAAGAAGGATGGGTGGAAAGTTGGATGGGTGGGGGTTGGATGGGTGGATGGATGGGTGGGGGGTTGGATGGGTGGGTGGAAGGTTGGGTGGGGGTTGGAAGGGTGGAAGATTGGATGAGTAGATGGATGGGTGGGTGGATAGATGGAAAAAGAGAAGGAGGAGTGGACGGGTGGATGGGTGGGTGGCGCGGGCGCTTTTGGCCGCCTCGCCCCCCCGCGCGCGGCGGCGCGAGAGGCGCGCGGAGGAGAGGGCGGAGCGGCGACGGCATGCGCATCACCGCTGCGCTGGTCGCTGGTCGCTGGCTGGACGGCGCGCGGACGGCGGACGGGACGGTGGCTCGCGCGCGGCTGAGCTGCCGCATGCCTGCGGCCAGGTCCAGCCGAGACGCGAGACGCGCCTCGCCCGTCATGCCCTGCGCAGGGTCGCAGGTCCCAGGTCCCCGGGACCTCCCCCCCAGCGCGCGCCCCCCCGCCGGCGGGGGACGCCCCAGATTTTTTTGCCCCCAGGCACCAGCTTGTTTTGCTGGTGCCTAGAGCCGCCCCTGGTGGGTGGATGGAAATAGAGACGAGTGCGTCGGTGGATGGGTTGATGGGTGGGATGGATGAAAATCGAGAAGGATGGGTGGATGGATGGATGGATGGATGAGGGATTGCATGGGTGGAAGGTTGGATGGGTGGGGTGGATGGAAATCGAGAAGGATGGGTGGATGGATGGATGGATGGATGAGGGATTGCATGGGTGGAAGGTTGGATGGGTGAGTGGATGGAAATAGAGAAGGATGAGCGGAGGGGGGGTGGGTGGGTCGGAAGGCTGGCTGGGTACAGAAAGATGGAAGGATGCTGAATATCAAACAGGCTGTTTGGCCGGCAGGTTGGAGGGACATAACACCACGGCTGGCCACGTGGCTGGCTGTAAAAGAAAGCCGGGTAGCCGGTTGAAGACGGAAAGCTGGAGGAAGGGATGGGAAAGACACCAGGACACAGCGATGGAATCCGAGCCCCGTCAAGGCTGACGTGAGGCGGAACCTTACTGCGTTCCTGTGATTTCCCCCAAATTTCAGATCCAGCCCCCAGTGCCAGCCCCCCTGAGCCAGGCAGTGCCCCGCCCTGGGGCAGGGTGGGAGCTGGCGCCCCCTAGAGGAGACAGGCCACATGTCCCACTCCCCACCCCCCTGAGCCAGGCAGTGCCCCGCCCCGGGGCTGGGTGGGAGCTGGCGCCCCCTAGAGGAGACAGGCCACGTGTCCCACTCCCCACCCCCCTGAGCCAGGCAGTGCCCTGCCCTGGGGCAGGGTGGGAGCTGGCGCCCCCCAGAGGGGACAGGCCACGTGTCCCACTCCCCACCCCCCTGAGCCAGGCAGTGCCTCGCCCTGGGGCTGGGTGAGAACGGGCGCCCCCTAGAGGGGACAGGCCACGTGTCCCACTCCCCACCCCCCTGAGCCTGGCAGTGCCCCGCCCTGGGGCAGGGTGGGAGCTGGCGCCCCCTAGAGGAGACAGGCCACGTGTCCCACTCCCCACCCCCCTGAGCCAGGCAGTGCCCTGCCCCGGGGCTGGGTGGGAGCTGGCGCCCCCTAGAGGGGACAGGCCACGTGTCCCACTCCCCACCCCCCTGAGCCAGGCAGTGCCCCGCCCCGGGGCTGGGTGGGAGCTGGTGCCCCCTGGAGGGGACAGGCCCCGTACCTGGTTGCAATGGAGGACACGGTCTCTTTTCCTCCGGGTACTTCTCCTGCAGCCATTGCTGGAGCTCGGCGCCGTACTCCTCCTGCAGCTCCCGCAGCGCCTCCAGGAAGCACCGGCTCCGCTCGACACCCTGGCTGACCCAGTCCAGCAGCGCGATGACCTGGTTCATCTCGGGGGCCGTCTCCAGCAGGTCGAAGTACTCGGTCTGGCTCAGCACCTCGGTGTCGTGGAGCCGACGCAGCAGGGCGTGGGGGTTCCCCTTGATCCAGCCAAGCAGGGCCTGCCGGTGCTGCTGGATCAGCTCGGGGTAGTCCTGGGGGGCAGGCATCTGCTGGGCAGAGACGGAGAGAGAACCCAGGAGTCCTGGCTCCCAGTCGTCCCCCCCCCACTCTAACCACTAGCCCCCACTCCCCTCCAGAGCCAGGAAAATGCTATTAATGCAGCACCGCTCCCCCTAGTGCCATTGGGGCCAGCCCTGACCGCTGGGGGAGAGCCCCCCGCCCTGGTGATCCCGGCTTGGCAGCTCAGCTGGCTGTGCCAGGGAACGGAGCCGTGGAGGGGTGGATGATGTGGGGGGGGGCGGGGCGTCTTATCTCCGCTGGCTCCAAGGAGCAGAGAAATTGACCTTCATTCCGCAGATACAGCCCTCCAGTAACTGAGCGGGGGGTGGGGTGACTGGCGGGGGGGGGCAGGGAATGGGGCACGGGGCCTTTCGCCTCTAGGGGGCGCCAGCTCTGATCCAGCCCCAGTGGGGGATTCACCCCCTTGCCAGCAGCCCCGGCAGACAGGTGAGGGCTGGATCTGGGCCACGGGGACTGAACTCCCAGGCCCGGCCTCCCGCTGTAACCCACTACATCCCCCTTCCCCCTGAGCTGGGACAGAACCCAGGAGTCCGGGCTCCCTCCCAGCCCCCTCTGCTCTAACCATTAAACCCCACCCCTCCCTCAGCCAGGAGAGAACCCAGGAGTCCGGGCTCCCTCCCAGCCCCCTCTGCTCTAACCATTAAACCCCACCCCGCCCTCAGCCAGGAGAGAACCCAGGCGTCCTGGCTCCCAATTCCCCCTCTGCTCTAAGCACTAGGCCCCATCCTGCTCCCCGCGGGGACAGGGCCGTGGGGTTGTGGGTCCTACCTGGGTCCAGCTGGGTCTGCAAAGCCCCTGGGCGCTGCTGCTCCCGGGGCGGGCGGTGGAGGATCTCAGCTCTCTCAGGAGCAACCTTTGGCTCAATCATTAACCACAATCAGCAAAGGCCTTGCTGGGTAATAGCCCCTCCCTCCCTGGGTGAGAGCGAGGGGGGGCTGGGAGTCAGGACTCCTGGGTTCTCTCCCCAGCTCTGGGAGGGGAGTGGGGTCTAATGGTTAGAGCAAGGGGGACGGACTCAGAGCCAGGACTCCTGGGTTCTCTCCCCAGCTCTGGGAGGGGAGTGGGGTCTAGTGGTTAGAGCGGGGGAATGGTCTCAGAGCCAGGACTCCTGGGTTCTCTCCCCAGCTCTGGGAGGAGCGGGGCTGGTGATTAGAGCAGGGGGTGCTGGGAGCCTGGACGCCTGGGTTCTTTCCCCCGCTGGGGTCGGGGAGTGGGGGCTAGTGGTTAGAGCGGGGGGGGGCGGTCTCAGAACCAGGACTCCTGGGTTCTCTCCCCAGCTGTGGGAGGGGAGTGGGGTCTAGTGGTTAGAGCGGGGGCGGTCTCAGAGCCAGGACTCCTGGGTTCTCTCCCCAGCTCTGGGAGGGGAGCGGGGGCTGGTGGTTAGAGCAGGGGGTGCTGGGAGCCAGGACTCCTGGGTTCTTTCCCCAGCTGTGGGAGGGGAGTGGGGTCTAGTGGTTAGAGCGGGGGGGGGGGCGGTCTCAGAGCCAGGACTCCTGGGTTCTCTCCCCAGCTCTGGGAGGGGAGTGGGGTCTAGTGGTTAGAGCAGGGGGGTGTTGCTGAGGTCCGTGCTTTTAAAGGCTGGTAACAGTGTACAGGGAGACTTTGGCAAACCAGTAAAGTGCTTGAAACCGCTCTGGCTTATTGTTAAAGGCGACCTAGTCAGCAAGCTGTGAATTGGCCATTCAGCCGTCTCAGCTTCACCAAGGCCGCGGGGGGGGGGGAATTTTGGGTGCCACAGCAAGAGCAGCTTGAGTTAATCTACGGATCCGTTCTGTGCCTGGGCCTCCGAACTCAGGCTGACGGCCTGCTCGAGTGAGACAGGGAAACAGCTGGAAAGAATGAACATGGTGCTGGGAAACAGCTCAACAGATTTTGTACACGAGTGTATGGGGGTAATGGACCCTGGAAGCCCGGTGCTTTCCCTGGCCCCGGAGCCTCCCTGCAGCTCCACAAGCAATGGCCTATCTCAACTGTCTACCATGTGCCACCAACAGTGCTGATCCCAAAATAACCAAAGGACCCCTGAGACATCGGAGAATAGAGGGGCCGTGGGCCAGGCTGCAAATTGATGGGATTGGGCGCCTACCCAGGACGCCAGGGGGTAATCGGTATTGTCTGGTGACTGCTGATGCCTTTACTGAATGGACTGAGGCCATCCCCACTCGACGTAACGCAGCTCAGACCACAGCTCGGGTGCTCACTGAACACGTCATAGCGAGATGGGGCACCCGAGGGCAACGGATTCCGATCCAGGGCCCTGCTTTGTTGGGGGAATCCCAAAAGGCATCTGCCAAGCGTTTGGGATTAAGCGAAGGCTCCATACAGCTGGACGCCCCCAGAGTTCAGGCCAAGTGGAGCAAACGAACCGGCCTCTCAGAAAAGCAGGAAACCCTCAAGCGGAAGATTGGGACCAAAGGCGGCCGTTCATCCGGGGGCTCCGCGGCATCGCACGGAGTAACTCCCTTCAAGGCGACGGCTGGGAGAGACGTGCGTCTCCCGGAACCGGGGTGGGTGGACCGGACGCCACCTGGCAACCCAAGAGGAAGACCATCGCCGCCTCTTGCAGGCTGTTGGCATTCTGGAAACTAGCACTTCTTTAGCTGTGGCCTGTCCGCAAATGCAAGTATGGACGATTGATGTAGGAGCAGATACGATTCGCGATGGTAGGACTGGGGTGCTCCCAGCAGAAATCAGACGCATCATTTGGAAATATTCCACCCAAACTGAAAGAGAGTTGCAGGCCTGGTGGAAAAGGGTAAATTTCACCTATAATCAAGACTCAGAGGAAATCATCGTCTTTGCCTTGCTAATGTCCCAAGCGGAAATAAAATGGGTTTCTCCCATTGTGCCTTTAGGCCTCAATATTAATCGGACCGTAGTGAAACCTATCGACCACCAAGTGAGGGTGCTGAAAGATGATCAAAAATGGAAACCGGTAGAACTGGGAGCCTGTTTAGAGGAATCTGGAATTGGAAATGAATGTAACCAAAATGCCCTCCCACCTCAGGATGTGTGTTTGGAAGTAACTGAAGGAAAATGCCATTATGCCATTAACCCATTTGTAAGTAACAATTCTGTGTTTGTGTAGCTAGGAAATCGTTGTGTAGGTGTTAGAAGTTGGTGTCCTACGTTTCTTGTTAATTCTGTGCGCAAAGTAAATCATGGCCCTTAGGAGAATAAATGTTTCTGTCGTATTGCAGCAATTAAGGGATGTGATTTTGAAGTTCATGTACCCGAATTTAAATATCGTCAGTTAAAAGTGTCTTAGAGTTTGTATTCTGCTGTAACACCTGTGCCCCTTGGGATGGATGTGCCTGTTTTACAGACATTGCGTGTGCACCCTGGTTTGCAGAAGCAGTCACATACTGCAACACAGGAAGGGCGCAGAGTCCTGGTTACCATGCAGCATAATGCCAAGGAAACGAAACGGGTATTTGCCAGAATTGGCCAGGACCGGACGCACCACTGGGGGGAAGTGTGATTGGGATGGTACCCCCCCGGCACAGGCATCCTGAATTTGGCCCTTCACCCCGTCAGAGTAATCTCGGGGTGCCAAATAGTAGTGGGTTTCGTTACCAGCCTAATGACATGCTGGACCTGGTGCAAAACCCGGCGATTGCAAGTCCCCCGACAGATGAGTCAGTGGTTACTGCCACCGGCACTCCTACCCCTCGGGTAAGGAGTGTGAAGGCTGGGACTGTAACCGCCTTTAAAAGAGAACTGGATACGTTCATGGCAGTTAAATCCATTATTTACTTATTCCCATAATACAAGAACTAGGGGTCACCAAATGAGATTAATAGAAATTAGTCAATAACTTTTCCTTATCTACTTTCTCCACATCATTCATGGTTTTATAGACCTCTGTCATATCCCCCCTTAGTCTCCTCTTTTCCAAGCTGAAGAGTCCTAGCATCTTTAATCTTTCCTCGTATGGGATCCTCTCCAAACCCCTAATCATTTTAGTTGCCCTTTTCTGAACCTTTTCTAGTGCCAGTAGATCTTTTTTGAGGTGAGGAGACCACGTCTGTACAGTATTCGAGATGTGGGCGTACCATGGATGTATATAAGGGCAATAAGATAGTCTCCGTCTTAGTCTCCATCCCCTTTTGAATGATTCCTAACATCCTGTTGGCTTTTTTGACCGCCTCTGCACACTGCGTGGACGTCTTCAGAGAACTATCCACGATGACTCCAAGATCTTTTTCCTGACTCGTTGTAGCTAAATTAGCCCCCATCCTATTGTAGGTATAGTTGGGGTTATTTTTCCCAATGTGCATTACTTTACATTATCCACATTACATTTCATTTGCCATTTTGTTGCCCAATCACTTAGTTTTGTGAGATCTTTTTGAAGTTCTTCACAATCTGCTTTGGTCTTAACTATCTTGAGCAGTTTAGTGTCATCTGCAAACTTTGCCACCTCACTCTGTCGCCTTATCGGTGCCTAGAGCCCATTTCAAGTGGAGACCCTTTCCCTGTGAATATCTCCTTGTGTGACCCCCCTCCGCCCCCGGCAGCGTCACACCTGCCCAGTGTCACAACCACACCCGCAGCGCGTCTCAGACACACACACGCTCTGCCTGGCCTGCGGGGGCAGGGGAGGGGACGCAAACATGGACACACACACACTCTGGCTCTCCCCTGCTCCATTCCAGCAATGCTGGCCCAAAGATGGGGGTGTGTAGGGGGTGGGAGCCCCTAGGCGCCCCCCCACGGCCTGTGCCAGGGCAGATGTGGGACTTGTGGGGAAGCAGGCGGGGGGTGGGAGCTGCAGCTCACAGATTCAGCCGGGCCCCAGGGCGACAGTGAAGCAATTATTTATAGTTGGCCGGAGCGCAGAAAGGACGGAGAGAAAACGAGGGCAAGAGGAAGCCAGCGAGAGGCAGCTCCGGGGGCGCTGGGATCCGGCCGGACACCGGCCCTGCCTGGTGAGTCCCTGGGGTCTCGGCAATTCCCAGCGCAGCAAGTTGGGGGTGAAGGGGGGGGTGAAATGGAAGGAAGGGTGGGGTGTGTCGGACAGAACCCCCTCCCCCAGTCCCAGAGCCAGGGGTAGAACCCAGGAGTCCTGGCTCCCAGCCTCCCTGTGCTAATCCCTGGACCCCACTTCCCTCGCCCAGAGCCAGGGGTAGAACCCAGGAGTCCTGGCTCCCCCTCCCCGGGGTTTCTTTGGCTGAGCCCCTGGAGGGCTGAGCCCCCCGCCATCCCTCCCCTTCGCAGCATCAGCCACCCCGAGCCTGGGGGGGGGTCGGGCCCAGAGGGGGTAAGGGGAGGCCAAGGGCGGGAGAGTGAAACCGACCAGGAGCCTGTGGCCGGGCCCTGAGAGAGGTGTGGGAGCCCGGAGCAGGGATGGGGGGACACAGGGGGCACGGATGGGATGTGTGGGGATACATGTGGGGGTGTATTGGGATGGATAGATAGAGGGGTGGATGGAGGACGGAGGAATAGTTAGGGTGTGGGGGGGAGGATAGGGAGATGGGGTGGCTGGGGTGGGAGAGGGCGTGGGCGGGGATAGATGGGTGGGGGAGGGAGATGGGGTGGCTGGGGGTGGGAGAGGGCGTGGGTGGGGATAGACGGGTGGGGGAGGGAGATGGGGAGATGGTAGTGGGTGATGGGGGGGCTGGGGGTGGGAGAGGGCGTGGGCGGGGATAGATGGGTGGGGGAGGGAGATGGGAGATGGGGTGGCTGGGGGTGGGAGAGGGCGTGGGCGGGGAGAGATGGGTGGGGGGTGGGAAATGGGGGGCCCGGGGGAGGGAGGTGGGAGCTCCCCCGTGTGGGGCCTGGGCAAGCAGCCAGCAGCTAGGGGGGCGGGGGGGGAACTGCGCTGGGTCATGCGCCTCCGTGTGTGTCTGCTCTGCCCGCGCCCGGCTGCTGCTGCCTCCCCTCCCCCCGCCCTGGCCTCAGAGCCAGGGAGAGAACCCAGGAGTCCTGGCTCCCAGCGCCCCCTGCTCTAATCCACTAGATCCCACTCCCCTCCCAGAGCCAGGGAGAGAACCCAGGAGTCCTGGCTCTATTTTGTGCTCTGCTGCTGCCTCAGTTTCCCTGCTGTAGAAGGGGGGCTGGAGGGGAGTGAGCAGCTCCCTGGGGTGGGGCGGGGCGGGGTCTCTTCCAGGGGAGGAGCTGGGACAGGTGCAGGGCAGGTGACCCCCTGCCCCAGTTTCGCTGCCAGGGTTGGCTCCAGCAACACGAGCTGTGGGTTTTCGTAAGGAAGCCAAAGGGCGTTGGGCTGCGACCGCCCCGAGCAGAGAGACAGCAAAGGGGGAGCGAGTCCCTGGGGCTCCTGTAGGGGGCACAGCCCAGATCGGGCCCCAGGGTGGGGACTGGCTGGCTCGGGAGGCGGAGAATGGGGCATGGGGCTTTTCCCGTTTGGGGGGGGTGCTGGCCCCGATCCAGGCTAGATCAGTTCCACGTATAACCCACGGCTCTCCCCACCCCCAGAGTTCACAGCTCATCTCGCATCCCCGAGCGGAAAGGGGGAGGGGACGGACCCCTGGGGTCCTAATTCAATCCACCGGACATGGCCGGATCCCCCCCGGCCGGACACACCGTGAGCCTCACGTGGCAGCACCTCCTGCTGGCCCTGCTGGAAGGTAAGTCTCTGCCATCCCTGTTCCCCAGCTGCCCCGCCCCAGAGGTGGCTGCACCTCGGCCCCAGGTGAGCCATACCTGTGTGGCGTTATGTGTGGCTGTTCCCCAGCTGCCCCGCCCCAGAGGTGGCTGCATCTCGGTCCCGGGTGAGCCGTACCTGTGTGGCGTTATGTGCGGCTGTTCCCCAGCTGCCCCGCCCCAGAGGTGGCTCCATCTCGGCCCCAGGTGAGCCGTACCTGTGTGGCGTTGTGTGGCTGTTCCCCAGCTGCACCGCCCCAGAGGTGGCTGCATCTCGGCCCCAGGCGAGCCGTACCTGTGTGGCGTTATGTGCGGCTGTTCCCCAGCTGCCCTGCCCCAGAGGTGGCTGCACCTCGGCCCCGGGTGAGCCGTACCTGTGTGGCGTTATGTGCGGCTGTTCCCCAGCTGCACCGCCCCAGAGGTGGCTGCACCTCAGTGTTACATTCTGTCTTTCAAGCTTTGTGTTACAGCCATGTCTCTGGGTCTTGGAGATCCTCGCTCCCTGGGACCATCCGGGCTCTGAAGGGTTCCTGCGTGGTCATCCCCTGCTCGTTCACCTACCCCGGCTCCCGCGAGTCCCTGGGTGGTCCATTCAGCGTGGTCTGGTACCAGTACCGGAGCCGGGGCTACCCCGAGATCTATAACAGCAAGGGCCCGGCCAGCGTGCTGGCCGAGTACCAGGCCCGGACGCAGCTGCTGGGGGATCCGGAGATGGGGAACTGCACTCTGAGCATAAACCCCGTGCGGAGCGAGGACGCCATGAGTTACTACGTCTGGATCAACCCCGACTCCGTCAGGCATCGCTTCTACGACGTCACAGTCCGGGTGGAGGTGGCAGGTAACGGGAGACCCCCCCCGCACCTCGCACAGGGCAGCCCCCGAGATACAGCCAAAGGGAGGCTGGCAGCAGAGGGCTCCACCCCAGAGGCGGTCGCATTGCAGGATGCCTGTATACACAACCCCATATCTCAACGCTGGGCAAGGGGCATCGGCGGAGCTGGGGAGGGCTTGTTGCCAGGTGGCTAGTGGGGACCAGAGCAGATACCACATCAAGGGAAAACACACAGCTCCCTGCACAGCTCCGAGGAGCCCCACTTCCTCCCCCAGCCCTTCCCCCCCCAAACCGCTTCCTCTGTTACCAGCCACTAAAAGCACAGACCTCAGCAACGCTCCCTGCTCTAACCACTAGACCCCACTCCCCTCCTAGAGCCAGGGGGAGAACGCAGTCCCTGCACCCCACCCCAGAGGCGGCTGCATCTCAGCACTGGGAAGGGATCCTTGTATAAACAGCTGCCCCACCCCAGAGGCGGCTGCATCTTGGCGCCAGGCGAGGAGCCCCTGTGCCCCACCCCAGAGGCGGCCGAGTCTGCGGGTGACTCGCTGCAGACTGTGACGCCCGCCCCGTCTGTCTCCCCCAGACACTCCAGACCCGCTGATGCTGAGCGACCCCGGGGTGCTGATCGAGGGCGACCAAAGCACCATCACCTGCTCCATCCGCCACACCTGCCCCTCGGCCCCTCCCAGCCTGGGCTGGAGCCCCCGGGGGGGCAAAGCGGCGGCCAGCCAGGAGCGGCTGGCGGGGGGCGGCTGGCGGGCGGAGTCGGAGCTGAGCTACACCCCCTCGTACAAGGACCACGGGCGATACCTGCAGTGCACGGCCACCTTCCCCAACCAGCAGCAGGCGCGCAACGGGCTGCACCTGCAGGTCAAGTGTGAGTGAGAGGGCACTAGGGGGCGCCGTGCTGGGGGCGGGCACTCCACCGAGCTGCAGGGGTGGGGCAGGGGTCAGTAGGGGCGCTGTGGTGCTGGGGCAGGGTGGGGCTCTCCCATGGCAGGTAAGGTTGACTGACCCGATGTCGAGGGGCGTTGTGCTGCAGGGGCTGGGTGGGGTCAGTAGGGGCTGTGCTGTAGGGTGTGGGGTGGGTGGGGTCTGTAGGGGCGCTGTAGTGCAGGGGCAGGGCAGGAGGGGGCACCGTGCTGCAGAGGGTGGGGCGAAGGTCAGCAGGGGAGCTGTGGGGCAGGGGCAGGGGCAGAAGGGGCAGTATTGTGGGGGGCAGAGGGGGTGGGTGGGGTCAGCAGGGGCGCTGTGGGGCAGGGGCAGGGCAGGGGTTAATGGGGCAGGGTGGGGTCAGCAGGGGCGCTGTGGGGCAGGGGCAGGGCAGGGGCTAATGGGGCGGGGTGGGGTCAGCAGGGGCTGTGGGCAGGGGCAGGGCAGGGGGCTAATGGGGCGGGGTGGGGTCAGCAGGGGCGCTGTGGTGCAGGGGCAGGGCAGGGGCTAATGGGGCGGGGTGGGGTCAGCAGGGGCGCTGTGGGGCAGGGGCAGGGCAGGGGGCTAATGGGGCGGGGTGGGGTCAGCAGGGGCGCTGTGGGGCAGGGGCAGGGCAGGGGCTAATGGGGCGGGGTGGGGTCAGCAGGGGCGCTGTGGGCAGGGGCAGGGCAGGGGCTAATGGGGCGGGGTGGGGTCAGCAGGGGCGCTGTGGGGCAGGGGCAGGGCAGGGGCTAATGGGGCGGGGTGGGGTCAGCAGGGGCGCTGTGGAGCAGGGGCAGGGCAGGGGCTAATGGGGCGGGGTGGGGTCAGGGGGCGCTGTGGGGCAGGGGCAGGGCAGGGGCTAATGGGGCGGGGTGGGGTCAGCAGGGGCGCTGTGGGGCAGGGGCAGGGCAGGGGGCTAATGGGGGCGGGGTGGGGTCAGCAGGGGGCGCTGTGGGGCAGGGGCAGGGCAGGGGGCTAATGGGGGCAGGGTGGGGTCAGCAGGGGGCGCTGTGGGGCAGGGGCAGGGCAGGGGGCTAACGGGGGCGGGGTGGGGGCTCTCCCCTCGCGGTGGGGCTGGCCCCAGAGCGGGAGGGGGTGGCACAGAGGACTGGTGGGCTGCTCCGGGGGAGGCCGGAGGAGCTCTGGGGTCTCGGGGTGGCTGGTGGGGGCAGGTCCCCCTAATGTGCCGCTCCCCCCCCAGATCGCCCGCGGGGCGCGGCTGTGGCCGTGGTGGGGCCGGCCCGGCTGAAGGAAGGCGACAACGTCACCCTGCGCTGCACCAGCCAGAGCCACCCCCCGGCCACCACCTACCGCTGGTTCCAGGGGCCGCGCCGGGCCCTGCTGCGGGGGCTGGGCCGGGGCCCCGAGGTGACGCTGCTGGCTGTGGGGCGCCACGCGGGGCCCTACCGCTGCGCCGCCGAGAACGAGATCGGCCTGGGGGAGGACTCGCCCGCCGCAAACCTCGACGTGGAGTGTGAGGGGGCGGCCGGACGTGGGGCCCTGCCACGGGGCCTTTCCCCTCTAGGGGGTGCAGGCCCCGATCCAGCCCCAGCTTGGGGGGCTGGCTCAGGGGGGCGGGGAAGGGGCCACGGGGCCTCTCCCCTCTAGGGGGTGCAGGCCCCGATCCAGCCCCAGCTTGGGGGGCTGGCTCAGGGGGGCGGGGAAGGGGCTACGGGGCCTCTCCCCTCTAGGGGGTGCAGGCCCCGATCCAGCCCCAGCTTGGGGGGCTGGCTCAGGGGGGCGGGAAATGGGGCACGGGGCTTTTCCCCTTTGGAGGGTGCTGGCCCCGATCAACCCCAAGTCTTGGGTGGCAGGGAATGGGGCACAGGGCCGCTCCCCTCTAGGGGGCGCTGGCTGGCTCCGGGGCAGCTGGGGGATCTGGGCTCGGCGCCCCACGCATCCCGTGTCCCGTTGCAGACCCGCCGGAGCTGCTGCCGCGGGGGAACTGCACGGTGCGGGGCCGGGGCCCCGGGGAAGCCGCCACGTGTCACTGCGCGGCCGAGGGGAACCCCCCGCCCCGCCTCGAGTGGCGCCTGCCCAACCGCACCCTCCCCGGGGACTTCGAGGGCCCCGAGCTGCGAGCGACCTCGTGGGCGCGGGGCCCGGCCGTGAGCGGGGAGCTGCGGGGCCCGGCCGGGGCCCTGGCCAACGTGTCCTGCGCTGCCACCAACGCCCACGGGCAGAGCCAGGCCGCGCTCCCCGTGGTGCCCGCAGGTACCGGGGACCGGCGGGGGCTGGGCAGGGGGTGCCCCGGTACCACAACTGCGCGTGTCCCTGCCCCGACCCGGGTATCGGCCGCACGTAGGGTCGCCAGGCGGAGTTCCCCCGAAGCTGCGCAGCCCTGCGCCCCCAGCCAGAGCCCTCACCCCCTGCACCCCCCCTCTGCCCCAGCTCGGAGCCCCTCAGCCCCACCCCCGCCACATGAATATGGCGGTGACGTGGCACAGGGCCGTGGCACACGTCCCCTCCAGAGTGGGGCACGTAAGAAATTTCATTGGGCACACGGCTGGGAGGAGTGAGCGGGAGCCCGTCCCGGGCTGGCTGGAGTCTCCCGGACTCGGGCTCCATCTCCCGGCGGCTGCTGCAGCCAAACCAGGAGATCTCAGGCGCTGACGGTCCGGCAGCGCGGCGGGGCTAAGGGCTGCCTGCCTGCCCTGGCTCCGCGCTGCTCCCGGAAACGGCCCCCTGGCAGGGGTGCGTCTCTGCGCACTGCCCCCTCCCCGAGTGCCGACTCCGCAGCTCCCATTGGCCGGGAACTGCAGCCAATGGGAGCTGCGGGGGCGGCGCTAGTGGGCACGGGCAGCGCGTGGAGCTCACCCTCCCCCACGGGGCTGCAGGGACGTGCCGGCCGCTTCGGGGAGTGGTGCAGAGCCAGGGCAAGCAGGGAGCCTGCCTTAGCCCCGCTGCGCCGCCGTCTGGGAGCCGCCCGAGGGACGCGCCTCCCGGCCGGAGCCCACCCCCCCCACCCTCCTGCACCCTGACCCTTCCCCGGCCCTCCTGCACCCCAAATCCCTTCCAGAGCTTGTACCCCCCACCCTCCCGCACCCTGACCCTTCCCCACCCCTCCTGCACCAAATCCCTCCCAGAGCCTGCACCCTCATCCTCTGCCACACCCTGACCCCTTCCCCACCCTCCTGCACCCCAAACCCCATCCAGAGCCTGTACCCCCCACCCCGCCCGCACCCGTACCCCTTCCCCACCCCTCCTGCACCCCAAATCCCTCCCAGAGCCTGTACCCTCACCCTCCCACACCCTGACCCGCCCCCACCCCCCCCGCACCCCCCATCCCGCCCAGAGCCTGCACCCCTCACCCCTCCCGCACCCTGACCCCTTCCCCACCCCTCCTGCACCCCAAATCCTTCCCAGAGCCTGCACCACTCACCCCCTCCTGCACCCTGACCCTTCCCCACCCCTCCTGCACCCCAAATCCATCCCAGAGCCTCCCGCACCCAGACCCGTCCCCCGCCCTGAGCCCCCTCCTGCACCCCAAATCCCTCCCAGAGCCCACACCCCTCACCCCTCCCGCACCCTGACCCCTTTCCCGGCCCTGAGCTCCCTCCTGCACCAAACTCCCTCCCAGAGCCCACACCCCTCACCCCTCCCGCACCCCTCACCCCTCCCCAGCCCAGTGAAAGTGAGTGAGGGTGGGGGAGAGCGAGTGACAAAGGGAGGAGGGAAGGAGTGAGTGGGGCGGGGCCTCAGAGGAGGGGCAGGGCAGGGGCGGGGCCGGGGGCAGGGCAGAGGGGTTTGGCTTTGTGTGATTAGACGGAGGGCAGCCCTGGCTACATGTCTGGGGGGCTGGGCATGGGGCTCCCTGGTACCCTAATTACTCCTATATACACCCTGACCCGGGTATTGGCCGCATGTCTGGGTAGCTCGGGGGGCTGCCTGCTGCTGCCATGACTCACATACGCTCCCATGTCTGGTATTACCGTAGTTACACAGGTTTGGCCCTAGTATAAAGCTGCCATTTCTTTACTATAGCCTGAGCATGGGAGTGGGGTTACCGTATATACTCACACCCAAATATAAGCCACCCCAGGGCCAGCGTAACCTGGGAACCGCTGAGTCGGTGGTGCACCCGTCCCATATTTGTTTATATGTTCGCACCATGAGTTCAAGCTGCCTGCCTAACTTTACTTAGCTCAAGTGAGGGGCCGATAGCACCCTCCCACCCATGCAAGGACATGCTGTTACTGTAATTACCCACATACAGACGCTGCTCCCCCTTAATGCACAGCTTGACACCATTAATCCCACTGCTGACACCAGCTGTGTGTGTCTGTCTCTCTGCAGGGGACGATAATTTGCTGCTCATGGTCTGCAGCGGAGTCATCGGCGGCGTTCTGCTCCTCTCGGTGCTGGCGATCGTGGTCTACAAGGTAGCCAGAGCCAGGTGAGGGCACCAGGCCATGGGCCTGGAGGTCTGGTGGCTTAGCCACAAAGGCACTGCATGGGCAGCAGACCCCACTCAGCGCCAGGGGGCATGGCAGCAGGCACAGAACGGGAAGGGGCACAAGTGGAGGACAGATATAGAGAGGCCCAGGGAACTGAACCGGGAGGATTGAGCGGGGTGGATTCATTAGGACATACGGAGACACCTGTGAAAAGCAGGCAAGTAAGCGGGGATTGGGCAGAACCTGGCTCATCTCCTGTGGTATGAGACTCCTGTAAGAAATAATTAACCTGTGGGACTCCCTGCAACTAGATATTTAGCAGGGTTAGCCCATGGGACTCCCTGCCACTGGGGATTAGCACGGTTAACTGACAGGGCTTCCTTGCCACTGGATCGTTGCCGGGTTAACCCGTGGGACTCCCTGTCACTAGATATGATCAGCGTTAACCCAGAGGAATCCCAGTCACTAAATACTGGAAGGCTTAACCCACGGGACTCCCTGCCACTGGGGAGTAGGTGTGTTAACCCCTGGGACTGGCTGCTGCAGGGTGGGCTCGTCGGCAGCTCCAGGGCTGCGGGAACCGGGCTGAAGCCTGTTCTCCCCTGCAGGAAAGATGAAGACGAGGGTCCCTCGATCTACGACAATGAAGGCAACGGGGAGCAGAGGCCGCCCCTCAAGGGGGGGAAGCCGAGCAAGGCGAAGAAAGACGAGCAGTTCAACCTCTACAGCAAGGCAAAGGCAGGTGGAGAGGTGGGCAAGGCCAGGGCCACACGCTCCCCCCGCCCTCGTCCTGGGCTAAGCTGGGAGGGGGCTGGTTGTTCCCTGGATGGGAGACCTGCAGGGTGGGGGCTCTCCCCTGGCAGTCAGGGCTGGCCCCGGTGCCCCAGCATGGCACTAGGGGGCGCTGTGCTGCAGTTATTAGCACTGAGGCATTGGTCAGAGCACCCGAGTGCCGAGTAACCAGACGTCTCTGCTGTTTGTCAGACCGAGGGGGCAGGGTGTGGACCCCGGCGTCCTGGCCAGATTCCCAGATAGTTAATTGTATTTGCCTCCCTAAAATCCATTCTGTCGCCATAGATACATTAATCTTTGTTTCCTGCCCCCGGCTGCATCTCGGCACTGGGCGAGCCGTCCCTATGCGGTGTTGTGTGCAGCTGGTCCCCAGCCGCTCCGCCCCAGAGGTGGCTGCATCTTGGTGCCGGGCGAGCCATAGCCATGCAGCATTGTGTTTGGCTGTTCCCTAGCTGCCCCGCCCCAGAGGTGGCTGCATCTCGGCGCCGGGCGAACCATAGCCATGCAGCATTGTGTTTGGCTGTTCCCCAGCCGCTCCGCCCCAGAGGTGGCTGCATCTCGGCGCCGGGCGAGCCGTAGCCATGCAGCATTGTGTTTGGCTGTTCCCCAGCCGCTCCGCCCCAGAGGTGGCTGCATCTCGGCGACCTCTGGGTGAGTCAATCCTTCCTCTTTGCATCCTCAGGAGCTGGGCATTGACGACTACGAGGCCATGGAGAGAGTGGAAGACTATGAGAATTTAGCAGCAGGAGGAGCCGGACATTACGGGAACGTTGGCACTTGGCAGCCGCATGTGCTGTCTGAGCAGATCTACTCCAACGTCTAACCCTAGAGCGGGAGCGGACGGGCCGAAAATGCTTCTAAATATCTCTTCTATTTAAACAAGTGCTTGTATAGCTAGGAGTAATAATAGCTAGAGCCGTGGGGGTGAGCGGTGGGACGGCTGGTGACGACATGGTGGGGGCAGTGGGATATGCCTACACCCAACCCGTGTCAGGGACTGAGGTAATCAGGCGAGTCACTGGGAGGAACATGATGCTAGAGGTGTGATATAGAGAGGGGAAAAGTGGTGTGAGCAGTGGGATTTAGCTAGTGTGAACTGGTGCCAGTAGTGGGATCGCTGGAAAACTAACCAAACCACCCATACCTGCCCATAGCCATCTGCCCCCTCCAGGGACGGTTTAGTCACCACATGTACCTGTAAAAGACCCCACGCGCCCACCAGCCCCGGGCTACATGCCAGCTTCCCCGGGCATACGCTGATGTCCACATAACCATGCCCCCCGACCCCCTGAGAAGGCCAATCAGATTTGCTACCCCTGGATGACATAACACTAGACACCCAATGGGGTGACACCCCTAGTATCAGCTGGTCCCTGTGCTAGGTCCCATTAACCCCCTGGGGGCTGGAGCGGAGTGAAACGCACGTAGGATCGTGCAAGGTTAAGAACAGAGGATTTTCCCACCTACTCCGATTTCCTAAGGGTTAAAAAATCCCCCTAAAATCCTGGAAGGGGAGAATCTCAGGGTCTTGAAAGGTTCAAAGATCCCATAAGGGCAGGGTGTAGGGGGTGGCTTGATACCCTGTAGATCGTGAAGGAACCGATCACATCTGCCACCGGGTGCAATTTTACTACTGGGTTTAATAGTGTTACCCCCTGGGACTCCCGGCCACTGGATATTAGTTACCCCCTGCAAATCACACTTCTAGAGCTTTGAAAGGCGATATTTCACCCCACTGTTCGTTTCTAACTCTGAGATCCACCCCGGCTGCTTTGCCCCAAACCGTGGTGGGTTTTACTGGAAGATTTTCAAAATATACGTCTCTATTTTTGTACTTTCAATGTGTCCACGGTGGTTTGATTATATGATAATACTGAGGTTAACCTGCAGGACTGTCTGCCACCGGGTGTTAGTGGGGTCAGCCTGCAGGACTGCCTGCCACTGGGTGTTAGCTGGGTTAACCCCTGGAACTCCCTGACACTGGATATTAACAGCGTTAACCTGTGGGACTTCCTGCCACTGGGTACTAATAGGGCTAACCTGCCTTCCTCCCTGCCCCTGGGAAGTAGTGGGGTTAACCAGTGGCACTCCCTGCATCTTGCTCTTAGTGGATTAGCCTGCAGGACTGCCTGCCCCAGGGGATTAGTGGGCTTATCTCGGGGGTGGCATATCAGTGTTAACCCAGGGAACTCACTGCTGCAGGGTGATTATTATAGTTAAATTACATGCAAATCTCATGAGGGGCTGGGGAATAGGACATGGGGCCTTTCCCCTGTGGGGGGCACTGGCTCTGCTCCGGCCCCAGGGTGGGGAACTGGCTGGCTCAGGGGGGCAGGGAATGGGGGAGCGTAGGCTGTGGAATTGGACCTAACAATGGGGCAAACCCATTGGGTGGAGATGGGGGTGGGGGGTGGGATGCAATGGGACCTTCCCTGCTCCCCGCCCCCCAGGAGCTCACATGGCGCCGCCCCAGAACAAGAGGCGCTGTGTGGGCCTGGGATGGGGTTAACCCTTCGAGGGAGGGGGCGGCGCAGAGAGCAGGTGTCGAGGGGAGCTGCTGAGCCTGGGGGAGAGGCTAATAGGAACCCGGCCGCCCTGGCCTGTGCTGGTCCCTCCCACCCCCGCTCTGAGCCGCACCCCCTCGTAACTCCACACTCGGGGAGGTCGTGTGTCTGCCCCCCCGCCCGCCCCGCCGTGGAGATGAGCCGTCGTCCCCCGGGCTGGGCCAGAGGCTGAGGGACAAGCGATGGCCGGAGGGCTGGGCCTGCCCCGTGGGGTCCGAGCCTTTCCCGGGGGGTGGCTGTCTGGAGGGTGGTGTGGGCCCGGCATGGTTAGCCCTGGGGGCAGCCATCTGCTGCAGCCGGACCCCCGCTCTGGCCCTCCTCCTAGGCTCCTCTACCAGCCCGGGCCACCGTCCTGCTGTCCCTGCAGGCCTGGACACAGGCCCCGTCCCTCAATCTACCCACCCCTCCCTCCATCCCTCCCTCCCTCGCTCTACCCACACCTCCATCCATCCCTCCCTCCATCCACCCGTCCAACCCTCCAACCAATCCATCCCTCCTTTACACACCCCTCCATCTACCCCTCCATCCACCCATCCATCTACCCTTCCATCCATCCACCCATCCATCCTTCCCTCCCTCCATCCATCCATCACTCTACTCACCCCTCCCTCCCTCCATCCATCCATCCCTCCTTCCAACCAATCCATCCCTCACTCTACCCGCCCCTCCACTCCTCCCTCCCTCCAACCAATCCATCCCTCGGTCTACCCACCCCTCCCTCCAGCCCTCCCTCCCTCGCTCTACCCCCACCTCCATCCATCCCTCCCTCCATCCACCCATCCAACCCTCCAACCAATCCATCCCTCCATCCCTCCATCTACCCCTCCATCCAATCCATACCCCTAAACCTTCCTCTCTCCACCCCTCTATACCCCCCCTCCATCTACCCTTCCATCCATCCACCCATCCATCCTTCCCTCCCTCCAGCCCCCGACACACCCCACCCACCCCCGACAAACCCCTCATCCCACCGTTCACCCCCTACACATTCATCCATCCCCCCCCCCAACAGCATTTAAAAGAGAACAGGATAAATTCATGGAAGTTAAGTCCATGTGTCCAGTTTTGGGCCCCACACTACAAGAAGGATGTGGATAAATTGGAGAGTCTCCAGCGGAGGGCAACAAAAATGATTAGGGGGCTGGAGCACATGACTTACGAGGAGAGGCTGAGGGAACTGGGATTGTTTAGTCGGCAGAAGAGAAGAATGAGGGGGGATTTGATAGCTGCTTTCAACTGCCTGAAAGGGGGTTCCAAAGAGGATGGATCTAGACTGTTCTCAGTGGTAGAAGATGACAGAACAAGGAGTAATGGTCTCAAGTTGCAGAGGGGGAGGTTTAGGTTGGACATTAGGAAAAACTTTTCCCTAGGAGGGTGGTGAAGCACTGGAATGGGTTCCCTAGGGAGGGGGTGGAATCTCCTTCCTCAGAGGTTTTTAAGGTCAGGCTTGACAAAGCCCTGGCTGGGATGATTTAGTTGGGGATTGGTCCTGCTTTGAGCAGGGGGTTGGACTAGATACCTCCTGAGGTCCCTTCCCACCTTGAGATTCTGTGATTCTGTGAAATGGCTGGTAGCCAGGCTGGGTAAGGAAGGTGTCCCTGGCCTCTGTTCGGCAGAGGATGGAGATGGATGGCAGGAGCGAGATCACTTGATCATTGCCGGTTAGGTTCACTCCCTCAGGGGCACCTGGCATTGGCCACTGTTGGCCGACAGGATACGGGGCTGGATGGACCCAGTCTGGCCCTTCATATGTTCCTATGTTCTCCCCACACTCCCTCCATCCCCCTCCCCACCCATCCCGGGAGCTGCCCGGTGGGGGCTGGGCTGGGGTCTCCCCTGGCGGGGGGGGTGGGGGGGGAAGGTTCCATGGCAGTTGGTGACGCAGAGAGGCTGGTGTCTGGGTAAGGACCCCCCCAGCCCCCCCGTCCCTTCGTCTTCGTCCCTCCCACCTCCCCCACCTCTCCCACCCCGCCATGCCCACACCTACCCCTTCCCCACCCCTGCATCCCTCCTCCCCCTCCCCCCGACCCCCCCATCCCTCCAGCCCCCCCCCCCCCAGCTCAGGAGCTCCCTGTGGTCCAGGCCCGAGGGCTCTGGCTCAGCCCTGCTGCTCTGGGCTGCAGTTGCCTCTGACTCATTTCCCCCCCCAGGTGCCTCCCGGATCCCAGCGCTCCCCCCCCCCCGGCGATGGCGTCTCCCCGGATCCTCAGCACCGTCCTGGCCCTGCTCAGCCTCCTGCTGCTCCTGGCCGCCCTGGGCGCCGACCACTGGCTGGTGGCCAACAGCCGCCTCGTCACGTCCTATTCGGGGCTGTGGAAAGTCTGCGTCAATTCGGGGTGTTGGATGTTTGCTTCAGTGCCAGGTGGGGGCAGCCCGGCTCCGCCAGGAAACCCCCCTGCTGCAGCCGCTCCCTTGACAGGGGCCACGACACCTGGGTTCTGTCCCTGGCTCTGGGAGGGGAGTGGGGCCTATGGGTTAGAGCAGAGGGGGCTGGGAGCCAGGACTCCTGGGTTCTGGCTCTGGGAGGGGAGAGGGGTCTAGTGGTTAGAGCAGGGTGGGGGGAACCAGGACTCCTGGGTTCTGGCTCTGGGAGGGGAGAGGGGTCTAGTGGTTAGAGCAGGGGCGGGGATCCAGGACTCCTGGGTTCTATTTTAGTTTGCTGCAGGGTTATTCTCCATTTAGCCCCTGGTCTCTCTTGGCTCCTCAGGTTACATTGAGGCCACCAGGGCTTTCCTGTTCCTGGCCATGATCGCCGGGTTTCTCTCCTTCTTCGCTCTCATCGCTTCGTTCTTCCGCTCCCACCTCGGCCCCGTGTCCCTGAGCCTGGTCTCTGCCGTGGGCAGCTTCAGCGCAGGTACCGCCCCCTCGGGGCCTCCTCCCCCGGCTACTCCCAGCCCCCCAAACCGTGCAGCCCCCATCCAGGGACCCCACCCTGGGCTCTGCGGCTCCCCCTGGTGCTGGGACTGAGCGTGGGCCGCGCTGAGGGGTGTCCGTGCTGTTCCCTTTCCCCAGGGCTCTGTGCCATGATCGCGCTGGCCGTGTACACAGGGGAGTTCGCTGGGGCCGTGAACGTCCCGTCAGACCAAGTCACCTTCGGCTGGTCCTTCGGCCTCGGCTGGGCCTCCTTCCCCGTCTTCCTCCTCACTGGTGAGTGCAGCATCGGGGCGTGTCGAAAGGCAGCTGCCTCTGGGGTGGGGCGCGGGGACTGGTTATACAGGGACCCTTTGCCGGCGCTGAGATGCAGCCACCTCTGGAGTGGGGCGTGGGGGCTGGTTATACAGGGACCCCTCGCCCGGCGCTGAGATGCAGCCACCTCTGGGGTGGAGCGTGGGGGCTGGTTATACAGGGACCCCTCGCCCAGTGCTGAGATGCAGCCACCTCTGGGGTGAGGCGTGGGGGCTGGTTATACAGGGACCCTTTGCCAGGCGCTGAGATGCAGCCAGCTCTGGGGTGGGGGGCCGTGTATCAGTAGATGATGCTCCCATTGCTGCTCTGAACCCATTTCTCTTCTCTCCCAGGTGTGGTGACGCTTCGCACCCTGAGAGCCTCCTAGAGCCGAGTGTGGGGCCTGCGCTGCCCCCATAGGGGCCGGACGGAGCCTGCGGTATCCTGGGACTGATTCCCCCAACAGCCCGGAGCAGAGAGCAGTGTGTGTGTGTGTGTGTGTGTGTGTCACCCTGGGATCCCACAGACCCGTGATCCCCCCACCCCAAGCCCCCCTTTCTGTTCCCTTCCTTTCCCCACAGCTGCTGCCAGACCCACATGGAGATTAAAGGGCCTGTTCTCAGAGCCTCCTGTCTAGTGACTTACCCATCCGTCTCCGAGGGGGAATATCGAAGACAGCCAGGACTCCTGGGTTCTCTCCCTGGCTCTGGGAGGGGAGTGGCGTCTAGTGGTTATAGCAAAGGGTTGGGTCTGGGAGCCAGGACTCCTGGGTTCTACCCTCGTGTTGGCTCTTTGCTAAGCACGGGTGGAGCTGGCTGGTGCTTCGAAGGGAGACCCCCGGGGGAGCAGGGCTCTGACCCACGAGGGCACGGCCGTGCAGGGGCAGGGGGACGGGACCCCACCTGCAGGGCGGGTACAAGAGGCACCCTCGGGGGTGGGGGTAGCCCTGAAGCCGCAGCCTGGTTGGATCTGCATTAACCCTTCGAGGGGGGACCTGCCGCAGAGACCAGGGGAGGGGATCCCCTCAGCCCTGTGGTACGTGTGGGGCGGGGTGGGGGGCTGGGATTGAGAAGGTTAAATGAACCAGACTCCCCAGTGCAGCCTGACTGTCTGGGGAACGCGGCCGGCTGCCCGTCCTGCCCCCGTCCCCAGACACCCTGTGATAAATGGGGGGGGGAGCTCCCTTTGATGGACACCCAGCCAGCTGGTGGCTGTCAAATCCCCCTTGGTGGCAGTTCTCGAGTTGCTCTGCCTGTCAGGGGTTAAAAGGCCCCCCAGGTAAAGAAAAGGGAGTGGGCCCCTGGCCGAGGGAGCCAATGGGGAGGCCGGAAGTTTTGAAAATTGGACCAAGACGCCCCCTGGGTCTGTCTGTCGTTCTCCGGGGCGGCCGGGGCCGAGCGACGCTGACGGAGCCTGAGCCAGGTCTGAAAAGCTCCTCAGGTTCACACCTAGAAACGGCTCGGTGGCACCCCGGCCGCGCGGGCAGAGCCGGGGACGGCCAGGGGGCCGCGCTGGGGTGTGTCCCCTTGACTCCCCCGCGGCTGGCGGCCTCCGCGGGGGTAACCCCGGGGCTTTCGCTTGGCCTGTAACCGTCACGCTGGAGCTCGAGAAACTCTTCCTGGTGGGGTGACCAGGCAGCAAGTGTGAAAAATCGGGACGGGGGTGGAGGGTAATAGGAGCCTATAGAAGAAAAAGCCCCCAAAATCGGGACTGTCCCTCTAAAATCAGGACATCTGGGCACCCTGGTCTAGGTGAATCTAGCCAGAGCCCGAGTCCCCAGATGGATTTTCTTCTTCTTCTTTTTTTTATTAATAAAATGGAGCGTTTTTAAGAGCAGGATCTGGATCGTGGGTGGCCGAAGAGCTTCGTGCACATGTTTGATTAGCTGGTGGCAGCAGCTGATTTCCTTTGTTTTCGGTCTCAGCCCTTCCCCGGAGAGGGGGGGGCCCCACAGGGAGGAATTCCCATGGGCCCCTTCCTGGGTCCAGGGGGGTTTTTGCATTGGGAGGTGGCAGCGTTTACCCAGCCAAGGCCAGAGAGAAGCTGTAACGTGGGGAGTTTAATACCAGCCTGGGGTGGCCGGTGTGAATTGTTAGAATCCTTGCGGCCCCCCCCCCCCCGCCTTCTGCACTCGATGTGCCCAGTGGGGATTCAGCCCTGACCCCCCCACCCCAAATACTGCCACCCCTCACCCCATCCGCCGGCCCAGCCACCCCTTCACCCCCCCATCCCCACCCATCCGGGGAGCTGCCCGGCGGGGGCTGGGCTGGGGTCTCCCCAGGCTTGTGGGGGGGGGAAGGTTCCATGGCAGTTGGCGACACAGAGAGGCTGGTGTCTGGGTAAGGGCCCCCCAGCCCCCACGTCCCTTCGTCTTTGTCCGTCCCCACCCCTACCCCACCTCCCCCACCCCTCCATCTGTGCCTGCACCCATCAGTCCATCCCTCTGTCCCTGCCTCCATCCACCTCTCCATCTCCCCATCCCCCATACACACACCTCCATCCATCCATCCATCCATCCCCACACCCAGCCCTCCATCCCCATCCCTGTCTCCCCATACACACACCTCCATCACCCATCCCCATACACACACCTCCATCCATCCATCCATACACACACCTCCATCTCCCATCCCCATACACACCTCCATCCATCCCCACACCCAGCCCTCCATCCCCATCCCCGTCCCCCATACACACACCTCCATCCATCCATCCCTCCATCCATCCATCCATCCATCCCCATCCCCACACCCAGCCCGCCCTCCCCCATACACACGCCTGCAGCCCCCCATCCCCCCATAACACTCCCCCATCCCCACCCCTCCATCCAGCCACCCATCCAGACAGCTGAGGGCTTGGCTCAGATCAGCTGGTCTGGGGTTTCCATCTAACTCTCGTCCCTCCCTGCCCCCCTGCAGGTGCTCCCCAGATCCCAGCCTGCCCCCGGGCCCCAGCCCCCCGCCTTGCGATGCTGTGCCTCCGAATCGCCAGCCCCAGCCTGGCCCTACTCAGTCTCCTGCTGCTGCTGGCGGCTCTGGGCTCCGACCACTGGCTGCTGACGAAGGAAAACCAAACGTTGATCCATTCGGGGCTGTGGAAGTTCTGTATGAATCTGAGGTGCCTGATACCTTTGACTGTACCAGGTAAGGGCAGCCGAGCGCCACCAGGGATCCCACCGCTGCCACCAGCCACCTCCACCAGGCACAGCCAGGACTCCCGGGTCCTAGCCCCAGCTCTGCGAGGGGAGTGGGGTCTATGGGTTAGAGCAAGGGGGCTGGGAGCCAGGACTCCTGGGTTCTCTCCCTGGCTCTGGGAGGACTAGTGGTTAGGCGGGGGGGGGGCCTGGGGAGACTCCTGGGTTCTCTCCCTGGCTCTGCGAGGGGAGTGGGGTCTATGGGTTAGAGCAAGGGGGCTGGGAGCCAGGACTCCTGGGTTCTCTCCCTGGCTCTGGGAGGGGAGTGGGGACTAGTGGTTAGAGCGGGGGGCCTGGGAGCCAGGACTCCTGGGTTCTCTCCCTGGCTCTGGGAGGGGAGTGGGGACTAGTGGTTAGAGCAGGAGGGCTGGGAGCCAGGACTCCTGGGTTCTCTCCCTGGCTCTGGGAGGGGAGTGGGGTCTTGTGGTTAAAGCAGGGGTGGGGGCAGGTGGCAGCCAGGACTCCTGCGTTCTGCGGTAGTTTCTTGCCATCTTATTCTGCATTTCAGCCCTGGTTGCTCTTGTCTCCTCAGATCGCATAAGGGCCAGCAGGGTTTGCCTGATCCTGGCCGTGATCGCCGGGTTTCTCTCCTGCTTGGCTCTTCTCGCCTCGGTCTTCCGCTCCCACCTCGGCTCCGTGCCCCTGACCCTGGTCTCCGCCGTGGGCAGCTTCAGCGCCGGTACCGCCCCCCCCGGCCTCCTCCCCCCAGCGACGCCTACGGATACATGGTCCCTCCCACACCAGGGACCTGGGGGTTCTCCCCTGCCCACAGAGGGGGCTGTTTCCGCCTGCCCTATAACCCCGGTGCCGTTCTGCTGCTGCAGCTCAGCGCCCAGGCCGCTCCAGCCAGCGGGCAAGGCTGTGTCCCCCCAGCAGCCTGCCCACAGCCCCCCGTCCTGGTGCCCCCCGTCCTGGTCCCCCCTGTCCTGGTCCTCCCCGTCCTGGTCCTCCTTGCTGGTGGGAGGTTTGAAGCCTGTTCTGGGGCCTGGGGCAAAGGCAAATTTGCATCCTCACGGCTAAGATTTAAGCAACACACTCGGGGCGCGGGAGATTTCGTAGCCAGCTGCCTCTGGCTTCCTCTCCGTCCCGACCTGCCGCCGACCAAGGGGCCGCTTTCCTTCCCTGCCCCAGGTCTTTCCCTCACCGGGTTTCTCAGCTGTATCCAGTGCACGGCCGCCCAGAGGCTTCAGGGGGCCTGGGGTCGTCGGTGGCGGGTCCCAGGGCGGAAGGCCCCCCCCCGCCGCCAAATTGCCGCCGAAGACCCGGAGCGAGTGAAGGACCCTGCTCCAGGGGGCCCTGAAAAACTCTCATGGGGGCCCCTGTGGGGCCCAAGGCCTGGGGAAAATGGTCCTAGTTACCCCCCCCCCACAGGCGGCCCTGATCCAGAGCCCGGGGACTTCGGCCCCCTTGGGCAACCAGACAGGAAGTGTGAAAAATCGGGACGGGGCTGGGGGGTAATAGGAGCCTATACAAGAAAAAGCCCCCAAAATCAGGACTGTCCCTATAAAATCGGGACATCTGGGCACCCTCCTGCCTGTCCTCCCGTCGGGGAGAAAACCTGGTGTCTCCCCCTTCGTCTGGCCACGCAAGGCCCAGTGGGGGCGGGTAGCCCGGGGGTCACACCGACGCCCCAGCGCTCGATCGCCGGCGGCACCGTCCCAGCCCTCGCCCCGGCCGCTGCGCCCAGCTGACTCCGTGCTCTTCCCTCTGGCCCCAGGTCTCTGTGCCACCGTCGCCATGGCCGTGTTCACGTCCCACAGCGCCAAGAGCATGACGGGCGCCTCGGCGCGAGTCAGCTTCGGGTGGGCCTTCGGCCTGGGCTGGGCCGCCTGCCCGCTCGCCCTCCTAGCCAGTGAGTGCCGCGGGGCGGGGGGCGGGGATTGAAATGCAGCTGCTTCTGGGGTGGGACGCGGGGACCCCTCACCCGGCACTGAGATGCAGCCACCTCTGGGGTGGGACGCAGGGACCCCTCACCAGGCACTGAGATGCAGCCACCTTTGGGGTGGGACACAGGGACCCCTCACCCAACACTGAGATGCAGCCACCTCTGGGGTGGGACACAGGGACCCCTCACCCAACACTGAGATGCAGCCACCTCTGGGGTGGGATGTGGGGACCCCTCACCCGGCACTGAGATGCAGCCACCTCTGGGGTGGGACGCGGGGACCCCTCACCCAGCACTGAGATGCAGCCACCTCTGGGGTGGGACACAGGGACCCCTCACCCAGTTCTGAGATGCAGCCACCTCTGGGGTGGGACGTGGGGACCCCTCACCCGGCACTCAGATGCAGCCACCTCTGGGGTGGGACACAGGGACCCCTCACCCAGCACTGAGATGCAGCCACCTCTGGGGTGGGGCCGTGGGGACCCCTCACCCGGCACTGAGATGCAGCCCCCTCTGGGGTGGGATGCGGGGACCCCTCACCCGGCACTGAGATGCAGCCACCTCTGGGGTGGAACGCGGGGACCCCTCACCTGGCACTGAGATGCAGCCACCTCTGGGGTGGGACTTGGGGACCCCTCACCCGGCACTGAGATGCAGCCACCTCTGGGTTGGGACTTGGGGAACCCCTCACCCGGCACTGAGATGCAGCCACCTCTGGGGTGGGACGCGGGGACCCCTCACCCGGCACTGAGATGCAGCCACCTCTGGGGTGGGACGCGGGGACCCCTCACCCGGCACTGAGATGCAGCCACCTCTGGGGTGGGGCCGCGGGGTAGCAGCCGTGCAGTGACGCAGCGCGGGGCTGGCTTGCCCGGTGCTGAGACGTCCCCGTGGGTCCCACCCCTGCCCTGACTCCGTTTTTCTCCCCTCCTCCCAGGTGTGGTGACATTTTTTTCCGAAGGAGCCTCCTCCAGCTGAGTGTGGGGCCTGCGCTGCCCACGGGGGACAGAGCCGGGGGCCGGACGGAGCCTGCAGCCTCGCTGGGCCGATTCCCCCAGTGCGTGTGTGTGTGTGTGTGTCCCTGCGCACTCCCACAGACCCGTGATCCCCCCCGCAACAGAGTCCCCCCTTTCTGTTCCCTTCCTTTCCCAGGCCCACTTGTTCCATGGAGATTAAAGGGCCTGTTCTCAGAGCCTCCTGTCTGGTGACTGATTCCCCGTCAGAGACAGATGGACTCCTGGGTTCTCTCCCCTGCTTTGGGCGGGGAGTGGGGTCTGGTGGGTTAGAGCTGGGGGAGGGGCTGGAGGAAGTCAGGACTCCTGGGTTCTCTCCCTGGCTCTGGGAGGGGAGGGGAGTGGGGTCTAGTGGTCAGAACGGGGCAGGGAGCCAGGACTCCTGGGTTCTGTCTCTTGCTAAGCAGAGTTGAGGCTGGTCAGTGCAGGGGTGGGAGGCAGAGCAGAGCAGAAAGATCTGCCCCCGCCTGGCTGGCGTCTCCTCTCGGTGGCCAGGCTTTGGACAGACGGGTCCCGTTTCTAAGGCCAGTGAAGACGCTGAAGAATTTCCGTCCACGCTGGAGAGACCCTGTGACAGTCACCGACTTCCAGCGCCGGGGGGAAACCTGCCCGTTCTCCTCCCGCCGGGCCGCGGGGGCCTGAAATGACCCTTTCCATTCTGGAAAGTGTCTGGCGGAGCTGGACCTTCCCCTGGGCTCCGGGAGGCTGCAGGCGAGCGGATCAGGTGCCCTGTGCGGAGCCGGGGCAGGAACCGTGGAGTAAGGGGGCAAAAGCTTCCCGCGGTTTTGTTGAGGGGCTGGACTGACTGGCTGTGGGGCAGCTTCTACGTAACCGGGTGGGGGGGGGTTTAGGAGCACAGCTTGGGGCTGGCCGGGCAATCGAACGACCGCGGGTTTGGGGAATATCTGCTCTCCCTTTCGCAGCCCGCCCTGACCTCGGCCTCCTCCGGGTGGGCCGCCCTAGGCACCCTGGGGGGGTCCCCTGCACAGCCCGGAGGGCATGGGGAACCCAGGGGTCCGTCTGGCCCCACAGCCCCGTCCAGCCAGCCCCAACCCCCCCCACCCCGCCGTCCCCCCTCACTCCTCCACCCGTCCACCCCCCGAAGGCGGGAGCTGCCCCCGCGGGCGCTGGGCTGGGGTCTCCCCCGGCTCCGCGCTGGGGTCCCGGGTGGGGGGAGGGGAGGTTCCATGGCAGTTGGTGACCCAGAGAGGCTGGTGTCTGGGTAAGGGCCCCCCACCGACCCCCCCATCCCTCTCCAGACGCCCCCGCCCCCAATCTGTCTGTCTGTCCAGCTCTGGCCCTTGCTGCTCTGGGCTGGGATTTCTGTCTGACTCTCATTCCCCCCCGTCCCCCCGGCCTGACCCAGGTGCTCCCCGGATCCCAGCGCTGCCCCCCCCGAGCCCCCCACCCTGCGATGCTGCCTCTCCAGATCCCCGGCACTGTCCTGGCTCTGCTCAGCCTCCTGCTTCTGGCGGCGGCTCTGAGCTCCGACCACTGGCTGGAGGCGACACGGGACGGCGTCTTCGTCCACTCGGGGCTCTGGAAGATCTGTGTGAATTCGGTGTGTGCCATGCCTTCGAAACTACCCGGTGAGGGCAACCCACCGCCGCCCCCGGCCAGCTCCGGGGGTCTGGGAGCCGGGACGCCTGGGTTCTGGCTCTGGGAGGGGAGTGGGGGTCTAGTGGTTGGGGAGGGGGGGGCGGGAGCCAGGACACCTGGGTTCTGGCTCTGGGAAGGGAATGGGGTCTAGTGGTTAGAGCGGGGCGGGAGCCAGGACTCCTGGGTTCTGGCTCTGGGAAGGGAGTGGGTCTAGTGGTTAGAGCAGGGGGGGCTGGGAGGCAGGACACCTGGATTCTGGCTCTGGGAAGGGAGAGGGGTCTAGTGGTTAGAGCGGGGGGGGCGGGAGCCAGGACACCTGGGTTCTGGCTCTGGGAAGGGAGTGGGTCTAGTGGTTAGAGCAGGGGGGGCTGGAAGGCAGGACACCTGGGTTCTGGCTCTGGGAAGGGAGTGGGGGTCTAGTGGTTAGAGCGGGGGGGGGGCGGGAGCCAGGACACCTGGGTTCTGGCTCTGGGAGGGGAGTGATGTCTAGTGGTTAGAGCAGGGGGGGTGTAGGACTCCTGGGTTCTATTTCCGTTTGCTGCAGGGTTATTCTCCATCCCCCCCTGGTCTCTCTGGTTCCTCAGATTACATCGAGGCCACCAAGACGTTCTTGATACTGGGCCTGGTCGCGGGGCTGCTCTCGGCCTTCTCCCTCCTCGCCTTGCTCAGCGGCTCCGGCCTCCACGCCGTGTCCCCCCTCACGGTCTCTGCCGTGGGCAGCTTCAGTGCAGGTACCTCCCCCTGCTGCTCCCAGCCCCCTGGATACCATGTACCCCCCCAGCCAGCCTCGGGGAGACCCCCCCCCAGACCCTGCCCTGGGCTCTGGCAGCGCCCCCTGGTGGTGGAACGGGGCAGGGGCCCTGGGACTGTGCCTGGTGGGTGCTAAGGGGCGTCCATGCTGTCCCCTTTGGCCCTAGGTTTCTGCGTCCTGATTGCGCTGACCGTGTTCACCAGCGAGTTGGCTGAAGTCATAAAGGTCACCTGGCCCCACGTCTCCTTTGGCTGGTCCTGGGGCCTCGGCTGGGCCTCCATCCCCCTCTTCCTGCTGACCGGTGAGCGTGCCGGAGGGGAAATTCGAAATGCGGCCACCTCTGGGGTGAGGCTGGTTACACCCGGGTACGGCTCACCCGGTGCTGAGATGCAGCCACCTCTGGGGCGGGGCAGCGGGGGAACAGCTGCACATAACGCCGCACAGGGACAGCTCGCCCGGCGCTGATGCAGCCACCTCTGGGGCGGGGCAGCTGGGTTCTAGTGGCTATCGATCCCGTCAGTCCCATTGCTGCCCTAAGCTCATTTTTCTCCTCTTTCCCGCAGGTGGGGTAACGTTACTGGCCCAGGAATCCAACTCGATCTGAGCACGGGCCTGAGCTGCCCCCTGGGGACGGTGCTGGCAACCGCCAGGGCCAGGTGGAGCCTGCAGTGTTATGGGGATGATTCCCCCCAACACCTCAGAGCAGGGGTGTGTGTGTCTGCTGCCCCCTGCTGGAGGGGCTGAGCCCTGCGCGCTGTGTGTGTGTGTGTGTGTGTGTGTGTGTGTGTCTCCCTGCTGCCCCCTGCTGGAGGGGATGGGCCCTGCTCTGTGTGTGTGTGTGTGTGTGTGTGTGTGTGTGTGTGTGTGTGTGTCCCTGCTGCCCCCTGCTGGAGGGGCTGAGCCCTGCATGCTGTGTGTGTGTGTGTGTGTGTGTGTGTGTGTGTGTGTGTGTCCCTGCTGCCCCCTGCTGGAGGGGATGGGCCCTGCTCTGTGTGTGTGTGTGTGTGTGTGTGTGTGTCCCTGCTGCCCCCTGCTGGAGGGAATGAGCCTTGCTGTGTGTGCATCTCTCAGCCAGGCAGCGCCTCCTCCCCCAACCTCTACTGCTCTGTCCATGACACCCTCTCCCCCCCCCCCCCACATCCCAGCCCCATCCTTTGGGGTCCCGCAACCGTTCTTTGTACAAACATTAAAAAGTCCATCCCCAAAGCATCATGTCAGGTGATTTACTCCAGTCTTTCTTATGTCTGAAAGGGAGGCCAGACTCCTGGGTTCTCTCCCCAGCTCTGGGAGGGGAGTGGGGTCTAGTGGTTAGAGCAGGGGGAGGGGCTGGGAGCCAGGACTCCTGGGTTCTCTCCCCAGCTCTGGGAGGGGAGTGGGATCTAGTGGTTAGAGCAGGGGGCAGGGCTGGGAGCCAGGACTCCTGGGTTCTCTCTCTGGCTCTGGGAGAGGAGTTAGATCTAACAGGTACCCCCAAGTTTCACCTCACTTTAAAACGACTCGCTTACAAACTCAGACATAAAAATACAAAAGTGTCACAGCTACGCCACTACTGAACAATTGCGACGTTCTCATTTTTCCCATATAATTATAAAATAAATCAATTGGAATATAAATATTGCACTTGCATTTCAGTGGACCGTCTACAGAGCAGTTTAAACGAGTCATCGTCTGTATGAAATCGTAGTTTGTACTGACTTCGCTAGGGCTGTTTCTGTGGCCTGTTGTAAAACTAGGCCAATATCTGAGTGAACTGATGTACCCCCCGAAGACCTGGGCGTACCCCCAGGGCTGCCTTAGGGGTGCACCACCAGGGATGCCATGATCAAGGGGGCACCGTGCGGCAGCGCAGAGGTGCGAACTGGCGGTGCCTGAAACTGCTCCTGGCTGGTAGGGGAGGACCTCATGTGGGGGGGCACCCAGATTTCTCCCTAATGGAGGAACATGGGGGGGAGGAGCCATGCTAGGGGCGCTGCGGGGGAGCGAGGAGCAATGCCAGCTGCTCTCTGCAGCCAGGTCAGTTTCCCCACATGGGCACGGGATGGGGGGGTGCAGGGGGTAGGGGCTAATGGGGGGGGATCCTGGGTAACCCAGGGGGCCAGGGGCAATGGGGGGGTGCCACGCCGATGGGCCCTGGGGTGCTAACATACAAGTTTGCCCAGAAGGGCATTTTCCCTAAGGCCGGCCCTGTGCACCCCGGGCTGAGAACCACTGGATTACAGGGTACAAGCTGCACCGTCGTGAGGTCTCTAAGCCCCCGGGGGCGGGGGGGAACGAAGCGTCTGGTGTTGCCTGGGAAGTGGAGGGTTTTCCCCGCGTTCCTGTGCTAGTCTCGCTCCTGCATCGCGCTCTCTAACGCAGTCTCCTGGCGGCTGCACCCCCCGCGCCCCTGGAAGCGGGATTTCCGGCTGTGCTGTGGCTCCTCGTTTTCCCGTTGGAGCGATTACCCCTCGCTGCCCGTGAGACTCGTCACCCGCCTGCCCGTGCTCTCCCCGACCGGGCACAGAACACATCACACGCGTGAGCAAACCCCGCGGGGCCGAGTGACGAAACCCAGCCTGGCTCTGTCCCCGCCGGACCGAACCGCCGCCGGGATCCCCGGGGTGTCGTGGGCGACCGTCGGGCTGGGTTAAGATCGGTTTCCATCAAGGGAGCTTATTGCTGCCCCTGCCGCACGTGATGAAATCAGGATCTGAGCTAACGACGCTGAGCCGTCGCGCATTACTGAGCAAACACCCTTCGCCGAACGCCACCTAGAAACCCAGCCCTGCCCCTCGACTCACCATTCATCACGGCACTCACAAGGACGCCCCATGGCATCCCTGCCAAGCACTGACCCCCCCCCAATAATTAGCCCCTTCCCACCCACAAGCACATTCGTGTGGGCATTTCTCCCTCTCCCATTGGGCCGGACAAGTCCAGGATGTGGGAGCACAAAGCATCCCTGACTTCTGCTGCCTGGGTGTAACCAGCTCCCGCAGGGCAGCTGGCACTTCCTGGTGCCAGTCCAGCGGCCCCTCGCCGGCATAGGTCCATCCGGGGCAGGGGAACGGCTCCGCTCTGGTTTCACAGCGATTGTGAAGAGCCCAGCAAGCCGCAGCCAGATGGGTCCGGCGGCATCGCCAACGGGATTTCAATCCGCCAGAAGCACATTCAGCAACCGTTCGGCACCCGCTGAGAGTGGAACTGAGGATCCCTCTGCCAGGGCCCCTGCACTCAGGGTTCGGTTTCAGAAGCCCAGGCAATAGGGGGGTACACGGGGTCCCCCAGCATATCAGTGGAGACAGAAACTCCGTTTACATGGATGTCACTTGCTGGGAATTGTGCCTGGAACCCATAGAGCTGCAAGGAAGCCAAAGGCCTGTCTCCAAGACGCTGGCTGCAGCGGTCAGCTGAAGACTTGGGCCTTTGAGTTGGTGGGTCCTGGTGTGCGGGGAGCTTGCCCAGAAGAGGGGGTTCAGCCATCGCTCCCTCCCTCCCCAAACACCCTCTATCTACCTATCAATCCCTAGGGGTGTGTGTGCTGGGGGTGAGGGCGGGGAGGTCCCAGCCAGGTCTGAGTGTACCCTGCCCCCCAGGATCCCTGTCCCAGATCCTCACAGAGCGAGGGGGAAAGGAAAGAGAAGGAGGGAGCAGGGAAGAGAAAATGAAAGTCGAGAGGGACCCTGACCCCTCACTAGGATAGGCAGAACCGCACCCATCTGCCAGGCATGGTGGACAATCCCTGCATTGTTCTGTGGTGAAAGATGAGCCTGTTCTCAGATCCTCCTGTCTGGTGACTCCTTCCTCCTCAGAGACACCTGTCTTATGCCCCCCGCTCACAGCCCCTGGGTTCTCTCCCCAGCTCTGGGAGGGGAGTGGGGGCTAGTGGTTACGGGGGGGCAGGGGTGGAGTCAGGACTCCTGGGTTCTCTCTGTGGTTCTGGGATGGGAGTGGGGGCTAGTGGTTCGGGAGGGGCAGGTGTGGAGTCAGGACTCCTGGGTTCTCTCTGTGGTTCGGGGATGGGAGTGGGGTCTAGTGGGTTAGAGTGGGGGGCACGGGGTTGTCCTATCCCCAGGTGGGTTGGGAGTCTCCAGGGGAGCCGAGAGGGGTGGGACCAGGGTGAGGGTGATATTTTCTCCCCCTTTGCTCTGCTCATCTTATCCTTTACATCACTAGTCGCCCCCTCTATGATGACACTCGACTCCACCTCCTGTGGTGCCACCTGGGACTTTCTCTTCCGATCTGCAGACTGCGAGCAGCTCCCGCCCGGCCAACTTTCTCTCTGGACTCTCCCCGTGGCTCCTGAGACTCGATCTCCACCTCCACTCCTAAAGGTACCGTATCAGCCTGAGCTAACTCTCTCGCCCCACTGCTACTAATTGTCCCTGCAGGTTTCTCTGTCTCCATTGGCTCCACCATGTCAATAGGGATGGGAACCGATTCCTTGTCCTCTAACACATCTCCTGGCTTTTCCAACTCTCTGATTCTGTCCAACAGCCGAGCACGGTCTGATTTCTAGCCAGCTGGCGATTTTGAGCTGGCATCCACTCGCGCCTGCCAACAACGTGCTTCCTGCTGATAGATAGATATAGATAGATAGATAGATAGATAGATAGATATGCAAGCAAGCAGGTTAATCCTATAGGTACAAGATGAGGGGTTGGGGGTGCAGGAGGATGCTCCAGGCTGGGACTGAGGGGTTCAGAGGTCAGGATCAGGGCTGGGGCAGTGGGTTAGGGTACGGGAGGGGGTCGGGGTGCAGGCTCCTACCTCAAGCGGCTCCCAGAAGCAGCGGCACGTCCCACCACCCTGCAGCTCCCATTGGCTGCGGTTCCTGGCCAATGGGAGCCGCGGGGGCAGCGTTTGGAGCAGCGGCCATTTGTGGAGCCCCCTGGCTGACCCTATACGTAGGAGCTGGAAGGCGGACGTGCTGCTGCATCTGGGAACTACACGGAGTGAGGCAAGTCCCTGACCCCGCTCCCCGGCTGGAGCACCAGAGCGGGGCAAGCCCCGGACCCTGCTCCTTGGTGCAAACTCAAGGGCTGGATTAAAATGTCTGGAGGGCCGGATGCAGCCCCCGGGCCATTGTTTGCCCACCCTTGTCATAGTCGCTGCTGTTTAGGCTCCGAGCACCATTTTGGATTTGCTACGGCTCCCAGGTTCCCGATCGTCTTGGTTTGTCGGTGCCTCGGGGAGCAGAGATCTGGCTGCTGCCGCGTCTGTCTCCACACGCCCCCATCTCCCCGGGAACTGAGGCAGCCGTAGCCTGTGGCCGGTCATCGGGGGCCACTATTTCCCCTCTCACCCTTCCTCCCCTGCCCAGGTGCTCCCCAGACCCTGAGATTCCCCCCGCGATGCCCTTTCTCCGGATCCTCAGCACCGTCCTGGTTCTGCTCAGCCTCCTGCTGCTGCTGATCGCCCTGGGCTCCAACTACTGGGTGATGAACAAAGGTGACGTCCATATGGGGCTGTGGAAGAGCTGCATCAGTTCACTGTGTCTGCAATTTTCTTTCGTACCAGGTAAGGGCAGGCGGCTCTGCCAGGGATCCCACCGCTACCACCAACCAGCTCCACAGGGCAGAACCAGGACTCCTGGGTTCTTTCTCCAGTTCTGGGAGGAGAGTGGGGTCTAGTGGTTAGAGCAGGGTGGGGAGAGCCAGGACTCCTGGGTTCTCTTTTAATTTGCTGCAGGGTTATTCTCCATTTAGCCCCTGGTCTCTCTTGCGTTTTCAGAATACTATGATGCCACCAGGGCTTTCCTGCTCCTGGCCCTGATCGACGGGTTTCTCTCCTTCTTCGCTCTCATCGCTTCGTTCTTCCGCTCCCACCTCGGGCCCGTGTCCCTGAGCCTGGTCTCTGCCATGGGCAGCTTCAGCGCAGGTACCGCCCCCTCGGGGCCTCCTCCCCCGGCTACTCCCAGCCCCCCAAACCGTGCACCCCCTGGGGAGCCCCCCATCCAGGGACCCCGCCCTGGGCTCTGCGGCTCCCCCTGGTGCTGGGACTGAGCGTGGGCCGCGCTGAGGGGTGTCCGTGCTGTTCCCTCTCCCCAGGGCTCTGTGCCATGATCGCGCTGGCCATGTTCACAGGGGAAATAGCTAAGATCATAAATGGCGTCCCAGTCAAGCTCCACTTCGGCTGGTCCTTCGGCCTCGGCTGGGCCTCCTTCCCCCTCTTCCTCATCACTGGTGAGTGCAACATCGGGGAGGGAGCACCCAGGGATCCCTTGCTTCGTGCGCAGATGCAGCCACCTCTGGGGTGGGACACGGAGGCTGGTTATAAGGGGACCCATCGCCTGGTGCTCAGATGCAGCCACCTCTGGGGTGGGGCTCAGGGCGTGTTTATATGGGGACCCCTCACCCGCTGCTGAGATGCGGCTGTCTCTGGCATAGGCGCCAATGTCCCCTTTGCCCTGCCTCTTCCCGTCCCTGCACCACCCTCGCCCTGCCCCCATTCCACCCCCTTCCCCCAAGTTCCCTCTCCGGCCCCGCCTCTTCTCCGCCTCCTCCCCTGAGTGGCACCGCGTCCCCGCTCCTCCCCCTCCCTCCAGGAAGTCCAAAGCGCCGCCAAACAGCTGTTCGGTGGCCGGGGGAGGGGGGCGGGAGGCGCTGGGAGGGAGGGGGAGGAGCGGGGATGCAGCATGCTCAGGGGAGGAGGGGCTGGGGGGGGCTTGGCTGCCGGTGGGTGCGGAGCACCCGCTAATTTTTCCCCGTGGATGCTCCAGCCCCGGAGCACCCCGGAGTCGGCGCCTATGGGTGGTACCAGCGGGTGCTGCTCCCATTGGTGCCCTGAGCCCATGTCTCTCCTCTCGCCCCAGGCGCGGTGATGATGTTCGCCCGGAAACCTCCCCCGAGCTGAGCCTGGGGCCGCGCTGCCCGGGGGGGCCGGATGCAGCCTGCAGCCTCACGGGGCCGATTCCCTCAAGAGCCCTGACAGGGGACGGGGGGGGGGTCTGTGTAGCCCTGGCCTCTCTCTACCCTGGGAGTCCCCCCTCCAGCTCCCCCCACACACATTCCAGCCCCGTCCTTTGGCGTCCAACCAACATTCTCTGTTCTGACATTAAACGGGTCCGTCCCCAAAGCATCACGTCTGGGGATTGACTCCAGCCTTTCTTGGGTTTGAAAGGGAGCCCGGACACCTGGGTTCTGGCCCCGGCTCTGCGAGTGGACAGGAGGGGAAGGGAGGAGGGTCTAGTGGTTAGAGCAGGGGAGGGGGGGCTGGAAGCCAGGACTCCTGGGTTCTCTCCCCCTGGGAGGGGAGTATGGTCAATTGGTTAGAAGAGTGGGGCTGGGAGCCAGGACTCCTGGGTTCGCTCCTGTCCCTGGGACGGGATGGGAGGGGGTGTCTAGTGGTTGGGGGTGGGGCTGGAGGCCAGGACTCCTGGGTTCTCTCCCAGCTCTGGGAGGGGAGGAGGTGATGCTGGTTAGAAAAGGGATGAAGTTTCCTGCCCTGGCTAGGGGCAGTGCGAGGGCTGAGCGAGGGGCGGCTCTTGGCTGGAGCTGAGCCCAGGGAGCGGCCCGGCCGGGAGCGAATTGGCAGGAGCGTCCCCTCCCTGCGGCTCAGTGACTCCCTGCTCGGAGCCGGCGCTGGGCAAAGGGAGCCTAACGGCACCGTCGCTGGGCCCGGAGCGAAACTCCCATGAGCCCCTGGGGCATCTCTGAGTACTATTGGCCCCACAAGCCATTTCCCATAATTCTCTGGGGTCTCCCTGACCCATGCTGGCCTCCCCCTGAGTGTCTGGGGCAGGCCCCCAGGGGGGCCCGGGGGCCCCTGCCCCTGCCCGAGGGCGGGGCTCGGGCTCTGGGGGGGGGAAACTCCCTCTTGTGGCCAGGCCTCCCGGCTTCTTACCCCCCTCTTGCTGCGGCCCTTCTCTCACTCTCCCGGGCCCACCCCCGCCCCTCCTGGCGCGGGAGACCCCCCGGGACCCAGCGCGAGCGGGCGGACCGGGCTGGCGGGTAGCGCCCAGGGACCCGTTCCCGGCGGGCCTGAAGCTGCCGAACCCTGCCCCCCCGCCTGAAGACCCACAGTGCTGAATTGCGCTGGCGCTACTGGGCCCGGCGCGTCCGCCGCGCGGGCCAGTCGGCGGCGGGGCGAGTCGCCGGCCGTCTTCTTCGGCGGAGGTCCCAGAACGGAAGGGCCCCCCGCCGCCGAAGACCCCAGGTCCCCGGAATCCTCTGGGCGGCCCTGGTCTGGGGTGCCCCAAGCCAGAGGGGCCCAGTCCAGACTCCTGGGAGCCTCCGTACCCCCTGCATCTACCCGCCGTGCGCCCTCCATCCCCGCCCACAAATCCATCCCCCTGCACCCACCATCCCTCCCCACATCTATCGACCCCCATACACTCTCCAGCCCCACATACACCCCTCCCTCCCTGCAGGCCCGTGCACACGTGTCCAGGCAGTGGATGGTCACATTGTGACCCGGGTTCAAAACGAAGGAGATGGGTTCCTGGAGGACAGGCCTGTCAATGGCTATTAGCCAAGGTGGGCAGGGACGTAGCCCCACGCTCCGGGGGTCCTTAAACCTCCCACGGCCAGAACGCCGGAATCGTGGGGGGGGCGGGAAGGTATGAGACCCCGCCTCTCTCCGTGGCCCCGCCCCGCTCCGTCTCTCCCCCCCAAGGCCCTGTTAAGAGCCGCCCAGGGAGTCCAGGCCGCTGTGGGGAGCACCAGACCCTCCACCTGCCCTGGGCGGGGCCGGGGCACCGGAGAGCAGCCCCTGGCCCGGCTCCGGTTTCCAGCCTGGCCGGGGGCGGAGCCTCGGGTGAGGAGGCGGAGCAATGGGCGGGGCCATAGAGGGGCGGGGTCTCTTGGTCTCCCCACGTCTACCGAGATTCCGGGGCGCCTGCCTCGGGGCACTGGGCTCATGGAGCGTTGGCTGATACGCTACGAACCATTCCCACGACACGTTCCTCCGTCGGCCGTGACCCGCGCGGCCGCATCGAACCGTCCCGTGGCCGGATCTCCGCGAACCCCGAGAGCCCCGCTCAGCCAGGAGCCTCGGAGCCCCTGGGGCTCACAGGGCCGCAGCCCCCCCCTCCGGCCGGACTATGGGGGCGCGAGGGCTGCCACGGGCCAGGGACCCTGCAGCCTGGGGAGCAGCGCGAAAGTGACCAGGCCGCTGTCCCACCCCGTCTGCAGCTCACCCCATGAGCTTCCCCCAACATTTCCTTCAAAAAAGCCCCCCCCCCCTTCTCGGTGTTTCCGAAACAATCTGCCGCTGGATTTCGGGTCTCTGGAGATTTTCGAGTGTTTTGGACTTTTTCTCCTGCTTCAGCCTGGGTGGTTTAACCCCCTCCCCCTTCCCCCTCCGAAACACGTGGAAATGTTCATGGACCTGAACTGCATTTTCCCAGCCAGCGTGAGCCACGGCGTCTCTGGCCTCCCATTCCCCATCCGAACGCAGGGCCAGCGCCACGTCTGCCCACTGGCTAGTCAGTTCCTGAACTGCTGGGCAGGGCCTGTCTCCGCTGTGTGTCCGGGCAGCGCCTGGCACAACTGGCCCCTGAGCTCAGCTGGGGTCAGAGCACAGGGGTTGGGACAGGTAGTTAACTCTGTCGCGATCCTCCCCGTCCAACCCCCCCATCCCCATCCACCCCCCATCTATCTATTTATCCCCATCCACCCCCTCTATCTATCTATCTATCTATCTATCTATCTATCTATCTATCTATCCCCACCCCCTCTACCCCTCTATCTATCTATCTATCTATCAAGCCCCATAGACACCTCTCGCTCTCTCTCGCTCTCTCTCTCTTCCCGCTCTCCGGCGTCAGGCCTCGTGGTGCCGATGTGATTCCAGCTGGGGCGATGCACAGCCAGCGAATTGCAAACGCTCTTTTTAATTCAGTGCAAGAAATTGTCCCGATTCCGTATCCTTCGGCAGAAGGATCTCTGGGGGGAAGGGAAGAGGGCCGTGCCCTGGCCAGAGGGGCGGGGGTCCCCGCTCTGTGTGAGCAGGTGTAACCACACATTGTGCAACCCTCCCGTTTTGCAACTAGTTGCAGTTTCTGCCACGCAACGTAACCATCTGGGCTCCTGCTGCTCAGGACTTGCTGCCACCTGGTCCATGGGGTTGCGAATCAGGAGGGACAGGGTGTGTGCTCGAAAACACTCACATTCTGCTTCCTCCTGCCTAATGTGCCAAATTGACCTATTGCAGGGGTCTGGGGGGGGTCTGCATTTTAATTTAATTTTAAATGAAGCTTCTTAAGCATTTTAAAAACCTTATTTACTTTATATACAACAATAGTTTAGTTCTATATTATAGACTTATAGAAAGAGACCTTCTAAAAATATTAAAATGTATTACTGGCACGCGAAGTCTTAAATCAGAGAGACTAAATGAAAACTCATCACAGCACTTCTGAAAGGTTGCCGAACCCTGATCGTTTGGATGATTGAGGCGCGCTCTTTCCCTTGTTTGTGTGTGAATACGTGAAAAGGGAGGTAAGGTTGGGGGTACAGAGCACACCCCTGACCCCAAGGTGATAACCAGAGTGGCCCCTTTCATTTTTTCTACTGGCTTCCAATGACTTGGCTGCCTACGCACCTGTCACTGGTCCAGGGATGGTTGCAAATCGGGAGGGATGGGGTTTGTGGTCGAAAACACTCACGATCTGCTTCCTCCTGGCTAATGTGCCAAATTGACCTATGGGATGATTGAGGCGCTTTCCCTTGTTTGTGTGTGAATATGTGTGTGGGGACAGAAGGGTTTCATTGCATCTTCTCTCTTGGCCCCAGCTACTGTTCTCCCTTCTTGTTGCATTGCTAGGGGGTGGGGGTGTCTCGCCTTTTTTTTTATTCATAGAAGCTCGGGCCAGTCTTGTCCTCTTCTCCTGTCCTGATGTTAGATGCAGGCAGTGCCAGACGCACTACAGTCATACAGTATCTCAGCTGCATTTCAGTGATCTGAGGTTTGAAGAACAATGTGGAACTAGCTATTCTTCTTTGAGTGATTGCTCCTGTGTATTCCACAGCAGGTGTGTGTGCTCGCCACGTGCACCGGTGCCGGCAGGTTTTCCCTTAGCAGTACCCAGAGCGGGGGAGCACCGCTGCGACCCCTGGAATGGCGCCTCTATCACACGCTGTAAGGGGAGCTGTTCACTCCCCCCACCCTCACTGCCTTCTTGCCGCCAGTGAAGGTCGTTGGTACTTCGTGCTCCAGCCTTGCTGTCGGCCTTCGAGTAGCCTGAGTCGTGTTCATCTTCCCCTTAGCTGGAGAACTTCTTTAGTTTGGTGTCTGGTGGGGGGCATGGCCCGTGCCCCAGGCTTCGAGTCGTGCGACTCCTGTCGCAGTTCTGTGCCAAGAAGCGACCCGCACACTCAGTGTCTTCGCTCCTTGCGTGAGACTCATGTAACCGATCGCTGTAAGATCTGTCGGTCGTTCAAGCCTCGAATGAAATGTGAGAGATCCAGCTCCATGTCCCGCTGATGGAATCAGCAATTCCCACGAAACGTTCCTCCGGCGGACGTTACCCGCACGGCCGAATCGAACCGTCCCGTGGCTGGATCTCCGCGAACCCCGACAGCCCCACTCAGCCGGGAGCCTCAGAGCCCCTGGGGCTCACAGGGCCGCAGCCACCCCCCTCCGGCCGGACTATGGGGGCGCGAGGGCTGCCACGGGCCGGGGACCCTGCAGCCTGGGGAGCAGCAAGAAAGTGACCAGGCCGGTGTCCCGCCCCGTCTGCAGCTCACCCCATGAGCTTCCCGCAACATTTCCTTCAAAAAAGCCCCCCCCCTTGTCGGTGTTTCCGAAACAATCTGCCGCTGGATTTCGGGTCTCTGGAGATTTTCGAGTGTTTTGGGCTTTTTCTCCTGCTTCAGCCTGGATGGTTTAATCCCCCCCACTCCCGTCCCCGAAACACGTGGAAATTTTCGTGGACCTGAACTGCATTTTCCCAGCCAGCGCGAGCCACAGCGTCTCTGGCCTCCCATTCCCCGTCCGAACGCAGGGCCAGCGCCACGTCTGCCCGCTGGCTACTCAGTTCCTGAACTGCTGGGCAGGGCCTGTCTCCCCTGTGTGTCCGGGCAGCGCCTGGCACAACTGGCCCCTGAGCTCAGCTGGGGTCAGAGCACAGGGGTTGGGACAGGTAGTTAACTATGTCGCGATCCTCCCCGTCCAACCCCCCATCCCCATCCACCCCCCATCTATCTATCTATCCCCATCCACCCCATCTATCTATCTATCTATCTATCAAGCCCCATAGACACCTCTCTCTCTCTCTCTCTCTCGCTCTCTCTCTCGCTCTTCCCGCTCTCCGGCATCAGGCCTCGTGGTGCCGATGTGATTCCACCTGGGGCGATGCACAGCCAGCGAATTGTAAACTCTCTTTTTAATTCAGTGCAAGAAATTGTCCCGATTCCGTATCCTTCGGCACAAGGATCTCTGGGGGGAAGGGAAGAGGGGCGTGCCCTGGCCAGAGGGGCGGGGGTCCCCGCTCTGTGTGAGCAGGTGTAACCACACATTGTGCAACCCTCCCGTTTTGCAACTAGTTGCAGTTTCTGCCGCGCAACGTAACCATCTGGGCTCCTGCTGCTCAGGACTTGCTGCCACCTGGTCCATGGGGATGCGAATCAGGAGGGACAGGGTTTGTGGTCGAAAACACTCACATTCTGCTTCCTCCTGCCTAATGTGCCAAATTGACCTATTGTAGGGGTCTGGGGGGTTCTGCATTTTAATTTAATTTTAAATGAAGCTTCTTAAGAATTTTAAAAACCTTATTTACTTTATATACAACAATAGTTTAGTTATATATTATAGACTTATAGAAAGAGACCTTCTAAAAATATTAAAATGTATTGCTGGCATGCGAAACCTTAAATCAGAGAGACTAAATGAAAACTCGGCACAGCACTTCTGAAAGGTTGCCGAACCCTGATCTTTTGGATGATTGAGGCGCGCTCTTTCCCTTGTTTGTGTGTGAATACGTGAAAAGGGAGGTAAGGTTGTGGGTACGGAGCACACCCCTGACCCCAAGGTGATACCAGAGTGGGCCCTTTCATTTTTTCTACTGGCTTCCTCCTTGCTGATTTCCAATGAATTTGCTGCCTATGCACCTGCCACTGGTCCGGGGATGGTTGTGCACCTGTCACTGGTCCAGGGATGGTTGCAAATCGGGAGGGATGGGGTTTGTGGTCGAAAACACTCACAATCTGCTTCCTCCTGGCTAATGTGCCAAATTGACCTACGGGATGATTGAGGCGCTTTCCCTTGTTTGTGTGTGAATACGTGTGTGGGGACAGAAGGGTTTCATTGCATCTCCTCTCTTGGCCCCAGCTACTGTTCTCCCTTCTTGTTGCATTGCTAGTGGGGGGGGGGGGTGTCTTGCCTTTTTTTTTTTTCATAGAAGCTCGGGCCAGTCTTGTGCTCTTCTCCTGTCCTGATGTTAGATGCAGGCAGTGCCAGACGCACTACAGTCATACAGTATCTCAGCTGCATTTCAGTGATCTGAGGTTTGAAGAACAATGTGGAACTAGCTATTCTTCTTTGAGTGATTGCTCCTGCGTATTCCACAGCAGGTGTGTGTGCTCGCCACGTGCACCGGTGCTGGAAGGTTTTCCCTTAGCAGTACCCAGAGCGGGGGAGCACCGCTGCGACCCCCGGAGTGGCGCCTCTATCACGCGCTGTAAGGGGAGCTGTTCACTCCCCCCACCCTCACTTCCTTCTTGCCGCCAGTGAAGGTCGTTGGTACTTCGTGCTCCAGCCTTGCTGTCGGCCTTCGAGTAGCCTGAGTCGTGTTCATCTTCTCCTTAGCTGGAGAACTTCTTTAGTTTGGTGTCCGGTGCGGGGCATGGCCCGTGCCCCAGGCTTCGAGTCGTGCGACTCCTGTCGCAGTTCTGTGCCAAGAAGCGACCCGCACACTCAGTGTCTTCGCTCCTTGCGTGAGACTCATGTAACCGATCGCTGTAAGATCTGTCGGTCGTTCAAGCCTCGAATGAAATGTGAGAGAGATCCAGCTCCATGTCCCGCTGATGGAATCAGCAATTCCCACGAAACGTTCCTCCGGCGGCCGTGACCCGTGCAGCCGAATCGAACCGTCCCGTGGCCGGATCTCCGCGAACCCCGACAGCCCCGCTCAGCCGGGAGCCTCGGAGCCCCTGGGGCTTACAGGGCCGCAGCCCCCCCCCTCCGGCCGGACTATGGGGGTGTGAGGGCTGCCACGGGCCGGGGACCGTGCAGCCTGGGGAGCAGCGCGAAAGTGACCAGGCCGCTGTCCCGCCCCGTCTGCAGCTCACCCCATGAGCTTCCTGCAACATTTCCTTCAAAAAAGCCCCCCCCTTTGTCGGTGTTTCCGAAACAATCTGCCGCTGGATTTCGGGTCTCTGGAGATTTTCGAGAGTTTTGGGCTTTTTCTCCTGCTTCAGCCTGGATGGTTTAATCCCCCCCACCCCCGTCCCCGAAACACGTGGAAATTTTCGTGGACCTGAACTGCATTTTCCCAGCCAGCGCGAGCCACAGCATCTCTGGCCTCCCATTCCCCGTCTGAACGCAGGGCCAGCGCCACGTCTGCCCGCTGGCTAGTCAGTTCCTGAACTGCTGGGCAGGGCCTGTCTCCCCTGTGTGTCCGGGCAGCGCCTGGCACAACTGGCCCCTGAGCTCAGCTGGGGTCAGAGCACAGGGGTTGGGACAGGTAGTTAACTATGTCGCGATCCTCCCCGTCCAACCCCCCCATCCCCATCCACCCCCCATCAATCTATCTATCCCCATCCACCCCCCCCATCAATCTATCTATCCCCATCCACCCCCTCTTATCTATCTATCTATTCCCAGAGACCCCCCCCCCTTTGCTCGTCCCGCTCTCCAGCGTCAGGCCTCATGGTGCCGATGTGATTCCACCTGGGGCGATGCACAGCCAGCGAATTGCAAACGCTCTTTTTAATTCAGTGCAATAAATTGTCCCGATTCCGTATCCTTCGGCACAAGGATCTCTGGGGGGAAGGGAAGAGGGGCAGGCGCTGGCCAGAGGGGCGGGGGTCCCCGCTCTGTGTGAGCCGGCACCTCCCCGAGCCCCCGGACGCAGAATCACACCCCCGGAGACACAGGCTGTCTGAGACGCACAGTCACACGCCAGCCGGACACAGGGGCACGTGTGGCTACACACACACACACACACACACACACACACACACACACACACACACACACAGTGTAGGGCTCAGCCACTCCAGCAGGGGGCGGCAGGGACACACACACACACACACACACACACACACACACACACAGAGTGCAGGGCCCAGCCCTTCCAGCAGGGGGCAGCAGGGACACACACCCACCCACCCACACACCCACCCACACACACACACACAGTGTAGGGCTCAGCCACTCCAGCAGGGGGCGGCAGGGACACACACACACACACACACACACACACACACACACGCAGCGCGACCTGGTCCCTGCCCTCACACCGGCGGGGGCAGATCCTGGCCGGGTTGGTTCTGGTGAATCTGGGCCGTGGAGCCGGGCCAGGACCTGCCCCATTGGGGGGCCACTTGGTTGAGGTGCTCGGTGGGCGTCTCGCAGCACTGGGTGTGGGTGATGAGACTCACGAGTCCTGTGGGGGGTGGGAGAGCTGGGGTGAGTGGTGGGCTCGGAGGGAGTCACAACCCGTCCATGGGGTGAACCCCCCCAGCCCCTCCCAAACCTCCATAGCCCCCAGTGCTCCCCATCCCCCCAACCCCCTACAACCTCCTCCCCGACAGCCCCAGCACCCCCAACCCCCTCCCCAGCATCCCACCCCACAGCCCCTCCCACCAGGGTACCTATCCCCATCCAGCCCCATCCCCACCCCCGCCTCCCGCGCTCTGGGTCCCTCACCGCTGAGCAGGAAGAGGAAGCAGGCCAGGCAGGCCACGAAGAAGGACCAGCCGCGATGGGCTTCCACCTCGGGGTGGAAGGCGGTCGCGATCTTGGAGAACGACAACCCGAAGATGAGGATGCTGAGGAGCATGAGGAGCCCTGTGTTGGTGGGGGGGGGGCAGAGGTCTGGGTTGCAACCTTCCTTCTCCAGCCCCCCTCAGCTGTTAGTCAGTTCCCTCACCCCAGAGCTGGCCCCCAGGTGAGAGAGCCCCATATAACCAACCCCTGTGCCCCACCCCAGAGCTGGCTGCATCTCAGCGCCGGGCGAGGGATCCCTGTATAACCAGCCCCCACGCCCCACCCCAGAGCTGGCTGCATCTCAGCGCCGGGCGAGGGATCCCTGTATAACCAACCCCTGGGCCCCACCCCAGAGCTGGCTGCATCTCAGCACCGGGCGAGGGATCCCTGTATAACCAGCCCCCATGCCCCACCCCAGAGGTGGCTGCATCTCAGCGCCGGGCGAGGGGTCCCTGTATAACCAGCCCCCGTGCCCCACCCCAGAGGTGGCTGCATCTCAGCACGGGGCGAGGGGTCCCTGTATAACCAGCCCCCGCGCCCCACCCCAGAGCTGGCTGCATCTCAGCGCCGGGCGAGGGGTCCCTGTATAACCAGCCCCCGCGCCCCACCCCAGAGCTGGTTGCGTCCCAGCGCCGGGCGAGCGGTACCTGTCAAGAGGTTGGTGACAGCGGCCAGCCTGTATTTGCGGAAGGTGTGGAAGGAGGTGAGGACGGAGCAGACGGCGATGAACCCCAGCAGAGTGGAGAGCGTCATCAGCGCTTTGGCCACCTCGAATGCCACTGAGGGATCAAGAGCCAGGCTGGTTAATGAGGGGAATCTCCCTGCAGCCCCCTGCGCCCCAACCCCACTGGCCTGAGACTCATCGGCACTGGCAGAGCTGAGGGGGTGGAGGCCAGGACTGGGCTGCGGGTCGGGATTGGGGGGACACCGGTTGTGCTGCGTGGTGGGTGAAGGGGCTGTGGGTCGGGATCGGGGGGACACTGGTTGTGCTGTGCGGCAGGTGGGTTGAGGAGCTGCGGGTCGGGATTGGGGGGACACCGGTTGTGCTGCGTGGTGGGTGAAGGGGCTGTGGGTCGGGATCGGGGGGACACTGGTTGTGCTGCGGGTTGGGATTGGGGGACACTGGTTGTGCTGCGGGTCGGGATTGGGGGACACCGGTTGCGCTGTGTGTGGCGAGTGGGCTGAGGGGCTGCGGGTCGGGATCGGGGGGACACCGGTTGCGCTGTGTGTGGTGAGTGGGTTGAGGGGCTGCGGGTCGGGATCGGGGGGACACTGGTTGTGCTGCGGGTCGGGATTGGGGGGACACTGGTTGCGCTGTGTGTGGCGGGTCGGGGACACTGAGGTGCAGCAGGTCGGGATCGGGGGGACACGGGTTGTGCTGCGGGTCGGGATTGGGGGGACACTGGTTGCGCCGTGTGTGGCGAGTGGGTTGAGGGGCTGCGGGTCGGGATCGGGGGGACACTGGTTGTGCTGCGGGTCGGGATTGGGGGACACCGGTTGCGCTGTGTGTGGCGGGTGGGTTGAGGGGCTGCAGGTCGGGATCGGGGGGACACTGGTTGTGCTGCGGGTCGGGATTGGGGGACACTGGTTGCGCTGTGTGTGGCGAGTGGGTTGAGGGGCTGCGGGTCGGGATCGGGGGGCCCCATCGCGCTGTCTGTGCTGGGGGATACCAGGGGCCAATGTGGGTCCAGCACCTGACCCCACAGGGATGTTTTTGCAGAACCAGTTGATGCACATGTTCCACAGCCCCAAGTTGGTCTTGAACCCGGGACTGTCGACTTCCACCCAGTACGGGGAGACCAGCGCCAGCAGCCCAGTCAGGAGGCTCAGGCAGGAGAGGACCTTGGTTATCCACTTGAAATTCAGCTTCTCAGCCAGCCCAGGAGACACTGGGGGGAGGGGCGGATGTGCATTAATGGGGGGCAGGGATCCCCCATAATGACCCCCTGTCCCCGTTAGCTGGATCCCCAAAATGATCCCCTCCCCTCCCCTCAGTTATCCAGATCTCTCCAGAATGACCCCCTTCCCCATTATGCACCCCCATAATGACCCCCTGGCCCTCCACTATCCAGATCCCCCCATAACCACCCCTCGACCCCCACAATCCAGATCTTCCCATAATCAAACTCTGTCCCCCCACTATCCAGATCCCCTCAATCACCTCCTGGCCCCCCATTATCCAGATCCTCCATAATCACCCCCTGGCCCCCCACAATCCAGATCCCCCATAACCAAACTCTGTTCCCCCACTATCCAGATCCCCCATAACCACCCCCTGGCCCCCCACTATCCAGATCCCCCCATCCCCAAGGTGCCCCCATCCCTGTGCCATATACTTGCTGCAGGGGGTGACCCCGATGCTCTGTGGGGTGGAGGGGGGCTGGGATTACACCCCAATCAGCCCCAAACCCTGATCCCTGCGGCCTCCCCACAACTCGGCAGCCCCAGCTGCCATCGCTGGGCCCCGGCTGCCTCCAACTGCCGTAGAACCTCCCTGCCCCCACTGCCCCCCCAGCCCAGGGTGCCCGGCCCCCACCCAGCGACTACGCAGCACAAGGGACCTGGGGTCGGCCGGCCCCCTCCTGCTGCACGGCCTGGGGCCCCGGCTCCCCTGTTCGAACCAGAGCCTGAGAAACCGCCCGTGGGGCTGGAGACCCAGCTCCCCTCCCTGCTTCCCGTCCGACCTGGCCGGACGCCCCATCCCGCCGGCAGCGACCCGCTCAGAGCTGGCGGTGCCCGTGGCGGTTCTCACCGACCGGGCTCCCCCTCTGCGACGCCAAATCCTGCTGGGCGCCGCTCGCTAGGGCTGCGTCCACACCCCCAGCCTGCAGCAGCGACCGTCCCAGCCCAGACGCCGGAGCGAGGGGCTCGCACGACCTCGCTAACACTAGCCGTGTGGCCCGGTCTGGTCAGGCTGTGACCCCCCCCCCGACGGGAGCGGCTGCACGGCTGGGTTTAGTGCCGTCGTGCGGGCAGACCCGGGCTCCACGGGGCCGCACGTCGCTGCCTGTAGCAAACCCACCTCTCGGACATGCGGGGGAGAAGTCTCCCGTCGGGGCTTGGCTCTGTCTCCCAAGGGCATGGCTGTTTCACTCCCTCCGCCACGTCCGGAGGTCAACCGGAGCACCCGAGCCGACTCGGTGGGTGCTCTGGGGCTGGAGCACCCATGGAGAAAAACAGTGGGTGCTGAGCACCCACTGGCAGCCCCACAGATCAGCACCTCCCCCTCCCACCCAGCACCTCCCACCTGCCACGATCAGCTGTTCAGCAACGTGGGGGGGCAGGAAGAGGCGGGGGAGGGGGCGGGAAGAGGTGGGGCGGGGGCCGGGTTTTGGGGGACGGGGTGGTGCTGGGGTGGACCAGGGCAGGGAGAGGTGCGGCAGGGGTGGGGGTTTGGGGGACGCCGTGGAGCTGAGGTGAACCAGGGTAGGGAGAGGTGGGGCAGGGGCAGGGGTTTGGGGAAGGGGTGGAGTGGGGTGGACCAGGGCAGGGAGAGGTGGGGCGGGGCGGGGTTTGGGGACGGGGTGGAGCTGGGGTGGACCAGGGCAGGGAGGCAGGGAAAGGTGGGGCGTGGGTGGGGGTTTGGGGGACGGGGTGGAGTGGGGTGGACCAGGGCAGGGAGAGGTGGGGCGGGGTGGGGTTGGGGGATGTGGTGGAGTGGGGGTGGAGCAGGGCAGGGAGAGGTGGGGCGGGGCAGGGGTTTGGGGACGGGGTGGAGCTGGGGTGGACCAGGGGGGGTGGAGCTGGGGTGGAGCAGGGCAGGAACAGGTGGGGCGGGGTGGGGTTTGGGGACGGGGTGGAGCTGGGGTGGACCAGGGCAGGAGAGGTGGGGCGGGGTGGGGGTTTGGGGACGAGGTGGAGTGGGGGTGGACCAGGGCAGGGAGAGGCAGCGGAGGGGACAGGAACAGGTGGGGTGGGGGTTGGGGCTTGGGGGAGGAGGTGGAGTGGAGGCAGGTCTGGGGTGGAGCAGGGATGGGGAGAGACTAGGCGGGGGTGGGTCCTCGGTGGAAGAGGTGGGGCCTGGGGTGGAGAGGGGGTCGAGGACCCCCCCGTGGACCGAAGGTTTCGGTGCAGACCCGGCTCCGAGACGTGCTGCCGTGGGGCTTGGGGGTTGTTTTCTGTGGTGCAGACACACCGTGTGCGGCCCGTTGTTTCGGTTATTGGGAGGCTGGATGACGGCGCCGCGGCTTCGGCTCCGGTTGCTGCGGTTCCTTGCTCAACGGAGTGAAATGGCCCCCGGAGGAGCGTCCCCGACCCTCCAGGACTGGTCTGGAGTCCCCAGGAATTAAAGGTGAATCTTTCATTAAAGATTAAGGCGCGGGATGAAACCTCCAGGAATACGTCAGCCCGGCCCCTGGTGCTCTGGGAACACGCCGCGCCCCAGGCGAGCGACCTCAGATACGTCCCAAGTACCACGTCTTAGCCGCACGCCCAGTTTTATTAAATCAATGAGTAAAGGTCCAATTGCCCAGGCGGATCGAAATCCTACACCCCATATGTGAGCGGGTGGACCAGACCCTAAGGCAGTGGGTCCCAAACTGGGGTTCGTGAACCCCTGGCACATAGAGCTCCCCCAGGGACCCCGGGCAGCACCGGGCCAGCAGCCCAGAGCCTTGGGGACCTCCAGGAGCTGAGCAGATCAAAGCGAGCGTCTCTATCACACTGAGGAGATTTAAACTTCAAGACTCCTTATCAGAAATGGAAAAGGGAGGTGGATATTTTTTTGCTGTTTTTAAAATTAAACAGGCAGCCAGTCTTGGTTTAAAATTATTATGAAGAAGAAGTTTAAGCTTTGTTGTAACGTGCGTTGTTTGCCTGGACTGCTCAAGCCCTGAATGCTTGTGGAGGAGGAACTCTCTTGAGTTGCTTCTTAAATCCCTTCCTGCTGTTTCACATCTGATACCCCTTGATGAACCGTAGGGGCCTTGTCTGATAACAGGCTTCTTCAACCTGATACAAGCTACGGAAGTGAGATCTCGGAGGAGTGGTGCCATTTTCATAATGTAATAAACATACCGTCATGGTCAATAATAATAAATAGTGTGTAATAAGCGTGTCATCAAAACAAATGTTATATTTCCCAGATCACGGCTTTTATCGTTTCTACTCGGGTAAAGGAGAAAATCCCTGGAAATATTCGTTTTTAGGAGGGGGTTCGCGAGACTTGACATTGTAGTGAAAGGGGTTCACGGGTTGTTGAAGTTTGGGAATCACGGCCCTACGGCCCCCTGCTGGAGGCCTTGCCATCCTACCACACCCTGCCCCAGGAAAGAGCAGTAGAGGTGGGTCCTCCAGGCTGCCTAGAGAGGCTGCAGGGAAAGCAGCCAATCAGAGACCAGCAGGCTCATATAAAAAGGAGCTGGGGCTGGAGCTGTTCAGTTGCTGGCTGGAGCCAGAGGAGCAAGGTAGGTGCTGGGGTTTGGCGCTGGAGTAGTGGGTGGACCTGTGTACCCCACTACCCACCAGCTACGGTCGGAGTGGCCCAGAGACGGGGCTGAAGACCTGGAAGGTGGTCAGTAACTTTGTTACCCCCAGGAGGGGGCTGAACAGCGACTCAGTCGGGGAACGGGGCGAAGAAGCCCTGGGGGGCGCCGCTCCGGATCAGAGCGAGCCCGGGAGGGGTGATAACCAGGGTGCCGCGCTAGGCCCTGTTGGACTCTTGCCCCCGGAAGGGGTCCCTTTCCGGTGTATTCCCACACGGGCTGCGTGCGGAGGGGCTGAGTCCCTGAAACCCCCCCTGAGACCGCGAACGGCCAGCAGGGGTCGCCGTGAGCAGCGCAGGGGGCGTGCGGGTGCAGCCGCCCGGGCCGACAGCGGGGTCTGGGCCCCGTGGCACCATGTCATCACGATCGCTGGAGCCCCTCCGCACATCCTGAGCCACGTTCGAGGGGCCCGGGACCCCACCAGAGACGATCAGCCCTGGAGAGACGGTTCCCGCAGGTTGCGGTTCCCCTTCTCCTCGTTAGCACCGACAGGGGCCAGGGCCAGGGTGACCAGATAAGAAGTGTGAAAAATTGGGACAGGAAGTGGGGGGGTAATAGGAGCCTATACAAGAAAAAGCCCCAAATATTGGGACCATCCCTGTAACATCGGGACATCTGGTCGCCCTAGGCCAGGCAAAGCTGTTACACTCCGGCGGCCGGGCCGATACAGCTCCGTGCGTCGCGATCCCGTTCCCCGGAACCTCTCCTCTTGGCACGTCTTCGGCAGCAGGCTGGGGACCTCGCTGGCCCAGGGCTCCTCCTCGCTCCCCACGCCTGGGCCGGCTGAGCTAAGCTCGTACAGGTCTTGGCTGATATACCCTGAGGGGATGCATTGGGGGGGGGCAAGGGGGGTTAAGTGCCCCCCCCAGATTTCTGCTTGGCCTGCCAGGGGTGGTCTCCCCTGGGGCACGCTTGGTCTCTGTCCCCGGCAGCCAGGCCTGGGCAGGGAGCGGAGGGGACGCCCCGTGGGTCACTGCTCCCTCCCCAGCTGGGCTGCCTCTCAGGCACAGAGCAGCGACCAGGAGCGGCCACCCTCAGCCGACATGGCTCCGTCCCGCTCCACGCCCAGGGAGAGCAGCCGAAGGTGCCGGGGGGCGGGGGGGGGAGGCACAGCGGGAGGAGGACAAATCCCCCCCCCCCCAGTAACTCTGGTGGGGTGGGGAGAGTGCAGCGGCCCCAGGGGGGTCACTGGACAGAGGAGACATGTGAGGGGATCACGTGTCCTCCCCGTTAGATCCTGCCTCCCCCCAGTACCGGGAGGCAGGAGGTGTTTTGGGCAGTGGTTTTCAAACTTTTTTTTTTTCTGGAGTTTTAGTTGAAGAAAACTGATGCCTGTGACCCAACGGAGCTGGGAATGAGGGGTTTGGGGTGTGGGAGGGGCTCAGGGCTGGGGCAGCAGGTTGGGGTGAGGGCTGTGAGGTGGGGCCGGGAATGAGGGGTTCAGGGTGTGGGAGGGGCTCAGGGCTGGGGCAGTGGGTTGGGGTGAGGGGTGTGAGGTGGGGCTGGGAATGAGGGGTTCAGGGTGCGGGAGGGGCTCAGGGCTGGGGCAGAGGGTTGGGGTGCAGGCTGTGAGGTGGGGCCGGGAATGAGGGGTTCAGGGTGCAGGAGGGGCTCAGGGCTGGGGCAGTGGGTTGGGGTGAGGGCTGTGAGGTGGGGCGGGGAATGAGGGGTTCAGGGTGTGGGTGGGGCTCAGGGCTGGGGCAGCGGGTTGGGGTGAGGGCTGTGAGGTGGGGCCGGGAATGAGGGGTTTGGGCTGGAGGTCAGGGCTGGGGCAGTGGGTTGGGGTGAGGTTGTGAGGTCTAGGGGCTGGGAATGCATTTCTTAAGTCTCTAGGTGTGGGATAAAGGCCAGTGTGCATAAATGGCCGGCAGCGGGTCTCCTGGCAACTAATGGTCAGGGCCCCTGCAAGGATGCTAAAGGTGGGGCCGGGAATGAGAGGTTCAGGTGACCCCTGGGAGGGCTCAGGGCTGGGGCAGTGGGTTGGGGTGAGGTTGTGAGGTGGGGCTGGGAATGAGGGGTTCAGACGTGGGGGAGGGCTCACTGCCCAGAATGGGGCAGAGGGTTGGGGTGCAGGCTGTGAGGTGGGGCTGGGTCTAATGAGGGGTTACTGTGCGGGAGGGGTCAGGGCTGGGGCAGCGGGTTGGGGTGAGGGCTGTGAGGTGGGGCTGGGAATGAGGGGTTTGGGGTGCGGGAGGGGTCAGGGCTGGGGCAGTGGGTTGGGGTGAGGGTTGTGAGGTGGGGCTGGGAATGAGGGGTTCGGGGTGTGGGAGGGGCTCAGGGCTGGGGCAGCGGGTTGGGGTGAGGCCTGTGAGGTGGGGCCGGGAATGAGGGGTTCAGGGTGTGGGAGGGTCTCAGGGCTGGGGCAGCAGGTTGGGGTGAGGAATGTGAGGTGGGGCCGGGGAGGAGGGGTTTGGGGTGCGGGAGGGGGCTCCGGGTTTTGTGGAGTGCTCAGGGCAGGGGATTGGGGCGCAGGGTTGAGGCGGTGCAGCCGGGGTGGCGGGCAGGCTTCCCGCCTGTCCTGGCACCATGGACCGCGCTGCGCCCTGGACGTGGCCGGCAGCAGGTCCGGCTCCTAGGCGGAGGCGCACCAGCAGCTCTTGCCCACAGGCCCCGCCCCCCAGCTCCCATTGGCCGGTGTCAGAACAGGTAGGGAGTCACCTGCCTTACCTGGCAGCGCCGCCAATGGGTCGGTGGTGCTGACCAGAGCGACCCAGGGCCTTACATTCTGCGGCCCAGTCCTGGGTCGTGACCCCCGGTTTGAAAGCCACCCGCTCCGTGGCTCTACCGGTGCACACGGGGGTTGCCAGGTTGGGTGGAACGTATTCCTGGAGGTTTCATCACGTGCCCGAATGTGTCGTTCCTGGAGCCTCCCGGACAGTCCTGCCCCCCCCCCCCCCGAACACCCATCGCTCCTAAGCACGGGCCCGTCCCGGGCGTCTAGGCTCCCGCGAGCTCCGTCTCCTCCGCGGCCGTTGATCGTGTGCGTTCCCCAGCACGGGGACATGGGCAGGCAGATGGACTAACTGGCTACCCCGCAAAGGCCTTGTCCAGAACTGAGCTCACCCAAACCTGCGTGAGGGCGCCGGGGCCCCCTGCCCGCGGCGGGGTCGAGCGAAGGGCTCTAGGTACCGACTGGCCGCGGAGGTGGATTAACGCCAGCGGGGGAGAACTCAGCCCGGCTGGGGGAAGGGGCCCCGCTGGGGCGGGACGGGCAGGGCCGCCGCGGTGTCGACGTGCGGCAGGTTTTCTAATCCTCGCCGGTGGCTCGGCGTCCGCCTGGAACGGGGCCCGTCGCAGCTGGGCGCAGGGATCCCGGCAGCACCAGGGCCAAAGCCAGAGGGAAAATCCCCTTTGGATGCCCCCCGGACGCCCTTAGCTGTTCCTGGGGCACTTGTGATCAGCTGATTATCGCCCCCCCCAATCTTCTGCAATCCCTGCCCCCAGGAGAGCATCCCCCACCCTGGAAGCCGGGCTTTGTCTACAGGGACCTTGGGCCGGATAGAAACACGTTTTTCACTTGTGCCCAGCCCACCAAGTGACCCAGATCCCTCTATATTAGTGACCTGCCATCTTCTGCGAGCGGGCTGGGCACTCATCCCTGGCAGGCAGGGCTGGCCCGGATACCCCAGGCTGCACTAGGGGGCGCTGTGCTACGGGGACGGGATGGCCCCAATACCCCAGGCTGCACTAGGGGGCGCTGTGCTGCGGGGACGGGATGGCCCCGATACCCCAGGCTGCACTAGGGGGCGCTGTGCTGCAGGGGGGGCTCTCCCCTGGCAGGCAGGGCTGGCCCAGATACCCCAGGCTGCACTAGGGGGCGCTGTGCTACGGGGACGGGATGGCCCCAATACCCCAGGCTGCACTAGGGGGCGCTGTGCTATGGGGACAGGGTGGCCCCAATACCCCAGGCTGCACTAGGGGGTGCTGTGCTGCAGGGGGGGCTCTCCCCTGGCAGGCAGGGCTGGTCCTGCTGCACTAGGGGGCGCTGTGCTACGGGGACGGGGTGGCCCCAATACCCCAGCCTGCACTAGGGGGCGCTGTGCTACGGGGACGGGGTGGGGGCGGCAGCCTGGACGGCTGTTTATAGGCCACTTCTCCTTGAATGGTCTCTTGAAATACACGTCACTCCTTATGCTGAATAATCCGTCCCGCCGTGTAGTCCGCTGGGACGCTCTGGGTGGCCTGACAGCTTGTGTCACTCACCGAAGGAAGTTGGTCCAGTAAAAGATCTCACCTCCCTCGGCTTGTCCGTCCGTCCGTCCAACCATTCATCCATCCATCCCATAAATACAAATCTGTGTCTGTATCCATCACCCCATCCCTATCTAGCCATCCCCACACACCCCCTCTATCTATCCCCGTACCCCCCCTCTATCTATCTATCTATCTATCCCCATAGACACCCCCTCTCCCTGCTGTCCAGCTGTGACACTCTGTGCCTCACAGCAGCCCCCTGAAGCCCCCATATTCACCACTGTCACCTAGGTATGATGTGTTGTGTACCGAGTCTGCCTTGTGAGGTACCAGGTTAAAAGGCTGGATCTGTTGAACATTAATGCCCTGTTGGATTGGAGGTGCTGTCCTTGCATGGGGGGCTGTGACGTTTTGCTACGTGTGTGTTACTGAAATATGTTGCGAGGTTGGGAACACCCACAACCAGCCTTTCGGGTACAACACTGGAGCAGCCAGACGGGCTGATGGCCCATTGAAGGAATCCACACCCCCAGGGACTGTCCTAGGAACTGTAGACAATGGAGACGTCGCCGAGGGAGCAGGCAGACAATGGAGGGATCGCTCAGTGGTTTGAGCATTGGCCTGCTAAGCCCAGGGTTGTGCGTTCAATCCTTGAGGGGGCCATTTGGGGATTTAGCTGGGGATTGGCCCTGCTTTGAGCAGGGGGTTGGACTAGATCCCTCCTGAGGTCCCTTCCAACCGTGATAATCTATGATAGCGAAAGATCTTTCCAACAAGCTGGAAGAAACTATAAAGGTGGGGAAGTGACGTCATCCCTTGGCCTCGCTGCCCCCCACAATCCGACCCCTGGAAACACGTCTGGAGGACACTGAACTGGGAAGGGGGCCGTAGCCTGATGGGGAGCCCCCGCTGGGGTATGGAGGAGCTGTGTTGTCTATCAGCGCGAGACACGGCTTGGTTCAAATCCTGCCTAGCTCAGAGACCTCAGATTGGTGTTTGACATTTATTTCTCAGGTAACCAGCTGTGATCTCTACGCTCACCGTGAAATCCATCGCTCTGCAGTGGATAGACGTGGTTGATGTTTTACGTAAACCAGGGGGGTTGGTGGAAGTACCTGGGGAATCCGCTCAGGAACCCGAGCTGGGGCGTGTCCTCGCCACGTCGAGGGAGGGGCGGATGGGGCAATAATAACCTCACGCTGGTCAGGCTTCGGACCAGAGCGGGACGGCCCGGTCCTAGGGGGAGAGCTGGGGGATTGGCTGGAGCCTCTGTTGTTGGTTCACGAGGGGCTGGGAGGCCATTCCTGGAACCCGGCTGGGTGTGCCCCTGCCTGGGGATGGCCGTGGCTGTAGCTTGTCACAGCATCATGGTGTGAGAGGGAACTCAGGCTGGTGGGACAGGGGGCTCAGTGTACCCAGTTCAAGCTGCACCCCGGGAACCCGTCACACCGGCGTCAGGCCCCGTGGTGCCGATGTGATTCCACCTGGGGCGATGCACAGCCAGCGACTTGCAAACGCTCTTTTTAATTCAGTGCAAGAAATTGTCCCAATTCCGTATCCTTCGGCACAAGGATCTCTGGGGGAAGGGAAGAGGGGCAGGCGCTGGCCAGAGGGGTGGGGGTCCCCGCTCTGTGTGAGCCGGCGCCTCCCCGAGCCCCTGAACACAGAACCACACCCCCGGAGATGCACAGTCACACGCCAGCCGGACACAGGGGCTGCGGGTCGGGAGTGAGAGGCACGCGCACATACAGTGCAGGGCCGAGTTCCTCCAGCAGGGGGCGACAGGGACACACACACACACACACACACACACACACAGAGCAGGGCCCAGCCCCTCCAGCAGGGGGCGACAGGGACACACACACACACACAGAGTGCAGGGCTCAGTCCCTCCAGTAGGGGGTGACAGGGACACACACACACACACACACAGTGCAGGGCCCAGCACCTCCAGCAGGGGGCGACAGAGACCCCTCCCCCCGCACACACACACAGAGCAGGGCCCAGCCCCTCCAGCAGGGGGCGACAGGGACACACACACACACACACAGTGCAGGGCCCAGCCCCTCAGGCAGGGGGCGGCAGGGACACACACACACACACACAGAGTGCAAGGCTCAGTCCCTCCAGCAGGGGGCGGCAGGGACACACACACACACACACACACACACACACACATGCAGGGCTCAGCCCCTCCAGCAGGGGGCGACAGGGACACACACACACGTGCAGGGCTCAGCCCCTCCAGCAGGGGGCGACAGGGACACACACAGAGCGACCTGGTCCTGCCCTTACACCGGCGGGGGCGGGGGCGGCTCCGGCCGGGGCTGGTCCTCGTGGAGCCGGGCGGTGGAGCCGGGCCGCAGGCCGCCCTGCTGCCCCTGGTTGAGGCTCTGGGTGGGCGTCTTGTTGCCCTGGATATGGGTGATGAGACTCACCAGCGCTGTGGAGGAGGGGCAGAGCTGGGGTGAGTGGTGGTCTCAGAGGGGGTCCCACTGCTTTCATGGGGTAACCCCAGCCTCCCAACCCCAGCCCCCCCCCAGCCCCGTGGCCCCCAGTGCTCCCAATTCCCTCCCCAGAACCCCACCCCCAAAGCCCCCCACTGGGTCTCCCGCTGTCCCGCCATGCCCCCCATCCGCCCCCCCTGCTCTGGGTCTCACCGCTCAGGAGGAAGAGGAAGGAGGCCAGGAAGCCCACGTACAAGCACCAGCCGTGCCGGAATCTCATCTCGGAGTGGAAGGGCTCCGAGATCGAGGTAAACGAGACGCCGAACACCACGACGCTCACCAGCATGACGATCCCTGTGGTGGGGGAAGGGTCTAGCTGCAACCTCCTTAGCCAGTTCCCCACCCCAAAGCTGGCCACCAGGTGAGGGATTGTTGTGTAGCAGCCCCCCACGCCCCACCCCAGAGGTGGCTGCATCTCAGCGCTGGGCGAGGGATCCCTGTATAACCAGCCCCCGCGCCCCACCCCAGAGCTGGCTGCATCTCAGAGCCGGGTGAGGAATCCCTGTATAACCAGCCCCCGCGCCCCACCCCAGAGCTGGCTGCATCTCAGCACCGGGCGAGGGATCCCTGTATAACCAGCCCCCACGTCCCACCCCAGAGCTGGCTGCATCTCAGCGCCGGGCGAGGGATCCCTGTATAACCAGCCCCCACACCCCACCCCAGAGCTGGCTGCATCTCAGCACCGGGCGAGGGATCCCTGTATAACCAGCCCCCGCACCCCACCCCAGAGCTGGTCGCGTCCCAGCGCCGGGTGAGGGATCCCTGTATAACCAGCCCCCACGCCCCACCCCAGAGCTGGCTGCATCTCAGCACCGGGCGAGGGGTCCCTGTATAACCAGCCCCCACGCCCCACCCCAGAGCTGGCTGCATCTCAGCGCCGGGTGAGGAATCCCTGTATAACCAGCCCCCGCGCCCCACCCCAGAGCTGGTCGCGTCCCAGCGCCGGGTGAGGAATCCCTGTATAACCAGCCCCCGCGCCCCACCCCAGAGCTGGTCGCGTCCCAGCGCCGGGTGAGGAATCCCTGTATAACCAGCCCCCGCGCCCCACCCCAGAGCTGGTCGCGTCCCAGCGCCGGGCGAGCGGTACCTGTCAAGAGGTTGGTGACAGCGGCCAGCCTGTATTTGCGGAAGGTGTGGAAGGAGGTGAGGACGGAGCAGACGGCGATGAACCCCAGCAGAGTGGAGAGCGTCATCAGCGCTTTGGCCACCTCGAATGCCACTGAGGGATCAAGAGCCAGGCTGGTTAATGAGGGGAATCTCCCTGCACCCCCCTGCACCCCAACCCCACTGGCCTGATACTCATCGGCACTGGCAGAGCTGGGCTAGCGGGGGCTGGGGTTGCACTGTGGCAGGTGGGTTGGGGGCTGCGGGTCGGGACTGAGGGGCACCGGCAGAGCTGGGGGGGGAGCGCGGGGCTGGGCTAGCAGGGGGCTGCGGGTCGGGATTGAGGGGCACCAGCAGAGCTGGGGGAAGGGGGAGCTGCGAGTCGGGATTCGGGGGACACTGGTTGAGCTGTGTGTGGCGGGTGGGCTGGGGGGCTGCGGGTCGGGATTGAGGGGCACCGGCAGAGCTGTGGGGGGGAGCGCGGGGCTGGGCTAGCAGGGGCTGCGGGTCGGGACTGAGGGCACCGTCGCGCTGCCTGTGCTGGGGGATACCAGGGCCGGACAGGGTCCCGTACCCGTCCCCATGGGCAGTTTGCTGCAGGACAAACTGAGGCAGATGTTCCACAGCCCCATGCTGGTCTCGAACCCGGGGCTTTCGACTTCCATCCAGTACGGGGAGACCAGCACCAGCAGCTCCAGCAGGAGGCTCAGGCAGGACAGGGCCTTGGTCGTCTGCTTGAATTTCAGCTTCTCAGCCAGCCCGAGAGACACTGGGGGGAGGGGCGGCTATGCGTGAATGGGGGGCAGGGATCCCCCATAACAGCCCCTGGCCCCCTCGTTTGCCAGATCACCCCACCATCATCCCTGTCCCCTCTAACAACCCAGGACCCTCCACTAGCCATTAGCTGGCTCCCCCCATAATGCCCCCAGCCCCCAAATATCACATCACTTCATAACGACCCCCCTGCCCGTTATAGCCCCATAACGAACCCCTACACCCCAACTAGCCAGATCCCCCTTAACAGTCCTCTGCCCCCCATTAGTCAGACCCCTGAGAATGACCCCTCCCCCGCCATTAGCTAGGTCCCCCGTCCCATCCCTCTGCCATATACTTGCTGCAGGGGGTGACCCCGATGCTCTGTGGGGTGGAGGGGGGCTGGGGTTACACCCCGATCAGCCCCAAACCCTGATCCCCGCGGCCTCCTTGCGACCCGGCAGCCCCAGCTGCCATCGCTGGGCCCCGGCTGCCTCCAACTGCCGTAGAACCTCCCCAGGCCCAGGGTGCCCAGCCCCCACCCAGCGACTACGCAGCACAAGGGACCTGGGGTCGGCCGGCCCCCTCCTGCTGCACGGCCTGGGGCCCGGCTCCCCTGTTCGAACCAGAGCCTGAGAAACCGCCCGTGGGGCTGGAGACCCAGCTCCCCTCTCTGCTCACACCGGACACCTGCTTCCTGGTCTGAATTGGTCAGGTGGGGGGCTCTCCCTTGGGGGTCAGGGCTGGCCCCGATGCCCCAGGGCAGCGCTAGGGGGCGCTGTGCTGCAGGGGGCAGGGTGGGGGCTCTCCCTTGGGGGTCAGGGCTGGCCCCGATGCCCCAGGGCAGCACTAGGGGGCGCTGTGCTGCAGGGGGTGGGGGCTCTCCCTTGGGGGTCAGGGCTGGCCCCAATGTCCCAGGGCAGTGCTAGGGGGTGCTGTGCTGCAGGGGGTGGGGTGGGGCTCTCCCTTGGGGGTCAGGGCTGGCCCCGATGCCCCAGGGCAGCGCTAGGGGGCGCTGTGCTCCCAGGGGTCCTGGCATTTCCTCCAAGAGGCAGGGTTTGAACCTGGGATCTGGGCCAAACCCCAGCTGGGGCGATGCCATTCGCTTCCCTAAATCCGCCCTCGAGCTGAGATTTTCATTCACTTCCCATCTAAAAGTGCATGAATTGTTGTGAATTAACCAGCCACTGTGTCCCCCCCCCAGAGGTGGCTGCGTGTCAACGTCAGGAGAGCCGTCCCGGTGCGGCGTTATGTGCAGCTGTCCCCCAGCTGCTCTGCCCCAGAGGTGGCTGCATCTCAGCTCCAGGTGAGGCTGCACCACCTGAAAATTGAGTCCGGATCCTTGAGGTCGAAATGGCCTGAGAAAGCAGAGAGTTTTTACCGGTACAGTTTAGTGACCCACTTGTTTGCGGGTGGGCAGTGTTTCTACAGACTATATGTTATGCTCTGGCATCCAGACTCCTGGCTTCAGTTCCAAGCTTGGGAGTCACATCAGCTCGCTGTGCCTCCGTTTCCGCATCTGTAAAGTGGGGATAATGTGCCTTTGGCTACATAGATTGTATGTAGGAGCGGGAGGGCGTCTCACGCTGTGTCTGGGCAGCACCCGGCACGATGGGCCCTGATCTCAGCTGGGGCAGGGCCTGGCTCTCGCTGTGTCTGGGCAGCGCCCGGCACGATGGGCCCTGATCTCAGCTGGGGCAGGGCCTGTCTCTTGCTGTGTCTGGGCAGCGCCCGGCACGATGGGCCCTGATCTCAGCTGGGGCAGGGCCTGTCTCTTGCTGTGTCTGGGCAGCGCCCGGCACGACGGGGCCCTGATCTCAGCTGGGGCAGGGCCTGGCTCTGTCCATGTGTCTGGGCAGCACCCGGCACGATGGGCCCTGATCTCAGCTGGGGTCTGTGGAGTGCCCAGGACAACAGGTTCCCGATCTCATAATGACTCACACGTCCAAACCAAACGACGATTAAACTCTCAGGACTTTATACACACACATGGCGGCACCGAGAGAAACAGACGAGGGGCTTGTTTGGGGCCATTTGGCCGCGGGGAGGCGTGGCTCTGCGGAATTCCCCCGGCAGCTGAGCTCAACCCAGACGCCGTGGCCGGAGTCACAGAGCCTGGCTCCAGCCCCGCGGCCGAGACGATGGTAACAGGGGAATCGCAGAGCAACGCAAAAATCCGTGGTCAACAGAGGAAATAGTCCTGGGGGTGGAGGGATACGTGATGGAGCTAATTGACTCAGAAGGACGATGTCCTGGCAGGGGAGGGATATTTGATGGTGCCGAGTAGCCTGGAGGGGGAAGAGGCCCGGCAGTGGCGGGATATTCAATACGTGCTGAGTGAGAATGGAAAACCGCCCCCGGCACCGGCAGGCCATTCAATACAGCTAATTGGGACGAGCAATCGAGTTCCTGCGGTGGATGGATACTCTACGGCGGTGAGCGGTGCTGAGAAAAACAAGTCCCTCAGGGGCGGAATATCTTACAGCACAAAGGGTCAGAAAAGAGGTGGTGGTGGAGGGATACTGAATAGCGCCAAGTGGAAAAACGTCCCAGTCGTGGAGGGATACTCAGTAGCGCTAAGTGCAATGGGGAGGAAAATGTCCCAGTGATGGAGGGCTAGATGGCAGTGCTAAGGGAGACGGTTAGGGGAAAAGTCCCAGTAGTGGAGGGATATTTGATAGTGCTAAGGCACATGAGAGGACAGTTAGTCCTGACTGTGAAGGGGTGTCCAATAATGTCGTCTAGCATCGATGGGAAAATAGTCCCAGCAGTGGAAGGATATTCAATAGTTCCCAGTTGCACTTCAAAAAAAAATGAGCCCCTTGGCGGATGGATCTCCCGACGGTGTAATGAGTCAGGCGATGTCGGAGCTTGGAATATCCGCGGACCAATCGGCATCCAGAATCCCGCGCAGTAGGTGGCTGGCTGAGCGGGGAGACGGGCCCTGGGAGCCGAGGAGCGACGGCGCCCCCTGGCTACACTGGTGCTGCGCCCGTCTCCCCGGCCGGGGCCACCTGGCTGCCCGGCTTCGTGCCCAGGGCAGGCGAATGCTTCTGGGTGATCAGGCTGGAGATCCCTAGGCGCGGAGAGAGGGGAAGAGGAGCACAGAGGTTTGAAAAATTACGGGAAATTGAAACATTTACTGAAGATTCACACGAGATTTCACCGATTTTTTCCCCCAAAGCTGCATTTCAAAACCAGATGTTTTTCTTTTACAAAACAGTTTTGAAAGTGGATTTTTAAAACCACAAATGGTTTTTCCAACTTGAAATTTTTAATGAAAAATACGTTTTTAATCAAAACTTTTAATTTAACAGTTATGAAAAACAAACCCTTCTACTGAAAAAAGGTTTTCAAAAAATGGCTTTTGCCCCCCCAACACACTTAATAAACAGATTTTTTCCCAGAAAAGACATTTTCTGAGAATGGATTTTTTTTTTAACTCAAACGGCTTTTCAAAACCAGAACATTTTTCTGTTTCATTTTCCAATCAGAAAACTGATGGAAAACTTACAGGGAAATTCAGTGACCATTTTAATTAAAAATGTCTGGGGTGTTTTTTTTGGAAAAATTTCCACCAAAATGAAAAAAATTGACATCCCCCCCCCCCAAATTTGATTTGGGTTAAAAAGTCTATTTATGGCAGGAAAAATCTCAGTGAAAAATCTCCCCCTGTTCTGCAGCTCGACCCCTCGTCCCAGGGAAGCCACTGGGGAAACGACCTACGTCCTTCACCTCCCGAGCCATGTCTGGGATCCCCAGCTCGGCCCGACGGTGCTGGGTCCTATGGAATGAAGTCTGGGGGCCCTTTGACCCTGCCCCTGCTTACCGGCGAGGGCAAAGGCGGGGCCCACGGCCCAGGACAGGTAGAAGGCCCAGTTGTACCTGCGCTGGATCTGGGGGTGCTGGGGCGCGTAGACCACAAACAAGAGGAACATCACCGAGCTGATCAGCCCGCAAGCTCCTACAGGCCAAAGGGAGAGCGTCAGGGGCACATGCCATCCACCACCACCAGGAGGAGCTGGCGCGCTTGGGTCAAGCTTCTCTTCTACTCAGGTGAGCCGATGTGAGCAGATAATCCCCTACTGGCTATTCCATCCATCAATCGCCCCAACATACACCACTATCCATCCATCCATCCGTCCGTCCATCCCCATACACACCCCTCCACCCATCCATTCATCCATCCTTCCATCCATCCGTCCCCATCCATCTATCCTCATACATACATACCCCTCCATCCATCCATCAATCGCCCCAACATACACCTCTATCCATCCGTCCGTCCATCCCCATACACACCCCTCCACCCATCCATTCATCCATCCATCCATCCATCTATCCTCATACACACCCCTTCATCCATCCATTCATCCATCCATCCATCCATCCATCAATCCATCCATCCATCTATCCTCATACACACCCCTCCATCCATCCATCAATCGCCCCAACATACACCTCTATCCATCCGTCCGTCCATCCATCCCCATACACACCCCTCCACCCATCCATTCATCCATCCTTCCATTCATCCATCCCCATCCATCTATCCTCATACACACCCCTTCATCCATCCATTCATCCATCCATCTATCCTCATACATACCCCTCCATCCATCTATTCATCCATCCATCCATCCATCTATCCTCATACATACCCCTCCATCCATCCATTCATCCATCCTTCCATCCCCATCCATCTATCCTCATACATACATACCCCTCCATCCATCCATCAATCACCCCAACATACACCTCTATCCATCCATCCGTCCGTCCATCCCCATACACACCCCTCTATCCATCCATTCATCCATCCTTCCATCCATCCCCATACACACTCATCCATCCATCAACATACATCCCCATCCATCAATCCATCTATCCTCATACACACCCCTCCATCCATCCATCCTTCCATCCTCCCATCCATCCATTCCCCGAACATACCCCTCCCTCCCTCCATCCATCCATCCCCATACACACCCCTTCATCCATCCGTCCCCCCAGCTAGGGAATCTAGCCCAATTGTCCCTAGCTCAGTGGTTTGAGCACTGGCCCCATAAACCTAGGGTTGTTTGTTCAATCTTTGAGGGGGCCACTTAGGGATCTGGGGCAAAAATCAGTACTTGGTCCTGCTAGTGAAGGAAGGGGCTGGACTCAATGACCTTTCAAGGTCTCTTCTAGTTCTAGGAGATTGGTATATCTCCTATTATTATTTATTACACTCCTCCATCCATCATTCCATCCATCCCCCAACACACCCCTCCATCCATCCATCCACATCCATCCCCCGTTCCTCTATCCACCCACCCATCTATCCCTGTACACTCCCCTCTATCCATCCATCCACCCCACCCACCCACCTATCTCCACACCAGGGGCGGCTCCAGGCCCCAGCATGCCTAGCGCGTGCCTGGGGCAGCAAGCCACGGGGGGCTCTCTGCCGGTCGCCGCGAGGGCGGCAGGCAGGCTGTCTTCGGCGGCAGCCTGCGGAGGGTCCGCTGGTCCCGTGGCTTTGGCAGACCTCCCGCAGGCTGCCGCCGAATCCGCAGGACCGGGGGCCTCCCGCAGGCAAGCCGCCGAAGGCAGCCTGCCTGCCGTGCTTGGGGCGGCAAAATACCTAGACCCGCCCCGGCTCCACACCCCACCCTGTCAATCCAACCATACACACCCCATCATCTATTCCTCCCTCCTTCTCCAGACACACCCTCTAGCCATCCATCATCTGCCCGGCCACCCCCATCCCCACCCCTCCAGCCATCCATACTAGGGTTGGGGATTTAGAGGGGAAGGATGGTCCCCTGATTAGGGCCCTGGCTTAGGCTGCCTACGTCCCAGGCTCAATTCCTTACTCTACCGTCAGCTCCCTGCTTGACCATGGTCAAGTCACTCAGCCTTTCCATGCCTCAGTTTCCCATTTGTACAATGGGGCTGGCTGCCTGCCTACAGGGGTGTTGTGAAGATAATCCCTTACAGACCATGCAGCGCTTTGAGCTCTACCAATGAGAAGGGGCGTGTAAGAAACAGGCGTCATTGTTCTAGCCAACGCTGGTCGTCAACCAGCCACCACTGCCCACCAGGGAGGTGGCAGCGTCTCAAGGCCCAGCCAGCCTCCCCTGTGCTACCTGCTGTGAAACAAGTCATGGCCGAGACGTTGGTTTCCGGGAAGAACTTGCTCGCCTGGCGGAGGAAGGAATCCAGGCAGCACAACACGGCGATGATGGCGGCGATGATCCCCACCAGCACGAACCCCCGGCTGGCATTCAGCACACCTGGGGGGCATGGGGAGAATCAGGGGGGTAGCTCAGCCCACCTGCCCACCCGCCCAGCCCTAGACACGTGCCCATCTCAGCTGCAAGAACAATGAACAATGATCAGCTACAGACAATTGAAGCTGGGTGGGGGATCTGGGTGAAGGCCGATCAACACCGGCTGGGAGATCCGGCCCCGTCAACGCTGGTGGAGCAACAGCCAATCAACACCGGCTGGGGGATCCGGCCCCGTCAACTCTGCCGGAGAAACGGCCAATCAACACCGGCTGGGGGATCCGGCCCCGTCAACTCTGGCAGAGCAACAGCCAATCAACACCGGCTGGGAGATCCGGCCCCGTCAGCTCCGGCGGATCTCTGGCCGATTGACCAGCCCCATCAAGACGATGCAGATGAACGCCATTGGGGGACACGTACTTGTCCTCGGAGGCAGGTTCTTGCAGGTGGCCTCCTTGCACACAGTCCATATCCCGAAATGCACTATCCCCATGTCCGAGCTGAAGATCAGCCAGCAGGGACACGTCCCGACGACCAGGATGAGAAGGAAACTGAAGCAGGTTAGGGAGATGCTCACCACCCGGTAGGGGAACATTGCATGTGAGGTGACAGGCTCCGAGGGGCTGAGGTAACCTGTAGGGAGAGATGCCAGGGATGGGAGGAGCTGGGCTGGCGCACAGGCAGGAGAGAGCTGGGGACAGCAGCAGCTCCGACCTAACAGCGCCGCTCGGGGGCCGCCAGCTGGGGGAAAAGCCCAGAGAATGTACGTGCCTGAGTCTGCAGAATGCCTGAGCCCATTGCTCTAGGGGGGTGTCAGATGGATACATGGATGGAGGGGGATGGTGGGAGAGATGGAGAGGTGGGGACAGATGCGGTGTTTATGGGGATGGAGGGATGGGGGAGGGAGGCATGGATGGAGAGGTGCATGTGGGGATGGAGGGAGGAGGGGATGGACAGATGGAAGGATGGAGGGAGGGGTGGATGGAGGAAGGGAGGGGGATGGAAAGGTGCATATGGAGACAGAGGGATGGACGGATGGAGGGGTGGATGGATGGGGTGGGTGGAAGGATGGAGGTGGGATGACAGATGGAGGGAGGAAGATGGAGAGAGGATGGAGGGGGGATGGACGTATGGTGGGAAGGACATTTGGATGGAGGAGGGATGGAGGGATAGATAGATGGAGGGGTGGGTGGATGGATGGATGGGGACAGAGGGATGCATGGATGCAGGCGTGGAGGGAGAGATGAGGGGGGGATGGAGGATGGAGAGAGAAGGGATGGAGAGATAGATGGGGACAGAGGGAGGGAGGGAGGGAGGGAGAAGGTATGAGGAGATAGACGGATGGAGGAGGATGGATGGATGAAGAGATAGACAGATGGAGACAGAGGGAGGGGGATGGATGGATGGAGGGGTGGATGGAGGGAGGAGGGATGAAGAGATAGATGGATGGGGACAGAGGGATGGATGAATGGATGGAGGGGTGGATGGAGGGATGAAAGATAGACGGAGGAGGTGTGGGGGGAGGATGGAGGGGGAGAAGAGAAGACGGGGGGGGACAGAGGGAGGGGGATGGATGGATGGAGGGGTGGGAGGATGGAGGGAGGGGGATGGAGGGATGAAGAGATAGACAGATGGAGACAGAGGGCGGGGGATGGATGGATGGAGGGGTGGATGGAGGGAGGAGGGATGAAGAGATAGATGGATGGGGACAGAGGGATGGATGAATGGATGGAGGGGTGGAAGGATGGAGGGAGGGGGATGGAGGGAGGAGGGATAAAGAGGTAGACGGATGGAGGGGTGGAGGGAGGGATGGCGGGAGGAGGGATGAAGAGATAGACGGAGGGTGGGGTGGATGGAGGGATGGAGGGAGGAGGGATAAAGAGATAGACGGATGGAGGGGTGGATGGAGGGATGGAGGGAGGAGGGATGAAGAGATAGACGGATTGAGGGGTGGACGGAGGGATGGAGGGGGATGGAGGGATGAAGAGATAGACGGATAGGGACAGAGGGATGGATGAATGGATGGAGGGGTGGAAGGAGGGATGGAGGGATGGAGGGATGAAGAGATAGACGTATGGAGGGGTGGACGGAGGGATGAAGGGGGATGGAGGGATGAAGAGATAGACGGATGGGGACAGAGGGATGGATGAATGGATGGAGGGGTGGAAGGATGGAGGGAGGGGGATGGAGGGATGAAGAGATAGATGGATGGGGACAGGGGGATGGATGAATGGATGGAGGGGTGGAAGGATGGAGGGAGGGGGATGGAGGGATGAAGAGATAGACGGATGGAGGGGTGGATGGAGGGAGGAGGGGGATGGAGGGATGATGAGATAGACGGATGGGGACAGAGGGATGGATGAATGGATGGAGGGGTGGATGGAGGGATGAAGGGATGAAGGGAGGAGGGATGATGAGATAGACGGATGGAGGGGTGGATGGAGGGATGAAGGGCGGAGGGATGAAGAGATAGACGGATGGAGGGGTGGATGGAGGGATGAAGGGAGGAGGGATGATGAGATAGACGGATGGGGACAGAGGGACAGACCCTTATTCCAGCCACCGACCCCGTTTCTGCGGCTCCGCCCAGTGCAGGTGCCGGGAGCTCCCGGTTGCTGCTCGCTCTCACAGACGCGTCCTGGGCTGGCCGCACTGAGCTGTGGCGGCCGGGTGGGGCAGCAGGACCCGGGACCCGGGGGGCAAACGACCCCCCTCGGCTGCGATGGTGGCTCCGTCCGGGGGCCCCCAACGGCTGGTGGAACCTCTGGGCGCGTCCAACTGTCGTGGAACCTTCCACCCGCCGAGCCGGGCCCATGGCTGAGCCCACATGGCCGGTGCCCGGGGCAGGTGGGGTCTGGGGGGGCTTTGCAAATAGGGACGGGGATAATCCCGGGGTGTGGGGATCGATCGATGGATGCAGAGATCCGAACCCATCGGGAACGGGGTGTGGGGGGGTGACTCCACAGAACCTGCTGCCTGGTCTTTCCAAACTTGACAACTCAACGTTGGCTTGACACGGCTTGGAGATGTTCCTGTGCAGAAGGAAAATGCTGCTCTTGGTGTCACTGAAACACCGACACTGTTTCATGGCCTCGTCCGATCTAACGGGAGTTTTGCGAGGGAGTTTACGGGCGGGGGTGGGGGAGGGTGGCGCTAGATACACTTAATATTCCTTAAACGTAAAGCCCAAATCACCCCCAATAGAAAGAAAACAACAGAGGAAGGAGCTTTGGGAGTAAAAAGACGATGCAGGCAGAAGTCCAGCAACCGGGTGGGAACTACCCGGCTGATTGCACCCAGTGCAGCATGTCTGATGACCCGCACCATGAGCAGGTGGCGTATGGGTGCGTTCGGTGCAAGGAGCTCCTGGCCCTCAGAGACCACGTACGGAGTCTGGAGACCAGAGGGGCTGAGCTGGAGGAGCTGAGGGAGACAGAGGTACATAGATGAGACTTTCTGGGACACAGTAGAACGGTCCCACCCCCGGTCTCCCAGCCTCTGTGCTGCTGAGGGGGATGAAAGCCTCAGGGAAGGAGAACGTCCAACTGGAGAAGACGATGAGGTGGTTTCCTCTCGCCCTGAGGACACCTTGCCGGGGGAGGGAACTCCAGTTATTAGGAAGAGGAAGGTATTAGTAATAGGTGATTCGATTATTAGAAACATACATAGCTGGGTTTGTGATGAGTGGGAGAACCGCACGGTGACTTGCCTGCCTGGGGCGAAGGTTGCAGATCTCTCGAGACATCTGAATAGACGTATGTGTACTGCTGGGGAGGAGCCGGTGGTCGTGGTACATGTAGGTACCAGTGACATGGGGAAGGACAGGAGAGGGGTCCTGGAGGTCAAATTTAGGCTGCTAGGGAAGAGATTGAAGTCCAGGATCTCCACGGTGGCATTCTCTGAGATGCTCCCAGTTCCACACGCAGGGCCAGGTAGGCAGAACTGCAGCGTCTCAGTGTGTGGCTGAGATGATGGTGTGGGGAGGAGGGGGTTAGATTTATTAGGAACTGGGGAAACTTTTGGGAAAGGAGGAGCCTATCCAGGAAGGATGGGCTCCACCTAAGCCAAAATGGAACCAGATTGCTGGCGCCTAACGTTAAAAAGGTCGCAGAGCAGTTTTTAAAGTAAGCACTGGGGGAAGCCAACAGGTGCGGAGGAGCACGTGGTTCAGACAGAGACATCCCTTAGCGGAGGATCGATTCATGGAGATTCTCTGTGTCCTAGTGAGGAGGAGAGGATGGAAGATGATCAAATACAGGCAGGGTCTGATGAGAAACAGTCAAAGGAAAAAAGCCCCATTCAATTACGTCGTGTGATGGCAGACAGCTAAAAAGTGACATTTTTTAAAATGCTTCTATACCCACGCTGGGAGTCTAAATAACAGGCTGGGTGAACTCGAGAGCCTCGTGTTAAAGGAGGCTGTTGATACAAGAGGCATCACAGAAACCTGCTGGAATGAGGATCAGGAGCCCTGGCAGCCGTTTTGGCGCCTGAGGCGGTGGACGGTCCCACCCCCGAAATACCAACGACAACCGGATGTTCGGCCCCCATGGTCGCCGCCCCCCAAACGTCAGTGCCCTCGGCGACCGCCTAGGTCACCTAATGGGTTGCACCCGCCCTGATGAGGATAATCACTGGGATTCTGTGATACCAGGGTACAAAATGGATCCGAAGGACAGACCGGGTGGTGCTGGATGGGGAGCGGCACTATCGGCAAAAGAAAGCGTAGAAGCAAATGAAGTCAGAATCTTAAATGAACCAAACTGCACCACATAACCACTGTGGATAGTGTCAAAGTCAGACTCAGGACTCACAATTTGTCAGCCCGCTCTGTTTTATTAGCACAGCGCTCTGCTAACACACCCAGACAATGGGAGCACCATGCAGGACCCACCCTACCTTATTTTATACAGATAAGAAGGGCGCGAACTTAACAAGAGGACAAAGGAAGCAGAACTGAGAGGTTTACCTGAGGCCGGACGTACATCGTTAATTTCCTTACTAACTTTTACCAATCTCCGGCTAATGTTCCACCATTAGCTTAAGTGGAGTCATTTATGCCTTAATGTTTCTTTTCCTGACACCTGCAGTTCAACAGTTCTTATGTCTGCTTAAAGGTACATCCAGCGTTTCTTTAATCCAGTCCTTTTTCCAGTAGAATTCATTCTACTTTCACAATAGTAATCCCATGCTCTAATAATAATATAGTGGTAGGGATCTATTACCGACCACCTGGCCAGGATGGTGACAGCGATTGTGAAATGCTCAGGGGATTAGAGAGGCTGTTAACATTTAAAAAAACCCTCAATAATAATGGGGGATTTCAACTGTCCCCATATTGCCTGGGTACATGTCACCTCGGGACGGGATGCTGAGATAGTTTCTTGACACCTTAAATGAAGAGGTCGCGGAGCAGCTGGTCCTGGAACCCCCAAGGGGAGAGGCAATTCTTGATTTAGTCCTGAGTGGAGCACAGGATCCGGTCCAAGAGGCGAATATAGCTGGACCGTATGGTAATAGTGACCATAATATAATATAATGCAACATCCCTGTGGTAGGGGGAACTCCCCAGCAGCCCACCATGGTAGCGTTTAATCTCAGACAGGGGAACAACGCAAACCCGAGGACGTTAGTGAAACAGAAATGAAAAGGTTCAGCGGCAAACGTGAAATCCCTGCAAGCTGCGTGGGCGCTTTTTAAAGACGCCATGATAGAGGCTCGACTTAAAGGTATCTGATCAAATGAAAACACATAGTCAGAGAACCAGAAAAGTGCCCCCGTGGCTAAACACCAAAGAAAAGAAGCTTTGAGAGGCAAAAGGCCTCCTCTAAAAAGCGGAAGTTAAATCCTAGTGAGGAAAATAGGAAGGAGCATAAACTCTGGCAAGTGGAGTGTAAAAATATAATTTGAAAGGCCAAAAAAGAATGTGAAGAACAGCTGGCGAAAGACTGGAAAGTTACAGCAAAAATTACAGCCGAAGCAGGAAGCTGCTAAACAACCAGTGGGGCCACTGGACGACGGAGATGCTAAAGCAGCACTCAAGGACGATAAGGCCGTTGCGGAGAAACTCAATGAATTCTTTGCATCCGTCCTCACGGCTGAGGGTGGGAGGGAGATTCCCAAACCTGGGCCGTTCTTTCTGGGTGACAGATCTGAGGAACTGTCCCAGATTGAGGTGTCAGTAGAGGAGGTTTGGGAACAAATTGATAAACTAAACGGTAATAAGTCACCAGGAACAGATGGTATCACCCAAGTGCTCTCTGGGGACTCAAATGTGAGATTGCAGAACTACCAACTGGTCTGTAACCTAGCACTGAAATCAGCTTGTGATAGCGACTGTGACTCCAGTTTTTACAAACGGCTCCGGAGGTGACGCTGGCAGATCCAGGCCGGTGAGCCTGACCTCAGCACCGGGCTCACTGGTGAAACTTCCCTGAGATTTAATCTCAATCGACTCTGCTGCAGTTTGAACCCGTTGCCCCTTGTCCTGCCCTCTGGGGCGAGAGAGAACAACTTTTCTCCAGCTTCTCTCTGGCAGCCTTTCAAACGCGATCATGTCCCCCTCCCCCAGCTCTTTTCCACACTACCCCTGCCCGGTTCCCTCAGGCTGTGCCCCTAGGGCTTCCATTCCATCCCTCTGATCAGCTTCATCCCTCGCCCCTGAATCCTTTCCACTTTCTCTGCATCCTTTCTATACATTGGTGACCTGAACTGGACACAGTCCCCAGCTGAGCCCTACCCAGCGCCGAGTAGAGCGGTACTGTCACCTCCCGTGACTCGCATGCTCTGCCTCTGTTCATGCAACCTGAAAATGCATTTGCTTTTTTGCAACAGCATCGCATTGCTGACTCCTGTCGAGGTTGTGATCCGCCCCAACTCCCAGCTGCTTCTCAGCAGTGCTGCTGCCAAGCCAGTTCTTCCCCATCCTGCATTTGGTTTTTCTTCCCTAAGTGGAGCATCTTCCGTTTGTCCTTGATGAATTTCATTGTGTTGTCTACAGCCCAGTTCTCCAATTTCTCGAGGTCCCTCTGAATTTTAGCTCCATCCTCCAAAGCGTTGGCAACTCCCCCCAGCTTTCTGTCCTCTGCAGATCTGATCAGTCTGCTCCCTAGTGCTACACCCAGGTCATTGATAAAGACATTAAACAACACGGGACCCAGCACCGATCCCTGTGGAGCCCCACTTGGGACCTGCCGTCAATCGGCCAGTCCATTCTCCGTCACTCCTTGTTTGCCATTGAACCAATTCTGTATCCACCTAACGGTAGATCCGCCGAGCCCTCTGGCACGGTGACAAGCTACGAACCTCTGGCAGGTCCTGCACTGACACGGCCACCCCCAGGCAGGGCCACGCCCGGCCGAGTTCCAGGAATGGTCTCCCAGCCCCTCGTGAACCATCAGTAGGGAGGCTCCAGCCAGTTCCACCCCTGCCCCCGGCTCCTCGGCCTCGCACCCCAGAACTGTCCGGCCCTGCCCTGGTCACAAGCCCGGCCAATGTAGGCTCACTGGAGAGGACACTGCCCGGCCTTCCGAAACTCAGCTGAACACAGCGCCCCCTAGTGCTGCCCAGGGGCGTCGGCGCCAGCCCTGAGTGCCGGGGAGACCCCCACCTGCCCCCTGCAGCACAGCGCCCCCTAGTGCTGCCCGGGGGCGTCGGCGCCAGCCTTGACTGCCAGGGAGACCCCCACCTGCCCCCTGCAGCACAGCGCCGCCCTGGGGCATTGGGGCCCGCCCTGTCTCAGGGGAGACCCCCCACCTGCCCCCTGCAGCACAGCGACCCCTAGTGCCGCCCAGGGGCATTGGGGCAGCCCTGAGTGCCAGGGGAGAGCCCCCACCCCGCCCCCTGCAGCACGGCGCCCCCTAGCACCCGGGAAGGTTCCATGGCAGTTGGAGGCGGCTGCAGACAGGCCGGGGCGGACGGGGTCTCTGGGGCCATGGGATGGAGCCGCGATCGGTTCCCCGACCTGAGCCTGCAGCCACGATGGAAACAAGGGTCCCAATGCCGGGAACAGCCAGTGAGTGAGTGAGGCCGGGAGGGGAGAGATCTGGGCCCCAAAAACACCCTGAGAGCAGCCAGGCCCAGACAGAGAGAGAGGGAGGGAGGGGGTGTGTCTGGGGATAGATAGAGGGGGTGGATGGGGATGGCTAGACAGACGGGGTGTAGGGGGCTGGACGGACGGACAGATGTGGTGTTGGATGAGGGGTGGGGGATGGGGACGGTGCCAGAAGGGGTCTCCCCGCCCCCGCTCAGCCTCTCGTCTCCCCGCAGGGCTCCCCCGTCCCGTGGCCCGTGGCCCCTGCGCTGTCTGGGCGCTGGCACCACCTGCTGCAGCCTGGCGCTGCTCCTCTGCGCCGTCCTGAGCCCGCGCTGGCTCCTCATCGACTCCGAAGACGACGGGTACCACAGCGGGGTCTGGTGGCTCTGCTCCCGCCCCGTGTGCGCCGGCATCATCACCGAGACGTGTAAGGGACGGGCCTGCCCCCGCCTTCACCCCCCCCCCAGCTCTGCCGGTGCCCCCAGCTCTGCTGGTGCCCCCCTGCCCCGCCTTCACCCCAGCTCTGCCGGTGCCCCTCAGTCCCGACCCGCAGCCCCCTGCGCCCAGGCCGTGGGCTTCCCCAGCTCTGCCCCTCACTCCCGACCCGCAGCCCCCTACCCCCGCCTTCGCCCCCCCAGCTCTGCCGGTGCCCCTCACTCCCGACCCGCAGCCCCCTGCACCCAGGCCCTGGGCTCCCCCAAGCTCTGCTGGTGCCCCTCACTCCCGACCCGCAGCCCCCTGCGCCCAGGGCCTGGGCTCCCCCCAGCTCTGCTGGTGCCCCTCACTCCTGACCCGCAGCCCCCTGCACCCAGCCCCCCCCCCACTCTTCTCCCAGCGCGGCCCCCCCCAGCTGTGCTGATGGTTCCGTTGAGCCCGCCGGATTCCTGGTTCCCCGCAGCTTCCTTTAAGGCGATCCGGGCCCTGCTGCTGTTTGCGCTGCTGGCCTCGTGTGTGGCCGTGGCGTCGCTACTCGTCTCCGTCAGACCCTTCGCCCGATGGCGGGGCGCTCACTTCCTGCTCTCGGCCACGGCCAATTTCATCGCAGGTAAAATAATCACCTCCCTTCCCTCCCCCGTGCCCCACGGGGCACACGCGCCCCAGGCAGCCGCCAGCCCCGGCTACCTGGCACCAAGATGCAGCCACCTCTGGGGCGGGGCAGTTGAGGAACAGCCGCACATAACGATGCACAGGGACAGGTCGCCCCGTGCTGAGATGCAGCCACCTCTGGGGCGGGGCAGCTGAGGAACAGCCGCACATAACGGTGCACAGGGACAGCTCATCCGGTGCTGAGATGCAGCCACCTCTGGGGCGGGGCAGCTGGGGAACAGCCGCATAGGCTGTGCATTGCCCCCTGGTGGCTGGTTACGGGTGGAGCAAGGAGCCAATGGGAAACGCCCCCTAGTGGCCCCAGCTATGGGAGCAGTTTACCTGTAGATCCCATCACAGGTGCATGGCGGGGGGGGGGGGGGGGCTGGCTCCATTCTGGGGGTGTCTGGTCTCCCCAGGGCTGCTGGTGCTGATCAGCGTTGTGATCTTCACGGCCCATGTGATGCTGGACTCCGTCAACCCGCAGGCCAGGGCCTCCTTCCAATGGGCCTTTTTCCTCGCCTGGACCCTCTGCCCCCTCTTCGTCCTCAGCGGTGAGACCTCCACCCCCCCGCCCCGCTCCTCCTCTGCCCCCCAGGGCTCTGCCCCGGCCAGGCCGGAACCTGGAGCCGCCCGGGGAGCCCCGGACCCCCAAGAGCTGCCCCAGCCCGTGTCCCTGCCCCCCAGGGTGCGCCGCTGCCCACGGGACCCAGAGGCGGGGGCTCCGGTCTGGGCTTCTGCCCCCTCCCCGGGGCCTGCAGCAGGGCTGCCCAGAGGATTCCGGGGGCCCGGGGTCTTCGGCGGCGGGGGGCCCTTCCGTTCCGGGACCCGCCGCCGAAGTGCCCCAAAGACCCGCGGCGGGCCCCCTCCCCCCGCCGCCGAATTACCGCGGCGGACCCACCGCCGACGTGCAGCCCGGTTCGGCGGTAATTCAGCAGCGGGGCCCCACCACGGTCTCGGGGCACTTCGGCGGCGGGTCCCGGAACGGAAGGGCCCCCCGCCGCCGAATTACCGCCGAAGACCAGGCTGCACGTCGGCGGTGGGTCCCGCTTCGGCAGTAACTCGCCAGTGGGCGGTCCTTCCGCCCCGGAGTGGAAGGACCCCCTGCCGGCGAAGACCGGGAGCGTAAGAAGCTCCTGGGCCTGGCCCCGCAAGAGTTTTCCGGGCCCCCCAGAGCGAGTGAAGGACCCCGCTCCAGGGGCCCCGAAAAACTCTCGTGGGGGCTCCTGTGGGGCCCGGGGCCTGGGGAAAATTGCCCCTCTTGCCCCCCCTCTGGGCGGCCCTGGCCTGCAGACGCGCTCTGCGGGGAGCCCCGGGACGGTGCCAGGGAGTGCCCCCAGGTGCAGCCCCTGCGGCTACTGGCCCAGCCTACGCGGGCGCCACCCTCTGCCCGGGCTCACTCAGAGCCTGTGCCTGGGTCCCTCCGCTGCCAGGCTGCGCCCCTGGGTCCCTCCGCTGCCAGGCTGCGCCCCTGGGTCCCTCCGCTGCCAGGCTGCGCCCCTGGGTCTCACCGCTGCCAGGCTGCGCCCCTGGGTCCCTCCGCTGCCAGGCTGCACCCCTGGGTCCCTCCGCTGTCAGGCTGCGCCCCTGGGTCCCTCCGCTGCCAGGCTGTGCCCCTGGGTCTCACCGCTGCCAGGCTGTGCCCCTGGGTCCCTCCGTTGCCAGGCTGCACCCGCCGGGTCCCTCCGCTGCCAGGCTGTGCCCCTGGGTCTCACCGCTGCCAGGCTGCGCCCCTGGGTCCCTCCACTGCCAGGCTGCGCCCACCGGGTCCTTCTGCTGCCAGGCTGCGCCCGCCGGGTCCTTCTGCTACCAGGCTGCGCCCGCCGGGTCCCTCTGCTGCCAGGCTGCACCCCTGGGTCCCTCTGCTGCCAGGCTGCACCCCTGGGTCCCTCCGCTGCCAGGCTGCGCCCCTGGGTCCCTCCTGCGCCCGCTGCCACCTGGGCTTTGTGCCTGAGGCAGCAACCACATGCGGCGCCGCTCCTGCCGCCCCTGGGCCGCGGCTGCCAGTTTGGGGGGCAATGGCCCCCCCAGCCTCCCTGGCCCCCAAGTGTGGGGGGGGAATTGTTCTCTGTGCCCAGGGCCCCTATAAATCTTCATCCACCTCTGCCCCCCCCATCCCTCCGCCCCGGGGGACAGACCGGGGGGGGGGCCTCTGCCATCTAACCCCCCCTCCTCTGCCCCCAGGGATCCTGGCTCTGTTCGTCCACAGCAGCTGCCCGGGGCCGAGCCCCCGCGTGGGACCCTGGGGCCAGCCCAGCCAGGACCTCGAGGAGACGCCGGCCCCGGGGGGGCTGGAGGGGGGGCCGGGGGCAGAACCCCTCCCACTGGGGCAGGTGACGCCGGCCCAGGGGCTGGAGGGGGCCGGGGCAGAGCCCTCCCGCTGGGGCAGGAGACGCCGGCCCAGGGGGGGCTGGAGGGGGCCAGGGACAGAGCCCCTCCCACTAGGGCAGGCGACACCGGCCCAGGGGTTGGAGGGGGCCGGGGCAGAACCCCTCCCGCTGGGGCAGGCAACACCGGCCCAGGGGGTTGGAGGGGGCCAGGGACAGAGCCCTCCCACTGGGGCAGGCGACACTGACCCAGGGGTTGGAGGGGGCCGGGGCAGAACCTCTCCGCTGGGGCAGGTGACGCCGGCCCAGGGAGTCTGGAGGGGGTTGCAGGGGGCCGGGGACAGAGCCCCTCCCGCTGGGGCAGGTGACGCCGGCCCAGGGGTTGGAGGGGGCCGGGGGCAGAACCCCTCCCACTGGGGCAGGCGACGCCAGCCCAGGGGGGACTGGAGGGGGTTGCAGGGGCCGGGGGCAGAACCCCGCCCGCTGGGGCTGGTGACGCCGGCCCAGGGGGGGCTGGGGGAGGGTTTGGAGGGGGGGCCGGGGACAGAGCCCCTCCCACTGGGGCAGGCGACGCCGGCCCAGGGGGGGCTGGAGGGGGGGCCGGGGACAGAGCCCCTCCCGCTGGGGCAGGTGACGCCGGCCCAGGGGTTGGAGAGGGGGCTGGGGACAGAGCCCTCCCGCTCAAGCAGGCGACGCCCGGCCCAGGGGCTGGGGAGGGTTTGGAGGGGGCTGGGGCAGAGCCCCTCCCGCTGGGGCAGGTGACGCCGGCCCAGGGGGGGCTGGAGGGGGGGCCGGGGACAGAGCCCCTCCCACTAGGGCAGGGGGAGGCAGAGGACCCCGAGGGTGAGGTCAAAGGGGGTGTTTTGCCCTAGGCCCCTTTGGTGCCAATTCGCCCCAGGACGCAGCGCGGGCCCTGGGCCGGGCGCTATGGCGGGTGTGCGATGGGGCGATTGTGTGATTGCACTGGGGGGGGAGATTGTGCGGTTGTGTTGCCGGGTGTGATTGTGTCTGTGTGTCTGGGGTTTGCTGCCTGGCGTTGCCCCGGACACGCGGGTCGCGGCTCTGAGCGCAGAGGCTGTTTCTCCGGATTCACAATTATTCCGATGAATTAATTCTCAATCCCTCCAATGAAGGCTCCATTGGTGACACATCCGGCCTGTCGGCTCCTGAGCTTTGTGTGTGTGTGTGGGGGGGGGGGGGGGGACTGACCCCAAACTGGGTGTCCCGGGCGGGACCCGCGCCCCACAGGTATTTGGGTGCCCGACTCCCCTGGGCTGCGGGAGTGTTGGGGTCACTGGGCAGGGGGCGAGAAGGAGGCAGGAAAGGCCCCAGCGCGGCTCTCCACAGCCAGGGTCCGCCCACCCCCGGGACACGGCACCGACCGGCCCGGCCCAGCTCCGGAGAGACACCCTAGAAATGGCAAAGGCCGAGCCTGGGTGCGAGGCAGCTTCCGTACAGGAAGAGCCGGAAAAGCCAGCACGGGTCAGCGTGGGAACGAGCCGGCAAAGGGGACCAGGTGGGGGCTGGGGAGTGATCCGAGAAGTGGGTCTGACCCGTCCCGGGGGACGAAACCCACCGGTCGCCCGATGCCATGAGTGGTGCTGGGTCTGTAACCCCGCGTGGCCCTTGGTGTCCCCGGAGATCTCCAGGGGCCACGCGCATCTGCCTGACCCTCGCCGCTCTCGCCGGCTTCGTGGCTGCTGTGGCCAGTGGTTTCCCCAGGAATTGAAATTGGGGGGGTGTTCGAATTTACAGGGGCGGTGTCAGGACCAATGAGATATATAAAAGAGATATGAATAAAGTAAATGTTTTGTTGGGATTATGCAAATTTAACTTAAGAATAATGCAAGTTACACCAAAACACATAACAGGTCTAGATTTCTAAAAAAACATACATTTTAAAAAAAAGTATTTAATTTAAATTGACTTTTGAAAAGTAAGCCATCATGGGGTAAGAGGAAAGTCCTCTCATGGATCAGTAGCTGGTTAAAAGATGGGAAACAAAGGGTAGGAATAAATTATCAGTCTTCAGAATGGAGAGAGATAAATAGCGGTATCCCTGAAGGGTCTGTACTGGGACCAGCGCTGTTCAACATATTCATAAATGATCTGGAAAAATGGGTAAACAGTGAGGTGGCAAAATTTGCAGATGCTACAAAACTACTCAAGATAGTTAAGTCCCAGGCAGACTGCGAAGAGCTACAAAGGGATCTCACAAAACTGGGTGACTGGGCAACAAAATGGCAAATTAAATTCAATGTTGATAAATGCAAAGTAATGCACATTGGAAAGCAATCTCAACTATACATACAAAATGATGGCATCTGAATTAGCTGTTAACACTCAAGGAAGAGATCTTGGAGTCATTGTGGATAGATCTCTGAAAACATCCACTCCATGTGCAGCAACAGTCACAAAAGCAAACAATGTTGGGAATCATTAAGAAAGGGATAGATAATAAGACAGAAAATATCATATTGCCTCTATATAAATCCATGGTACGTGCACACCTTGAATAGTGTGTGTAGATCTGGTCACCCATCCTAAAAATATATATATTGGAATTGGAAAAGGTACAGAGATGGGCAACTAAAATGATGAGGGATATGAAACAGGAGTCGAGATTAAAGTGACTAGGAATTTTCAGCTTAAAAAAGAGATGACTAATGGGGATATGTTAGAGGTCTATAAAATCTTGACTGGTGCGAAGAAAGTGAATAAGGAAATTTTATTTAATCCTTCACATAACACAAGAACTAGCAGTCACCCAATGAAATTAATAGGCAGCAGATTTTAAAAAAACCAAAGGAAGTATTTCTTCACACAATATAAAGTCAACCCAGGGAACTCTTTGCCAGGGGATGCTGTGAAGACCAAAACTATAACAGGATTTTAAAAAGAACTAGATAAATTCCTGGAGAACAGGTCCATCTGTGGCTATTAGCCAGGATGAGAGGGATCCAACGCCATGCTCTGAGTGTCCCTAGCCTGTTTGCCAGGAGCTGGGAATGGGCAACAGGGGATGGTCACTTGATGATTCCCTGTTCTGGTCATTCCCTCGGAAGCACCTGGCCTTGACCATTGTTGTAAGACAGGGCACTGGGCTAGATGGACCATGGGTCTGACCCAGTATGACCATTCTTATGTAAAAATTAATTATAATAAAAATGTTTAGTACAGAAACTCCCCAACATAATGACCTCCCAAGATAGCAACAATGTGAGATACCAACCTTGGCAAATACTGCATTTTAAAAATCTTGGCCTACTGGGAAACATATTTATATAAGTTTCCATTCCCAGTCACAAATCCAGCATTCTGGAGCAAAGTGACTAAAATATAGTCCAACAAACGTTTATTTAATGTGCCCCTCACTTTTCCCTCCACCGCACTCCACTCACCGGTGTTGTCCTTGGTCAGTGGAGACTCAGAGTTCAGAGGTGCTTTCACGTGAGTACCCCTTCCAGGTGGGGGACAAAAAGGCACAGTTCGCTCTGGCCACGGCTGTTCGTTGTGCCACCGTTCACTCCACCGCTCTGTTGCCAATGGCCCTGCACGGTCACCTTCTGCTGTCACCTACCACTGTGACCTCTGCGAGTTGGTCTCTTGAGGTTCCACCAGCACTTGGACCTGATTGTCAGTGAGTTCAGCTGCAGTGGTCACTTAACAGAACAAAAGACTCTCTATGGAGCCTAATCAGCTCTGTCTTTAAACAGTGGAGAGGGGCAGGTCCCCACCCTCTCTCTTGATGCCTTCAGATAATCACAGGCTAAGCACAGTTCTACTGCCCTTTACTCATACAATAAGAACAACATTTCATCCCCTCTTCCCCCCACATTCAAGTGGTTTGTAACCCAACCCCAGCCAAAATCTATCACTTGGACAACACAGCTCTGTGTGCTGGATCCCTAGGTAGATTAGGTGTGAATGTCGAGACCTGTGGATCCCCCCGTTGGACTCTATCCCCTAAGCCCTGAACCCACCAAACCGACCTCCACCATGTGAGGGTCGTCCTAGCCCCATTATTCAGCCCGTTTATTCATGCCCATGACTATCTGTAACCCGGTTGTATGAGTGATGTACCCTCACTGTTTACTGGCTGTACCGTGAACTCACCCACCGTATACCCCGCATTGGGGACAGGACAGACTGTATATGGTATATGCCGCCTAACACCAAAACGTTAACATCCCCCCACAACCTGTATGCTACCCCCAATGACACAATTACTGACGCTTCAAACACTTGGTATCGTTTATTTTTTAAATATTCTCTAATAAACTTTTAATCTGGCCCTGAAGCCTTAGCCCCAGCGCATCACCAGCTGTCAGGGAGAGCTCATTTCGACTTTGCTTACAAATCATCATTTGAAATGATTAGGTTGGCCAACATCACCGAAATGAATGCACTGACATTGTCATAAACAGCTGTATAAGGAAGCTAGTCTATGTTCATACTTTTAAATCTATTATATTTTTCAGATACACGTATTTTATCATACACTGTATAAGCTTTTAAAGTGTGTATTAATGTTTCAGTTTAAATTCAGATTTCCAAACAGTCACTGAATTGGGATGTAACTAGCTCACAAAACTGGGGGGGGTGTTGGGGAAATTCGGGGGGGGGGGTGTAGGGAAATCACTGGCTGTGGCCGTTCTCAGGCGCTGCTCCCGGCTCGCCCGCGTTGGGAAGGTGCCCGGCCTGCTGAGCTCCGCAGCAGCCAGCTTCACCGCAGGGAGCCAGGGCCGCCCGGGGGGGGGGGCAAAGGGGGCAATTTGCCCCGGGCTCCGCAGGGGCCCCCAAGAGAACAGCGGAGGCTCCCGACCCCACCCCCATCCTGGAGCCTCAGCGCATCGAGCGCCGTGTCTCCGGGGGGCCCCTGAGCCCCGCCCCCTCCGAGCCGCGTGGGGAGGGGGTGGGGCTGGGAGCTCCGGACTGAGCTCAGCTCCCGCCGCTCGGCGTGGAGCTCCCAGCCCCGCCCCCTCCCCATGCGGCTCTGAGCGGGACGGGGCTCAGGGGTCCCGCCGGAGACGCTGCAGCTGTTCAGCGCGGCGCTGAGGCTCCGGGTGAGGGGGGCGCCGGGGGTAAGAAGCTGGGGCCGGGGGGGTTGATAAGGGGCAGGGAGTCCTGGGGAGAGTCAGGGCACAGGGAGGGGCAGAGGTTGGGGGCAGTCAGGGGCAGGGAATGGGGTCATTGGATTGTGGGCATTGGGGGCTGTCAGGACTCAGCGGGGTGGATAGGGGTTGGGGCAGACAGGGAGCAGGGTGGGGTCCCAGGGCGGCGGTAGTGGTGGGGGTCTCTGGGGACGGTGAGGGACCAGGAGCAGGATGGGTCAGGGATTCTGAGGGGGGCAGTCGGGGGGCAGGAAGTGGGTGGGGGCCGGATAGGGGGCAGGGCCAGGCTGTCTGGGAGGCACAGCCTTCCCCACCCTACAGCTCATTCAGCAGTTTGAGGCTTGCAGAAGAGCCGAGCTGTTAGCTTCTCCATTAGGGCCACCGTCCCTGTCACTTCTCAAATGCCAAATTATAGTCTACAGGTAATTTCAGTGCCACAGGGAGATTCACAGGGCCGTAGCAACAAAGAACGTGGCCCCCTCTGAACATATGACCGGGGCCCCTTACAATGCAGAAACTGGATTTTTTTTGCCACTTTTAGAGGCCCCCTTCCTTGCGGGGCCCCCTCCGGTCGGAGGGTACGGAGGGTGCTCGCTACGTCTCTGGAGATTCAGGTCAGGGGAGGGAGCTTCATTTCAAATTAGCCACTGGGGGGAGGGATCACATGAGAAGAGCAATATCCTACACCACCTACCTCCTTCCCAACCCTACCAAGGGAGACCCCCTCCCCTGCATTCCCTGAGGCTCCAGAGGGGTTAATTCAGGGGTTCTCAAACTTTTGTCCTGGTGACCCTTTCACAGAGCAAACCTCTGAGTGCGACCCCCCCCCTTATAAATTGAAAACACTTTTTTATATATTTAACACTATTATAAATGCTGGAGGCAAAGCAGGGTTTGAGGCGGAGGCTGACAGCTCATGACCCCCAGTAATAACCTCGTGACCCCCTGAGGGGTCCTGACCCCCAGTTTGAGACCCCCTGGGGTAATTTAATTTTAGCACCCTGTGTCCATTCACATGCATGTGCTATTTTGAGCATTTCAGTTTTGACAACATAGGATCATCCCAGATTCTGGAACAAGCTCAAATGCTCGGTTTGTGGAGTATGTACATAAGCTTTACTAAAGACAAACCCACAGTAACCGTCTCCAGTTTGTGAGGGACCCCATGGAGCCAGTCTTTAGGAAACAGATAAATCCATGGAGGTTAAGTCCATTAACAGCTATTAGCCAGGATGGGTAAGGAATGGTGTCCCTAGCCTCTGTTTGTCAGAGGATGGAGATGGATGGCAGGAGAGAGATCACTTGATCATTATCTGTTAGGTTCACTCCCTCTGGGGCACCTGGCATTGGCCATTGTCAGTAGACAGGACACTGGGCAGGATGGACCTTTGGTCTGACCCAGTCTGGCTGTTCTTATGTTCTAGCCTAAATGAACCCAAAGTTATGGAGACAGATATGAGTCAAGGAAGCCAGCAGAGGATCAGAAACCTGGAAAAATCTCTGCCTGGATGAGCTCAGGCGTTTGGTCACGAGCCGAGGTGCTTCAAAAGTTTTGGATTTTTTTTTAAGCAGAATTTTTTTATTGTTTCTTTAAACAATCAAACACAGCCAGCAGCAGATATTTGGCCACACACTTCTGAAACCTCAAACCATGTTCAGGGTTTGGCAGACTAATTTCAGCTTTTCAATTAAAAAAACAACACATTTTGAGGGAAAGCAGACAGTGTCCGTGATTTTTTTCTGCTTTTTAAAACCCCCTAGTTTTTGATCCAGAAAAATTTTTGATGGAAAATATTTGTCCAACCCTTTTAATGAGCTTTAGTGCCTTCTAGCACTAGCTGATGCTGAGAACCGGTGATACCTTGTAAAGAAGTTTTCTCAAAACTGGGTTTGTGCCGAAATGCGGAAGGTTTATTTTTCCCAGGGGCACCCGTGGGGAGCAAGTGGGGCAATTTGCCGTGGGCCCCGCAAGGCCCTCAGGAGAATATAGTATTGCAATTTTTTTTATAGAAGGGGCCCCCAAAATGTCTTTGCCCCAGGCCCCCTGAACTCTCTGGGCGGCCCTGCAGGTAGCGCCGTGTTTCCTCCCTGCCTGGCGCTGGCACACAGACAAGTCTGGGGTGGGGCGCGGGGGCTGGTTATACAGGGACCCCTCACTCAGTGCTGAGATGCAGCAACCTCTGGGGTGGGACACGGGGCTGGTTATACAGGGACCCCTCACTCGGCACTGAGATGCAGCCCCCTCTGGGGTGGGATGCGGGTTATGCAGACACCCCTCACCCAGCACCGAGATGCGACCACCTCTGGGGTGGGGTGCGGGGGGTGGTTATGCAGACACCCCTCGCCCAGCGCTGAGATGCGACCACCTCTGGGGTGGGGTGCAGGAGCTGGTTATACCCCTCGCTGGTGCTGAGATGTGGCAGGCTCCCAGAGCCAGGGAGAGAACCCAGGAGTCTTGGCTCCCACCCCCCTGCTCTAACCCACCAGCCCCCACAGCCAGGAGAGAACCCAGGAGTCCTGGCTCCCACCCTTGAAGCAGCAGCATCCCACTGAAGTCAAAGTGGGCCGAGTGGGGGTGGGGTGGGGATTTCTTGTCTCCTTGTCACTGGCGAGTTGCTGAGCTGTGTCTGCGAAGCCCCCCCCCCATAACCACAGAGACAGGAAGCCGGGGGGGGGGCGGGGGAGGAAGAGGGGGGAGGTGGCCGGGTGCAGAGAGAGACACGACTCAGCCGGGGAGAGAGAAAGGGCTGGGTGTGGGGATGGGGAGATACAGGGGGTGTCAGGGAAAGGATAGATAACGGGGTACACAGGGATGGATGCATGGAGGTACACAGGGACTGGGGTACACAGGGGTGGTTGGAGGGATGGATGGGGGTACACAGGGATGGGGGTACATGGGGTGGTTGGAGGGATGGATTGGGGTACACAGGGATGGGGGTACACGGGGTGGTTGGAGGGATGGATGGGGGAACACAGGGATAGGGGACACGCGGTGGTTGGTGGGCTGGATGGGGGTACACAGGGATGGGGGTACATGGGGTGGTTGGAGGGATGGATGGGGGTACACAGGGATGGGGGTACATGGGGTGGTTGGAGGGATGGATGGGGGTACACAGGGATGGGGGTACATGGGGTGGTTGGAGGGATGGATGGGGGTACACAGGGATCGGGGTACACAGGGCTGGACACACACTGTCTCCTTGGACACTCACTCGCCCCACCCAGCCCCACAAGCTCCTTTCTGCTAAATATCAGCCCCGCCCCCCGTGACCCCACCCACCGGACGTGGGTGCAACCGGCCAGACTGTGCAGGGGGCACCCAGGAAGGTAAGGACACGCCGTGCTCTGCTCCCCAACCCCTGCCATGCACCCCACTCTGGGCCCCTCCACCCTACAGCCCCCCACAATCGCTAGACCCCACCCCCCTCCCCGAGCCAGGGAGAGAACCCAGGAGTCCTGGCTCCAAGCCCCCCCTCCTCTAACCACTAGACTCAACTCCCCTCTCAGAGCCGGGGACGCCACCCAGGAATCCTGAGCCCTGTGGGTGGTGTCGCGGGTCCCCAGTACCAGAGAGGGGCTGGGGGGCAGAGTCCATGGGGTGGCCGTCCAGGGGCAATGGAAAGAAATGAAACCAAAGTGGGGAGGGGGGATGAGGGGCCAGATGCTGGGCTGGGGGGGCCCATGGGGCTGAGCTGGGGGGACAGGGAGGGGCAGGACACCAGGCCAGGGGGGCCCATGGCGCTGAGCAGGGAGGGGGCAGGATGCCAGGCCAGGGGGGTCCATGGGGCTGATCCCGGGGACGAGCTGGCTGAGGGGGCCCATGGGGCTGAGCTGAGGGGACAGGGAGGGGCAGGACACCAGGCCAGGGGTCCATGGGGCTGATCCCGGGGACGAGCTGGCTGAGGGGGGCCCATGGGGCTGAGCTGAGGGGACAGGGAGGGGGCAGGACACCAGGCCAGGGGGGTCCATGGCGCTGATCCCGGGGGGGTGGGGGAGGAGCTGGCTGAGGGGGGCCATGGGGCTGATCCGGGGGGGGTGGGGGATGAGCTGGCTGAGGGGGGCCCATGGGGCTGATCCCGGGGGGGGGCGAGCTGGCTGAGGGGGGCTGGGTTTACGCGGGTCCCAGGCTGACGAGAAGGTGTAAGAGCGGCTCAAGGAAGTGGCTGGGGTGTGAAATGCAGATGCGAAGAACAGCAGCTACGCTAACCACTAGATAACACTCCTCCCTGCCCCCACCGGGGCTAGCGAGAGACCCAGGTGTCCTGGCTCCCAGCCCCCACCCTCTAGCTACTAGGCCTCACTCCCCTCCCAGAGCTGGGGAGAGAACCAAGGCGTCCTGGCTCCCAGCCCCCCCCCCATCTAACCACTAGCCCCTACTCCCCTCCCAGAGCCAGGGAGAGAACCCCGGCGTCCTGGCTCCCACCCCCCTGCTCTAACCACTAGCCCCTACTCCCCTCCCAGAGCTGGGGAGAGAACCCAGGCGTCCTGGCTCCCAGCCCCCCCTGCTCTAACCACTAGCCCCCACTCCTCTTTCCAGAGATGGGGGAGAACGTGAGTCACTGCAGCAGTTTGACTCAGCGGGGCCCAGCTGGGGCGACGGGGACGCGGGGTGGGGGGAGGGGGTGTCCCCCGATTCCAGGGCTCATGCGCCCAGCTCGGGTTCCTCTTGCAGCTCCGGGAGCCAGGACTCTGCCCGGTGGCGGCTCGGCGGGAGATGTTGGCCTGTAGGGTGGGGAGCTGCCTGCTGGCCGTGCTCAGCCTGGTGCTGCTCTGCATGGCTCTCTTCACCGACTACTGGCTCGTGGCCCTCGGCCCCAGTTTCACGGGCCACAGCGGCCTCTGGCAGGAGTGCGTGGCCGGCGTGTGCGTGAGCCCAGCCCCCGTCACCGGTGAGGAGACGCCCGGGGCTCGGATGCGGCCACCTCTGGGGTGGGGCGGGGGGGCTGGTTATCCAGGGGCCCCTCACCCAGCGCTGGGATGTGGGATGCAGCCACCTCTGGGGTGGGGCGGGGGGCTGCTTATCCAGAAGCCCCTCACCCAGCGCTGGGATGTGGGATGCAGCCACCTCTGGGGTGGGGCGGGGGGCTGGTTATCCAAAGGCCCCTCACCCAGTGCTGGGATGCGGGATGCAGCCACCTCTGGGGTGGGGTGGGGGGCTGGTTATCCAGAGGCCCCTCACCCAGCGCTGGGATGCGGCCACCTCTGGGGAGGGGCGTGGGGGGTGTTTATACGGGGATCCCACGCCCGGCGCTGAGACATGGCCATCACTGGGGGTTGGGGGGGGCTGGTTAACCAGGGCCCCCTCACCCGGCTCTGGGATGCGGCCACCTCTGGGGTGTTGCACCTGGCGCTGCGATGTGGCCCCTCTGGAATGGGGTGAGGGCTGGTTACACAGGGGCCCCTCACCCTGCCCTGAGATGCAGCCACCTCTGGGGGGGGACATGGGGGGTATTTATACAGGGCCCCCTTGCCCAATCCTGGGGTGTACACGGACAGCTCTGCCGGTGCCCCTCACTCCCGACCCGCAGCCCTCTGGTCTCCCAGCCCTGGCCTCCCCTGGTGCAGGTGGGGGGTTGGGACTTGGGCTGGGGGGGGGGTTCCTCATTAACCCTTCTTGTCCCCCCCCAGAGTATATACAAGCCACACGGGCCTTCCTGATCCTGGGCGCGCTGGCCACCGCCGCGTCCCTCCTGTGCCTCCTGCTCTCCCTGACCTCCTGCGTCCACATCCCCGTGAGCACCAACCTCCTGGCCTCCATCGCCGCCTTCACCGCCGGTAGGGACTGGGTTCGGGCCTGGCCCGGCGGGGAGGGGGCTGGCTGGCCCGGGGGGGCGGGGAATGGGGCTCGGGGCCTGTCCCCTCTCGGGGGCGCCGGCTCCCATCCGGCCCCAGGGTGGGGGACTGACAGGCTCAGGGGGTCTGATCTGGCCCCATGGGGGGAGGGGGCTGGCCCAGGGGGTCTGATCTGGCCCCATGGGGGAGGGGGCTGGCCCAGGGGCTCCGATCTGGCCCCATGGGGGAGGGGGCAGGCCCAGGGGGTCTGATCTGGCCCCACGGGGGGAGGGGGCCGGCCCAGGGGGTCCGATCTGGCCCCATGGGGGGAGGGGGCTGGCCCAGGGGGTCCGATCGGGCCCCATGGGGAGGGGGCCGCCCAGGGCTCCGATCTGGCCCCATGGGGGGAGGGGGCTGGCCGAGGGGGTCCGATCTGGCCCCATGGGGGGCGGGGGCTGGCCCAGGGGATCTGATCTGGCCCCAGGGGGGGCGGGGGCTGGCCCAGGTGGTCCGATCTGGCCCCACGGGGGGAGGGGGCTGGCCCAGGGGCTCCAATCTGGCCCCACGGGGGGAGGGGGCTGGCCCAGGGGGTCCGATCTGGCCCCATGGGGGGAGGGGGCTGGCCCAGGGGGTCCGATCTGGCCCCACGGGGGGAGGGGGCTGGCCCAGGGGGTCCGATATGGCCCCATGGGGGGAGGGGGCTGGCCCAGGGGGTCCGATCTGGCCCCACGGCGGGGGGAGACCGTCCGGCTCGGGCGCTCTAACCCCCCCGCCCCCTCAGGCAGCTGCACCCTGGTGGCCATGGGCGTTTACACCGGCGAGTCCTGGCACAAGAACCAGGACGGGCAGATCCAACTGACCTTCGAATGGTCCTTCTACCTGGGCTGGGCCGCGCTGCCCCTGCTGGCCCTGAGCGGTGAGAGCCGGGCCGGGCTACCGGGGGGGCAGGAGCCAGTGGGTGGGGGCTGGGGGCTGGGGCAGGGAGCCATGGGGGCAGGGTGCTGGGGAGAGGACAGGGGATGGGGTGCTGGGGGCAGGAGAGGGGTGCTGTGGGAGCAGGGTGCTAGGGGCGTGGTGGGAGGGGCGCTATGGGAATCTGGGGCAGGGTGCTGGGGGAAACGGGTGGAGCCATGGGGGAGCAGGTGGCGGCTGGGGTTGTGGGGGGCGAGGTGCCGTGTTGGGGAGGAGGCTGGGGGCTGCAGGAGGGGATGCTGCACAGGGTGAGGGGAGGCTGTGGGCAGGCAGATGGGGGCGCTGTGGGGGCTGGGGGCTGGGGGCAGGGCTGCTGGAGGGCTGTGGGGAGATGGGGGCACTGTGGGGACCGGGGCTGTGGGACAGGGGTGCTGCAGGGGCTGTGGGGCAGGGGTGCTGGAGGGGGCTGTGGGACAGGGCTGCTGCAGGGGCTGTGGGGAGATGGGGGCACTGTGGGGGCCAAGGGCTGTGGGGCAGGGGTGCTGCAGGGGCTGTGGGGAGATGAGGGCACTGTTGGGGCCGGGGCTGTGGGGCAGGGGTGCTGGAGGGGCTGGGGGAGATGGGGGCACTGTGGGGGCTGTGGGGCAGGGGTGCTGCAGGGGCTGTGGGAGATGGGGGCACTGTGGGGCTGTGGGGCAGGGGTGCTGCAGGGGCTGTGGGGCAGGGGTGCTGCAGGGGCTGTGGGGAGATGGGGGCACTGTGGGGGCTGTGGGGCAGGGGTGGTGGAGGGGCTGTGGGAGATGAGGGCACTCTGGGGCCGGGGCTGTGGGGCAGGGGGTGCTGCAGGGGGCTGTGGGGAGATGGGGGCACTGTGGGGGGCTGTGGGGCAGGGGCGCTGCAGGGGGCTGTGGGGCAGGGGTGCTGCAGGGGCTGTGGGGAGATGAGGGCACTGTGGGGGCCGGGGGCTGTGGGGCAGGGGTGCTGGAGGGCTGGGGAGATGGGGGCACTGTGGGGGCTGTGGGGCAGGGGTGCTGCAGGGGCTGTGGGAGATGGGGGCACTGTGGGGGCTGTGGGGCAGGGGTGCTGCAGGGGCTGTGGGAGATGAGGGCACTCTGGGGCCGGGGCTGTGGGGCAGGGGCGCTGCAGGGGGCTGTGGGAGATGGGGGCACTGTGGGGCTGTGGGGCAGGGGGCGCTGCAGGGGGCTGTGGGGCAGGGGGTGCTGCAGGGGGCTGTGGGGAGATGGGGGCACTGTGGGGGGCTGTGGGGCAGGGGCGCTGCAGGGGGCTGTGGGGGCGTCTCCAATCTCTCCCATCTCCCCCCAGGTACCTTTGCCCTTGTGGCCCACCAGCGCCAGGAGGGGTACGAGAGCCTGTGACCGGAGCCCCAGAGAGATGGGGGGCGGGACGGACCCGCTGTCCCCTGCTGGAGCAGAGCCGGCGCCCCCGAGAGGGGAAAGGCCTCGGGCCCCATTCCCTGCCCCAGCCGGCCCCGCCCCCTGCCGTGGGGCTGGAGGGCAGGCGGCGCCCCAGAGGCTCACGTCGGTGGTTTTAGGGTCTGTTCCTCGCTGGGCCTTTTCCTGCTTTGAAATAAATCGTCTCTTTGCATCCGAGCCCCGTCGCCCCCCGTTCCTGGACCCACGCGGGGACCGGGCTGGGTGGGCCCCGGGGCCGATCGGGGGGGGCAGCCTGGACCATGGGGGTTCCAGAATCTTGGGGTTACCATGGGAGTCCAATGTGATTAGAGCCGGGGGAGGGGGGCCTGGCTCTTTGGCTCTAACCACTAGGCCTGACCCCAAGGGATACCTGGCCAGTTCCCAGCAGCGGGGAGTCCCAGGGGTTAACCCCACCAATGCCCAGCGGCAGGGAGTCCCCGGGGTTAACCCCGCCAATGCCCAGCGGCAGGGAGTCCCGGGGGTTAACCCCACCAATGCCCAGCGGCAGGGAGTACCCGGGGTTAACCCCACCAATGCCCAGCGGCAGGGAGACCTGGGGGTTAACCCCGCCAATGCCCAGCGGCGGGCAGTCCTGGGGGTTAACCCCGCCAATGCCCAGCGGCAGGGAGTCCTGGGGGTTAACCCCACCAATGCCCAGCGGCGGGCAGTCCTGGGGGTTAACCCCGCCAATGCCCAGCGGCAGGGAGTCCTGGGGGTTAACCCCGCCAATGCCCAGCGGCGGGCAGTCCTGGGGGTTAACCCCGCCAATGCCCAGCGGCAGGGAGTCCTGGGGGTTAACCCCACCAATGCCCAGCGGCAGGGAGTCCTGGGGGTTAACCCCACCAATGCCCAGTGGCAGGGAGTCCTGGGGGTTAACCCCGCCAATGCCCAGCGGTAGGGAGTCCTGGGGGTTAACCCCACCAATGCCCAGAGGCGGGCAGTCCTGGGGGTTAAGCCCGCCAATGCCCAGCGGCAGGGAGTCCTGGGGGTTAACCCCACCAATGCGCAGCGGCAGGTGGTCCCGGGGGTTAACCCCGCCAATGCCCAGTGGCAGGGGGTCCCGGGGGTTAACCCCGCCAATGCCCAGTGGCAGGGAGTCCCGGGGGTTAACCCCACAGTTTTTTCAGCGTTGCTGTGCCTGGTCTCCCCTGTCTATGATGGGCTCCAAGCTGGGGGAAGCCGGGCTCTGTCTCTCCTGCGTGGCGACTGTCCTGCTGGCGGTATCTGCTGCCACCGAGTCCTGGCTCCGGCTCTGGGTCCTGGGCATCGTCATTCACCGGGGGCTGTGGAGGCAGTGTGAGCTGGGGGCCTGCACCCCCCTCCAGGGCCAGCGAGGTAGGGACGTCGGGTTAACCCTGCTCTGATCCAGTGGCGGGGAGTCCCACTGGTTAACCCTGCTCTGATCCAGTGGCGGGGAGTCCCACTGGTTAACTCTGCTCTGATCCAGTGGCGGGGGGTTCCACGGGTTAACCCTGCTCTGATCCAGTGGCGGGGAGTCCCACTGGTTAACCCTGCTCTGATCCAGTGGCGGGGAGTCCCACTGGTTAACCCTGCTCTGATCCAGTGGCGGGGGGTTCCACGGGTTAACCCTGCTCTGATCCAGTGGCAGGGGATCCCACTGGCTAACCCTGCTCTGATCCAGTGGCGGGGAGTCCCACTGGTTAACCCTGCTCTGATCCAGTGGCGGGGAGTCCCACGGGTTAACCCTGCTCTGATCCAGTGACAGAGGGGGAGGGGGTCCACGGGTTAACCCTGCTCTGATCCAGTGACGGGGGGGGCGGGGTCCATGGGTTAACCCTGCTCTGATCCAGTGGCGGGAGGGCGGGGTCCACAGGTTAACCCTGCTCTGATCCAGTGGCGGGAGGGCGGGGTCCATGGGTTAACCCTGCTCTGATCCAGTGGCGGGGGGGGGGGCGGGGTCCACGGGTTAACCCTGCTCTGATCCAGTGGCGGGGAGTCCCACGAGTTAACTCTGCTCTGATCCAGTGACGGGGAGTCCCACGAGTTAACTCTGCTCTGATCCAGTGGCAGGGAGTCCCACGAGTTAACTCTGCTCTGATCCAGTGGCGGGGAATCCCACCAGTTAACTCTGCTCTGATCCAGTGGCAGGGAGTCCCACGAGTTAACTCTGCTCTGATCCGGCGGCGGGGAGTCCCACGGGTTAACCCAGCTCTGATCCAGTGGCGGGGAGTCCCACGGGTTAACCCTGCTCTGATCCGGTGGTGGGGAGTCCCACGGGTTAACCCTGCTCTGATCCGGTGGTGGGGAGTCCCACGAGTTAACTCTGCTCTGATCCGGTGGCGGGGAGTCGCACGGGTTAACCCTGCTCTGATCCAGTGGCGGGGGGGCGGGGAGTCCCACGGGTTAACCCTGCTCTGATCCGGTGGCGGGGAGTCCCACGGGTTAACCCTGCTCTGATCCGGTGGCGGGGAGTCCCACGGGTTAACCCAGCTCCTATGTAGTGGCAGGCAGTGATCCGCCTTAACCCTGCCAGCTTAAGGCCTCATGCTCCATCATCAGGGAGTAGCTGGATGGGGAAACTGACTGAAAGAAGCGGTGGGGGGGGCTCAGCTCTACCCCCCAGGAGGAAGGCCTGGGTTCGGGGGGAGGGGCAGCTCCCCCTTTTCCTCCCCACGTTGCTGCTGTCAATGCACCGCGCATTGAGCGTTGGCGCCATCCACCGGCCACATGGGGACCCGGCAGGGCACGGAGACACGTCCTGGGGGTTGGGGTGAGCCCAGACCAGGTACTGGGGATCCCAGGGCAGGAGTTGGGGGGACCCCAGGGTGTGCAGAGGCGTGGGGGTGGCAGGGTGAGGTCTCACTGACACCCCCATTTCTGCTCCCCCCAGGGTATGTGGGAGCATCGAGGGGCTGCCTGGTTCTGGCCATCCTGGCCGGGTACCTCTCCCTGCTGTGTGGGGCCCTGGCACTCGCCCCCCGCCCGGCCCCCAGGAGGCTTGACTGGGCCCGGGGGGCTGCGGCCCTCTGCTTCCTCACAGGTACGGGGAACCCCCCCAACCCCTCTCCTACCCTCTGACCCCCATAATGCCTCCCCCCTTCCCAGCCCTCCTGACCCCCAACCCAACATCTGACCCACAACTCCACCCCTGCCCCATCCCCTGCCCCCCACCCTCCCTCCATCTGCCCCCCAAATCCCTCCAGTACCCCCCACCTTGACTTCCCACCCCCCAGCCCCACATCTTGTGTCTCGCAGGCACCTTGGCCGTGGTGGCTCTGGGCTGTTTCATGGGCGGATCGGCCGGGGAAGCCGGTGGCAGCTGGGCCTGGTCGCTGGTGGTGGCCTGGGCGGCGGTGCCCGCGGCCGGGTTGGCAGGTGAGCACCCAGAGGGCACAGGGAGGGGGGGACACATGGAGGAGAAGCGTCTCTCAGCCATGCTGACCCCCCCGATCTGTTCCAGGCACCTGCCACTGCCAGGCGCGGAGGAGGGAGCGACACCCGCACGGCCGCCCGAGAGGATCACCTGGCTCGGGGTGATGCCCCCGCAGGGCGCTCGGACGCCTGGGTCCCCCGTCTCGCCTCCCAAGCTGAGCTATTAAACCCTCTCTGCCAGCCAGAGATGCCCCGCAGGACTCGGGACCAACTCGGCTCCTCTGGTGTTGGGATGCAGCCACCTCTGGGGTGGGGCCGCGGGGGAACAGCCGCATATAACAGCGCGCGGGGATCGATGGCCCCGCCTGGGGGCGCAGCTGGGTGTAACTAACGGCCCGGACGCCTGGGTTCCCTCCCGAGGGGGCGGGGCTCCAGGGCCCGGGCGGGTCCAGCCCCGTCAATCTTCACCGGGGACGTCAGAGACCCGCCCTTTGTGACTGGCAGCTGGCGCTGGGTCACGTGGCCCTGCCCGCCTCATCCCGTGGCCGCGGAGATGCAGGCTGCGCGCCGATTGGTCGGCGTGTTGAGGCCCGCCCATCGGGCACGGGGATTGGTTCCGGGAGAGGTACTGCCCCCATCGTGCTTGGTCAGGTGGCTAAAGCCCGGTCTGGCCGCCATGATTGGCTGGTTCACGAACCGTTGCACGTTTTGATTGGTCGGCTTCGGGCCCTCTATCCACTGATAGCGCCGATTGGAGTCACTCTCTCCTGATTGGACAACCGCGCGGCCTGGCTGCGACTGGCTGAACGCCCCACATGCCGCGTCCCCATTGGCCGAGACTGCGGTCACGCCTCTGAGCTACGCCGGTTGGTTCCGCCGCCGGCCCACCCCTCAGCCTATTGGTCGCAGGGCTCCAGCCCCGCCCTGCGGCCTGACCCCGCGCGCTGATTGGCTCCGATCCAGGAAGGGGGCGTGGCCAGGCGCGGAGCGGGGCGATGGCGGCGTTGCGGGCGCTGGTTGGGGTGAAGCGGGTCATAGACTATGCCGTGAAGGTGGGCGGGGCTCGGACGCCTGGGTCCCTGTCCCGCGGGGCGGGGGGCGCTCGGACGCCTGGGGCCCTGCCCGGGGGGGGGGCGGGGGGCGCTCGGACACCTGGGTCCCTGTCCCGCGGGGCGGGGGCCGGGGGCGCCCGGGCACCTGGGTCCCTGTCCCGAGGGCGGGGCAGGGGCGCCCGGGCACCTGGGTCCCTGTCCCGAGGGGGCACTCGGACGCCTGGGTCCCTATCCCGGGGGCGGGGGGGAGCGCCCGGACGCCTGGGTCCCTGTCCCGGGGGAGGGGGGGAGCGCCCGGACGCCTGGGTCCCTGTCCGGTGGGGGCGGGGGCGCTCGGACACCTGGGTCCCTGTCCGGTGGGGCGGGGAGCACTCGGACGCCTGGGTCCCTGTCCCGCGGGGCGGGGGGAGCGCCCGGACGCCTGGGTCCCTGTCCGGTGGGGGCGGGGGGAGCACCCGGACGCCTGGGTCCCTGTCCCGAGGGGGGGCACTCGGACGCCTGGGTCCCGCGGTGACGCTCTGCCCCCCAGGTGCGGGTGCGGCCGGGCGGCGGGGTGGTGACGGACGGGGTGAAACACTCCATGAACCCCTTCTGCGAGATCGCGCTGGAGGAGGCGGTGCGGCTGCGGGAGCGGCGCCTGCTGCAGGAGATCGTGGTGGTCAGCTGCGGGCCGCAGCAGTGCCAGGTACCCCATGGGCCCCCGGGCCAGGTACCCCCATGGGCCCCCGGGCCAGGTACCCCATACCCGCGCCGCCCCGGGCCAGGTACCTCCCATAGCCACCCCTCCCCGGGCCAGGTACCTCCCATAGCCACCCCTCCCCGGGCCAGGTACCTCCATAGCCACCCCGGGCCAGGTACCTCCATAGCCACCTCCCCCGGGCCAGGTACCTCCATAGCCACCACCCCGGGCCAGGTACCTCCCATAGCCACCCCTCCCCGGGCCAGGTACCTCCATAGCCACCACCCCGGGCCAGGTACCTCCCATAGCCACCACCCCGGGCCAGGTACCTCCCATAGCCACCCCTCCCCCGGGCCAGGTACCTCCCATAGCCACCACCCCCGGGCCAGGTACCTCCCATAGCCACCCCGGGCCAGGTACCTCCCATAGCCACCCCGGGCCAGGTACCTCCCATAGCCACCACCCCGGGCCAGGTACCTCCCATAGCCACCACCCCGGGCCAGGTACCTCCATAGCCACCACCCCGGGCCAGGTACCTCCCATAGCCACCACCCCGGGCCAGGTACCTCCATAGCCACCACCCCGGGCCAGGTACCTCCCATAGCCACCACCCCCGGGCCAGGTACCTCCCATAGCCACCACCCCCGGGCCAGGTACCTCCCATAGCCACCACCCCCGGGCCAGGTACCTCCCATAGCCACCACCCCGGGCCAGGTACCTCCCATAGCCACCACCCCGGGCCAGGTACCCCTAGCCACCACCCCGGGCCAGGTACCCCATAGCCACCCCGGGCCAGGTACCCCCATAGCCACCCCTCGGGCCAGGTACCCCCATAGCCACCCCGGGCCAGGTACCCCATAGCCACCCCCGGGCCAGGTACCCCATAGACCTCCTCTGCCCTCCTACTGCCCCCGCTCCTACAGACACCCCTGCCAGGTACCACCCCCCCACGCCAACAGACCCCACCTGCCAGGTACCGCCTGTCACGGCCCTGCACCCCCGGCTTCCTGCGATTCACCGCGACTTGCATCCGAAGAAGTGGGTATTCACCCACGAAAGCTCATGCTGCAAAACGTCTGTTAGTCTATAAGGTGCCACAGGATTCTTTGCTGCTTCTACAGAACCAGACTAACACGGCTACCCCTCTGATACTTAACGCAGAAGGTTTATTCAGACGACAGGACACAGGCCCAGACAGGTCTTGCAGGCACAAACAACAGGATCCTCCCCAGTTAGGGCCATCTTGGGGTCCCAGGAGCCCCACATCCCCACTGGGGGGTCAGAGCCCTGTCTGGGCTCCCTCCATCCCCAGCCAACTCCTCAAACTCTCACCCCCCAGCGTCTCCTCCCCCCCTTTGTCCAGCTCCCCGGGCAGAGGGGTCCCCTGGCCTCTCACCCCTTCCTGGGTTCTCCCGTTACCTGCTCAGGTCTCCTCCCTCAGGTCAGTCTCCCCTCCCCCAGTGCAGCCCCCCCCCCCCGTCAGCATTCACAGCCCCCAGTAAGAACAGTCCCAGTTCCTCACCCCACCCCCCCCGTGCTCCTACAGACCCCCCCCCCCCATGCCAGTACTGTCCTGCCCGTCTCTGGCAACATCCCCTGGCTCCCCTGACCCCCACTGCCTCCCTACAGCCCTCATCGCCTCCCAGACCCCAGTGCCAGGCACTGCCCCCAAGCTTGTATAGACCCCCAGTGCCAGGTACCAGCCCCCAGTGCCAGGTACCAGTCCCCCTCCTCTGACAGCCTCCTTCCCCACAGCTCCCCTGACCCCCGCCTCCCTACAGCCCTCATCACCTCCCCAAACCTCCAGTGCCAGGTACTGCCCCCGGCTCATATAGACCCCTGCCTTCCTACAGCCCCCTCCCTGGTGTCAGGTACCGTGCCCCCTCCATGTTTCCTGACCCGACCCTCTTCCCGGTACCAGTCCCCACCCCGGCTCCTCCTGACCCCGGCCTCAGCCCCATTGGCAGAGGAGAGCTGCTGACCCCGGCCTCAGCCCCATTGGCAGAGGGAGAGCTGCTGACCCGCCCCCTCTGGCTGCGAGGCCAAGGGCTGGGCGGGCCCCGGGCTCGGGGGCGCGTGTGTTGGGTGGGTCCTGCCCAGCCTGCCCTGAATTCGAACTCCGCCCCCGCAGGAGACCATCCGGACGGCGCTGGCCATGGGGGCCGACCGGGGGCTGCACGTGGAGATCCCAGCCCCCCAGTACGACAGTCTCGGCCCCTTCCAGGTGGCCAAGATCCTGGCGGCGCTGGCCAAGAAGGAGGGGGTCAGCCTGGTGCTGCTGGGCAAGCAGGTGAGCTCCCCTCCCCCACCCTGCCCCACGGGCCCATCTGCCCCGGTATCCCGCCTGCTCCCCACTCCTCCCCCCTCTGCCCCACGGGCCCATCTACCCCGGTATCCCGTCTCCTCCCTGCCCCTCACCCCTCCCCCCTCTTCCCCACGGGCTCATCTGCCCCGGTATCCCACCTCCTCCCTGCCCCCACTCCTCCCCCTCTGCCCCACGGCCCATCTATCCCGCCTCCTCCCTGCCCCCCCCTCTACCCCACGGGCCCATCTACCCCGGTATCCCACCTGCTCCCTGCCCCCCACTCCTCCCCCCTCTGCCCCGGTATCCCGCCTCCTCCCTGGCCCCCACTCCACCCCTCTGCCCCACGGGCCCATCTTCCCAGGTATCCCGCCTCCTCCCTGCCCCTCCTCCCCTCTGCCCCACGGGCCCATCTGCCCCGGTATCCCGCCTCCTCCCTGCCCCCCACTCCTCCCCCCTCTGCCCCACGGGCCCCTCTACCCCGGTATCCCGCCTCCTCCGTGCCCCCCACTCCTCCCCGCTCTGCCCCCCGGGCCCATCAACCCCGGTATCCCACCTCCTCCCTGCCCCCTCTCCTCCCCCTCTGCCCCACGGGCCCATCTGCCCAGTATCCCGCCTCCTCCCTGCCCCCACTCCTCCCCTCTGCCCCACAGGCCCATCTACCCGGTATCCTGCCTCCTCCTCCCTGCCCCCCACTCCACCCCCTCTGCCCCACGGGCCCGTCTACCCCGGTATCCCGCCTCCTCCCTGCTCCCCACTCCTCCCCCCTCTGCCCCACGGGCCCATCTACCCGGGTATCCTGCCTCCTCCCTGCCCCCCACTCCTCCCCCCTCTGCCCCACGGGCCCATCTGCCCCGGTATCCCGCCTCCAACCCCCTCTGCCCCACAGGCCCATCTACCCTGGTATCCCGCCTGCTGTGCCATCCCGGCTCGTGACGCTGCTCCCTGCGGCAAGTGATGGGAAGGGCCCGTCCTGGGTGTGACTTGTTTTCTCCTTCCCAGGCCATCGACGACGACTGCAACCAGACGGGGCAGATGACGGCGGCGCTGCTGGACTGGCCCCAGGTGGTTGCCCCCCTGGTCGGGGGGTCCTGGCAGCGGGGGGTTCTGGAAGCTGCTGAGGGGGGGCATCCCAGCCGTGGCGGGGGGGCAGGGGGTTGGATCCTGGCAGAGGGCATCTCTGGGAGCTGCAGGTGGGGGAGGGTCGGATCCCAGCAGCAGGGGGGGCTCTGGGAGCTGTGTGGGGCAGGGTCAGATCCCAGCAGTAGGGGGCTCTGGGGAGGTGGATCCCAGCAGCGGGGGCTCTGGTAGCTGTGTGTGGGATCCCAGCATGGATCCCAGCAGCGGGGGCTCTGGGAGCTGTGGGGGGGGGGAATCCCAGCAGCGAGGGACTCTGGGAGCTGTGTGTCGGGGGGAGGATCGCAGCAGCAGGGGGCTCTGGGATCTGTGGGGGGCAGGGTTGGATCACGGGAGTGGTGGGTTCTGGGAGCTGTGGGGCAGGGGGGATCCCAGCAGTGGGGGGCTCTGAGACCTGTGGGGGGGAGGATCCCATCAGCGGGGGGCTTTGGGAGCTGTGGAGGGGGAAGGGGGTTGGATCCTTGCAGCAAGGGGGTTCTGAGAGCTGCGGGGGGGTGGTTGGATCCTGAGAGTGGTGGGTTCTGGGAACTGTGGGGCAGGGGGGATCCCAGCAGTGTAGGATTCTAGGGGCTGGGGGTGAAGGATCCTGGGTGATGGGCGCTAACCCCCGGGCCCTGCAGGGGACCGGCGCCTCCGCGCTGACGCTGGAGGGGGAGCAGCTGACGGTGGAGCGGGAGGTGGACGGGGGCCTGGAGAGCATCCGGCTCCGGCTGCCGGCCGTGGTGACGGCCGACCTGCGGCTCAACGAGCCCCGTTACGCCACCCTGCCCAACATCATGGTGAGGTGGGGGGGAGGCCGCCTCTGGGGCGGGGCTGACCCCTCCCCCGGCTCAGAGACATAGCCATCTCTGGGGCGGGGCAGGGGCTGGTTATGTGGGGACCCTTCCCCGGGGGTGCAACCTGGAAATAGGGGGCTGAGCCCCCTTTCCCTCTCCTGGGCTGACTGGCCGCAGACCCCTCCGGGCGCTGGCATCCCTCAGCTGCCAGCAGGTGGCGCCCCACACCCAGCCAGGCTGCGGGCATGCGCCCAGAGCCGCTCACCCAGGGAAAGGCCCCGGCCTGGCACCCCACAGCTGTACCCGCCGGCCCTGGGCGGCTGCCTGACCAGTGTACGTTCATCACCCAGCCGGCCCCGCCCTCGGTGCGGACCAGCCACGCGCCCGCCTTCGCCAGAGGTTTCCCGAGTGCCCCGTTTTAGGGAGAGCTCAGAGGCGACTGACCCCCGAGAGCTGATTGGTCGCCATCACAGGGCAGAGAGCAAAGAAAAGGGAAGCTAAAGGCCCAATGTCAGTCTGACACCATCTCTCACTGGGCAGGGTTGAGATCTGCCACTTTCTCACCCCGCTGCACGTTGCCGGCCGTAAGGCACCGGGTTCCCTCCCATACCAGGACCAGGCTCCTCGGTTGAAATTTTCTCTTCCCCAGCGCACTGGGTGCTGCCAGCGTAGGTGCAGGAGGAGAGAGGCCGAGGCAGAAGGCCGCCGTACCTTGGTGTATCCCCTCAGGCCGTGTGCCTGGCAGCCGCGCACCCTGATGGGACTCCTGGGTTCTGTCCCAGCTCTGGGAGGGGAGTGGGGTCTAGTGGTTAGAGCAGCGGGGGCTGGGAGCCAGGACTCCTGGGTTCTGTCCCAGCTCTGGAGGGGGGATGGGATCTAGTGGTTAGAGCAGCGGGGGCTGGGAGCCCGGACTCCTGGGTTCCACGCCTGGCTCTCTCCCCAGAAAGCCAAGAAGAAGAAGATTGAGGTGCTGAAGGCGTCGGACCTGGGGGTCGATCTCTCCTCCCGGCTGGCCGTGGAGCGCGTGGAAGAGCCGCCCCAGCGCCAGGCCGGCGTCAAGGTGGAGACTGTGGACGACCTCGTGGGCAAGCTGAAGGAGGGGGGCCTGATCTGAGCCCCCAGCCGGTGAGTGCGGCCCCTGCCCCGGCTCGCCCCTTGCAGACGCTGACAGTGCTGGGGAGAGAACCCAGGAGTCCGGGCTCTCAGCCTCTCCCCCCCCCTCCCCGTCCACCAGCTCTAATCACTAACCCCCGCCCCCAGCTGGGGGGAGAACCCAGGAATCCTGATACCCAGCCCCCACCCCAGCACTGCTCTAACCACTAGAGATCACTCCCCTCCCAGAGCTGGGGAGAGAACCCAGGAGTCCAGGCTCTCGCGCCCCCCCCAGCTCTAATCACTAGGGAACTCAGGAATCCTGATGCCCAGCCCCCCCCCCCCCCCCCCGGCACTGCTCTAACCACTAGAGATCACTCCCCTCCCAGAGCTGAGGAGGGAACCCAGGAATCCTGGCTCCCTCCTTCCTGCTCCCCCCATAACCCGTGGAGTCCCCCCCCCCCCACTGATCTCTCCGTGGCTTGTTTCTCTTCCAGCCCCTCCTGGAGCCGCTGCGCCCGGCTCTCCTGCTGCTGTGACGGGCGGTGCCCCTGGGGGTCCCCGGGACCTGGCACTGCCCCCCGTGATTGTAACCGTGCTGCCTTCCGGCCCCGCGCCGCTGCTCCGTCAGCCCCAGGGCTCGGGACCCATAAACCCCGCTGGGTCTTTGGAGAGTCGCTGTCCGTCTGTCCTTCGTCCGGCCCAGCCCGCCCGCCAGGGGCCTGGCTTTGGGGGGCCGCCCAGGCCCAGAGGCGGGGTTTGGGGGGGCTGAGGGTGGGGCGTACAGGGAGCGGGGGTGGGATTATGGGCAATCTGGGGGTGGGGTTTATTGTAGGATGGGCGTGGCTTGGGAAGACAAGGCGGGGTTTAGTGGGGGAGAGGAGGGAGGAGTGGTAGGGGTGGGGTTTATTGTAGGATGGGCGTGGCTTGGGAAGACAAGGCGGGGCTTAGTGGGGGAGAGGAGGGGGGAGTGGTAGGGGTGGGGTTATTGTAGGATTGGGGTTGGGTGGATGGCGGCCTGGGGGGGGCAGTGGGGGCGTTACTGGCTGAATGATGCCCAGGAGCTGCTGCAGGGCCCCCCAGGAAGGCCCGGACAGACGGGGGCCCCTCACCGGAGCCGGGATCCATCCCTGCTGGGCTCAGCCAGGCGGCTCCTCCCCTCGCTCCCACCCCAGGAGCCTGGAGGAGGAGCCGAGGGGGCGGAGCCTGCTGTTCCCCTGGGGAACTCCCTGCCCCTGGATGCCCCTGGGCTGCCGGCAGAGCTCGGGCCTGGGGGGCAGGGGGAGAGGAGCCCCCCCTGGTGACAGCCCGGCTCCCCCACCTTCCTCTGCCGCAGCTGGCCAGGTCAGTGCCCATCCTGCCGGAGATGCGTCTCGGCTCCTCCAGCCGGGCCCCCCGCGCGCCCCATCCCGGCTCCGGGCGCCAGGCCTGGGGGGGCTTTCAAAATGGGTTCATCAAATCACTGCCCAGGATGGGGGGAGGATCCCCCCAATCCACCATGGAAAGGGGGGTTTGGAGTGTTCCCCGCAGGCAGGGGCTGGCCTGGGGGGGGTCCCTGCAGGGTGAGGAGGGGGGAGGTGGTTTCGGGTGTGAACGGCCCCCTGAGCCGGGCCCCCTGCTGCAGGTGGGGGGTGTCTGGGAGTCCATCTGCTTCCAAGCCGAAGCGCTGGTCACCCCCCCCCCCCAATTTCCCCGGCTCTGCACTGGGGGGCTGGGCCCTGATGCAGCCACCTCTGGGCTGGAGCAGCCGCATATAATGCTGCAGGGGGGTGGTTTGCTCAGATGCAGCCGGTTTCGGGGGGGGGCAGTGGAGGAGCAGCCCCGCCCCACAGAGGTGATGATGCTTGTGGCTAATTACACTGGCTTCCCCGCCAGGGACCCTCCTGTGCGCCGCCCCGGAGCTATTCCTAGAAAGGTCCCGACCGCTCCCGGGCAGATTCCTCCTCCTCCCCGGGCACACCCCGCCCCTCCCCCGCCGGCTTAACCGGTTCCCCGCCCGCATCGCCGGGAGCCCTGAGCCTTTGTCCGGCTCCTCCCCCCCCGCCCCTGTCATGGCCGGCAGGTGCCCGGACACCTGGGCCGGCGCCGCCCGGCTCCTGCTGCTGCTGCTGGGTGAGTCCGGGGGGCCCGGCCCAGCCGGGGTCCGGTCCTGAAAACGTCACCGGGACAGACTCGCTCAGGGAAGATTCACCGGAGCCTCCAGGGCACCCGGGGACCTGCCCCCCCCCACGGGGCGGGGGATTCGGTGCCCCCTGAATTGGGGCGGGGGGAGGAGACGGCTCGGGAGAGAAGCCAGGATTTCTGACCCCCCCCCCCGCCCAGAGAACCCAGGAGTCCTGGCTCCCAGCTCCCTTCCCCCCCCCACCCGTTCCCCCGGCCCATAGAACCCTGGAGTCCTGGCTCCGCCCCGACTAGAACCCCACCCAGAGACCAGGAGTCCTGACCCCCACACTAACCCCCCCCGCACCCAGAGAACCCAGGAGTCCAGGCTTCTAGCCTCCCCCCCACTGTAACCACTAACCCCCCCCTCCCCTCCCACAGCGTCAGGCCCCATTTGACCCCCCAGGGACCCGATGAATCAGCCGCAGCGAGCGCCCCCCTGTGGGCTCAGCCCCCCCATCTGCCAGCGCCTCTCGCGCCCCCCGCCCCGACTCAGCCCGAAGCCTCTGGGCCCAGGCCCAGCCCACGGCGCCGGGCTGCTTCCAGGGGATGGTAGGGACGGCTCAGCCAGTGTGGAGATGCGGCCACCTCTGGGGCGCAGCAGCTGGGGAACAGCCACATATAACACGTGTGGGGGGACAACTCCCCGGGCTCAGAGCTGCAGCTGCCTCTGGGGTGGGGACACTGGGGAATAGACACATATAACGGGGACGGCTCCCCGGGCTCAGAGCTGCAGCTGCCTCTGGGGCGCGGCAGCTGGGGAACAGCCGCACACAACGCTGCTCGGGCGCAGCTCGCTAGAGTTGAGGCCGGGAAGGGAGGTGGATCCTGTGTTAAATCCAGGCACAGGAGGGATCCGGCAGCGGGAAATCACCCTCCTGGGCTATTAGCAAATCACCTGGGCCACGAAGGAGCCAGGCGGGTCGGGAGTGAGGGGCACCGGCAGAGCTGGGGGTGGGGAGCACAGGGCTGGGCTAGCAGGGGCTGCGGTCGGGAGTGAGGGGCACCGGCAGAGCTGGGATCGGGGGGAGCCCAGGGCTGGGCTAGTGGGGGCTGCGGGTCGGGAGTGAGGGGCACTGTTCTGCCAATACCTGTCAGGCCTGGCTCTGGGAGGGGAGTGGGGTCTAGTGGTTAGAACAGGGGGCGCTGGGAGCCCGGACTCCTGGGTTCCATCCCCAGCTCCAGGGGGGGAGTGGGGTCCAGTTATATCTGGAGGGAGCTGGGAGCCCGGACTCCACTGGCTGCCCATAGCTGGCGCGTGGGGTGGGGTATGTGTGGGTGTCTGGGGGCTACAGCGGGTGGGGGGCGACTGACAGAGGAGAGGATCCAGTCTCTGTGTTGGGGGTGAGGGGGCAGGCGGTGGGGGGAGGGGAAAGGCTCCCTGGGACCCCTGGCTAGGGGTGGGGGGTGGAATCGAGCCCAGAACTAACCAGCCTCCCTCTGCCCCCCCCAGGCCCTGTGCTCCCCTTCCCCCTCCAGCTGCCACCCGGCCCCCTGGCGGTGCTGCTGGGGGGGAACCTCTCGATCCCGCTCTCCTACCCCCCGGCCCAGCCGCCCCCCAGAATCGTGTGGCAGAGGAACCGGACGGTGCTGGCAGACGGACACCTGGGTCCCAACGGCTCGGTGGCCGTGGCCTCGGCCTACCAGGGCCGGCTCAGCGTGGACCCCCAAGGGGGCGCGCTCGCCATCGCCCCCGTGGCCCTGCAGGATGCCGGCCCCTACACGGTCGAGGTCTTCCCACTGGGGGGCCAGGTGTGGAGGGGGGACGTCCAGGTGGAGGTGTACGGTAAGTGGGGGCGGCCCGGACGCCTGGGTTCTGTGCCGAGCCCTGGGAGGGGAGTGGGGTTTAGTGGTTGGAGCGGGGGAGCTGGGAGCCAGGACACCTGGGTTCTATCCCCCCTCTGTGGGGGGGTGTCTAGTGGATAGAGAAGAGGTGGGAGGGGTTGGGAGTCAGGACTCCTGGGTTCTCTCCCCTCTTGGAGGGTGCGGGGGTGGGAGGTCTAGTTGATAGAGCAGGGGTGGGGGGCTGGGAGTCAGGACTCCTGGGTTCTCCCCCTCTGGGGGGAGTGTCTAGTGGATGGAGAAGAGGCGGGAGGGGCTGGGAGCCAGGACTCCTGGGTTCTCTCCCCACGCCTGTTTCCCCCCTGCAGAGCTGGTAGGGAATGTCTCCGTGACGCCCCCGGCCCTGGCAGTGAGCGAAGGCGCCAGGTCGGCCGCTCTCACCTGCGCCCCCGTGCGGGGCACCGTCACCTGGACCAGGAACGGGCAAAGCCTGGACCCGAACCCCCGGTACCGGGTCTCGGCTGGGACCCTCCAGATCAGCCGGCCTGAGCGGAACGACAGCGGCACCTACAACTGCACCGTGTCCAACCCATTCGGCACCGGCGCCGGCGCCGCCCACATCCGGGTCTATTGTGAGTGCAGGCCGGACGCCGGGGTAGATGGGCCTGAGCCGGGCCAGAAAGGTGGGGAGGGGGGCGGCCTGGGCCCATCTGGGGCGGGGATCCCGGGCTGCCTGGGCCGAGGGGGGAGCAGGGGAGACCAGACTCGCTCCCCCCGTTCTGACTCGGTTCTGGTTCCCTTCCCAGACGGGCCGGAGCCCCCCACGATCAGCCTCTCGTCGGACCGGGACCCGGAGCCCCGGCGCTACGTCCGGGTGAACAGCACCGTGACGCTGGCCTGCCGGGCCCCCTCGGACCCCCCCGCCCAGATCTACTGGAGCCTGGCCGACGCCGGCGACCCCCTGGTCCCGGCCCAGCCGGAGCTGACGCTGCCCCGGGTGCAGCTCAGCCAGGCCGGGCTCTACTCCTGCCTCGCCAGCAACCCGCAAACCCAGCGCCAGCTCCGCGCCACCCTGATCCTCACCGTCACCCGTGGGTGCCCCCGGGCCCTTCCCCTCCAGGGGGCGCCAGCTCCCGTCTCTCCCCAGGGCAGGGGGGCAGGGAATGGGGCACAGGGCTTTCCCCGCTAGGGGGCGCCGGGTTCCCAGACAGCCCCAGGGCAGGGGATTGGCTGGCTCAGGGGGGCGGGGAATGGGGCAGGGGGCCTGTCCCCTCTAGGGGGCGCTAGGTTCACAGCCAGCCCCAGGGCAGGGGATTGGCTGTCTTGGGCGTGGGGGAGGGGCTATGGGGCTGATCTGTTTCTCTCTCTCTCTCCCCCCTCCAGAGATCCCCCCCGGATCCCCCTTCTGCTCCCTGGACTCGGTGGCCAATGGCACGGCCCTTCGCTTCCTCTGCTCGTGGCCGGGGGGCTCCCCGGCTCCCAGCCTGAGTCTGCAGGGGCTGCCGGGGGGTGAGGAGCAAGGGGTCGGCCCCACCCTCGAGCGGACCCTGAGCCCCCCCCTGCCCGCCCTCAATGGTACCCGGGTCACCTGCCTGGGGAGACACCTCGCCGCCGAGGGGAACTGCAGCATGACACCCGGTGAGACCCCAGCCCCACCGCCGGGGTGCAGTGCCGGCTTCGGCCACCGGGGGCAGCACTGGGCTGGGGCACTGACCCTGACCCTAATTCTAGGGAGGGGCTGGCACCCCCAGGGGGGAGGGGCAGGGGGTCCCTGCCATGTGGGCGGGGCATGGGCCATGTCGGCAGAGTTGGTGTTCAATGGATGGGTGGGACGGGAGGAGTGAATGCAGGGGAGAGGCCCTGATGTCCAGTGGGTGGGGCATGAATTGAGTGGGCGGGGCTAGTATCCAATGGGTTTGGCCTGGAGTATGGGGGCGGAGCTAAAGTCCAGCTGGTGGAGGCAGGGCCAGGACACTATGGGTGGGGCTGGCCTCCAGAGGGAGGGGCCAGGATACCATGGGAGGAGCTAGTATCCAGGGGAGGGCCAGGACACTGTGGGAGGAGCTAGTATCCAGGGGAGGGGCCAGGACACGATGGGAGGAGCTAGTATCCAGGGGAGGGGCCAGGATACCATGGGAGGAGCTAGTATCCAGGGGAGGGGCCAGGACACTGTGGGAGGAGCTAGTATCCAGGGGAGGGGCCAGGACACTATGGGAGGAGCTAGTATCCAGGGGGCGGGGCCAGGATTCTGCAGGTGGGGCTACCGCCAAGGGGGAAGGGCCTGGACGATGGGGCGGGGTTAACACCTGGGAACTCCACCCAAATCAACTCCCCAACTCCCCTCCCTCGCCCCCCAGAAGCCCCCTCGGGGGTCTCTCTCTCATTCCAGGCCTCCCTGGCCCCGGGGGACACTGTCCTGCTGGATCTGCAGTGCCGGGGCACCTACCGGCCTGTGGAAATCGCCTGGGCCCGGGACGGGGCACCGCTGGGTCCAGGCGGGCGGTACCGGGTCAGCGCCGACGGGGCCCGACTCACCATCAGCAACTTCACGGCCCCGCAGGACCTGGGGGGCTACTCGGTGCGGTGCCAAAACCCGCTGGGCTCGCAGGAAAGTAACCTCACGCTGACGGGTGAGAACCCAGGAGTCCTGGCTCCCAACCCCCCCCCCCCACCACCACCACCAGACCCCACTCCGTTCTCCGAGCTGCGGATGGAGCCCAGGAGTCCTGTCCCCACAGATCTCCCCGGCCCCTCTAACCCACCCTCCTCCCTGCAGGTCCCTCCGTCTCCGGCTGGACCCTGGTGCGTGGTTCGGAGCCCGGCTCGGCCCGGCTGAGCTGGGCGGTGCCAGAGGGCTCCGTGGTCACTGGGTTCTTGATCCAGATCCGGGCGGCCGGGGAGTGGCAGACGCTGCAGACGCTAGGGGGCGCCACTCGCTCCAGCACCGTGGGGGGGCTCCAGCCCCACACCTCCTATTCCTTCCGGCTGCTGCCCCTGCTCGGAACCCAGGCTGGGGAGCCCAGCCACACGCAGACGCTCCTGCCAGGTGAGTCCGGGGGGCTGGGAGCCAGGACTCCTGGGTTCTCTTTCCAGCTCTGGGAGGAGAGTGGGGTCTAGCGGTTAGGGCAGAGGGGCTGGGAGCCCGGACTCCTGGGTTCTATCCCCAGCTCTGGAAGGGGAGGGGGGTCTGATGGTTAGGGGGAGCTGGGATCCTGGACTCCTGGGTTCTCTTTCCAGCTCTGGAAGGGGAAGGGGGTCTGGTGGTTAGAGCAGAGGGGCTGGGAGCCAGGACTGCTGGGTTCTCTTTCCAGCTCTGGGAGGGGAGTGGGGTCTGGTGGTTAGAGCAGAGGAACTGGGAGCCAGGACTCCTGGGTTCTCTTTCCAGCTCTGGAAGGGGAAGGGGGTCTGGTGGTTAGAGCAGAGGGGCTGGGAGCCCGGACTCCTGGGTTCTATCCCCAGCTCTGGAAGGGGAGGGGGGTCTGGTGGTTAGGGGGAGCTGGGAGCCCGGACTCCTGGATTCTCTCCCTGTCCCCCTTCTCTCTCTGCAGCCTCTACCCTGAGCCCCGGCGCCATCGCGGGCATCGTGTTGGGCTCGATCCTGGGCATGATCCTGCTCCTTGCCCTCCTCGTGCTCCTGATCTGGTTCCTCCGGGCGCGATGGGGTGAGTACGAAGCCGGGGTCCCCCCCTCCCCCCGCCGAACATCCCGGGAAGGAGGTCTAGGGGCAGGATACGCTGCTCTCGGCCAATCAGATGCAAGGGTAGAATTGTTACCCTGATCCCAGCCAATGGAAGGGAGGGCTGCTTTTATCCAATCAAATGCAAGTGGGGATGGGGTTGCTAAAATATGTGCTGACCAATCAGATGCAGGGGTGGTCATTGAACTGTTTCTAGCCAATCAGTTGCAAGGGGTGGAGTCAATGAGATGTTGTCCAATCACAGCCAAAAGACAGAATTGGTCTCCTGTTCTCAGCCAATCAGGTGCCAGGATGGGCTCAGTGGCCTTCTACTGCCCAAGCAAGAAGAAGGGGCCATTGTCATTGGCCAATGAGCACCAAAGGGTCATGCTGCCATTAACCAATCCAAACGCACTGGCTCTGGTATTATCCAATTGGAATTCGGGGCGGGAGAGGAGAGACATGGGGCTTCGGGCACCAGCCAGTCAGAATTCACTGTTTCAGTTGGGGAAGGGGGGCTGGTACTGGCCAATCAAAATACAGGGAGATAGGAAGGGGCGTGCCCTGGCACCAGCCAATGAGAAGCAAGGGAATCAATCAGTGGTCTTACCACCAGCCAATGAGAATTGGGTGCTCCTGGCACCAGCCAATCAGGCTCCTTTTCTCCATCCTAGGAAAGAAGGAGAAGATGCCCCTGACCCCGCCCGGGACCCGCCAGCATTACCTTCCCCGTCAGGTGAGTGCGAGGGGGCGGGGCCAGATGGGGCGGGGCCTAGCGCTGGGTTCTGCCGAGGATGACTGGCCCGTGCCTCAGTTTCCCCATCCTGAAGCGGGACGCTGACGACGCGTCGCTCTGTTCCAGTTCCCGCACGGGAGAGAGTCCGACCCCGTCGAGCCCCCGGCCCCCCCCTCCCGGGCATCTTCGCGCTGCTCCTGGGGGGATGGCGACTTGTCCTTCATCAGCTACGAGGAGCATCTGCGCATCCACGGCCCCCCCGCCCCCTGGGTAAGTGCCCCCCCCGCGGCACGGTGCCCCCTGCTCAACCCTCGCCCATCCCCCCAGCACCCTGCTGCCCCCCCTTTGCAGCACGGCACCCCCTGCTGCTCCCCAGAGCTCTGACTGCCAGGGGAGAGCCCCCACCCTGCCCCCGACTACGTCTCTCATTCGCCTTCCTCTCCCCAGCCCAGGCGCCCTGGAGACGGCAGGGGCCCTGGGCTCCCATCTCTGGCCAGTTGGCAGGGCCCCAGGACAGCGCGCAGCGCCACACGGGTGTGACTGGCACGGGAGAGCCAGCGTGGGAGCCAGGCGTCCGGGAGAGCCTTACAGGGGACTGAGTGCCAGCAATGAACCCAGGCGTCCGGGAGGCATCGATAGAATGGACTGATCCTGCATAGGATGAGGCTCTGTGGGCCCCCCTCCCCCCTGAGTGTCCCCTGGTCCTGTGCTGGCCCCCCAACCTCCCCAGAACTGACTATGGGACTAGCAGGGGCCACATGCTTCTGCTGGAAGAAAGGGAGTGGCCAGGAGGGGGCAGGACTTCCTGTTTTTCTTGGTGTGCTTGGGGAGAGGGTGGGACTTCCTGTTTTTGCAAATGATCTCAGGTTATACATGGCTCTGATTAGCTCTCTGGAGAGAGCGAGAGGGAGAATTACATCTGTCTGTGCCTGCTTCCCCCACCCCCATCCCCACCTCTTGGTCCACCCATCCCTCCATCCATTAATCCTTCCATCCATCCATCTCCATCCACATCCATCCAGCCCCGTACATAACCCACTATCCTTCCATCCACCATCCATCCTTCCTCCCTCCCTCCCTCCATCTGTCCACATCCATCCATCCCCAGACACAGCCCTCTATCCTTCCATCCATCCATCAACATACATCCCCATCCATCCAGCCATCTCCGTCCACATCCATCCAGCCCCGTACATAACCCACTATCCTTCCATCCACATCCATCCTCCCTCCCTCCCTCCCTCCATCCGTCCACGTCCATCCATCCCCAGACACAGCCCTCTATCCTTCCATCCATCCATCCATCAACATACATCCCCATCCATCTCTGTCCACATCCACACTGTCCTCTATCTTTCCATACATCCTTCCTTCCTTCCTCCCTCCCTCTCCGTCCACATCCATCCAGCCCCATACATAACCCACTATTCTTCCATCCATCCGTCTCCGTCCACATCCATCCATCCCCAGACACAGCCCTCTATTCTTCTATCCATCCATCTTCATCCTTTCATCATTCCTTCCTTCCTCCCTCCATCCATTCATCCATCCCCATACACAGCCCCCTATCCTTCCATCCATCCATCCATCTCTGTCCACATCCATACACTGTCCTCTATCTTTCCATCCTTCCTTCCTTCCTCCCTCCCTCCCTCCCTCCCTCTCCATCCACATCCATCCCCATACATAACCCTCTATCCTTCCATCCATCCTTCCTTCCTCCCTCAATCCATCATCCATCTCCGTCCACATCCATTCATCCCCATATACAGCCCTCTATCCTTTCTTCCATCCATCCACATTCATCCTTCCTTCCATCCCTTCATCCTTCCTTCGATCCATCACCATCCACATCCTTCCCTCCAGCCATCCACATCCCCGCCCCCAAAACGCCTCCATCCATCCTTCCAGCCCCATCGACCCATCCTCCCCCCACCTGTTACACGGATGAAGACGCCTGGTTTTGCTGGCTGGGGGCGGGGTGGGGGAGGGAGGACGGGAGATTGACAGCGGGTGTTTTGGCAGACGGTGCCACTGTTACAGGTGATTAGTTTGGTGCGTAACAGAGCGATTTATATTTTTAATAACATGTTTCTGGAACTTTTCTTGCCAATCCAACCCCTCCCGCCGGCGCCTGCGGCGGAGGCGGGTGTCTGCTGACTACCTAGACTGGCCTGAATCCACAGGGAAAGACTCGGCAGTGGGGCACATTTCCTTTTAAACACAATTAACCTGTGGAACTCCCTCCCCCATGATCTGAAGGCCAGGGAGAGCCTGGAAGGACTGGAGCTGCCCCCTCCTGCTGTGTGTTTTCCTGGCTGCAGCCCACGCTGACCCCCCCCCCATCTCAGCCCCTCCCCCCAGGGTCCCCCCCACCCCCGCTCGCGGCACCCCCCCCCCCCCCCCGCATGGACAATCTGTCCCATCCAGACTGATGGACCATGGATTTGAATCATGGCCCCAGCGCTGGCCTGTGCAGGGCCCCAGCCCCAGGCATGGGTGGGGGGCAGCCCCCAGGCTGGCTGATCCATGGGGCGCAAGGGAGGGTAACAAACCAGGACAGGCCAGGGAAAAGAGAGACCCTAAGTAGGAGGTGAGATGGCAGGGGGCTGCGGGTCGGGATTGAGGGGCACCAGGCGGGGGTGGGGCAGGCCTGGGATACGGTATCTGTGCACATAGAAACAGGTGCCAACAACCGATACTAGAACCCAAGAGTCCTGGCTCCCCCTTAGGCCTCCCCCCACCACACCAGACCCCACCCCCTTCCCAGAGCTGGGGATGGAACCCAGGAGTCCTGGCTCCTGGCCTCCCCGCTCTAACCACTAGACCCCCCTTCCCTCCCCCCGGGCCCTTTAATTTGCCCCTGAGCCCCGGGGGCTCCCAGCCACCTCTGCAGCTGGGAGCCCCGGGGTGATTTAAAGGCCCTGGGGCTCCCAGCCACAGCCGGTGCCCCAAGGCCTTTAAATCTTGAGGGGCCCCGCCTCTTCCTGTTGAGGCCACGCCCCTTCTGGGTGAGGCCACGCCCCCTCAGGACTCCAGCTGTACGGGTCAGTCCTGTAAGTTACTTTCACCCGTGTGCGCGTCTCCCCAGAGCTGAGCCACCGGGGGGGGGGGCTCCCTCCATCCCGCCCCCCATCCAGCTCCTCCTCCAGCCATCCCCTGCCCCCACCCACCCAGCCCCCTTCTCCCCCTCCATCCTGTCTCGCCACCAGTCCGCCTCCCCCTCCCTCCACCCCATCTCCTCCCCCTCCAGCCAGCCCCGCCCCATCCTTCTTCCCCAATCCAACCCCCACCCATCTATCTACACGCCCCCCTCACCCACTCCCCAACCATCTAGCTCCATACACACCCCTCCTCAGCCCCCACCAGCCATCCCCGCCCCTCAACCAATCAACCCCCACACAACCATCTCTCACCCCTCCCTCCCTGCTCATCCTCCAACCAGCCACCCCACCCCATCTAGCTCCACACACACCCTCCATCCATCCATCCTCATCCCCTCCAACCAGCCACCCCACCTACTCCCCAACCATCTATCTCCACACACCCCTCCTCACCCCTCCCCAACCATCCATCTCCATACACCCCGCCCCTCCAACCAACCAACCCCACAACCATCTCTCACCCCTCCCTCCTGCTCATCCCCTCCAACCAGCCACCCCCACCCCGTCTAGCTTCATACACCCCCTCCCTCACCCACTCCCCAACCATCTATCTCTACACCCCTCCCTCCCTCACCTCCCACCAGCCATCCTCTGCCCCATCCTTCTTCCCCATGCACCCCCACAACCATCTAGCTCCATACACCCCCTCCTCCCCACTCACTCCCCAACCATCGATCTCCCCACACACCCTCCATCCAGCCTCCCACGGAACGGCCGGACTGGGTCAGACCGAGGGGCCATCCAGCCCCGTCTCCCGTCTGCTGCCAGTGGCCAGTGCCAGGTGCCCCAGAGGGAAGGAGCCGAACAGGGAACCAGCACGTGACCCATTCCCAGCTGCTGGCAAACAGCGGCTCGGAGCCCAGCCCCACCCCACACCAAACGCCAGGCCTGGGGCGCTGCTTTTATTGCATTTTATTGGAAAAAGGAGTTTCGTGAATTAGTTTTGATGATTTTTTTTTCACGTTGGTTCCCCCCCCCTCCCCCGCCCCCCATGGAGTTTGGACAAATTAAACAAAAGGGTGTTTTGAAAAGGAAAATCGAGTGACTCACCCGAGAGACCCCGGCGAGTCCCTCACGAGGGGGATCCAGGGGGCATGGGGGGACCCACCCCCTATGGCCCCAGACCCCCGGTGGGAATGGAAGACAAAGTGGCTTTTTAGTGGTTTCTTGCAATAACGTTTTTTTCCCCTTTTTTTTACAATAGATTTTTTGTCCTTTTTTCCCAGTTGTGTTGCAAACGTTGAGGTACAGAATCGAGCCGCATGCCCTGCCCCCGGTGCCCCGCACGGCCAGCACGCCCGGCCTCCTCGGGGGGGGGGGCTGCTGCGGCCCCTGCGGCCTGCCCCCCTCGGCCTTCCCCGCTGCTTTCCTCCTGCTCCCTTCTCCGGCCCCTTCCTCCCTCGGCTACCCCTCCACTGCTTCATTCCTCCTGGTCCCTTCCCTGGTCCTTTCCTCCCCGGCTACCCCTCCACTCCCTCCGCTGCTTCATTCCTCCTGCTCCCTTCTCTGGTCCCTCTCTCCCCGGCTACCCCTCCACTCCCTCACATATTCCAATTCTCCTTCCTCCATTTCTCCTTCCACTCCCTTTTGCATTCCCTTCATCCTGCTGCTCACCTTCCTCTCCTCCCTTCCTCTTCTGCCTCCTTCCCCACCTCCCTCCCAGTGCAAGGTGCACCCCAGCCCCTCCCACCCTTAACCTGCCCCACGGGCCTGAGATCCCAGCACCACCCCTGGCTGGAGAGAACACGGACTCCCCCCTCGGGGTCACCTGCAGCAGCCACTCAGCCCTCCAAAGCTCTTACACCCCATCAGCTACCCCCCCCCCCTTGACACCTGCCTGGCACTGGGAGAAACCAAGTCAGGAGCCAGCCACTGCTTTGCACGAGCGCTGAGCGTGCAAACCGAAAAGGAGGCCACGTGGGCGGTTTCCCCTTCTCTAGCTGGGGTTTGCACTGTGGTACCACGTGGCTTGCACCATGTTTCCATGTTGACAGTCCGCACACGCTGCTTACAGCTGCTTTGCACAGTGTCACTGCATGCGGGCCGCCACGTTTACACCGGCCTTGCACAGTGTTTACACCCTGTTTACACGGACTTGACGTTAGGTCTGCAGAGGCCTTGCCCCACGTTTCCACTCAGTTTACACGTGCTCGCTGCACGTTTACACACACTGGGCTGAGCGTTTACACCAGTTACCCGCACTGTCCGCACCGCGTCCACGCCGTTTCCCCGTGCTTCCAAGACAGGGCGTGACGTGTCTTCTGCACAGACCAGACCCGCTGCCTGCACCAGCCTTGCACTGTTGCCACGTGGCTTTACACCTGGTTTACGTGCAGGTTGCAAACCCTTTACCCCCTGTCTGGCAGGCTGATGCACTCGGTGGGCGCCGGGCTGCGCCTCGCTCCACAGAGCCGACGAGGAGTTTGCACAAAACGGCCATTGGGCTTGCACGTAGCGTGCCTGAAATGTGCACCGGGTTCACGTGGGGCTTGCACCGGGTTTGCTCAGGGTTACATGCTCTTGTGCGTGGGGTTTACACCCTGTTGAGATGATGGGCACAAAGCGGGTGTGGACACCGTTGCCGCATGCGTTACCCAGGGGTCAGCGAGGGGGGGGCTGCGGGTGCTTTACACGGCACGTACAATGGGCTTGCGTGTAACGGCCTCATGCTTTGCACAGACTGTACAGCTCATTTACATGTATTTGCATCTGCGTTACACTGAATGGACACCCGCATGCCCTGTACACACGCTGCTTTACCCAGCGCTCAGGCCCTGCCCCCCCAGTGTTTGCGCGTGATTTACCCAGAGTTTGCACCTTGTTTACATGGGTTTGGCCTGTAGTTTACCCCTCATTCACCCTGCTTTACCGACAGCTCACGCCACGATTACGCGTTGCTTGCACCGCTTTTGCACAGCGTCTGCTCCTTGTTTGCACAGGCGTGAGACCCGGTTCATAGCAGCTGAGCGCTGCCCGAGTCACCCGTGGACGGGTGCAAATCACATTCTCACCGGCCATTTGCTGCGTTCGATCGCAGCAGGGTGTAAACACAGCGTAACCCCAACGGAGTCGCTCCACACTCGCGCTGAAAGCAGACGCTGGCTCACACGTGTCCTTATTAACTAGCACTGACACGTATTGCACGTGATTCGTCATGTTACATGATACAGCATGGCACGTGGTTTGCATATTTACTACCGATAGCGTGTACATGTAACTCACATGCTTAGCGTGTGTTAGTGCACGTGATCTCCATCCTTAGGAATCTCCTGCCTTAGAGGTTTTTAAGGTCAGGCTTGACAAAGCCCTGGCTGGGATGATTTAGTTGGGGATTGGTCCTGCTTTGAGCAGGGGGTTGGACTAGATACCTCCTGAGGTCCCTTCCAACCCCGATAGTCTCTGATTCTATGATCTCTGCACATGGCTGTGGCAGACATACTGTTTACATGCAGTAGCGGGAAACTTACATGTGACTTCCACACAGTTAACAAATGATTTACTCATGGGTAACGCATGCTTTGCTCATGCTTCACACAGTGGCTTACTCGTGATTTGCATGACGTTTGCACATAGTTTACGTGTGTTCTGCCCTGTGTTGACTCATGGGTTGCATATGATTTACTCATGCGTTACATATGGCTTACTCGTGATTAGCGTGTGTCTTGCGCATCTGGCTTTCACATGTTCACTCATGAATTCCACATGCTTTGCATATGATTTTATGCACTGCTCACTCGTTTGCAGGTGGTTTACTTGTCTACACGTGATTTACTCACGGTTTGCACATGGTTTACTCATCGTGTGCATGTACTTTAGATCTTCTTCATTGCTTGCAAGTGCGTTGCGTCGTTTACACACGGTTTACGCGTAGCTTCCACATGCCTTGCACATTGTTCACGCGCGCTTCACATACGGTTTACTCATCGGTTACATGAGTCACTCGCTCACATCAGCTTTACACAGTGTCCGCACACAGTTTGGCCCTGTTTACCGACGCGTCAGCCGGCCCTTTCACACGGCTGGCTTACGCTTCCAAACTCAGCATCTAGCTTCACTGTCAACACACGGCGAAGTAAGCGAACAACCTCGCAAAAACGACAGAAACCGTTATTCCACTCACGGAAACTCAATATTACCACCGAGGGCTTTTGGCAACAGAAATAACAAAGGGTCAGACCCCAGGGGCCAGGGAAAGAACTGAGAATCCGTATTCTAGTCTACGCGCTCGTGCCACAAAGACGGAGGAACGTTGCCGAGTTATGTGGAGTGACTCCAGATGCCCCCTAGGGGAGCTAAGATCTGAATCGAGCCCTGAGCTCTGAACCATCTTGCAACTTGGGCTCTGAGCGTTCCCATAATGCCCTGGGCGGAGGAAGCCATGTTTTGATCCCATAATGCCATGCAAGCAGCACGAGCTTTCAGGCTGGCGAATGAACCCATTTACACACCCGAAGTAGGTTGAAATCTCTCCCCTGCCCAGGGCCGGCTTTAGGCCGATTCCCCTGCCCAGCGCCTAAGAGGGCCCCACACCCAGTGGGGAGCTGGAGCCGGTTCCCAAGCTCCGGCAGCCGTCCGCCCCGGCCCCAGCTCCCCTCCCCCTCCCCCTCCTCCCCTGAATGCTCCGCCCCCTTCTCCTCCCCCTCCCTGCTTCCCGCCAATCAGATGTTCGCGCGGGAAGCCTGGAAACAAGCAGGGGCAGGTAAGCTGGGGCGCGGGGCGGAGTGGGGGGGGCGAGGAAGGCTCCAGGGAGGCCCAGTGCGGCCCCGACTCTGGCCTGGTGGCGCGGCTCCGGCTCCAGGTGGCCTGGCTCCGGCCCAGCTCCGGCGGGGGTAAGTGGCATGGTAAGAGACCGGGGGTGGGGGGTTGGATAAGGCAGGGGCAGCGAGTCCCGGGGACAGGGAGCGGGTTGGGGGGGATCGGGCAGAGGTTCTGGGGGGCAGTCAGGGGATGGGGAAGGGGGGGGGTCGGGGCAGTCAGGGCACAGGGTGAGTTGGGTAGGGGGTGGGGTCCTGGGGCAGTTAGGGTGGAGGGTCTTGGGAGGGGGTGGTCAGGGGACAAGGAGCAGGGGGGGTTGATGGGTTGCGGTTTCTGAGGGGTGCAGTTGGGGGCAGGACATGGGTGGGGGTCGGATGCGGGGGGGATGTACCCCGACCCGCGTTCCCAGTGCCCAAAACGGAGCCGCGACAGCCGCCGGGGGCTGGCAGGTGGGATGCCGCGTCCAAACGCTCTGTCCCGGTTTCTCCTGGCCACCCAAGAGCGCCGCTGGCTTCCGAACGAACCGTTACGCCTGGCCGGGATGACGTCCCCAGAGCGAATCAAGCTCCAGCTCCATGACGTGCCGGGGCGAGTTGCAAGGCCCGGGAAGAGGGAAGCGGCGAGGAGCTCGTTCCGGGTGCCAGTCCAATGGGCACGTTGGGTCATGAGAATTATCCAAGGCTCCGTCGCTCTCCGGGCGCGCGGCAGGGAGAACAGAGTCACGCTGAGCTCGAAGGCAAAGCAGAAGGTGGTGGGGACGGAGCTAACCGCAGGTCGGGTCGGCGTTTGCTGGTGGTGGCCGGAGCTCAGCGAGATGAGACTTTGGGTCAGGGCAGCACAACTGCTGTGCGAACGCGACGGAACAATGCCGGGGCGCCGGGCGAAAACCAAACGAACACACGTCCGGCACGGCCGATGCCAACCCCGCGGACGGTACCTTATTCCTGCCAAGCCCCTTCCACATGGCGACCGCAGCGGGACGAGCGCTCGACACACCCGGATCTGCTAACGCCGGCTGAGATTTGTCTGCACCCTTTGTTATGAGGCGCCAGGGAAACACCGGCCCGAGGACGAAATCCGCCTTGCGTCTGACGCGCATGCAGAGGAATCGATGGGAAATAATCCTGCAGAGAAGAGACCCTGCGGTGCGGCCCAGTGACTCCACGTATCTCCCCGATAGCCCAGCGAAGACGCTGCTGGCACCGAGGCGGCGTTAACCTCGTCCCTCGCAGGACGAAGGCTCCAGCGTGCGAATTGTCGCTCAAAGGATTTGACCGGCGTGTGGCGTGATACAGCGGTTTTCAGCCTGGGCTCTGCAGGTTACGCCGATGGGGGCCGTGCCCCCCTTCCAAATGTGTCTGGGTCTGCAAATGAGGAAAGGCTGCAGGGCACCGGGGTAACGTCGCTTGGCGTCAGCCCCCAGAGACAGTCACCGCTGAGCTCCGCACCGGCCCGGAGGCGTCTCGCCGCCACGGTTCTCGTGGGAAGCCCAGCACGACGCCCCGCGCAGCGCTCCCGGGGGGATGCAGCCGTGCCGCGGACAGGGGGAGCAGTTACACCTCCTGGCGAGAGGCAAGTGACCAAGCGGGGGAAAGGCTCCGGGGCTGAAGCACCCACCAGCCACAGCTGTTCAGCGGGACCCCCAGTCAGCTGTTCGGTGGGAGGCGGAGGCTCTTGGGGAGGGTGGAGTGGGGGTGGTAAGAGGCAGATCGAAGGTGGGACCTTGGGCGAAGGGGCGGAGTGGGGGGGCGGGGTGTGGGGGCAGAGTGAGGGGTGGGAAGAGGCAGATCAAAGGTGGGACCTCAGGAAGGGGCAGAGTGAGGGGAGGGGCCTCGGGGCACAGTGGGGGGTGGAGCCCCCCCCAGGAAATATAAAAGTCAGCGTCTCTGGGATGGCTGAACCCGGGGCACCAGGCACGGACGGGTCTTGGAGGCCGGAGCATCGGGCCAGTGGTGTGTGAAATACCCTGCGCTCCCCAATGGAGGGGCGTGAAGCGGAGAACGCGGCTCGTGGGGAACCCCCGCCTGCCCGCCCGGACGCTGGGGACTCCGTGGGGTGAGTCCTGCGGGCGGGGCTGAGCAAAGCAGGCCAGGAGCTAACGCATCAGGAACGCCGAGTCGTCAACCTCCGGAGCGACGTCCCGGGGGCGCCCTGGGGTTCAGGGCAGAGGGGGCTTTCCCACGATACCCGACTCGCCCCAAAACCCACATACACCAAGAGCCGAAGCTGGCCCAAGGGGGCCACACAGGAGGAAGGGAGCAGGGTCCCCCTAGGGCTGACGGCTGTTGAGTCCATGACTGTGATGTCACCGGGGGGGTGATTCCATAACTGTGACATCAGAGATCAGGCTGATCCCATGACTGTGATGTCACCAGGGAGGGTGATTCCATAACTGTGACATCAGAGATCAGGCTGATCCCATGACTGTGATGTCACCAGTGAGGGCGATTCCGTAACTGTGACATCAGAGATCAGGCTGATCCCATGACTGTGATATCACAGGCGCTGATGACGCCTGGACTCTGACGTCAGGCTCAAAGCTGGGACGACAGAGGATGCCGCCACCGAAGCTATGACATCACAGGTGCCCGGTAGTGCCCCCCGCAGGTAGGAAGAACACCCACACACACACCTGCTCTCGCTCCAGCCAGCGCGGAGACCCCGTGAGCACGGTGTGAAACACAAGGGTCAGATACTCCAACAAGCCGGGATTCCCAGGGACCCTGAACTGTCTAGTTCTCCTGGGTGCCCATCACCGTGGCATCTGGGTACCGCTCCTCCAGGCCCGGCCCCACTGTACCAATGGGGAAACTGAGGCAGGGCACCACTTGCTCAACATGTCCCAGGAAGTCTGTGGCAGAGCCGGAAATAGAACCCAGGCGTCCGGAGGCCCAGGCAGCCTCCTTCTCTAGCTGGGGTTCTGGCTGACACCGTAATACACCTAATAAATAGCACACAGGGGTCCTAGGCCATGACTGCAGTGCCTGGGTGTTACCGTAATACACCTAATAAATGGCACTCGAATGTACAGCACCTGGCGCGATGGGGCATTGGTCCATGACGGGGGTTCCTGGGCACGACCGTCACACACCTGATCAATAATAACGACCGCTAGTTAGTGAATCATCTTCCTTACGGAGTTTTGTGTTTGCTGGCACCGCAAAAATAACTAACTAACTTCGCTAAATCTAGCGCCTGGGCAAAAGACATTCACAATTGTTCTAAAAACCCAAAGGCCCTTCCCAGGGGAGACCAAACCAAACCTTTGTCAACCCGGATTTTGTCTCCTGGACAAAACCAAACAAGCATATTTTTATACCGAACAATATTGGCTCCTAGAAATTAAATTCAAATAGCCTACGAGAAAAAAGAACCTCGAGACAATACACTTAATACATAACAAATTAGGCTTTTAAATTCTTTAGACGTCTTTGGCCACCACAGCCCTCAGGCCACTGCGCTTCGTTAAAAACCAAATCAAATTAAACAAAAACCTAAGAAATTCCCAGACCAAAAACTTGGGGACCTTTGTTAATATCTCAGTCAAGGTGACCAAGTTTCTATTTCTCAACCCAGCCCTGACTCAAGGGTCTGATCCGATGCTGTTTTTTCTCCTGTTCTGTGTTGAGAAAAAAATCCAGTGGGAATTTTTCCCCCACCGGAGTTTCAGGATGTTCTCCAGAGCAGATGGCAGGATACCAGCCTAGATGGGCCCACGGAATAACCCATCATCCTAGGACCTTAGAGGATCAGTGATGGAGGAGATGTTTACTGGGTAATACGCCTGGAATGAGCGCTGCCCTCATGCTGTAAGCACGCACACACCTCTCTCCCAGGAGACCCTACAATAACAAACCAAGCCTGCACAGCCCCTGGCACTCCCAGCAGACCCTACAATAATAAGCCAAGCAAGAACAGTCCCAAGCACTTCCTGGAGACCCTACAATAATAATCCTAATTTGCACAACCCTCAGCCATCCCAGAAGACCCTACAATAATAAGCCAAGCCTGCACAGCTCCTGGCATTCTCAGGAAACCCTGCAATATTACACCAAGTCTTTACAGCCCAGCCATTCCCCGGAGGCCAAATAACAACAAGCCAAGCGAGCAACCTCCAGCACTTCCAGGAGACCCTGCAATAACAGACCCACGTGTAATTCCTTCCAGCCAGCCCCCGAAACAGTCCGGGAAAGTCCCAGGTCAGGTTCATTAACTTAATTTCATTAAGGTGATAAATATCAAGCTGGGACCGTTGGGTCTCTCAGGAAAGTTGATCCTGAGTCCCCTGGTTTTGTTATTGTAGGGTCTCTTGGGACGGATAGGGCTGTACACATGCTGCTTTGTTATTATAGGGTCTCTCAGGAGGGGTTAGGGCGACCAGCCAGCAAATGTGAAAAATCAGGACAGGGGATGGGGGGTAATAGGAGCCTATATAAGAAAAAGACCCAGAAATCGGGACTGTCCCTATGAAATCAGGACATCTGGTCACCCTAGGAGGGGTGGGGCTGTACCTATACCAGTTGTTATCGTAGGGTCTTTTTGGAGGGGGAGAGCTGCACTCATGCTGGTGATTATTGTAGGGTCTGTTGGGCAGGATAGGGCTGACCACATGCTAGTTTGTTATTGTAGGGTCTCTCGGGCAGGACAAGGCTGTACCCATGCTGGTTATTATTGTAGGGTCTCTCAGGCAGGACAAGGCTGTACACATGCTGGTTGTTATTGGAGGGTCTCTCGTAAATGCCAGGACTGCGTTTGCAGGCAGTTACTCTAACGTCTCCCACAAGCAGAGGGGATCGGCAAACTGGTGCATCATTGCAGCAGCTGGGACTGAGTGGGCCCCTTTGTTATTGTAGGGTCTCCCGGTCTCCCACTGCCAGGTCCCCGCTTTGCGAACGACGACACCAACTTTGCAAACGTTTGTCAGACCCCAGGACAAGCCCCCCCCCGCCACCACCCCACCCCCGAGGCAACTGCTCGAAGCCCGAGCCCCATGAAGCCCATCCCAGTCAGTCCCCTCCCTATTGACTCACCCTGGCTCGGTGTGGGGGGGATGGAGAGGAGCAGATGCGACGTCTCGGACCTGACCAGCCGCCCCACCATGCACGGAGAGCGGGGAGGGGAGCTCCTCAGCCGAAGAGACGGGTGGTTTCAACGCTCAGCTATAAGCCTTCCTCCGTCCAGAGCCGGGGAGCCGGACAGCTTAGAGGGGCGTGTGAACCCCCTCGTGCCCAGAGCGCAGGGATGGAGCAGAATCAAGGTGCTGAATCCAAATCCCCCAGGAGGCAGCCAGCTTCCAACTCTGTCTTCTCCGAGCCCGGGGAAACGATTGAAAAATGAAGGAAATTCTCAGCCCCCAAAACTCTGCGACCCCGGGGAATTCCCAGGCGAAACCGGCACCGGCTGAAGGCAATTTGCAGGGCACAAAACCTTGTGAACGATGAAAATTGCCAGGCGACAGAATTTATTAGGTGAAACAATTCCCGCTGGGGCAAATCGCTGGATTAGGTGAGGGGGTCCCAAGAGGATGGATCTAGGCTGTTCTCAGTGGTGGCAGATGACAGAACAAGGAGCAATGGTCTCAAGTTGCAGTGGGGGAGGTCTAGGTTGGATATTAAGAAAAACTATTTCCCTAGGAGGATGGTGAAGCACTGGAATGGGTTCCCTAGGGAGGTGGTGGAATCTCCTTCCTTAGAGGTTTTTAAGATCAGGCTTGGCAAAGCCCTGGCTGGGATGATTTCGTTGGGGATTGGTCCTGCTTTGAGCAGGGGGTTGGACTAGATACCTCCTGAGGTCCCTTCCAACCCTGATATTCTATGATTCTATGAATTCATAGCTAGAAGGGGGGTATTTTTAGGTTTGGTTTGTTCACTAAGGAAATTCCCAAAAAACTCGCTGGATTAAGGAAAGGCTCAACCCGAAACCTCAGTAAACCAAGGAAATTCTCACCCCAGAAAACTTTGTGAAGGAAATAAATCTGCACCCCAGAACTGGGGTCATTTTCAGCCCAGAAAGCCCCGTGAACTAAGAAAGCCTGAAACCTGCATAAACTAGGGAAATTCTGAGCCCCTAAAACCTTTGTGGACTAGGAAATTCTCAAGCCAAACCCAGTGTGAATTAGGAGGTCTCAGTGCACAAAACTTTGTGAACTAAGGACATTTCCAGCTTCAAACCTGTGTAAACAAGGGTCCGTCTCAGCACAAAAAAAAGTGTCAATTAAGGACATTTTCAGCCCAAAAACCTTTGTGAATTAAGGGTATTTTCAGCCTCAGACCTGTGCAAACCAGGGTAATTCTCAGCCCCCAAAACTTTGCCAACTAATTAATTCGCAGCCTCAAACCCGTGTAAACAAGGATCATTCTCAGCCCAAAAACCTTTGTGAAGGAAGGAAACATTCAGCCTCAGATCTGTGTAAACCAAGGGAATTCTCAGCCCGGAAAACTTGGTGAGCGAAGGAAGATCTCAGCCTGGAAAGCTTCAGGAAATCAGGAAATTCAGAGTCCCAAACCTGTGTAAACAAGGGTCAATCTCAGCCCGAGAAACGTTGTTCGCTGAGGAAGTTTTCAGCCCCAGACGAGGGAAATTCCCCCCTCAAACACACTGTGTGGTACAGAAAGGCCCAGCCCCCAACTTTTGCAAAAGCCAGCGAAGCTCGTCCTTCAGGGCAGCTGAGAACCGCAAACTCTCCCAGAGCAGGGGAACAGCCCCTCACCGCGAGCCCTATGGCGGGGGGCCCCCATGGGGCACAGAAGCACTGGCCGTTAACCCTTTAAAGCCCTGTGTCTTTGCAGGTCCGTTTGTTCGTCCCTTTAGAACAAGTCCGGCTGGAAGTGTCTGGGATGAAAGTGACGGAAAATGGCCGTAGAAAGAAATGCATATTTTTTTTTGTCGTTTTTTTTTTCTTTTTTTCATGTTTCCCTCACAGTGCTGGGGTTCTCGATAAGATTTGTTTCTTTGTTTTCTCTCTTCGTCTCTCCCGGAAAGGAGAAGGTCTCTCTCGCGTGCTCTCCCTCTCCGCCCGAGCCGCCTCTCCTCCCGCTGCGCCTGCCGAACACGCTAGATCTTAAACAGGAGAGTCACAAAGGCAGACGACAGCAGGCCCAGGAACAAGGGGGACTCCATCCCGGTCACGGCTACGTTTTCCAGAGAGCCGGGTCCTGGCCAGAGAAGAAAGAGGATTTCAGAGCCAGGGACAAGACTTTCAAGGGACTGGGGGCAGCAAAGGTGATTTTCAGAAGCATTTGAAGTACTTCACTGGCCTTTAGCGTTTTAGAGGAGGGTGGTTTAGATTGTGGGGGCTGGGACTCCTATGTTCTGTCCCTGGTCTGGGAGGGGAGTGGGGTCTAGTGGTTAGAGCAGGGTGGCTGGGAGCCAGGACTCCTGGGTTCTGTCCCTGGTCTGGGAGGGGAGTGGGGTCTAGTGGTTAGAGCAGGGGGGCTGGGAGCCAGGACTCCTGGGTTCTATCCCTGGCTCTGGGAGGGGAGTGGGGTCTAGCGGTTAGAGCAGGGGTGGGGGCTGGGAGCCAGGATGTTCTATGTAAATGTTACTATACCCCATTGGGGGGTTTATGGCTGGGCCAGTCTTGAAAGACAGAGGGCAGGGCCAGCTGTGAATTATGGGCGGGGCTGTTGGGAAGAGTGGGCGGGGCCACTGGTGAAGGACAGTGGGCGGGGGCTGTGAGGAATGGTGGGCGGGGCCAGCGGCGAATGACAGTGGGCGGGACCAGCCGTTGTACAGGGCAGGGGGACGTACGTATCAGCCGCAGGCTTGCGTTGGAGACCCCCAGCTTGTTGGAGGCCAGGCAGCTGTAGTTCCCATAATGCCGAGCGGTGACGTTGTCGATGAGCAGCATGGAACGCGTGCGCTCGTTCCGGATCCGCAGCCCCTCGAGGCCCCCAAAGAGTCTGCTGGGTCGGGGGCAAAGAGGGGGGAGCATTACAAGATCTCACAGTTTCACACCTGGTAGGGGGGTTATCAGCAAACCAGCATGAAACACGACAAACTACAGAAGCGGCTGGGCTAGTGGGGGCTGCGGGTCGGGAGTGAGGGGCACCGGCAGAGACGGGGAAGATCAGGGCTGGGCTAGTGGGGGCTGCGGGTCGGGAGTGAGGGGCACCTGACAACCAACCTGACAAAGTAACAACCCACCGAACAACCATCCCAACAACCCCAAACCAACAACCGACCCAACACACCAACAACCAGCCCAAGAACCAACCTAACCAACCAACAAACAACAGACCCAGCAAACAACCCAACCTGCCAACAACCAATGCACCGAACAAAACCAGGAAACCACCAAGCAACCCAATAGACCAACCAACCATTAAACCACCAAGAACCCTGATATCCAACAGCCAACTAACCAATCGACAAGGAACTCAGGTGTCAAACAACAGTGGTAGCCTACAAACCAACAATCAATGCAACAGCCAACCAGCCATCTGAATAAACCAACAATCAAATGACACAAAATACCAACCATCAACCCAATAACCACACCAACAACCAACCCAACACACCATCAATTCACTAACCCAACAACCAACCCAACACACCAACCACCAACTCAACAAGCAGTTCACTAACCCAACAACCAACTCAACAAACCATCAATTCACTAACCCAACAACCAACCCAACACACCAACAACCAACTCAACAAACCATCAATTCACTAACCCAACAACCAACCCAACAAACCATCAATTCACTAACCCAACAACCAACCCAACAAACCATCAATTCACTAACCCAACAACCAACCCAACACACCAACAACCTCACTCCATTCCTGAGCCTCCTACAGGGACCCAGCCAGAGGTGGTGGAACCAGACCCCAGAGCAGAGCCAATGGCAGCAGCTGTAAATCCTGGTCCTGGGACCCAGCCAGAACCAGCCCAAGGGTCGGAACCGGCGGCCTGTCCCTGCAACCCCACCGGAGCCAGGGGAGCCAGCACCAAAGGGTGCCACAGAGCCTGCACCTGCTGCAGCAGCTAAACCAGTGCAAGAGGCTCAACCGGAGCCTGAAATACCCCCCAGTGCCCCAGGGCGAGCGGTTCGCAGTCAGAGACACCCCCATCCCCTGCATCGCTTCCAGTGGGACCAAGCCCACATCCACAACCCAGCGAGGAACTGAGGTCTCCGGGAGCAGTTCCAGGCAGAGCAGGAAGCGGATGAGAGACTCAAGGGAGCTTGGACGGCGGCACGGAGCGACCCACCACCTCTCAGCTCTTCTGACAGGTCCAGGTTTGTTGTAGAAGGAGGACTCTTACCCAAGGAGACCCTTTCTGGCGGGCACAAGGAGGACTGGCGTCCTCAGAGACAGTGGGATTTCCAGCTAAGTACCAGGAAAAGCTCTTGAGCTTAGCCCACGATCACCCTAGTGCCCATGCTGGGGTGAACACGACCAAGGTCCATTTGGGGAGGTCATTCCACCAGGAGGGCATGGGCAAGGAGGTTTCTACCTGTGTCCGGTCTTGTGAGTTGGGCCAGAGGGTGGGAAAGCCCCCAGACCAGGTCAAGGCCCCTTTCCAGCCACTCCCCATCACGGAGGTCCCATTTCAGCGAGTAGCTGTGGATATTCTGGGTCCTTTCCCTAAGAAGACTCCCAGAGGGAGGCTGAACATACTGATCTTCATGGAGTTTGCGACTCGATGGCCAGAAGCAGGAGCTCTAAGCAACAGCAGGGCTAAAAGCGTGAGCTGGGCACTGACGGACATTTTTGCCAGGGTAGGTTGGCCCTCTGTGATCCTTACGGATTCGGGGACCAACTTCCTGGCAGGGACCATGAAACACCTTTGGGAAGCTCATGGAGTGAACCACTTGGTTGCCACCCGTTACCACCATCCAACGAACGGCCTGGGGGTCACGGCGCAGCAATGCGATAAGCAGGAATGCTGTGTAAGGTTTGAACCAGGTATGAAAATTCATCTTCCATACCTAGAAGGAACCACTGGCTTGTGGACTCCTCTGTGTCCTCTGGGTGGTGGCAGCATTTACCGAGCCAAGATCAGAGAGAAGCTGTAACCTTGGGAGTGTAACACAAGTCTGGAGTGGCCGGTATTAATGTTTAGAGTCCTTGCGGGTCCCACCTTCTGCACTCAGCCCTGACCCCATCAATTAACTAACCCAACAACCAACCCTGCAAACCAGCCACCAACCAACTGGCCAAACATACCAACCAACAACCGACTACCTACACAAACCATCAACCAACCAGCCCAACAACCAACCCCACAAACCAACTGACCCAACCCATCAATCCCAATAATCAACCCTTCAACCAACTCAACAAACCAACAGCCAAGTCAACAACCCATCAATCAACCAACCATGCGCAGGCTGCGCTGCGCTGCGCCGCGCTCCTCTTCGTCCGAAACCTCATCCCCTCCGCCGGCTCGCTCGGAGAGCGACGACCTGCTGCCGCCTGCAAGAGCGGAGAGCAACCGCTCAGCCGAAGAGGGAGGGACCCGCCCTGCGCATGTCATGCCTAGGCAGGTCTGCTCCCCGGCCCGTGGACCTGCCGCCGCATGCCCCTGCGAGAGCTCACCGCGCCAAATGCCGCCGGAAAGGGCCCGCCCGCGCGCCTGCTGCGCAGCCTAGAGCCGCCCCTGCAACCAACCCAACGTAGCAACGATAATCCAACCACCAACACAAAAAACCAGCAACAACAGAGAGCGCCGGAAAGGGGATTAAATCGTTCCTGGAGGAGACTCTCACAGCTCAGATCTCACTGGGAGGGGAATTTTGGCATTCAATCTACCACAGATCACATGACGCTGCATGGCCAACGAGAGGCCAGAGGGTCGCTGACTGGACGTCAGTCACCCCTGGGGCAGGCCAATGGGGCCAGTTCCTGGAGGGGGTGGCCAGGAAGGAGGGTCACTCACTGCTTGTCATCCTTGAACCACTCGAATTCGGCAGGGGGCACGGCCATGGCCTCACATCTCAGCAGTGCCGGCTTCCCCACGGGGGGATAGGCGTCCTTCACGTCCTTGATGGTGGGAGGGTCTGAGAGGAGAAAGCGAAGGAATTAAAGGAGAGGAGCTGGCGCCCCCTAGAGGGGAAAGGCCCCATATTCCACTGCCTGCCCCGCTGAGCCAGCCAGTCTCCGCCCTGAGGCTGGACGGGAGCCGGCGCCCCCTAGAGGGGGAAGCCCAAAGGTTGACTCACAGTTGACTGTGATCAGGACCCTTTTGCTGTCGGGCACAGAGACGTCGTTGGCCGTGACGCACTCGTATTCCCCGGCCTGCTGCCTGTTGATCTCGGTGATTTCCAGATATTCCCCTTCGCTGGTGAACCCGTCTGTGTGTGGGGAGGAGATGTGGAGCGGGGGGGAGACAGACACAAACACAGACTTACACACGAGAAAAAAAAACACACAACAACACAACAGTTATCAACACCTCCTGAGGTACGGCCACCACCTGCCAGGACTGGGCCAGCAGGGGGCTGCGGGTTGGGAGTGAGGGGCGCCGGCCGAGCTGCGGGGCGTCGGGGTTCCCAGGGGGCTGCGGGTCGGGAGTGAGGGGCGCCGGCCGAGCTGCGGGGCGTCGGGGTGCCCAGGGGGCTGCGGGTCGGGAGTGAGGGGCGCCGGCCGAGCTGCGGGGCGTCGGGGTGCCCAGGGGGCTGCGGGTCGGGAGTGAGGGGCGCCGGCCGAGCTGCGGGGCGTCAGGGTGCCCAGGGGGCTGCGGGTCGGGAGTGAGGGGCGCCGGCCGAGCTGCGGGGTGTCGGGGTGCCCAGGGGGCTGCGGGTCGGGAGTGAGGAGCAGCAGGTTGGGCTCCTGTCTGATTCCTCCATGACAGCTCCAGGTCCCCCCAGCCCCCGCTCCACCCGGATCCCCTCTTTCCTCAGCCTGCCCAACCTCCCTCCGCCCCCATCCTGGCAAATCCCCCACAATCTCCCCCTGCCCTGATCCACCCCTCATTGTCCCTCCCCAATCATCCCCCGCCTACTCCTCCCCTCCCCTCCTCTCTCACTTGCCCCCCCATCTGCCCAGGGCCCCCTGCCCGGCCCGCTCCCTCTTACCTCTCAGCTGTCTCCAGGTCACGGTGGGCTCAGGTTTGCCTGTGGCCATGCACAGCAAACTCACGTCGCTCCCTTCGTTCACCGTCACGGCCGAGGAGATGTTCGTGATCCGAGCCGGCACTGGGGGGAGGGGGGGGAGCAGTGAGAGCAGCGCCAGCCTCCGACCCCCGGGGGGCGCCCTGCCCCCCGAGCCCCCATGCCTAGTGCTAGGGGTTGACCGAGTGGGGGTGGTACCCAGACGCCCCACCCCAGAGGTGGCTGCATCCCAGGGCTGGGCGAGGGGTCCCGGTATAACCAGCCCCCGTGCCCCACCCCAGAGGTGGCTGCATCTCAGCGCCGGGCGGCATGTGGGGTGTTAACACTGGACTCCCTCCCCCCCCCCATGGGACAATTTGGTAGAAAAGCCAAAAAAAGCCGCCCCTTGACGTGAGTCTCCCCCAGCCCCGCTAACAAGGCCCGTGGTGCGAGCTGATTGGCCAGACGACGAGGGCCGCAGCCAATCAGGGCGAAGCGGCGAACAGCTGCGGCGGGGACCCCGCAATTGTCCCCTCGGATCCAATCAGGCTCCATTGTCCCCACTTCCTGGCGCCGCGAGCAGCTGGGGGGCGGGAGCTGAGCCGGCAAATCCTCCCCGAGCTCCGAGCACGCGGGGCTGGTATCCAGGGCCCCCGGGCCTGGGCCTGGGCCTGATGTGCAGCCAGCTCTGGGGCGCGGCGCCGCGCGGGGGAACGGACGTCCCACCCCCAGCCCCAAGCGACAGGCTCCTGGGGGGGCGGTCGCAGGCACGAGGGATGGACACACACGTGGCTCCAGCACCAGCCCTAGAGCAGGAGACAGCCCCGCCCCACCCCCTCCCCCAGCTTCCCCATAGATCTCTGTGCAGCCCCCCCACGGACCCGCCCCCCCATCCCCCACCGCATGCACCTGCCCCCTCCCTCCCCCAGTCCCCAATCCCCCTCCTCTCAGTCGTGCATCCTCCACAGACCCCCTCCCTCCCCGCATGACGACCCAGCCCCTCCCCTCCTCTGCCCCATCGGTCCTCGCTCCTCCATCTCTGCCCATCCCCACCAATCCGTCCCTGCCCAGCACCCCCAACCCCCAACCCATCCCAGCCCATCTCCACAACCCCATCCCCATCTCTGCCCATCCCCACCCCAGTCACTGCCCATCCCCACCCCGACCCATCCCCGCAACTCCACCCCCATCACTGCCCACTCAGCCCCCAGCCCATCCCTGCCCATCCCCAAGACCCCCACCCTCCTCTCCCTGTCCCCGCCCATGGCCCCGCCCTCGAGCCCAGCCCAGCCCCTCCCCCGCCCCGTACCTTGCACGATGAGGTAGACCTGGGCCGTGTGGGGCTTGGCCTGGGTCTGGAAGGAGCAGGTGTACAGCCCCTCGTCCCACACGTCCACGCTGGCGATGAGGATGCTGAACTCGGCCGCGCTGTTGGTGAGCAGCTGGACCCGCGGGTCGATGGACCACTTGTCGTTCCCGGCGTACAGGATGTTGGAGCGATTCAGCCAGGCCACCCGGGTCACCTCCTCGTCGATGGAACAGCTGGGGGCAGAGACGGCGGGGGCTGCGGGTCAGGAGTGAGGGGCACCGGGGAGCCCGGGGCTGAGCTGGCAGGGGGCTGCGGGTCAGGAGTGAGGGGCACCGGGGAGCCCGGGGCTGAGGGGGCTGCGGGTCGGGAGTGAGGGGCACCGGCAGAGCTGGGAGGGGGAGACCAGGGCTCAGCTGACAGGGGGCTGCGGGTCGGGAGTGAGAGGCACCGGGGAGCCCATGGCTGAGCTGGCAGGGGGCTGCGGGTCGGGAGTGAGGGGCACTGGGGAGCCCGGGGCTGAGGGTCAGGAGTGAGGGGCACTGGGGAGCCCGGGGCTGAGGGGGCTGCGGGTCGGGAGGGAGGGGCATCGGCAGAGCTGGGAGGGGGAGGCCAGGGCTCAGCTGGCAGGGGGCTGCGGGTTGGGAGTGAGGGGCACCGGGGAGCCCGGGGCTGAGCTGGCAGGGGCTGCAGGTCGGGAGTGAGGGGCACCGGCAGAGCTGGGGGGAGCCCAGACCAGTAATCGCCCCCTTTGGCTCACCGCTGTCCCATGACCCTGGTTCGCAGCCCAAAGGCCATTTCCATTTTACCTCCTGGAAACCTCCCCCATGGTGACGGGAGGAGCCGGAATCCCCCTTTGCCTCTCAGCTCTGCTATGGTGCGGCTGTGAACCAGCTCCCCCCCAGAGGTGGCTGCATCTCAGCACCGGGCTGAGATAAAGAACCTTGACAGAGTAATTGGAGCCGGGAGCCAGGACTCCTGGGTTCTACCCCAGGCTCTGGGAGGGGAGTGGGGCCTAGTGGTTGGAGCAGGGAGGCTGGGAGCCCGGACTCCTGGGTTCCCTTCTCAGCTCAGGAGCAGTCGTGTGTGCAGACCCAAGGAAGGCGAGATGTCGGAGCTTCTACAGCTCATTCCCCCTCCCCACCCCCCACCCCCCAAAATACGGGATCGGCTCCCAGGTCTGGGACTGCTGGGTTAGCAAAGCTTGGAAAGACGCAGCATATGCAGCAGCCTCTCAATTTAATGCCTATATGGAGATGTTCCAAAACTGAGCCTGCTCTGCCGGTGCCCCTCACTCCCGACCCGCAGCCCCCTGCTAGCCCAGCCCTGGGCTCCCCACCCCCAGCTCTGCCGGTGCCCCTCACTCCCGACCCGCAGCCCCCTGCCAGCCCAGCCCTGCCCCCCCGACTTCTGCCGGTGCCCCTCACTCCCGACCCGCAGCCCCCTGCTAGCCCAGCCCTGAGCTCCCCACAGCTCTGCCGGTGCCCCTCACTCCCGACCCGCAGCCCCCTGCCAGCCCAGCCCTGCCCCTCCTCCGACTTCTGCCGGTGCCCCTCACTCCCGACCCGCAGCCCCCTGCCAGCCCAGCCCTGCCCCCCTCTGACTTCTGCCGGTGCCCCTCACTCCTGACCCGCAGCCCCCTGCCATTCCTGCTCGCTCCTGTCTGTGAGCCCCCCAATCAGCAAAGTGAGATTGAATTAGGGGGGCTGTTTTCTCTCCTTTAATGCCACAATCACGAAATAATTCCAGCTCTCAGAGGATCCAGGCGCCAGCACCCGGCAGCTGCAGGACGCGGATTGGACAGCGCTCGGCCAATCACACTGTGAGATCTGCAGGGGGCAGGGTGGGGGTCTCCCCTGGCGGTCAGGGCTGGTCCCGATGCCCCAGGCTGGCACTAGGAGGCGCTGGGCTGCAGGATCTCCCCTGGCAGTCAGGGCTGGTCCCGATGCCCCAGGGCGGCACTAGGGGGCGCTGTGCCTCAGGGAGCAGGATGGGGTCTTGTTCCAAGACCTGTGCGGGGAGGAGGGGGGCGGGGCTCTGGGAGCGCCCCCTGCTGGGTCTGTGCGGCTCACAGCAGGGGTGTGACCGGCTCAGTGTCAGTCGGAGGTGAGGCTGGGGGTGGGGGGGGGTCACAGACAATGTTAGGGGCCGGGGAGCCAGCCTGGCTGGGGGGCGGCTGGGGTGTTGGGAAGGAGATATGGGGTCGGGGGGGCCCTGCAGGGGGCTGTGTGGGCTCCCCCTTCCCCTTCAGCACCCACCGCACCCCCCTTCCCAGCCGCCCCCCACGGCACCTACCCCCAGGATCTAGGTCAGCCCAGCCCCATCGCCCCAGGACAGAGCAGAGCGGCTGGGAGGGCTGCGGCGAGGGGGGGTGGGGGGAGCCGGATCTAGGTCAGCTCTGAGCATGAGTCAGGCTGGCTGGTGCATTGCAGGAGGGAGCGGGGGTGGGGGGGGGAGGAGAGAGAGAGAGACAGAGAGATGTGGTGGGTGGGGATAGAGGCGGTGGGTGGGGATGGACAGACAGACGGCGGATGGGGATACATGGAGTGATCACAACTTTTCACATCCCTTCCTGGTGCTCTGAAAAGGACCCACCCCCCACCCGGCTGTGTTAGCCGAGGGGCCGGTCCGGGCACTGCAGCACTCAGCTGTTACGGGCGAGTCTCTCCCCTGTGGTTTGTTACTCCAGGGTCTCAAGCACAATTTATCATCACCGGGTCTCTCATCTGAACCCTAATGTTGCACATGTTTGTTATTGTAGGGTCTCCATCAAAACATGCTCAGATGAACCCTGCTAGCCCAGCCCCGGCCTCCCCCTAATCCCAGTTATGCTGGTGCCCCTCACTCCCGACCTGCAGCCCCTGCCAGATCAGCCCTAGCCTCCTCCCCCCACCCCCCAGCTCTGCCGGTGCCCCTCACTCCCGACCCGCAGCCCCTGCCATCCCAGCCCTTGCACTGAAGCAGGGTTTGGGGGATGTACATGATCTGGCTTTTTGACAGCATGATCCCCCCCCCCCCCGGCCCAGGAGCTCTGGAGAAGGTGGCAGAGCCTCAGCTGGGCTCCTGTGTTTTCTCTGAACACGACCCCGGCGCGAGGATGAAACGTTACTAGGCCGGGGGCTGCCGGGGGCTTCCTGGGGTGAGTGGCATTGGGGGCACCCTGCTGCGGGGAACGGGGTGGGGGCCCCAGCAGGGACAGAGACCCCCAGCCTCACCCTCAGCACGGGGGCCGCTCGGGCAGGGTCTCACCTTAGAATGGCATCGTCCCCTTGACACACCGTGTAGTTGTCGGCCGGCTGGTTATACTCCAGGCTCCGCACCAGCAGCCCTGAGGGCAGAAAGAGAGAACGGATGAGACAGCGTCTGGGGACAGCTCGCCCGGTGCTGAGACGCAGCCACCTCTGGGGTGGGGCAACCGGGTAACAGCCGCACATAACAACACACGGGGCTGGTTCACCCGGCGCTGAGATGCAGCCACCTCTGGGGTGGAGCACAGTGGCTGTTTAATTCACAATTCACTGGAGGAAATGCCAGGGCCTCTGGGAGCACAGCGCCCCCTAGCGCCGCTTTGGGGTAGGGGGACCAGCCCTGACTGCCGGGGCAGAGCCCCCACCCCGCTCACACGGCACCGCGCCCCCCAGCAGCCGTTAACTTTGGGGACAGGGGATTCGAACCCCCTGGAATGTGAATTCAGCTGAGGCCAGCGGGAGGCGCTCACACGACTCTGCCCCCTACGCACGGGCTGCTCTGATCCCAGCCCCAGGCGGTTTGTTCCGCACCCGTCTGGGTCCCTCAGGGGGATTTCGGTGATGGATGCTCCCCCCCCCCCCCCCCGGGACAGGGAGTCACAGGCCAAGAGCCCCTCAGGCCTCAGCAGCAGCTTGTCTCATTTCAACACCCGCATCTCAACCTTCACTGCCCCCCCCCACACCATGTAACAACCTCAGAGGAGCCCAGGGCTGGGATCACGGGGGGCTGCGGGTCGGGAGCGGGGGGCACCGGCAGGGCTGGGGGGGCAGGGCTGGGATCGGGAGGCTGGGAGAAGTGGGGATACAGGCAGGGCTGGGATGGGGATGGGGGCAGTAGGGGCACAGGCAGTGGAGGGCTGGGGGCAGTGGGGCACAGGCAGGGGTGGGGGCAGGGCTGAGATCATGGGGGCTGTGGGTCAGGAGTGGGGGCACCGGTGGGGCTGGGGAGCACGCCTGGGATCGGGGGCTGGGGGCAGTGGGGGCACAGGCAGGGCTGGGATGGGGGCAGTGGGGGCACAGGCAGTGGGGGGCAGGGCTGGGCTCGGAGGGCTGGGGGTCAGGAGTGGGGGGCACCGGCGGGGCTGGGGAGCACGCCTGGGATCGGGGCTGGGGCAGTGGGGGGCACAGGCAGGGCTGGGGGCAGGGCTGGGATCGGGGGCTGGGGGTCAGGAGTGGGGCAGGCAGGGCTGGGATCGCGGGGACCTTCCCGGCTCCCTCAGGCCGATCCTGACCCGCAGCCACGTGTCCCCCCCCCGGCTGAGCGGGGACGTGACGGGGGGGGGGGTCGGCCGGGCCCAGGGGGTGACTGGGGGGCAGGGTCGCAGCTAAGCGAAGCCGGGGAGGAGCCTGCAGCGAAACGGGGGCGCCCCCCCCAGTGACCCGGCCGGACCCGGGGTGCGGTGGGCGGGGGAGCAGGGGGCTGCCGGTCGGGAGTGAGGGGGCCCGGGGGGGGGGCGGCCGGTCACTTTACATTCAGAGCCAGCGACAAAGTGACGGGGGGAGACGGGCACAGACAGAGCGCGAGCATCGCCCGCCGCAGCGCCCCCCCCCCGCCTGCCCCCCCAGCTCTGCCAGCCCCTGCCAGCCCCCTCCCGCCCTGCCTGCCCCCGCCAGCCCTGGCTCCCCGCCCTGCCGGTGCCCTCACTCCCGCTCCCGCAAGCCCAGCTCCTGGGGTTAAAGTGGCTCTCGCTGCATGACTAATAACACCCTCCCACCTCCGTCCACCCCTCTCGCCGGGATCAAATGAGGACCCCGGCTTCGGCTAATGCAGGTGATTTATGGAGCCTGGCCACGATTCACACCGAGGTGCAGCGAGTCTAAATGCGGGGGGGGGGGGCTGGGAGCCCGGACTCCTGGGTTCTCTCCCCGCCCGGGGGCGTGCAGGGATCTGAGCCAAGGCCTCGAGCTGGGAAGAAAATGCAGCAAATAAAACTGGAGACAGTGAGTGATAGTGATCCTCGTACCCGGCTCGGAGTGTGTGTGGGGGGGGGGCGTAGGGGGTGTCCCTGCTGCCCTGTGTTACATACTGCACCCCCGCACCTGATCGCTCGCACACACACACCAGCCCCTCCAGGACGGGGACACACACACACACACACACACACACACACACACACACACGCCCCTCCAGGACACACACACACACACTTCCCTAGGGCAGGGTAACCCCATTGAAATGCCGCCCCACCCTCCCCACAGTCTCAGTCTGGCACAGCAGTGGGGGGGCAGTCAGCCCTCCGCCTCCCTGAAACCAGAAGCCAGCTCAGGGCTCCGCACTACCCCCCCCCCCCCAGGGAAACTGAGGCAGTGATTGGCCAGTAGGTTCCCCACTTCTCACTTTCAGGGGGCGAGTTCTGCTGTTAGTCCAGAGTCACCGTCTGACTGCGCCGGGGCCGGGGCCGGGGCCGGGGCCGGGGCCGGATTTTGATAGCTGGGGGGGGGCGGTGTGTGTGTGTGTGTCTGCGGACAGATGGGCGGGGCCCGCGAGGGAAGGTACCTGTGTATTCATCCACCCATCCCCTCCCCCGAGCTGCCTGACAGATCCGTCCCATCCCCTCGCTCACACCAATACGCTTCTCACCTGCCCGGCTTTGTGGTCCCCAACAAGGGGGTCACGCCTGCGAGCCTCAGTTTCCCCTCCCATCCCTCCTCTCTCACTGGCTTCTCCCCAGGTCCCCCCGCTCCAGATTCTTCAGTCCCTCGCAGTCTGTGGTGGGATCCCAGCTGAGTGGGGCTGGGGAGGGGGGCAGGGATCCAGTGCTGGAATTGGGTGCAAAGGAGCGTGGGGGGGGGGGGGAAATTGCCGTCTGCCTCCAAAGCAGGAGAACTGCTAGGGGCTGGCAGGGCTGCAGTCCCCCCACTTCGCCGCTTCCCGTCCCGGTGGCCTTTTCAGAATCAATCAGCTCTTCCTGAATCACTTGCTCAGACGGGGTGTCACGTCGGTGTCTCAGCCTGTGTGTCTTGGCCCTGGTGACTCCCCCCCCCCCCACACACACACACAGCGACATGCTGAGAGCCGGGGCCCCCCCAACTCATGAGACAGCCTCCTCCAAATCACACATTCCCCCCCACCAAATCATGTTGCCTTCAGCCCCATGGTGCCTAGAATGAGGCCGTTTACCTTCAAAATCGCAAGCTTGCTGCATCAAATCACGAGATCATCTCCAAAACGTGCGAGACTGCCCCCCGACTGGGAGATTACCATAAAAACCAGAATGCTGCCTGCCCCATTGTGGGCCTGCCCCCAAAGTCAGGACACGGCCTGGAGGATCAGAAGCCTGCTGCCATACATCATGACCGTGCCCTCACAACCGCGAGACCGTGCCCCCCAAATCACCAGACCCCCTTCCAACCCCAGCGACTGCCCCGCAAAAATCACACGTTTACCGTCAAAATCACCGGCTCGCCTCAGAAGCCCCCAACCGTCCCGCTAAATCCTACGAGCATCACTGACAGCAGGAGACTGTCCCGCAAAATCACGAATTCGCCATCAAAATCAGGAGATGGAGCTGAAATCATAACAATCCCCCCAAATCCCGAGACTGCACCCAAATCACAACACTGGCCTCCAAAATCACAACTGCCATCAGATCACAAGATTTTAAACAGTCATAAATTTGGGGTCTTTATTTGCCTGCTGGGTTCCTGGACCCTGGGGGGAAAAAAAATCACATCTTTATGCTTCCTCCCCAACCACAGGAGATGGAACCAGACAATTTTAGTGAACTCAGCTGCTCCAAAACTCACCGACTCCAGGCGGAGTCACATCTTGAAACAACTCCTATATATTGAGATGTGATGAAGAGGTGAAGCAGACAGGTCAGTACTGTATGGGATAGAGAGATAGATAGATAGATAGATAGATAGATAGATAGATAGATAGATAGAGGGGGTGGATGGAGATAGATAGATGGGGTAAGTGGGGGTAGATAGATAGATGGATGGATGGGGTGGACAGGGATTGATCGATCGATCGATAGATAGATGGGGTCAGTGGGGGGAGTTTGATGGCTGGCTGGATGGGGGGGACCGGGATTGAGAGATAGCTAGATAGATAGAGGGGGTGGATGGGGTGGACAGGGATCGATCGATAGATATAGATAGAGGGGGTGGATGGGGATAGATAGATAGATAGATAGATAGATGGGGTAAGTGGGGGTAGATAGATGGATGGATGGATGGGGTGGACAGGGATGGATAGATAGATAGATAGATAGAGGGGGTGGATGGGGATAGATAGATAGATAGATAGATAGATAGAGGGGGTGGATGGGGATAGATAGATGGGGTCAGTGGGGGTAGATGGATAGATGGCTGGGGGGCTGGGGATCGCTAGCCGGTAGCTGTGTGGGGGAATGGATGGACGCATGATGCCGTGTTAATCACTGGCTGGCTCTGTCTCTCCAATCTCTCTCTAGACCATTGTCCTCAGCTCCTTTGTTTTGATGCTGAGTTGTCATCCTCCCCGCCCCCGCCCTGTCCAGAGGCAGCCGGCCTGAGACCAGGGAAGCCCAAGGCTGTGGCAGAAGCTCCTTCTCAGTTCCCTTCCCCCCCTCCCCATTTCTGGGTGTGTGGCGGGGGGGGGGGTCCCCTCTGCGCTGAATCCCATCGCTACAGGGGCCAGCCAAGGGCACCTCACGGCCCTGCGTGAAAGCGCCTGCCTGGAGCTGCAATCCCAGGGACAATGAATAGCGTGTGTGTCCCTACTGCTGGGGAGAGAACCCAGGAGTCCTGGCTCCCTGCTCTAGCCCCCGAATCCCACTAGGCCCCGCTCCCCTCCCAGAGGTGGGGAGAGAACCCAGGAGTCCTGGCTCCCAGCCCTCCCCCGTCTATCCCACTAGGCCCCGCTCCCCTCCCAGAGCTGGGGAGAGAACCCAGGAGTCCTGGCTCCCAGCCCTCCCCCGTCTATCCCACTAGGCCCCGCTCCCCTCCCAGAGCTGGGGAGAGAACCCAGGAGTCCTGGCTCCCTGCTCTATCCCACTAATCCCACTAGGCCCCGCTCCCCTCCCAGAGCTGGGGAGAGAACCCAGGTGTCCTGGCTCCCAGCCACCCCCCACTCTAACCACTAGTTCAGAGGTGGGCAAACTATGGCCTGTGGGCCAGATGTGGCCCGTGGGACCCTCCTGCCCAGCCCCTGAGCTCCCAGCCGGGGAGGCTCCCCCCCGGCCCCTCCCCCGCAGCCTCAGCTCGCCCCACCACCAGCGCAAGGCTCTGGGCGGAGGGGCTGCGAGCTCTGGGGCAGCGCAGCTGCAGAGCCGGCCTGACCCGGTGCTCCAGGCAGCGCGGGAAGGGGGTAGGGAGCAGGGGGGGCTGGATAGAGGGCAGGGGAGTTTGGGGTGTGGATAGGGGTTGGGGCGGCCAGAGGGTGGGGAACAGGAGGGTTGAATGGGTGCAGGAGTCCCAGGGGGCAGCCGGGAAGGAGGGGGGGTCGGTGGGGGGGGTCGGGAAGGAGGGGATGGACGGGCGGCGGGGGCGGTCGGGGAGGAGGGGGTCGGACGGGTTGGCGGGGCGGTCGGGGAGGAGGGGGGGTCAGACGGGGCGGCGGGGGGCGGTCGGGAAGGAGGGGGGTTGGATGGGGCAGTCGGGGGGCGGTCGGGGAGGAGGGGTCAGACGGGGCGGCGGGGCGGTCGGGAAGGAGGGGGTTGATGGGGCAGTCGGGGCGGTCGGGAGGAGGGGGATTGGATGGGGCAGTCAGGGTGGGTGTTCCGTGGGTGGTCAGGGGACAGGAGTGGGGGCAGGGGTCCCGGGGAGGCCATCAGGGGCTAGAAGTGGGGTCGGATAGGGGGCGGGGCCAGGCCACACCTGGCTGTTTGGGGGGCACGGCCTCCCCTAACCGGCCCTCCATACAATTTCCGAAACCCGATGCAGCCCTCAGGCAAAAAAGTTTGCCCACCGCTGCACTAGACCCCCCCTCCCCTCCCCGAGAACCCAGGAGTCCTGGCTCCCAGCCCCTCCCCCACTCTAACCACTACACCCCACTCCCCTTCTGGAGCTGGGGAGAGAACCCAGGAGTCCTGGCTCCCCGCCTGGCAAAGGAAGAGGGAAAGAGGCAGAGCTGCTTTGTCACTGCCAAACTCCTAATGGGGGAAGATTCGTCTATTTCACACCCGCCCCCCCCCCCCTTGCAGCTCAGTCCAGCCAATTCAGGTTCATTTCGGGGGATTGGTGGCAAGTGGGGGCGGGGAATGGGGAGGGATCCTGGCAGCGGGGTGGGGCGGGGGGGGGAGGCGACCCTACAATAACAAACCCCTGCACAGCCCCAGGGGTTCTGAGAGAAACCACAACAACAAAGCAGCCCTTCCGAGTGACCCTACCATAACCAGGGTCTCTGTCCCGCCCCCAGATGCCTGGCCCCTCCCCTCCCCACAGCCATTCGTCGGGGGATCCCCCAGCTCTGCCCCCCAAGAGAGATCCAGCTAGTCACCCACCCGCTCTTTATCTCGCTGTCCACCCTTCCTTTATCTATTCCTCCCATCCGGCTGCTCGCCATTGTCCGGAGCCATCCGTCCTCCCTGATCCTGTCCAGCCTCCGTCTTCCCTCTTCAGCCCTCCCTCCCCCCCTCCATCCTCCCCCCCATTTATCTATCTGCCCACCGGGGACAAGGCCGACCGCCCCCGTGGGACTCCACAGAGGGGAAGCCGATGAGCTGGTTTCTGGGTCTATCATCCCCGCCCCCAATGCAATCCGAGGGGCAGGGGGCTCCCCGTCCCGTCAGGTCTGCTGCCCCTTCCCCGCTGTGCCCAGAGCCCCGGCCGCCCTGGCACGCAGACGGGGAAGGGGTCGATAGATGGTGTGGATGGGGATAGATGGATGCAGGGGGTGAATGGGGATAGATAGATAGAGGGTGTGTGGGGGGATAGATAGATAGATAGATAGATAGATAGATAGATAGATAGGGGATAGATAGATGGATGCAGGGTGTGGGGATGGATAGATAGATAGATAGATGGATGGGGATAGATAGATGAGGGGGTGAATGGGGATGGATAGATAGATAGAGGGTGTGTGGGGATAGATAGATAGATAGATATAGATAGATGGATAGAGGGTGTGTGGGATGGATAGATAGATAGATAGAGATAGATAGATAGATAGATAGAGGGTGTGGGGGGATAGATAAATAGATGGGGTGGATGGGGATTGATAGATGGCTGCAGGGGATGAATGGGGATAGATAGATAGATAGAGGGGGTGTGGGGATGGATAGATAGAGGGGGGGTGTGGGGATAGATAGATAGATAGATAGATAGAGGGTGTGTGTGGGGATAGATAGATAGATAGATAGATAGATAGAGGGAGGTGTGTGGGGATGGATGGATAGATAGATAGAGAGGAGTGTGGGGATAGACAGATAGATAGAGGAGGTGTGTGGGGATAGACAGATAGATAGAGGGGGTGCTGGGATGGATAGATAGAGGGAGGTGTGTGGGGATGGATAGATAGATAGATAGAGGGAGGTGTGTGGGGATAGACAGATAGATAGATGCAGGTGGTGGATGGGGATAGATAGATAGATAGATAGATAGATAGAGGGGGGGGTGTGGGGATGGATAGATAAAGGGGTGGATGGGGATAGATAGATGGCTGCAGGGGGTGAATGGGGATGGATAGTTAGACGTGCATTGAAATTTACCCTGATTTCTCTTCTACACCAGCATTTAGTACCTGTTAGTATGTTCCTCTATCACTAACACACAATAAGAACATGCAGACACACACCCAGCAAGAGACACACGCAAACCCACACACAAATGGGCACACACACACAACCTGTCCACCAACACACTCATGCACATAAACGCACAATCACAACACAACCACACAAACACATACGACACCACACAGATGTGTGTTCATACAAACATGGACTGTCTTACAAACGCATGCACCTCATAAAAGAGAGTCATCCTGACAAACACACACTCTGTCACACACAACCGCATACACACAACCACATACAATCTCACCAACACACAGACTTACACACAGTCTCATAACACAAACCACACACATTCTCACAAGCGGTGTGACACACACAAACACAGACACAAAACCACACACCTTCTCCCAAACTCAGACATCCACGAACACCACACACCATCAACCGCACACAGACACACACAAATGTGCAAACCCCTTGCTGGGCCATTTTACTGCTGTCAGACACAACGTCTCTGTGGGGGCGGGGGAGGAACAACATTGCACCGATTGTAGTCAACCCCATTCCACTGATGGCACCGACGGCAACACTCCTGAATCCGCCTGTTGTCTCTTGTGGTACACTCTGACTGGGCGCCGTCTGGGACAGGCACTGGGTTATTTTTTTGTTCTGAGTCTGTACAGTGCCGGGTGCCGTGGTCACAACAGGCGCTCGTGGTGCGATGGTAACACAAACTTCAGTCAGAAAGATCCAGAATTGACCCGATCCTCAAAGGCTGCTGTTGTAAAGGATTCCAGCGGCGCCGTCAGCGCCGGGCCCTGGGCAGAAAGGGGCGGGACGTGGTGCCTGGCGCCGGGATCTGGCTGCCCTCCAGTGGCTCCCTGCTCTCCCTAGGGGCAGGACGGGCAAAGCCCCCCCAGCACCAGGTGCGCTGGAACTCGCCATCGACGGGCGAAGGGGCGCACGCCCTGCCCCCGCCTGGCGCTGCCCCAAGACTCAGAGTCGTAGGATTGAGTCTGATCTGAGACCGTGGGAGCCTGTATTTCACGCCAGAAGCCAAACCACTGGTCCATCCTTCCCACAGCAAAACCACCGACCCAGTTACATCAACCCCAGTCACGGCAATGCCGCCGACCCCAGTCGCGCCAATGGAGCCCACCGACCCCAATCAGCTCAGCCCACCGACCCCAATCAGCTCGGCCCACCGACCCCGATAACGCCAGCCAATCCCACCAACCTAATCACGCCATCGGACCCCACCGACCCCAATCAGCTCGGCCCACCGACCCCGATAACGCCAGCCAATCCCACCAACCTAATCGACCCCAATCAGCTCGGCCCACCGACCCGATAACGCCAGCCAATCCACCAACCTAATCGACCCCAATCAGCTCGGCCCACCGACCCCGATAACGCCAGCCAATCCCACCAACCTAATCACGCCAACGGACCCCACCGACCCCAATCAGCTCGGCCCACCGACCCCGATAACGCCAGCCAATCCCACCAACCTAATCACGCCATCGGACCCCACCGACCCCAATCAGCTCGGCCCACCGACCCCGATAACGCCAGCCAATCCCACCAACCTAATCACGCCATCAGACCCCACCGACCCCAATCAGCTCGGCCCACCGACCCCGATAACGCCAGCCAATCCCACCAACCTAATCACGCCAACGGACCCCACCGACCCCAATCAGCTCGGCCCACCGACCCCGATAACGCCAGCCAATCCCACCAACCTAATCACGCCATCGGACCCCACCGACCCCAATCAGCTCGGCCCACCGACCCCGATAACGCCAGCCAATCTCACCAACCTAATCATGCCATCGGACCCCACCGGCCCCAATCAGCTCGACCCACCGACCCCGATAACGCCAGCCAATCCCACCAACCTAATCACGCCATCGGACCCCACCGACCCCAATCAGCTCGACCCACCGACCCCGATAACGCCAGCCAATCTCACCAACCTAATCACGCCATCGGACCCCACCGACCCCAATCAGCTCGGCCCACCGACCCCGATAACGCCAGCCAATCCCACCAACCTAATCACGCCAACGGACCCCACCGACCCCAATCATGCCAGCGCTCTGAGCCCAATAACCTCAGCCCCCGGACCCAGTAACGCCACCTCTCCAACCACGTATGCCACCGATCCAAGAACCTCAATCGTCAATCTCAACAGAGTCAGCTCTACTGACCCCCATCCTGCCAACCCATCCCCCCAACCCCCATCCCACCAACCATCCCCCTGACCCCCACCCAGCCAACCCCCCCAGCCCCATCCCGCCAACCGACCCCCCGATCCCCATCCAGCCAACCCCTCCAGGCCCCCATCCCACCAACTGACCCCGACCCCACCCAGCCAACCCCCATCAACTGACCCCACCCAGCCAACCCCGGCCCCCATCCTACCAATTGACCCTCCCGACCCCCATCCTGACAACCAACCCCGGCTGATCCCCATCCTGCCAACCGAGTCTCCCGACCCCCATCCTGCCAACTGACCCCATCCAATCAACTCATCCCCCTGGCCCCCATCCCACCAACCGACCCCCGACCCCCATCCTGCCAACTGACCCCCATCCCACCAACCGAGTCCCGATCCCCATCCTGCCAACTCCTGCCAACCGACTCCCATCCAACCAACCCATCCCCCTGGCCCTCATCCCACCAAACGACCCCCCAAGCCCCATCCAGCCAACCAACCCCCCCAACACCCATCCCAACAACCAACCCTGACTCCCATCCCACCAACTGACCCTCCCGATCCCCATCCTGCCAACCAACCCCAATCTTGCCAACCGACCATCCCGACCCCCATCCACCAACTGACCAATACCAACCCCATCCTTCCAACACCCATAATATCAACCTACCCACATCAGCTACAGGCGCCCCACAAGCAGGGCGGTCCTTAGCCATAGGCAGAACAGGCAGCCGCCTAGGGTACCACTAGGTCTGGGGGCACCGCTCTGCCGGGAGCAGGGACAGATGGGAAGCAGTGGAGCATGTAACAGCCGGGCTGCTGGGTCCTAGAGAGAGCCGAATGCAGCACAGTCTGAGGGAGGGGATTGGCTGCTGGGGTCTCTGGGAAGGGGTGGGGGAAGGAACTCACCTGTAGGGTGACCAGATGTCCCGATTTTATAGGGACAGTCCCGATTTTTGGGTCTTTTTCTTATATAGGCTCCTATTCCCCCCACCCCCGTCCCGATTTTTCACATTTGCTGTCTGGTCACCCTAGGTGGGGGTAATTGGTGCCTATATAAGGAAAAGCCCCAAATATCGGGGCTGGCCCTATAAAATCAGGACATCTGGATCTGGTCACCCTAGCTGGGGAGCGCGTCTCTCCCCCGGGCTGGCAGAGATCCAGCTCATCCGGGGGGAGCTGCACAGGGCAGGATGAGCTGCTGTGGCACCATGGGTGCCCCGTCCCTGAGATCAGATGCTGTGCTAACTTCACCATGGTCCGTAAGGCTGGTGGTGGTGCCCATTGGCGTGTGATCAGAGATGAGGGTTTGCTGCTGCTGTTGCCACTCTGCACCCCAAAAGGTGGATTTTGGGGTCCTGCAGTTTTCCACCTATCTCCTCCTGTACTGCAGCTGTTGGACCAGCAGGCTGGGGGGTGAGCCAAGCAGGAAAGCAGTGCTGTGTTGCCATTAGATTGTCATTTAATACATTTGTTTGCCAAAAGAGCTTCCTAACAATCCTGAATCCAATTTCAATATTTTTTTTAAATCAATATCTTAGCCAAAAACAGAAAATTAAGTTGTTGACAATTATTTGTGACCAGTCTGGTATGGGGAAGGGAGTGGGTCAGTTTTCATCAGAGAAACAAAAAACGTTGACTGACTTTCCTGCAGCCCTGTTACTGCTAAATAGAGCCCTCCAGCAACTGTAATATGCTCATCTCCTTACTAGTGTATAGAGCAGGGGTCGGCAACCTACGGCACACGTGCCAAAGGTGCCACGCGAGCTGATTTTCGATGGCATGCGGCGGTGGGCTGAGCGGCTCAGCCCGCCGCTGCTCTGGGGTTCTGGCTGCTGCCCCATTGCCACCCGGGGTCCCGGCCGCACTCAGCACCCGCTGCTGGCCTGGGGACCCCCAAGGAACCCCAGGCTGGCAGCGGGCTGAGCAGGCTGGCGGCTGATACCCTGGCTGAGCCACTCAACCCGCTGTCGGGCTGGGGTTCCATTCACTCAGCTGGTAGCAGGCTGAGCAGGACTAAATTCAATGAAATACGAAAACAAGAGCAACTAATGACAAAGTGCAAGAACCTAGAGCAGAGGTCCCCAACCTTTCACCGTGGCAGTGGACGAGCATCTGTCGAAATTCGGCGGCATTTCAGCGGCGACACCTCTGGATGACGCTGCTTATCGGCGGCAAGCGGCATCATCCAGAGGCGTCGCCGCTGAAATGCCGCCGAATTTCGGCGGCATTTCGGCGGCTGCTCGTCCACCAGCCAGTACGCAGGTGCACTGAGAGGCCCCTGTGGGTGCCATGGCGCCCGCAGGCACCGCGTTGGGGACCCCTGACCTAGAGAGCCTCCTGAAGCACGGCGATTGTTTTGATTTAAATGGACTTGAACTGTACGAAGAATTGAGGACACTGTCATCAATGTTGCCACATGCAAAATCGATAATGGACATTGTACAGTTTACTCATATCAGCAAACTTGTTGACATATATCCCAATGTGTACATTGCCACTCGTATTCTACTGACAATTCCTGTAACAGGAGCATCAGGAGAACGGAGTTTCTCAAAACTAAAGCTCATTAAAAACTCTCTCTGCTCTACCAGGAGTCAGGAACACTTGACTGGTCTTGCTATTCTTGCAATCTAACAAGACAACACTTTGTCTTTGTCATACGATGACATTATTACTGATTTTGCAACCAAAAAAGCCAGAAAGATGCTTTTAATTAAAAACTAAACCTTGTTTCAATACCTCGTCATATAAATTTCCAATAAAATGTTGAGAAATTTAAAAAAATGCGTTATTTGCATCATTCTGTCAAATCAGAATTTTTTCTATAGTGCTACTTCTTTAGTGCTAGTCCATCAGCACTACAGTGGGCTTCATTAAGTTAAACTGGTTTTAATAACATGCATGTGGCAAGTTTTCCAGCAGTGTAAGCTTCTGTTTGTGTTGCTAAGAGCAAGACAGGCACAGGGGCACCAGTTTAATAATCCTGCCTAGGGCACCATAAATCCTAAGGACGGCCCTGCCCACAAATCTCATTGCCCTTCAGTCCCACAGATCCTGGCGCTTCCAATCCCACAGTGTGCTGGTCATTAACACCCCCTGTGTGACCTCAGCCCCACGTAACCCCGTCCCCTCCTCTTCTGGATGGAGGAATTCAATGCCACTATCGGCCCGGATCCCTCTGCGGTTTCTACAGCCCAGCGAGGTGCTGCCGCGCGGGGCTGGCCGGGCTCAGAGCCACGTCGCAGGGACCCTGCAAACCTGGACAGCCGAGTCCCCAGGGGCTCGACCAGGCTCCCCGCGGCTGCCGCCGAGTCCCCGGGTACCAGGGCAGACGGGAGCAGAGGAAATGACCTCGGCGTGGCCATGGAGAGAAACCTGGCGGGTCTGCGCCTGCATCCACCCCGCCCCCTCCAGCTAGCTAACCCCGTACGCACCTCTCTAGGCCCCCAACCCCCCACAGCCTTGTATCCTCCCATCCCCCATACCACCCATCCATCTAACCCCGTACGCACCTCTCTAGGCCCCCAACCCCCACAGCCTTGTATCCTCCCATCCCCCATCCCACCCATCCATCTAACCCCGTACGCACCTCTCTACCCATCCCCAACAGCCTTTTATCCTCCCATCCCCTCTATCCCCATCTATCTAACCCCATACACACCTCTCTAGCCCCTCATCCCCAATCCTCTATCCCCCATCCCACCCATCCATCTAACCCCGTACGCACCTCTCTAGCACCCATCCCCACAGCCTTCTATCCTCCCATCCCCTCTATCCCCCATCTATCTAACCTCGCACGCACCCCTCTACCCATCCCCACCCTCTATCCTCCCATCCCCATCCCCCATCCCACCCATCCATCTAACCCCGTACACACCTCTCTATCCCCATTCCCCTCCCCCCTCTATCTAACCCCTGTGTGCACCTCGCTATCCCCATCCCCACCCCTTTATCCATCCATCCTCCCATCTATCTAACTCCATACGCATCTCTCTACCCATCCCCCACCCCACTATGCCCCCATCCATCTAACCCTGTACACACCTCCTTATCCCCCCATCCCCCACCCCTCTATGCCCCCATCCATCCATCCCCCACAGCCCTCTATCTGTCCATCCCCCTCCATCGATCTAACCCCATATGCATCACTCTACCCATCCACCCCTCCCACCCCTCTATCCATCCATCCCCCCATCTATCTATCCCAATACACACCTCTCTACCCATCCACCCCCCACAGCTTCTATCCATCCATCCCCCTCCATCTAACCCTGTGTGTACCTCTCTATCCACCCATCCCCACAGCCTTCTATCCATCCATCCCCTCATCCCCACCCTCGATCCCGCATCTATCTAACCTCATACGCACCTCTCTAGCCCCCATCCGCAACCTCTCTATCCCCTCACCTATCTAACCCCATATGCACCCCTCTACCCACCCCTCCCACCCGTCTATCCATCCATCCCCCCATCTATCTATCCCAATACACACCTCTCTACCCATCCATCCATCCCGCTCCATCTATCTAACCCTGTGTGTACCTCTCTATCCACCCATCCCCCACAGCCTTCTATCCATCCATCCCCTCATCCCCCACCCCTCTATCCCGCATCTATCTAACCCCATACGCACCCCTCTATCCCCCATCCCCCACCCCTCTATCCCACATCTATCTAACCCCATACGCACCTCTCTAGCCCCCATCCCCACCCTCTATTCCCCATCTATCTAACCTCATACGCACCTCTAGCCCCCATCCGCAACCTCTCTATCCCCTCACCTATCTAACCCCATATGCACCCCTCTACCCACCCCTCCCACCCCTCTATCCATCCATCCCCCCATCTATCTATCCCAATACACACCTCTCTACCCATCCATCCATCCCCCTCCATCTATCTAACCCTGTGTGTACCTCTCTATCCACCCCCAGCCTTTTATCCATCTCCCACCCCTCTATCCATCCATCCATCCCCCATCTATCTATCCCCATATGCACCCCTCTACCCATCCATCCCCCACAGCCTTCTATCCATCTCCCACCCCTCTATCCATCCATCTATCTAACCTCATACGCATCTCTCTAGCCCCCCATCCGCGACCTCTCTAGCCCCTCATCTATCTATCCCCATATGCACCCCTCTACCCATCCCCCCCACAGCCCTCTATCCATCCAACTCTTCCCCACCCCTCTATCCAACCACCCCATCTATCCCAATACACACCTCTCTATCCATCGATCCCCCACCCCTCTATCTATCCATCCCCCCTCCATCAATGTAACCCCATACAAACCCCTCTATCCATCCATCCCCCATCCCCCACCCCTCTATCCCTCCATCCATCTAACCCTGTACGCACCTCTCTATCTGTCCATCCCCAGAGCCCTCTATCTACCCATCCCCACCCTCTATCCATCCATCCCCATCTATCTGCCCCATATGCACCTCTCTACCCCCATCCTCCCACAGCCCTCTATCTGTCCATCCCCCTCCATCTATCTAACCCCATATGCATCACTCTACCCATCCACCCCCTATCCATCCATCCCCCTCCATCTATCTAACCCTGTGTGTACCTCTCTATCCACCCATCCCCACAGCCTTCTATCCATCCATCCCCTCATCCCCACCCTCTATCCCGCATCTATCTAACCTCATCGCACCCCTCTATCCCCATCCCCACCCCTCTATCCCCATCTATCTAACCTCATACGCACCTCTCTAGCCCCCCATCTGCAACCTCTCTATCCCCTCACCTATCTAACCCCATATGCACCTCTACCCACCCTCCCACCCCTCTATCATCCATCCCCCCATCTATCTATCCCAATACACACCTCTCTACCCATCCACCCCTCCCACACCTGCTATCCATCCATCCCCTCCATCTATCTAACCCTGTGTGTACCTCTCTATCCACCCCCAGCCTTTTATCCATCTCCCACCCCGCTATCCATCCATCCATCCCCCATCTATCTATCCCCCGAGGCACCCCGCTACCCATCCATCCCCCACAGCCATCTATCCATCTCCCACCCCTCTATCCATCCATCCATCCCCCATCTATCTATCCCCATATGCACCCCTCTACCCATCCATCCCCCACAGCCTTCTATCCATCTCCCACCCCTCTATCCATCCATCTAACCCCATACGCACCTCTCTAGCCCCCCATCCGCGACCACTCTATCCCCTCATCTATCTATCCCCATATGCACCCCTCTACCCATCCATCCCACCCCTCTATCCATCCATCCCCTCATCCTCCACTCCTCTATCTCTCATCCCCTCATCTATCTAACCCCATATGCACCTCTCCATCCATCCCCTACAGCTTCTATCCATCCATTCCCCCATCCCCCACCCCTCTATTCCCCATCTATCTAACCTCGTACGCACCTCTCTACCCATCCATCCCCCACAGCCTCTATCCATCCATCCCTCCATCCATCTAACCCCGTACGCACCTCTCTATCTGTCCATCCCCCCAGAGCCCTCTATCCATCCATCCCCCCATCTATCTGCCCCATATGCACCTCTCTACCCCACATCCTCCCACAGCCCTCTATCCATCTCCATCTATCTAACCCCATATGAACCTCTCTATCCACCCTTCCCCCACCCACAGCCCTCTATCCATCCATCTCTTCCCCACCCTCTATCCATTCACCCCCATCTATCCCAATACGCACCTCTCTATCCATCGATCCCCCACCCCCATCCATCCATCCCCCCTCCATCAATCTAACCCCATACATACCCCTCTATCCATCCATCCCCCATCCCCCACCCCTCTATCCATCCATCCCCCCTCCATCTATCTAACCCCATCCCCCACTCCTCTATCCCCCCCTCTATCCATCCATCTAACCCCATACGCATCTCTCTATCCATCCCCCCCATAGCCCTATATCTACCCATCCACCCATTTCCCCAAGACCCCTATCTATCTATCTATCCACCCATCCACCTTTCTATGCTCACACCCCCATCTATCCACCCATCTCCACCCACATCTCTACATAGCCTTCCTTTTCCTCCAGGGCCATACACCAGGGTTCACGTGTGTCTCTCCTTCCATCCATCAGCCGAGCCGCACATCCCTTTCCGTCCCCTTCCACAGCTAGAGGGCTGCCTCCCCGTCGCCCCCACTCCCACATGCGGTACATGCGTGTCCACACGGACACACTCGCAGAGGAAATAGTTTGTATTCCAAGAGGTACAGGAAGATGGGGGGGGGGGAGGAATTCTGTATTCCAGAGACACACACACACGGAGGAGAAAATTCGATTTCAGAGAAACACAAACACTATAAAATTCTATTTCAGCCGCGTCCTCACACACACACACAAATTGTGTATGCCAGTGATAGATGGTAATAGATGCAAACTGCCTATTCCAGAGGTACATATGCAGTGATAGATAATTAGTCAATATTCTGGTACCATGAACACACATACACACAAATTCTGTCTACTGGAGATATAAATGGACATGGAGATAAAATATCATTATTCCAGTGGCAAAAGACAGAGAGATTAAATCTGTGTCTCAGTGTTAAATTGTGTATTCCGATGAAACACACACAGATCAAATTGTGCATCCCAAAGGTGTACACACACACACACACACACTGTTCCAGAGATACACACACCCAGAAATAAAAATTGTGCATCCCAAAGGTGTACACACACACACACACACACACACACACTGTTCCAGAGATACACACACCCAGAAATAAAAATTGTGCATTCCAGAGGTGCGCACACACACCGAGCAGGGCTCATCCTCTCCAGCAGGAGGCAGCAGGGACACACACACACACACACACACACACACACACACACCCCAGATTGTGTATCCCATTTGCAAACCCAGATCAGACTGTGCACCCCCCTGGATAAATGGAGACTAAGAGAAAATTGTGGGGCCCCGTGTCTGGAGGACACAGGGAGCAAATTGTGCACCCCAGAGGCGCACGCCAAATTGTGCATCCTAGTGCCTCTCCCACACACACGCAGATCAAATGGTGCATCCTCGTGTTTCACACCCAGAGCAAATTGTGCACCCAGGGGCACACCCCGAGGTGTGCGCACCCCCCACCCCCACCCCCACCCCGCAGGGCTCAGCCCCTCCGGCAGGGGGCGGCAGGGGGCCACACACCCCCTCCCCCCCCAGCCCCCCCGGGCCAGGCACTGCGGTACCTCGGCAGAGCAGGACCAGCCCCAGCCTGCAGAGCAGCCAGCCCGGCCAGGCGGCCCCGCTCATCGCGTCGGCGGCTCCGGCTCCGGCTCCGGCCCCGGGGATGCGGCGGGACGGGACGGGACGGGACGGGCGGTCGGAGCGAGCCCCCGGCGCGTCAGATCGGGGCTGCGCGGGGGAGGGGGCAGTGGGGGGGGGTGACGTGTGCTGGGGGGGGATGGATGGAATGTTAACAGCGATCGAGGGGGAGCGACCAATCAGGAGCCAGGGGAGGGAGGGGCGGGGCCAGGCACGCAAATGAGGCCCGGGGAGTGGACCAATGGGAGAGCGGAGTAGCCAGGTGTGGGAGGGGGCGCTGATTTATGAGGCGTCCTTTGTTACTGCAGCACTGCTGGGGGGCGGGGCCAGGGGGGAGCTCCCCGCACCTGGGATCCCCCCCGCAGCCCCCCCCATCGCCAGCCCCAGCGTCACAGGGGCTGGGGGAGACCCTCATTGTCCCCTCCAGCCCCCCCCCCAGTCCGATCCCTCAAGGAGCAGCCCCCCTGCAGTACAGCGCCCCCTAGCGCCCCCCCGGGTATGGGGGCCAGCCCTGACTCTCGGGGGAGAGCCCCCCTCCGGCCGCCCAGGGGCTGACTGCCAAGGCAGAGCTCCCCCCCTCCGCCCAGGGGCTGGGGGAGACCCTCATTGTCCCCTCCAGCCACCCCCAGTCCGCTCCCTCAAGGAGCAGCCCCCCCCACTGCAGTACACCGCCCCCCCGGGGCATGGGGGCCAACCCTGACTGCCAGGGGAGAAACACCCCCCCCCCCCGGGGGCTGACTGGGGGGAGCATATTGACTGTTCTGCTCTATCTCTGCCTACATGGGGGGGTGCTAATTACCTGGGGTTTAATTGCGCCTCCTAAGCTGGCTCACGAGGCACCAGGGAGCCAGGAGGGTGGAGGGGGGATCCTCAGGAGGGGCAACTTCCACAGCCTGTTGAGGGAGGAATATTTCCCAGGAGGATGCAGGCTGGAAGATTTTTGCTGTCCTGTTTAGTAGGGGTATTACGGTAGTCCTGCCAACAGGATTGGGCCCTGTGCTCCCACTGGGCCAGAGACAGACCCTGCCCCAGCTGAGATCGGGGCCCCTCTGCAGGGCGCTGCTCAGACACGGCGAGAACCAGCCCCCCAATAGAACAGGCAGGAGTCTGCTCCCTGCTTTATGGGTGGGGAAACCGAGGCACAGAGTGATGCTGAGTATCAGAGGAGTGGCCCTGTTAGTCTGGATCTGTAAAAAGCAACAACGAGTCCTGTGGCACCTTAAAGACTAACAGACGTATTGGAGCAGGAGCTTTCGTGGGTGAATCCCCACTTCGTCAGACGCAGAGTGATGCTGTGATCTGCCAAGGTCACACACAGAGTCTGTAGAAGAGACGGCAGTAGAACCCAGGAGTCCTGGCTCCTAGACCCCCACCCCTTTCCTCTCCCCTCCTGGGGCTGGGATAGAATCCGCAAGGCCTAGCTCCCACCCACCCCCTCTCTAACCACTAGCCCCCATTCCTGTCCCAGAGCCAGGGAGAGAACCCAGGAGTCCTGGCTTCCAGGCCCCCCTGGTCTAACCCACCAACCCCCACTCCCCTCCCAGAGCCAGGGAGAGAACCCAGGGGTCCTGGCTCCCAGCCCCCCAACCCTTAGACCCCACGCCCCTCCCAGCAGCCGCAGTGGGTCAGGGAGTCCAGTTCTGTGGCTGGATTTAATAAAGGAGCTGGGTGATTTTGTGACCGTTAATAACATTTGTTACCATGGCAACAAGGCTAATGATGGAGGCAGGGTAATCAGCTGTCCGGCCCTAAGGGGAAGTCGGGTACCCATAGTGGGGTGGGGGGCTGGGAGCCAGGACTCCTGGGTTCTATCCTGGCTGTGGGAGGGGAGGGGGGTCTAGCGGGTTAGCGCAGGGGAAGGTTGGGAGTCAGGACTCCTGGGTTCACTCCCCAGCTTTGGGGATGGGGTGGAGTCTAGTGGTTAGAGCTAAGGAGAAGTGAGGAGTCTTGTTTCACCGACATGTTCATGGTAAGTCCCTTGGTGAAGGAATTCATGGAACCGCTGCCACTTCCTTTTCTAGCTTAACCCCCCCAGTAACTCTGAGCTCTCCCGGGTGTGTCTGTTACACCGAGCCTGGCGGCGGAGCTGGGCCCCTGAGACCCCCAACAGGAACCCAACACTCTTGGGAAAACAGACCCCAGCCACAGGTTACACAGCAGCACTGGGAAATGGGAGGGGAGTGGGGGCTAGTGGTTAGAGGAAGCAGGCAGGCCGGGGGCCAGGACTCCTGGGTTCTAGCCCCAGCTCTGTGCAGCAGTTTCACAAGGTTTTGTTCCCATAATAGCCATGGTGTGTGTTCAGCTTCCCAGCCCCAGGTTTCAGCCCTGACCATTTGTCTGGCCCAGATGAGAAATGGGTCTCAGCAGGCGGCTTCAGCCTCCTGGCAGCTCCTGGCATCTGGGGGGGCTCAGTCACCAGGCAGGACCTCCCCCCGCTTTAGAGTTGAGGAAACTGAGGCACAGAAAAGGGAAGCAATTGCTGCAGGTCACACAATGAGCCCCAAAGGGAACCCAGGAGTCCTGACACCTAGCTTCCACCACTAGGCCCCACTCCTCTCCCAAAGCTGGGGATAGGATGCAGGAGACCTGGCTCCCACCCCCCTGCTTCAACCACTAGACCCCACTCTCCTCCCAGAGCCAGGGATAGAACCCAGGAGTCCTGGCTCCCAGCCCTCCTCCTCCCCGCCAGCTCAGAGCCATTCTGCCTCCCGTTGCGGCGCTCAATTCAATTACGTTTATTACCCACAAACAGCAAATATAAACAACCAGGAATAATTGGGAGCGTCGCTGCGCTGATTTCATCTTGACTGGAAGCCCCGGGGGGATTGGACTTGCGGAGGGGAGGGCTCATGGGGTCGGGGGTTGTGAGGTGCGGGAGTGTCTCTCTCTCTCTCTCTCTCTCTCTCTCACACACACACACACACACACACACACACACACACACACACACACACACACACACACACACACACACCCTTGTGCAGTTATACTCACAGATTGCAGGCTCCGGTACCCCTGCAGAAATATCAGTGGGCTGCGGGTCGCGAGTGAGGGGCGCCGGCAGAGCGGGTCGGGGAGCCCAGGGCTGGGCTAGCAGGGGCTGCGGGTCGGGAGTGAGGGGGGGGCATTACGCGATGCGCCTGCCAGAACCGAGCCCATTCCCTCTCGCTGTCTGTTGAAAGGACCCTCCCAGCCCAGGCGCCCAGGCCAGGTGTTTCCTAGCCCCAGCCCTGCCCCCGCCGGCTCCTGAGCACACTTTCAATTTCAAGTTCCAGGCAAAGGGGGAACCTGGACTCCGGTTCCTCGCTGCCTCACATCTCCCCAGGCCTTGCTTGGGGCTGCAGCTGCGGAGCTGGGTCGGGCAGGGACGGGACAGACGGATCCAAGGGCCCTGATCTCCCACCGCCCGGCTGCAGGTAGGTCTGTCCGGCAGGTTCCTGGGTGGGTGGCGGGAAGGGCCCAAGCCCGGGAGAGAGATGGGCGGACTGGGTTGGTGCGGGGGCAGGGGGGGGGGGAAAACGAAGAGGGAGGCAAAGAAAGGGCTGGTGCCGGGGTGGGAGTGAAACCCCCCACCCATGTTCCATGGCTCCAAGAAGGCTGATTCCCCCGTCCCCCGGTGGAGAAGGACCCAGGAGTCCTGGGGCACCGACGGCTCATGAGCTCCCTGGACGACACTGTGGTTCAGAGGGCGAGTGGGAGCCGGGAGGTGGGGTCCCCTCTGGATACAGCGTGGGGGACACCATGGCTGGAGACTGCGCCCAGCTCTGGGGGGATGCACGTCAAACAGGACATCAGAGGGGGTCAGAGAAGAGCGACGGGGACGATCCGAGGGCTGGAAAACCTGCGGAAGGAGCTCGATCTGTGGAGTTTCTCCCAGAGGTGGCTCAGAGGGGACTAGATCCCGGTCGGTCAGCGTCTCCCTGGGGAGGAGATTTCAGGGAGCAGAGGGCTGGTTAGCCCAGCCAGGACAGGCAGAGCAGGAGCTGACAGCTGGGGGGTGAGGCCACACGAATCGAGACTGGAAATAAGGGGCAGAGTTTCCCCAGGGAGGGGAACGGATCCTTGGAGCCACTGTCCCAGGGACAGGGCAGATTCTCCATCATCGGTGCTGTCCATCGAGAGCAGGTCTCTCTTGCTGCAAGCGCCGCTCTTGCTCAACCATCAGCTGTGGGCTGGATGGAGGAATCCCTGGTTCTCTGGCCCGGGCTATGCAGGAGGTCAGATGGGATGAGTGGAACAGGAATAGAACCCAGGAGTCCGGACTCCCAGCCTCACCTCCCCCCCCCACCCTCCGCCCCCATGAAATCTGTGACTGAAGCAGGAGGGGCTGGGGCGGCAAATCTGACACCAGTCAAATTCAATGTTGAGACCATCGACCTGTGGAACACCTTGCCACTGGATGCTGCCATGGCCAGTTGCTCAGCCAAAGGAGAGGATGTTGGGTCAGACGACAGGGAAGGCCTGGAATTAAAGCGGTGGCCTGGGGGACTCAGGGCCACAGGAAACTCACTGCCAATCACAGCGCAGAAGAAAGCAAGAGGTGGTCCTGTGAGTAAGGCTGCGTGGCTGTCACAGAGGTCAGGGAAGTCACAGAGTCCATGACTTTCCGTGACCTCCATCACTTCTGCAGCCGCCGGTGCAGGCTCAGGGGCCAGCAGCAGCAGTTTGGGTGGGGGCTCAGGGCTGGGGCAGGCTGTTGAGGTGCAGGGTGGTGCTTACCTGGGGTGGGGGGCTCCTCAGCTCCCACCGGCATGTCCCTGCAGCTTCTAGGTGGAGGGACCGGGGGGCTCAGCGTGCTGCCTACGCCCGCAGGCACCGCCCCTGCAGCTCCCATTGGCTGCGGCTCTTGGCCAATGGGAGCTGTGGAGTCGGCACTTGTGGGAGCAGCGCACAGAGCCCCCCTGGCTGCCCCGCCAACTCCACCCCCCAGCACTTGTGGGGGTCCTGGGCTCTGTGCCCCCACCCTCCCAACATCAGTGGTGGTCCTGGGCCACCCCCTGAGCGCCTGAACCCCCCCAGCCCCAGGCCTCCTGGGCCAAGTTTTAGTTAGGGGTATATAGTAAAAGTCAGGGACAGGTCACAGGCCCTGAATTTTTGTTTACTGCCTGTGACCTGTCCATGACTTTTACTAAAAATACCTGGGGCTAGAACGGAGCCTCACCTAGGAGGTGTCTTGTTCTTTCCTCGGAAGCAGCTGGGCTTTGCTAGAGACAGGACGCCGGGGTAGATGGGCCCGTTGAACAGTTTCTCTCTCCTTGGGTGTTCCAGCTTTAGCCACTAGACCCCATTCCCCAAAGGCAGGAATAGAACCCAGCTCCCACTGCTCTAACCACTAGACCCCACCCCCCAAGGCAGGAATAGAACCCAGCTACCCTGATTCCCAGCCCTTAAGCAGGCCCGAGGCTGCCAGGTGGAAAGCCCCGTCCAGGCACAGAAGCTCGGCACTTTCTCCTGCTGGCTTAGGCATGTGCGTTTGTGAAACCACTTCAGCTTTTGAGGTTTTTCTGCATCAACCAGACAGCAGTTCCCCTTCCCGTTGCCTGCCCCTAGCCTGCCGAGCCTCACATGTGCCGGTGACGCTCAGGTCTGTGCCGGGGATCTGGCTGGCCAGATGTCAAACGCATTTATCCCCAGCGAGAAGGGAACCCAGTGGAGAGGGCTCTGATGTGAGGGCACAGTTGCTCTGAATTCTCAGCCTCCTGCCGCTGCTAATTCATAAATCCGTCTGGAACCCAGACGGGCCCCTAAATCGTTCCAGTCTCGTCTCTGGCACAGCCCAGGTGAGGGGCTCTCAATTAATCCCCCTGTACTGAGCCCAATCCCTTGTGTTTGCCAAGAGCATCTTCCGGAAAAGCCACCAGGTGTTTGTCCGGCTGTTCTTAAATCCCTCCAGTGATGGGGATCCCCAAACCACCCCTGGAAGCCAATTCCAGAGCGTCTCCCCCTTGAGAGTTAGAAAGTGTTTCCTAACCTCTGATCTAAAATGCACAATCTTTTAAATTTGGGGGGTAAGAGTATTGAGTTTTCAATTAAAAAAGAATTGGTTTTTAAAAAACCTTTAACCTTGTTCTGTTTTTAACCAACCAACCAACCTGACAACTGGATTTTTTTAAATGTAAAAATCACTGTTTCCCCCCCCCCCCCCCCGAAAACCAGTTTTCAAAAATCGAAGCTTGGGCTAAAAGCTGTTTTCTGAAAACTCAAGACTTTTATGAAGCCTCTGAATGGTTTTCATCAAAACTGACGGTTATGAATCAAACCCCAAAGACAGTTATTGGAACCTGACTGGGTGTTTTTCCCTTACCAAAAATCTGTTTTCAAAACCCGAGCATTTGGGCTTAAAACAGTTTATAAAAACTGAACATTTGACTCAAATCCCACATATTTTCTTACCAAAACTGCCATTTTTTACCCACCCTCCAAAACATTTACGGAAACTCCCAAATTTTTTACCCCCGTCAGTTTCCAAAACCTGAAAAAAATCAAGTTCCCACGGTTTTCATTGACAACAAAAAAAATTGTGTTACATTCGTGAAAAGGAACCAGACCTGGTTTGAAATTCCTGGTGATAAATCACTGACGTGTCCAACTGGCTCCATCCATTTCCTATAACTCCAGGGTCCTTCTCTCACTTAGGAAGGAAAGGGTCATACAAGGGTGCTGAGGAGGATATTACAAAATGCTCAGATCAAGAGGTGACCCGTAGCTCTGTCTTGTAGCAGTGAGTTCCACTGGCCATATCCCAGCTGATCTGAGAATACCCAGCCTGGATAGTCTGGAGGACCAGAGGGTGCCAGAGAGGTCCTGTCCAACAGTATGTTCCTGACCCTCTGGTATTTCTCCCTTCCTTGTCTTCCACTCGCCCTTTCCCCCTTCTCTGTCATCCCTTCTAATCCCTCTTCCGTCTCTCCCCAGGGCACCATGGACCGAGGCAACATGACTCTTCAACCAACCACTGGGGTGAATTCCAGCCAGACCCCAGCTGCTGTGAGTGCCGCTCACCTGGCCTCGGCTCTGTTGCTCTTCATCACCTTCCTGGTGGGTGTGGTGGGGAACGGGCTGTACCTGTGGGTGCTGGGACTGAAGATGAGGAGGACGGTGACCACGCTCGTGTTCCTCCACCTGGTCTCCTCTTACCTCCTCCTCACCCTGCTGATCCCCTTCTTCGCCGTCTACGTCCTCCTGGATTTCCACTGGGTCTTCGGCACGGCCATGTGCAAGCTTCTGAACGCCTGCATCTCCGTGGGCATGTTCACCTCCATCTTCCTTCTCACCCTCATCAGCCTGGACCGCTACATCCTCACTCACCGTCCCATCTGGTGCCGGCATCACCGCACCGTGCCCTGGGTCAGGAAGCTGGTCGTGGGCGTGTGGCTGGCCTCCTTAGCCCTCAGCGCTCCCTACCTGGCTTTCCGGGAGACCCGGGTGGGGGATGGGGGAAGAATCACCTGCATCAACAATTACACCTTCTCCGGAGTCTGGAACGGAGCCGAGCCGCAGGACCTGGGCAGACGGGTCCACCTGGCCGTCCTCATGGTCCGGTTCCTGCTGGGCTTCCTGCTGCCTTTCTGCACCATCGCGGGATGCTATGGCTGTGTGGGGCTGGAGATGAAGGAGAAGGGGCTGGCGCGGAGCAGGAAGCCCTTCAAAGTCATGGTGGCCGCGGTGGTTTCCTTCTTCCTCAGCTGGCTGCCCTACCACCTCTACCACGGCTTGAAGTTCTTCAAAGACGAGTGGAAGTTGGACTCCATCCTGGTCATTTACACGCTCACCTCCTGCTTCAACGCCTGCTTCACCCCTGTCCTCTACCTCTTCGTGGGGCGGCGGTTCCAGCAGGTGCTCAGGACGTCCTTGCTTGCTCTGCTTCGGGAGACTTTTGCTGAAGACCTCAGCGGCAACGGTGCTGTCTCGCATGAGAGCTCCGGGGTGGTAGCTGGCAAACTGGAGCTGCCTGAGCAAGTTACGGGGCCTCTGGATTCAGGGAATGGAAGCTTAGAACCCAGGGTTCTAGATTAACTGATGTAGAGCTTAATGGCCTCTAGTTCTCCCGGCACCAGAAAGTCTGGTGTGATGCTGCAGGTTCTAGAATCATGTCATGTTCTGAAATGTCACAGGTTCCAGATTTCCTGATGCTTTCACAAAAATCAGAATGGTTCTTGGCTGAGTCTAGAACACCATGGGTTCTAGTTCATCCCCCTTCAAGCCTCTGGTGTGATTTCATATGTTCTAAATTCGCAATTTGTTCTATAACAGTGTGGGTTCTAGGTATCTCCCCCTTTAAACTCCCGATGTAGCCCTGTATGTTCTAGCTTCCTGGTTTGTCCTATAGCTTCATGAGTTCCTGACCTATTTTAGCTCACCTAAAACCCACAATTTCTCTGTATGTTCTAGTTTTATGATTGGTTTAACAGGTTCTAGGTCAATCATGCTTTAAAACACTGATGTTATCTAATGGGTTATGGATTCCTGACTGTTTCTTGGAACTGTGCATGTCCCAGATCTCAAATGCTCAATAACTCAATGGTTTCTAGTTCAGTCAAGAAGTACATGGGTTCTAGATCACTCACCATTTAAAACCCTGGTGTGACCCTGTGACTGTGGTCCTAGCGGGGGCCAGCTAGGGCCATAGAATCATAGAATACCAGGGTTGGAAGGGACCTCAGGAGGTATCTAGTCCAACCCCCTGCTCAAAGCAGGACCAACCCCCAACTAAATCATCCCAGCCAGGGATTTGTCAAGCCTGACCTTAAAAACCTCTAAGGAAGGAGATTCCACCACCTCCCTAGGGAACCCATTCCAGTGCTTCACCACCCTCCTAGTGAAAAAGTCTTTCCTAATATTCAACCTAGACCTCCCCTACTTGTTCTGTCATCTGCTACCACTGAGAACAATCTAGATCCATCCTCTTTGGAACCCCCTTTCAGGTAGTTGAAAGCAGCTATCAAATCCCCCCTCACTCTTCTCTTCTGCAGGCTAAACAATCCCAGTTCCCTCAGCCTCTCCTCATAAGTCATGTGCTCCAGCCCCCTAATCATTTTTGTTGCCCTCCGCTGGACTCTTTTTCCACATCCAATTTTTCCACATCCTTCTTGTAGTGTGAGGCCCAAAACTGGACACAGTACTCCAGATGAGGCCTCACCAGTGCTGAATAGAGGGGAACGATCACGTCCCTCGATCTGCTGGCAATGCTCCTACTTATACAGCCCAAAATGCCGTTACCCTTCTTGGCAACAAGGACACACTGTTGACTCATATCCAGCTTCTCATCAACTGTAACCCCTAGGTCCTTTTCTGCAGAACTGCTGGCTGGCCACTCAGTCCCTAGTCTGTAGCAGTGCATGGGATTCTTCCGTCCTAAGTGCAGGACTCTGCACTTGTCCTTGTTGAACCTCATCAGGTTTCTTTTGGCCCAATCCTCTAATTTGGTCACTCGATTAGGGTGAACTGCAAAGAATGAGGCAGACAATCCCCATAAAGCGGGTGGATGTTCCAATACTTAGATTTACCAAGCCAGCATAAAACAGCTTCTTTATTACCTGACTGGTTACTCAGACGTCCAGACA